>NC_071088.1:134346129-135076129 GCF_027358695.1 Spea bombifrons | reverse complement strand
TGGGAGTTGAAGCACGCTGAACCACGGAGCGTGCCCGAGAAGCTGCAGCTTGACGCAGACTTTGCCGTGCAACGACGGGCTTGAATAAAAATCGCCGGGCTAAGCATGATGGGAGTCACGGTGTTAAACGTTCGGTGCGTAAAGCACTACGCCGCTTGCATCGCATTACCTGCCTCCAGATGTACAATCTACGCATCCTCCATCACTCCCCCCCCCCCCGGCCCTCGGACCCGGAGCCTCTGCTTTAAATGCGGGGAAAGCAGTTATTGTGGCAGATTGCAGTCTAATTAGTTTAAAGAGGGAAAGAAAAATGTAATTGAATTAAGTTCCTCCATTCTTCACAGCTCCAGAAGTCTGACAGTTGGGACTCTCTCATTCACCAGACTTTCCCATCTACTTGATCTAATTAACTTGTTTGGAAACCTGCTCCGCTCTGAAGGCAGCAGCCCTGGGCCAGCAGCTGGGGGCACGATCCCCTTTAAATATCTCTATACCCCCCCTGACACATTGAACTGCAGCCGCGGGTCACCCTGCCAAGGCCAGGAGCCGCTAATCGCCTTTTAAACGGACTCGAGCCGGGAAAGAATGGCCGGGGGAACCTTCCAGAACAGGGCGAGGGTCGCGGTTATTATTATTATTACACATTGATATTATTAGATATTCATATTACATGCCTAATAAATGTATTATCATAATGAAATAACCCCTTCTGTATTTATTAACGGCAAATGAGGGGTGGGGAGTGCAGAAAGGAGAGAACATTCTTCAGTGGGCTAGAGAGAGGGACAGGTGAGATCAACATGGGGTAGAGGGTAGATGCAAGGGCTACAGGTCCTTCAGGAGAGATATGGGAACCATGCGCGGGCAAACTTTCCAAATGGCTCTAATGCTGGCCGTCATGGAAACCTTGACTTGTCATTACTTAATGATTCACTTAATTTAGTCACCTGCATTCAAGCAGGGATATTAACTATAGCACATAGGTAGCAAAAGCACCAGCTGGGAGTCTTATATATGATCACAGTGGGGGAGGGGCAGCTCCAGACTGTGTGACCCTAAGAATCTACCCCTTCAGCCTAAGATTTGGGGCAAAAAGTAATGCTCAACCACCAGGTATGATGGCAGGCCAAATACAGAGCTGAAGAAGCACTAATGGAGGTTCAGGCTGTAGCTGAGGTCTGGCTCTCCCTCTTCCCCTCTGGACAACCTGGGTATCTGGCTCAAGATATAGGAGAACAGGGGTCTCCACGAGACAGCAGGGGCTTTCATTAATGGTGAATGCCCCAGCAGGCCATAGTGTGGCAGACATATTGTAGAGGATGTAGAGCTTCTGTGGCACAACTGGCTTGGCGGCAAATGCATCCTCCTGTGTTACTCCACGATACTTCTCGTGCGAACATGGAGCCCATTCCCTCAAGGTCAACCGGAGCCAAGTTGGTAGTCAAGTTTAAGTAAAAGATGCCGAGTCAGTGGGCAACTTATACATTAACTAAAACCAAGCCTCATCGACTCGACTACCGACTTGGGTTGGGTTGCGATGGTGAAGCCCCAACAACTGAATTGACTTGTGTTTTGTCGTTCCAGTCCCAAATGGGCTCCAACTTGGCAAAGTCATTCTGACCCTTCAGGTGGAAGTTGTCAGTTCCTTTTCCGTTCATTTACTGAAAAGTTGGTGGATAAATGGAATGGCTTCCCGGCAGAAGTGGTAGAGGCTAATAGATTAAGGGAATTTAAACTGGGATAGGCATACGGCTCCTGAATCTAAGACGAGGCCAACGACTGATTAAGGTTTCAGGCTTTACAGTAGGGGAAATGGGCCGACTAGACGGGCCGAATGGGGCCGATCTGCTGTCACAGTCTATGTATCACTGTAATGGTTCTGTTATTATTTATTACTTGCCTGTTACCGGCTGATTGTGATGCAAAACCGGCACGCATTTTATTGTAAGATTAATATTTATACCCCGGTATTCTGTGTTATTCCCGTTCCAATGAGGGCTAAAAACACTCCGGGCTGAGTTGCCAAAAGCCCCCAACACATTCCCCGTGTGCTTTGAAGTGGCATGAAGGAAAAAAGGCACATTTCACCTCAAAGCTCAGCTTTCCCGGGGAAATGAGCCGTTAGCCCCGGCATGAAAAAAGAACACAAAAGCAAAAGCCACTTTCTGCATCAATTAGACTTTTAAATCCTTCTTAGTGAAAGTGTTTATCTTTCAAAGTGGCTTAAATCCGGCAGGATTCCTCCTGTGATGTGCGTGAATGAGTCGGGTTTAACTTGGCCCTCAGTGTTTAGGGAGGCACAGCGGGGATCTGATGAGGCTCATCTTACATTCATTGGAGTCCCGATAAATAGAGTCTCGGGTTGGCAGTCACTGGGCTGGCATAGAGGCATCCTCCCTACATCAACCCATGGAACGGGATATCTTCTTTGGGGGCAGTGGTGTTCCATGGAATGCAATATCTTTTTTGGGGGGGCAGTGGTGTTCCATGGAACAGGATATCTTCTTTGGGGGGCAGTGAGGTTCCATGGAACGGGATATCTTCTTTGGGGGGCAGTGGTGTTCCATAGAATGTGGCCTTCCCTGCAAACATCATACTGTTGGTATTGTGATGTAACTGCGCATGCATGAATCTGTCATTCATTTACTTGAAGTTTAATTACTCGGCAGATAAATTTAGGTGTCGAATCAGTTATGATTTCCCGGGTCTGCGAGGATCTACAATGCTCCATATATGATGTATAACCTCATAGTTCGTTACTGTTACCCTCTTATTGGGGGATATTATTCAAGGATAATTAGAGGCTGTCCTGCGGAATACACTTGATAATGCAGTGATCACACCTGGCAATGGTCAGACTTTGCCTCTGAGTCTCGGGGTTTTTACCCTAATCTTAGGGTTAATGGGAACAGTTTTGGGGTCAAATAATCTGGAGCCGACTCCTTTATTTTTCGATTTGATTTGATGATACCTGAGCTTCCCAATACCTGGTGCACTTTTCCCTGCTAAGTCACAGCTGAAATCCCTGCTTGAATTATTATATTATTAGTTATTGTTTTATATAGCGCCATCATATTCCACAGCGCTGTACAATGGTTTAATAGGACAT
This sequence comes from Spea bombifrons, assembly GCF_027358695.1. Lineage (NCBI taxonomy): Eukaryota > Metazoa > Chordata > Amphibia > Anura > Pelobatidae > Spea > Spea bombifrons. The sequence goes on along the minus strand of NC_071088.1, from coordinate 135,073,020 downwards.
AACAAGTAATAAATAACACAGCAGTTCGACTTACAGAAGCCACAGGTAAGAAAGGCTCGGCTCAAACAAGCTTAGATATATATATGTTTTTATTTTTATTTTAATTGTATTTATTTTTTTAATCACTGTTTCATTTTAAGAAGTAAGCGATGGTCAGGTCAGGTCAGGTGGTGTTTATATTAATTTATTATATGACTTTATTTATAATTATTCTATGATTTTTTTTTATTCCTGTTAATAAAACAACCAATCAGAGTGAGCCTTTTCCTGGGTTAATAAAATGAAATATTCACCTGCGAGTGGGCACTCAGACCTGGAGGACGCCCTTATCTCCCCCTGTCTGTCTACTGATAACATGAACAGCTGCCGCGTCACCTGCATTAACCTGCTAAAAGCCGATGGGAAAAGTTTCGGTAATTGATCAGCTCCTTAGGTGATAATCCATTAAAGCCGAGCGCCCTCACCTCTGAAAAGTGTGCCTCTGTTTATCCTAAACATGTCTGGAGCGGCTTAAGCCATCGTCCCAAACTCTACGCAGAGATAGAAATACAGAGATAAGGGCAACAGGTAGCAACATTTAAAAAATATTTTTTAAAAAAAACCTTTTTCGTTTGGATCTACGTTATTGCATCGTTTAGTAATTTTTTGTGTTTAATCATAGTTAATAACCTGAATAATATATATATGTAGAGCCTAAAAAGTAGAATTTTTATAATTAAAACTATTTGTCGTACATAGAAATCCAAATGTTTGAAGTTTTTTCTTTTTTGTTGATTTAAAGATGCAGTTCCAATTAGACTAATTAAACAATCATTAGCCTCTCTATTTTGTTAATGAAAACAACCTTTTTTTTTAGACAAATATGTTTTATTCTTTCCTCTGAAGGTTTAATCACATTTTTTTTTATTTTTTTTGTTTTTATGACAACAGCTTAAGAGTGCCTGTTTTTGTGACAATTAAGTGTTCCTAGCAAAAAAAAAACAGAACTAGGAATGGGGTTTCTGATGCTAAATTTAGTTACAAAAATGCCAAATTCAGCAGAGTAAGTGGAACAGCACCGATAATATTTAAGAACCTAAATCTCCCTATTAACAGGATAAATTAAACATTATTATTATTTATTGTTTTATATAGCGCCACCATATTCCAGAGCGCTGTAAACTTTACCGCTAGAGAGAGGAACTTATTTTCAGCCTGTTATACAGCTGTGTAGAGACCGGGGTGTATAAGATATGTACTAAATGTGGGTTCATAATTGTAATAATTATAATAATAATAATAAAATAATAAAAGTCATCATCATCATAGATTTTTGGTTGGGGTCAGGAGAGTAGAAGCTGCCGTGGAGTATGACCCTCAGAATGCTCAGCCAGCCAAGCTGTAGGCTCAACAGCTGATGTTAAGCCCACGGCTTGGCTGGCTGAGCATTCTGAGGGTCATACTCCACGGCAGCTTCTACTCCACAGATACTCTTTCTTTACCAGAATTTCCACAACTCAGCAGCTTCTCCCTTCAAAGAATTCCATTCAGATACGAGTATTTCCGGTGCTCTGGGGCAAAATGGTGGCCGGTCTTGTCCCACAATGCTAAAAACAATAAAGACTCATAAGAATCCAAGTACTGGCTATAGACAGAATGAGAAGAAGGGTCCTACCCCTGTGAGCTTGCAATCTAATAGTCATCTAATAGTCATCTAATATACCCCTATATGTTTCTGGATGTTTTTTTTAAGGAAGTATAAGCTTTCGGGAAAATTCACTTAAAATGAAGCCCAAGGCAACCTCTTGACGGGTTCCGAACGCCTTTTTGTTCCCAGTCGAAGATATAAAGTAGCTTTTTTCACTGGGCTTCACATCCTTGAGGTATTTTACCCAAAAAGGTACAAACATATATAGTTTTGTAGACGTGGAAACTCCACGGCGTGAGGAATGATGGAAAGTGGAACAGGGTTTGGACATGCAGGCGACATATTGCCCCCTTGTGGACCAAGAGGTCTTGAAGCCCCCCCATGAGACCAAGTGGCACCCCTGCCTCTATGGGGACTCATTGGCCTTCAGTAGGCCGCTGGATCCATTACCCTTTGGGCGAAAAGACTAATTTTAAGAATATTCGCTCCAAGAACCACTAGGATTCTGCGAAGTTCTGGAATTTCCCCAATAACTCAGAATCAGACCACGAATGACGCGTGTCACGGAATATGTAATTGTCTAACCCACAAAAAATGGGTCTCCGGACACGGAAGATGCGGAAATGGGTCTCCGGACCTGAACGACTAGAATTTGATATTCTCCATGAGTCGCTTGGACTCTGCTCCTCACCCCCGTGGCTTTTGGGAAGGATGACTTCTCTGTTTACCTGGTTACATCCACAAGGACAATCCAGGGTCATAGGGGCGTCCAGCTCCGTACTTCAAGGGCAAGAAACAGGTCGAGATACCTGGATATCTCTGCTTGAACATAGACCGATCACAATCAAAATAACTGGGCAGACAAACTCATCTGTGTTCAAGCAGGAATATCTAAAGCCTGCTTTGTTGGCAACAGGACATTGAACCGCTATGAACGTCACAACATCCCCAGCCCATGTCTTTAGACAAATAAAAACGAAAGAAAGAAATCTTAACACCAAATTTTTAGGCTATCAGTCAAATAGATCTCCAAATATATGTTAATTCTGTTCATCTTAGCTCTCTGCCGGGTTACAGATCGGTAAGTAACTACTGCAGGCAACAAATGATAGCATCATGGAATCCGCTGTGTGCTTTGTGCTGGAAATAAGATTAGAGCGTGTATGGCACCACATGTCCACCTGTATCTGTGTCTGTCCATACAATATCTGACTGTCAATCTCTGTCACTTTGCTTTCACTCCAGGAGCTAGAAACAGATCTTAAGGATAAAGCCTCAGGTCTAGAAAAGAGCAGAGATGGGGAGGGGGGAGAGAGAGATTAAATTAGGGAGGAGGAGGAAGAGAGGCTGCTGTACACAGACAATGAAAGATTTGCTTTCAAAAGGAGTTAATGGGAACATTAACCAGTAAATGGTTTAAAAAAAACTCTCTTTGTCTTATGGGCTATGCCTTTAACCCTTTAAAGTGCAGAGGGGCAAATTCTGGCTCTCAGAATAAAAAGCTATACACCAATATATATATATCTATATATATATATAATTTTATAATTTATTAGAGAGAAAAATAATATATTTCATGTATTTTACCAAATATGAAAGCTACTGGAAGGTATGGAGTTAAAAATGTACTTATGTGCTAATATTATTTACTAATAGCAACAGTAAAAAAATTCAAATTTTTATTTTTTATTTTTTTTTTAAAAAAAACACCTAAAAAAACCCGACTGAACTATGGTATTCAATTAACCAGCTGAATGCCAGAAGGGTCCGACACCCCATGTGAATTAAGGGGTTAAATTGTACTGGTGCTGGATTGGGATTTATATATACTGATTGTGGAATATTAGCTTGTTTGGATCTGGATTTGGTGTTGTCATGGCAGGCAGGGCTATAATGTGCACATAATGCGAATTATTGCCCTAAAAGCCACTTAAACGGTCCGAAAATTAAACAAAATAATAATAAAAATGACACGGTGATTCGCGTACACACCTAATTACTGATGCTAATAGATATTAACTAATGAGCAATAATCAGATATTTACTCATTTAATCTGCAAATAGTGTTTATTAGTACAGATTAATGATTTGATAAATGTTTGAAAACGAAATTCTGTTCAAAAATGGTAAATCCAGGATATTGTTAACAGAAACAGGAAGGGAAAAACCCAACTGTTTGGTTCATACAAAATATTGATATATTTTCGATTATAATTATTATTATTGTTATCTCTCATTATATTAGCTGGAGACAAAGAAATCATTGTTTTCCAGACTTCATAACAAATATAATTTGCATTTGTAATTGTAATAACCACATAATTAATTATACACTAAAAATACACTATAAAATACATAACTATGTAGAAATGGCACACGATCGGGTACATTTAATAATTATCTCCCCCCAGGGACCCTCTATGGGATGTATATTACGGAGGCTAATATTTGGGGAGATCATACTTGGGATTTCAGAACAAATGACACTGTCAGAATCATAACGTAGCTCTGATTCATGCTAAAATATCGATTAATGGATAAAGCCATCACTTTAGCTTATTTACAATTTTTTATAATATCATTAATAATAATAATACGTTATTTTGTAGAATATCTTTATATAGTATGGACAAGCCCTGCACAAGTTTAATGGTTTTAATAATCCATATATATATATATATATATACCACTATAGATAGATATATAAAATAAATACATACTACTACTGTATATATATGTAATGTATGAACTATAGATAGAGAGAACATTATTATTATTATTATTATTATTATTATTATTATCCATGTGCATTTAGTTGTCAGTCTGTGTCTTGCACATACAATGTAACATGTCTACCTGTTAACTTGTAACATTACAGGGAAAATGATATATTCCATCAATTAACCGATCAGTTAATTGTCGGGTCAGGGTTACAACTAATAATCCGGTTAATCCCTTCGAAATCCTGTAATTCCAAGTAAATCTTTTTTATTTTCTTAGAATTAAGAACATTTAGTATCATTTATTAAAAAAAAAAACAAATCTTAAAATATTAACTACTATTAAATATTTTGAGATTTGCATATATCTTTTTATACCATTTAGTTCTTAAAATAGGACATTGATAATTTTATTGTACAATAATAAATAGATCATTTAGATGATTTTCAAGACATATTTATGTATCTCTATATGTTCTAAATTATACTGATAAAAATCAGTATATATGTTCCATTTAATTAAATTCGAATTTAATTCAATATTATTATTTTAATTATTAAAAGTGTCCTTTAAATTTTATATTAATAGACATATTTTTTTTTAAAAATGAGCGTATTTAAAATACCAGGAAAAATACTATGAATTCAGCCATAAACTTGCATCATCCTCACGTACTGAAAATGTCTTATTTCCAAAGATTATTTTGTTTTATTTTTTTCATTTTGTTTTTAGCCTGAAATGAAAAGCCGAAATCAGGTAAATATTCCCGAAATGAGTTTAGATTAATTGTAGCAAATTCAATTCCATTTCTTAGCTAAAGGTTTCATGTTTCTAGCTATCAGACAGCTTGATAATAAAGTCCTCTCCTCAAATACCATCATTTCTATACGAAAAAAAATATCCATTATTAAATTGCTTATTTAATAGGGAAAAAAAACTGGTGTGAAAATTAAATAAACACAGAAGCTTTATGATCCTGAGTCAGAAATGATCATTCCCACTAAATTCAATTATTTGCCTTTTCCCCAATCTCTGCAATTGCTGAATCCTCTTAGGTTTATCAGAGGAAGAAAAAAAAAACTCGATTTATTTCACCCCAGTTTCTTCAAGGCGGCCATAAAGAACTTGATGTGAAATAGAGATATATCTTAAAGGGAAACAGTTATATTGTGAATAATGGATATAAACAAGCAGAATGCACTTATATTGATGCATAAAGGCAAAACATGGTTTTCACTGACAGCATCAGATGTAGTCTGTGAATGAAAGGGTTAAAGGGGGAAATTAATGATGCATTAGGAGGTGGAGACCAAGTAGTTTCTGCTGCCCCCAATAGATTTTTGTTGTATTGTCATGCAAAGAGACCACCGCCTTGCTATTGTGTGCTATACCAGCAAGTACATTATAACCTCCCCATCAGCCCAGGAAAGCATTTTCAGAGGCTGGAGGCAGGGAGGCTACAGGAGGCTGCTGCTGCCACAACCTTCTGCAGACCAAGTTCCAAGGAAGAGTCACTGCTGAGCTGACTGGGTGTAAAGCACAAGGCGAAGAACCTAGAATGCCCATCTAAGAAGGTCTCAAGTCTGCAGAACCTGGAACCTGGAAGCCACAAGTCTTCAAGAACCCAGACTTCTTGATCTCCTCTGAAGAACCCTGCTTTCTCCAAGCACCAGTCATCCTACCAGGGCATTCTCTATGTACAAAATGGATTATTCCTACCTTAATTCCTATGACTCCTGCATGGCAGCCATGGAAGCATCAGCCTATGCAGACTTTAACTCTTGCAGCCAAGCCAATACCTTTCAGTATAACCCCATCAGGACCAGTTTTGGAGCCAGTCCTGGATGCCCACCTCTGACCACGGCCAACTGCACCTTGGGGGCCTTGAGAGATCACCAGCCATCTCCATACTCAACAGGTAATCTTTTCTATCCAGGCACCTCCACTTCGTACAGTGTAACCCCCCTACCTACATACTGGGGAGAATGAAGGGTTTCAGGAGCATCAAGGCTTCATCCTTCAGACATGTCAACCATATATTCACAATTTAGGTTTGGGGGAGGAATTCCGGTTTAACTCCTTGAGTGCCTATTCCTTCAGCATGCAAAAGGTTAATATCTGAATGCAATGCACACATTATATAAGCATACAGAGTTACTGAAATTCCCTATGACAGCAGATTTTGAGTTATGGCTCTCATCAAATGGTGTTGTTTTTTTAAATAATTCGCTTGTGTTTACCCTTTCTTGAGGAGTTTAGCCACTTTTTTTTATTCATGTTTTGGAAACATATTAATTATTGATCTGCATTATTTTCAACCACACGCACAATATTCCAATAAAATCAAGACATAATGTCAATGTACAGTGAATACCCACTGCCACCCATACACAGTATCCTGGCACTGTATCCACTGCCACCCAGGCACAGTATCCTGGGGCTGTACCCACCGCCACCCTGGCACATAGCCATGTGGTTACCTAATTGGCATTAGACACCCAACCAAAGGCCCATTTCAGCTGACTGCTGTATTTTTTTCTTTTCTGAAAATATCATTCTCTTCCTATACAAATATGTCAGAAATGCAGTAAAACAGGATTTAAATATTCTGTAAAAAAACAAGCGATTTAGGCATTTTCTTCAAAATTCATCTAAAACTGTCATTATTAAATTGTTATAAAATACATTGTATTTTTTGTTTATATGAGGCACTCATTTATAATATTCATCATCTATCACATTGAATGTAAAAATTAGTTTTTCTTTAAATAAATGAAATAAAGATATAATTGTAATTATAACAGTCTTGCACACTTTCTATATTTCAGAATAAGATTTTCTAATTTTCCAAACAAACATGAACATGAATATATTCATAAAACAGCTAAAAATAAGTGGTTAACTACACTTAAATGGTCTCTGTTTATCATACTTTAAAGAAAATTAAGATTATGTTTTTTGTACTTAAAACAAGAACATAACCCAGGGTATTATAATTATGATGAACAGTTATTTCATTTTCTTATTTAAATACGGTAATAATACATGTCATTATCCTTTAACAATAAAATTAAAAGTTATTAACACTGAATTGGAAAATTTTTATTTTTTTACTTGAATTACATTACAATTCTCAGCAATTAATGGTTCATTACACTGTTTTATTTTAAGTTTGCTTTTTAAACTTATTTTTTCATACTTTTTTTTTATAGGCAATAAATTAAAGAGGAAAGGGGAGCAATCCTAAAAGTGGTTAATTATTATTAAAGCATAAAAAGCCTACAGTATATGCACATTTTCTAAACAAGTCAGAGATAATACATTTAATGAAATACTTTAATTCAAATTACACATGGAAAAGTATACATCTTTCCTGTTTATTGTCTTGAGTCCTGCACCAGTAAGAAATATCCTTATTTAAAAATATTTCTCTTTAAATATACTTATTTAATGGTCAGGAACAGGAAGGTAGGTCCATGATATAATATATTCCAAATATATCAGACAATTAATGTCAATACAAACCTCTTATTAACAAATATTATTAATATTACGTTAATATTTTAAAAAAAGTAAAACATTTCATTTTATAATAAGCTATATATGATACATAGACTATTTTTTTCCTATGAACCCATAGGGTTCATTTGGACCCGCAGTATCATTTGGAGATGCCATTGCTGGCTGAGGATATTTAGAATCCCAGGTCTAGAACCGATGAAGGGTGAAAGAGATTATTTGACCAATTTGAGCAATATTACTCATTTTGTGACGTTCAAGTGATATTTACAGACGTTTGGTTTTTGCTCCACAGTGCCGTACAAGTTTTTCTCAGACCCGTCCAGCATCAACGAGAAGAGGAAACAGAGAAGGATCCGGACAACGTTCACCAGTTCCCAACTCAAGGAGCTCGAACGGGTCTTTGCCGAGACGCATTACCCAGACATCTACACCAGAGAAGAGCTGGCCCTCAAGATAGATCTGACCGAAGCCAGGGTTCAGGTAAGCTCTCAATAACGTCAAGAAGCGTTGGGGTTTGCGAGGGTTAATGTAATATGAAGTTTTATAAACAGGGAATTGTGAACAAAGAGCTACGAAAGTCACTATAATTGTCTATCATTTTCTCTATTCTCCTCCCGACGCATTTCACACACATTTGTACAGATTTATACAAACCTACCCAGTCAGGCCCCAGTGCAACATTAAAGATCAGGAGTCACAGGAATTGTTCCTTACCCAGAATTACAGAATGAGGCAGATTGCTGGCCTGAGCCTTCCAGAAAAACAAGGCCAACAATGGCTGCAGGTAATTTAGAGAAGGATACAATACATTGTAGAGTCAGGTTGGTGGCCCCTTTTCCCAGTTGGCGCATGGACATGAAAGGGTGGGATATGGAGACCGTTAGCATTTAGCATGGGTTCCCTGAACACAGGATCCCTCCTGTTTGCAAAGTAGCCCTCCATCATCTGCATAGATTGGTTGTTCCAAAACTTGCTTCCTAACTTCTGAAAATAGTTTCTTGCGGTTTCTTAAATCATCATTTCATTTTTGGTTCTGCTTCGTCCCTCGTCCCACAGGTCTGGTTCCAGAACAGGCGGGCCAAGTTTCGTAAGCAGGAGAGAGCGGCCAATTCTAAAAATGGAAGTGCCACCAACGGAGGATCGGGCAACAAAAAGTCTGACCCGCGTTCTTCTTCCGAAGACGACGAGTCTAAAGAGTCTAACTGTAGTCCGACCCCAGACAGCACGGCCTCTTTGACCACTGCGGCCAACCTCAACAGCCCAGGCGATAGCCTGAGTCCCAGCCCTGGAACAGGTACAGGCCTTGTTCCTAATCATGCAGCCCAGTCCCTCAAATCCCCCGTTTGGCCTGGTGTTCCCACCAGCAACAGCAACACCACGGCCGACCTTCTCAAGGCTTGGCAACCAGCTGATGCTGTTCCTGGGCCCTTTGCCGGAGTTTTATCCACATTTCATAGGAAGCCGAACACCCTGAAGACAAATTTGTTTTAAGTCACACAAGACAAGATCGTAACAAATCACAAATCAACATAAATAGACAAATACAGGAGAATCTGTAGACTGCTTTGAGTGTCCTAAGATACTGTTTGGGGAAAATGGCGGACCTGCCAACTTCTCCCCTTAACCGAGTGTCTCCACGCATGAGACGGACAAGTGGAAAAGTCATTTTTGGACAAGGACCTCAAAAACTGTAGCTCTGAATACAACAAATGAACTTGAGGGGTTCGAAGGAGAGCCAATGCCTTATGACATGGAGATGTTGGTGGGACTTCACACAATGACTTGGCCTCATTCCTCTCGAGAACCCTCCGGTCACAAAATCAACTTAACAATTGGTTGTTCCTCTCTTTTTTTTGGTTGATTTATTTATTATTTATTATATTTAACTAGTTTTTATTTTATCTTAACTTTTTTTTTTGTTCAAAAACCCCTAAATAACTATTACCCTTGTAAGAAACAAAATTGAAATTGGATGTCTTCGGTGATTTGGGGGAACAAGTGATTTATGCCACTTATTGTACGCTGACTGATCAATAACGTGTAATATACTGAAGAAAAACATATCTTTCTACTGGGTGCCACACATGCTTACCGGGATGAGGATTTCACATAAGAAGTGGAAATAATAATAATAATAATAATAATAATGATGACCCCACTTTGAACAGAAATATGATTTTATACAATTAGTGATAATTATTTGCCAAAGAAGTTTTCTGTTCTATGAGAATAGACGAAAGGCATCTGCTTATGTTAAATATGTGTATATTTGTACTTATATAGGATAGTAACGGAGATTGGGGGGGGTTAAAAGTATCTAAGGAATCATTATGTTCAACTATTGCCTTAGCCGGAGAGTCGTTATGACCCTAATGTTACATAATGGTTAATATACAAGGTTTGGCCCCTTGGCCACCACAGTGACAGGTGTGTTAAAGTGAGTCGAGATCGCCGAACCTTTTTTATGGAAGGATGTTGACCCCGTAGCTTCACAAAGTCTCTTATGTCGAGTACACAGACCGATCGGGACGGCTTCATGAGAGGTCCTTCAGCCACAGCCGATAGCCTAATCTCTTCCTCAAAATGTCACTTGGCTGGAAGGATCTATAGGTTTCCCAAAGTCAACTCAATACCCCATAAACAAAAAACATGGTGACAACACAATGGACGACCTGGCCAAACCTGCCAACCTGGCCTCGAAAGGAGGTTTGGTCACGGTTACCCAACAGAGAACCTTGCGGAACTTGATTTAACGTTTAGAATCTTGAGAACGTCATCAGTTGTAGACTAGAACTGGGTGATGAGGACTAAAAGGTTGTGGGAGGGACTGGACGATGCCGGCACTTGGACAACTGAAACTTGGCCAAGTTTCTCAACTCGTGTTAGGAAAGTCAGGAGCTACAACGGGTCCAAAGCTGTAAACCGAAGCCGCTATAGCCAAAACACCAGCTGTGGCACATCACAAAACAAATACCGGCATATACCGGGAACTATGGCCAGATGAGCCTCTATTTGAGCCGTCACCATTGGGGTTTTCTGGGTTTTGGAAAAATAATTCTCATCCTTTTGCTTCATTTCCTACAAACCCTATAAACATTTTCGATTGTAAAAATAGTCCTTTTTTTCCCCTGAAAACCATTGAAAAAAGTAAATAAAGTACAGCAATGTCATTGGCTGCCACCGGGTATTACTTTGCCAATAGGTGTATTGGTTTCATTTGGATACACTATGCGTTTGATACAAATACGGTATACCTATATGCATATATCTATCTATATATACAGTATATATACCTCTGTATATCGCGAGGACGCCCGGAGGGTCACGTTGTATACGGATAATTATGAGGTTGTTATTGGACTGGTAAGAGGTCGCTTTTTGTTCAATCGTCCTGTAATTTATTGAACACATTTGCAATTTATGCTAATCCAAAATAAAACTAATTTATTGAAGATTATTTTCAGATTTCTCTTCTTCATTTAACATCCTGCGTTATCCTCATACCCAGCAAACATTCCGAGCTCCTAGGAATCAGGGGAGGAAAAAGAGACAAAGGCAGGAGAGGGCAGGCATGAGGGCGAGGAAGGGGTCCTCCAGTTTAAAGATTTTGAAATCGGCGGGACAAGTTGCGTATTACTTTATTTATGATAAATCCAACATGCCAAAGTAGCGAGGCCTGGAACGCAAACGGAAAAGTATTTATAATAATAGAAGAGTCATCAGGAATGAAATGCGGCGTCTGAGACGTGACAAGTGACGTTTAACTCATTAAAATAAATGTTATAATGCTGCTATGATAAATACATTTAAGGGGATTTAAGTAAAAGACATTGAAATATAATTTATCTTTTAGGTAAAATACCTTTTGGGGGAAAACATTGGGAACAAACAGAAACGGGGAATAGGATAGAAGCCCCGCTCTCTACCCATTTCACATTCAGCCTTATGCACTAAACTAGCCCTGAATTTCCCACGTATGGGGGTCTCGGCAAGGAGAAGCCACTACCGCTCTGGGGGTCCTTGGCTTAGTGTTTTGAGAGTTGATAGAGAAATAACTAATAGCTTAAGCCGGAAGTTCTTGCTCATGATTACTACTCAGATTATCGCTAAATTCCCATCAATCTGTTACCAGGGGTTAGCGGCGTCTGAACCCGCACCCCCATTAAATGAAGGGATTTAAACTACCCGTAGTTTGGCGTGTTGGGTTGTCAATCAACGTACTTGTTTTAGAAAGAATTGGTGCACTGTTGTCACGTCCGAACCACTGCACGGGTAATATACGTGATGGAAAACCTCTAATTGCCATAAGCATATAAAGGTGCCACAGCAGAAGCTCATCGCAGTCAATGTGGTCCAGCCAGTGGCGGTAGTGCTTTTGAGTTTCCTGATGTTCTGTAGGAATTTATCCCCTTTGGTCATTAGGGTTTGAAAAAACCCTTCGTTATGAAGATATTTTTTGCTATTTTTACCACGTTTGTTAAACCGTGATTTCCCATTTCCATGTTCGTGTCTCTGCATAAATTATACATTCAGGGTTTTTTTAGGGCAAGAAAGGCCTTGAAATCGTATGAAAAGCTAAGGCCCTCCTCACCTGTAATTTCTGTATGTCATCTTGTTATGTTATATACTCATTTTCATGTCCTATCTACCATTTGTACAGCGCTACAGAATCTGATGGCGCCATATAAAACAATATTTTTTTAGTTCTAATATGTAAAATTTTAATAAGCCTTTTTATAGTCAAAACATTACAGTAATACGGCCCATTGATAGGTTTTTTTGTGTACTAGAGGGCCACAATTCTCACTTTTTACCATGATATTTTCTATTTTTTGCATGCGTCAGGGTTTTTTGGGGTCATTTTATTATTATCTGAGGTCATAGAGACATCCCTACTATCTCTATTTTCAAAAAAATATTTTTACCTTCCGACAAAGTATTTTTACAGTCTGGAATGTCCGCGTAATAATGTATCCTTTTAAGTTGCGCTGATACTCCACACGTAATAAATACCAATTTTTTATTTTTTTTCTTTAAAATAATATGCCTTGGCTTCTAATAGAAAATATCGTATAAAAGGCAGATATTCTGGAGTTCTAAGATACAGGAATTACTTTCTGTTAAGAGACGGTTCTCCATAATGCGAGAAGTAGAAGCAAATAATAAAAGGCTCTATCTTCTAAACCTGCACACGATGAATAAATACTCAGAACTTCCTATTAAATGTCAAAAGAAAATTCTTAATGAAAGAACATTTTATGAAAAACTTTTATTCCGCCAAACATGTACCCACAATACACGGGAAAAGGTTTCATCTTAAAGTTTTATTGTCACACTTTTTTTTTATTTTACTCCGAACTAAAAACAAAGGTTAGTGGCGTCCTTTGCGGTATCGGCATATATTCACTACCAGTCAAAGAACGAATGTCCAGAGCCAAGCTCTTTATATCAGGGCTGGAAGGAAGGGGAGCGGGTGTAGAAATTTGGCTTCTGTCCCTTTGTACGGGTCCGCTACCTGGATTCAGCACCGCAGGGGCTGGGTGTCAAAACCACACACCGCTTACTTCCCGGCAGGCAGCAAACCGCCTGACGAGCAGCAAAATTGACCCTTTCTCTTCTGATGGGGTTAAACATCAATGATATACGCTGTAAGAAAAGCTAAAGGAAAAACAGAATGCATAACCATAGCCCCCCCGCACACAGAAAACAGAGGAACGTCATGCCCCCTGCTGTCTATATGCTGTCATTACAAGGGATGGGATTCCACTTTAGTAATAAATACACATAAGGCAATGCTGTACAATGTTATTATATATATATATATATATATATATATATATATATATATATATATATATATATATATATATATATATATATAATATATATATATATATATACTGAGCTCACGATAAATTGAAAACCAGGATTGGGCATGGAATGGCGTGATGCTTTTCGGCACATAATATACATTTAAACACAGGACCATTTGCCAATTCATGCAGTTAGGCGTTCTCTAAATAAGTCGGCGGGGCATTTAAATAAATACACATATATCAGGACATATAAGACATCACATGGAGGAAAAGGCCCCCCCCCATTGGAGGTGCCCTGGAAGATATGGGCAATTCCCTGTACAGATTGTGCCACCGACCTCCCTACCATGTGCCAGGAATAAAGCAAAATAGGGGGAAAGGTGATTTAGTCGCAAGGAACATAACAGGATCGACAAGGGGAAGGAGCCATGAAGTTGGGTAGAAGAATGAAAATTCCCTTTAAGTCACTGTAAATGCACACATACACACGGCTCGTACGGCTCAGAGGAGGAAAAACTCGACCCTAGAACACAATGGCGTCCGAACACATACACCTGGGCATGGACGGATGGAACCCTGCACAACCATAACGATGAAAATCAATGAGTATACGAGTTTCACGGTTACATTTAAATGCCACAAGAGCATATGATGCACATTTACACACAGAAAGCGGACAGGTATGGCTGTGTATATGATCAGCAACCTATTCTGGCTTGGGCCAGGGGGGCATGACCCGGGGCACCGCACCCAGGTAGCCGACCAGGTTCTCCAGTGCACCAATGATCCACGGGCCGGTTGAGTAGATCCTGATCTCCCATGTAAGCCGCTGGTATACATTATAAAGCACCGTGCCTAGCCGGCAAAGGCTCCACAATGAACCCTGCACCATGTTTCTATAAAGCAGAACACAGGCTGTGAAAGTAAGTAATGGGGCTGCCCTAGGCCAGACCTATGGCGGTGCCCAGCCACGATACACCACTATTTATCATATAAAGGCTTAGGATGGCTGAAGTTTATGGGAGTTGCAATCTAGGCTGGTACAGGTCCCTGTAAGTGCCGATTATATATATATATATATATAGTATCTAATATCTTTCTGTTCAGGGGTGAATATTAAAACTAGACATGCCAGAGGGGTCACGTTTGCCGGTCACCTCCCTTAAACCTGACACATATGTTGAGTTTTTGGCAAGTTATCTCGATGTGGTTGATGCCACCTGCTGGTCTGAAATGAATAATAGGATTTGCAATTAAACTCTATGAGGCGGATGGTTATAGATCGTCGGCGGCAACAACAACAACTACAAAGAATTTTAGATGAAGTGGGAAAAAAATAAAAATCCTTATTATCTTTTATATTAGACAATTAAAAACATCTCAGGAGAGGGCAGGGAGGCTTCTTCATGGAAATTACGATCCTCGGCTTCTGTAGAACCTTCCTTGAGGTGACAATCACAAAAGACCAGATGAAGTATTACAAAAGCATAGAAAATGGTTGCCAGCAGCCATTTTGTTTTTTTTGTTGAAGAAAAGACCGCTGTCCTTGCGATCGTCAAATCACTGCCCGCCGCGGCGGATGTTTTAGTCGGAACGATAAGAAACGTCAGATTAGTAAAACAGAATGCTCTACGAAGGCTCTGGCTTATAAATACACAGCAATAAGAATCAGTGCTTGCGCAGAGCTGCCTCTGCCTTTCCAGAAATACACTAAAAACGAGACATGACGCCTCAAAAGTGGCCGGCTAGACGGCTCCATTGCCCCAGCGGCACGTCGGGCGCAGAGACAGCTCTATCCCGGGTTAGGAGATGGACCTCAACGGACCCGTGAGCTACCGGGGGCCACGTGATATACGGGCTTGTAGACGCACACAAGGCCACGGAAGGCATCTTAAGGCCGCGAGTGGAAGGCTTTTCGAGAAGTCCAGCTATTTCCTTAGCTGAAGACTGTCCAATATCATCTTTTTGTGGTTTGGGTCAATTACCCCGGCCTCCTCCAAATCCTCCTCCCCGATATCACTGAAAAACAAACAAATTAGAGTTTTTAGGGCCAAATATATCAACACACTGCTTTAACCAATAAAAAAGGATTATTGCTCACCTCTAGGCTTGTATGAAACAGGCTTGTTATGTCTTTTGCATAATTGAGTCATACTTAGCACCGTATGGGTTCTAATACCGCGACACCTGTTTGCATGCAGAGACCCGAGCCTTCTCTGGGGTACACTTAGTGATAAAGGTGGAGAAAGGGCTGTGTCCCCTTCAGCCCAGCACCCCAGACACACATCTAAGGGCTGACACTACGCAGCGAAAAGGGGGTTACTCACTAAACAGTGAGCTGCGATATCTCAATAACTTTCCTAGGCATTGGCTGAGTAACTGAATGACTCCAAGGAGGAGACGATGCTGTTGGTGGACTGGATGGGGATAGATGAGAAATATTGGGGGGCTCTTTACAGACAATGTGTGTAATAATGTATCCAGGGGTCACTACCAAAGTCATGTGATCGCTGACATTGGTATCTGCTGTCTTATAGCCCCCTCTGCTGGTTGGTTAAGATAACACTTATTTGTCATATAGAGCCCTGCATCCTCTAAGAGGGGGCTACGGGTTATTAAACCCTGCATCCTCTAAGAGGGGGCTACGGGTAGCCGAGCCATAAAGTTGCCAGGTATGCTTTCAGAGTGTAAGACTTCTCAGAATTTACCGACAGATGTTTCCTGAGGATGGTGGGATTTAGAGTGCAGTGGGTTGCCGACCGTGGCAACTTGAACTGAAAGGATTTCTACGAAGGTATTAAATTATTACTAACTGATAAAGTAAAACAAATATTACGGCAATATCAGCAGGTACCTGAGGAACTCCAGGTCATCCCAGCCATTGTGGATTAGCCCGTTCTCGTATCTCTCAAGCCCAATGGCCCGTAGCCACTCTCCGACGCTGGACTCCCGCAAGCTGGAGGAATTGTGTCCGCCCTGGTACAGCGCCTGCAACAAAACCCACAGATAAACCGGCGGCGGAATCCATGATCCGGTCGCAGCGGTATTTATAACTCTGTTTCAGCTGCAGAAGGTTATGGCGGATCTCGAAAGGATTTCCCAATGACCGCCGGGTGGAATATGGGCATCGTAATGAATGGTGCGTATTTTACGGTGACCCCTATGAACTAAAACCTTACCTCCTCAGCAAGGTCCTCCTGAATGCTCTCTCTGATACAGTGCTGCGAGAAGGCCAGAGGCCGAGTATAGTCCATGCAAAGCGGCGGTAGGTCCATTTTGCTCTTCCCTGAAAGCGCGTGAGATCCTCGGCTCTGCGCGTCCCTGCCCAGGGGGTCCGTCTTGCCGCCGGAATAGTCCACTTCGCTAAGAGTACGCGCCATCTGCAGCACGGAACAGGAACGGTCGTCCTGCATGGCATGAGATTGGGCATTCCCATGAGGCTCTGCCAGGTAGGAGGGCTGGGGAGCTGGCATGGGAGGCCTTGAGTGTGGTTTGGATGGAAACTTGGTCTCGGGGGGATCACTGAAGGTGACACCTACCCGGCCTTTGCCGGTTACGGCTCTCGGATGAGCTTCTTCTCCCTGACGGGAATGTAGTTCCCCGGAGGTGACGTAGAAAGGATTGTCCAGCATCTCAAACTCTGCAGACTTCGGGAGAGGAGGCGGTGGGAAGTCGGGAGGTGGAAGATTGAGGGTCCCAACATCTTCATCGGAGGAGGTCTCCTCTCCGCGCATGGCGTGCGGCTGCTGTCTGCGCCTATCGGAGTATAGAGACGGCACTGTGATTTGCACTTTATTCTTGGCCGTTCCAGGAGAGGGTAACTGTCCTTCAGGGGGCATCATGTGATGGGGGACCCCCTCCAAGACATAGTACGCAGGATTGTTGAAACTGTTCTTTACGGCAAGGCCTTCACCCTCTGCCTGCGCCTCCCCTTTACACCTAAAGGAGACAAAGAAGATTAAATCTGAAGCAAAAATAAGAACGGCTCCCTCAGATCTGCTGTCGGTGGTAAATTCGCAAAGAATAGTTAATTCATAATTGTGTGAATTGTGTATTATGGAAATAATAACGAAAGTAAAAATTAATTTATGCTGTTACAGGGTAAAGATGTATTCCCATCCCATTTCTACCACCATCTGTGAAAGAACTCACCGTGCCACTGAAGGGTCTTCCTTTGTTACTGGAAAACCGATGGGTGGGCGACTGTTTACATGGGAAGACCCTTTATCCGGCTCTTCAAACACCTTCCCGAGAGCGGGGCCCGGTGTCTCTGTACCCAGATGTTTCCGACTCGCAGATCTAAAGAAAGAATGAATTATGCTGATAATATTACCCATAGATTGAACGGGATGGAAATATTCTTCTGTGAACACGGACATTTCTATGAACAACCCTACTCTGAATTCAAACGTTTCCGGGGTTCCCAACGAACCAACGTTCCATCTAAGGTGAGACATCTTGTACGTAAAGAGATTAGAAAACACTGTTTCCCCAACCAAAAAAACTTACAAATGGCCCGGGTTGTTAAATGGTTAATTACATATGATACAATACATTTGGGGTCACGTAACCCTCTAGACTCCTCAGAACCAACCCTTTTGCTGTAGAACCCAAGTACATGACTTGTTATAAGCTGAGCGATACTTTACTTGGTTTGGTCTTGATTCGGTCTCGCTACTGAAGGTGGTTTTCCCTTGATGGCACCGGTCTCATCCTTGTCAATGCTGATCCATTCTGCGGGGAAAAGGGGTGACATGTTTGGCACCGGTCTCTGTAAAGGGTGATCTTGGGACTCCGTTGTTTGCCTCTAAATACCCCCTTATGGAATTTCTCACGTAAGGACGGTGTCTCCCCATGCAGGTTGCTTACCGTACAGCCGCTCTCTGGTCCCCATGCGTTCCGCAGGCACGCGCACCTTCATGGAGCCACGGATATTCCCCGTTTCCTCTCCGCGGTGAGACAGGTAAGTGAGGAACTGCTGAGAAGTGCTCCCGATCATAGACTTCAGGGCGATCACGCACTCCCCTAAGAGAGGAATTGAGGGGCATTCATGAATTTTAATCCTTTAAATGAGGAAGTACCGGAATTTATAAAAACATTAAGGGAATTCTAATGGAAACTGTGTAAATGGATTAAAAAATAAATAAATTTCATACCGTTTAAAAAAAGTATATTTTTGAAAAATATATTCTTCCAAAGAGAAGCCCCATATTTAGTCAGTTCATCGTGGTCGATATTTATCTTCAATAGGGAAGAAATGTATCACTTAAATGCTGAGAATATCAATCACCAACAGCTGAATTTATGAGGGAAAGAAGGGGCGTGTCTTCTACAAACAAAATGGCTCCACACGTAGGGAATCTAGATCATTTTCTAGATTCCTTCTACGTGGCAGAATTTCATTTTAAATAATTTTCATGATAAAATAACCAAGTATCACTTTAAATGCCCCCCTATAATGATTCATCTTAATTAGTTGCTCAAGCTGCTGTTATTTTTTACCATACGACTCGTATCCATCCACGGATTTGACCGTCAGCAGCAAGTGCTGGTCTTGCAGGTACTCAATCTCCGACAGAATGGGCTTCAGCTGCAGAAAGGACAGAAACGCCGATTAAATCACCTAACGACCAAGCAAATCACAGAAAATCTGAGTTTAACACAAATTACTGCATTGTCCTAAATACCTTTTATTTGGTTAAAACTTAAACAGGAGATTAGCGTGGATTATTTAAAATAGAAATCCTAGGACCCACTCTAGTCATAGAAGAACAAAACGGCGGATCATTGGGCCATTGATTTTTGGTACAGATGTGAGCATCTGCTTAATAAAATGCTCATATTAGAAATTTAGTTTTTTGGGGTCCTGATTTACACCAAAATAGTAATATTTGACTGGAAAGCTCTTGTTTTACCGGCTATGTCTTGCAGTAATTATTTAGCTACAAACATTCCTGACTGTAAATCCCAACAGGTGGATGTCCCAGCTAATTGTCTGATTTTGGTTTTTAGAACGCCGATCTCTTTGACTCACCGTTGGGAGTTGCCGCGACGACCACTGTACTTTCAAGAAGTTGACGTTATCGACGCTCTGACTGTCGTTCTCGCTGCTCTTCATGAACTCTGAAATAAGGAAGACACAAAGCAGGTTTATATGTTGGAAAGACCTTTAAACCCTCAACACCTGTAACGCCATTCCATGCCATCGTCGTTGGCTGGTCACATCAAACCTATCATGGCGGCATTCTGCGCGAGGCTCTCCAGAGAGCTGTAATCATTATCTTTTGCCAGGAACACTTAAATGTCAAGCGAGAACATTTACACGGATAGGCTGTTGCCATAGAAACCCCAAAACACTTCTTAAACCCACAAGGAAAAAAATACAATGGCCGATCTGCTACGGTTTTTTGCTTAATATACTAGAGGGGGCACCGAATGTTTTCCCTAAGTAGAACAGCACCTTTAAACAGTCGTAAAAAGGAGCCGACTGTGTACAACGCGTTTCGCAGCAGTAACTCATGCAATAATTAATGCATATTTTAAAGTCGTTCTAGCAATACACGGCTGTATCTTTTAATTGAACCCCCATTTAATGAGTGTTTGCAGGCTCCTATATACAAAGGTCATTCCAGGAACCCCAAATCCTGTATTTTTATACTTCTTAGGCGAGCGCTCCCCTACCTTTAAGTTCCTTAAGAACTATTAAAACAAAATGTACGAGCCGGTCCCAACTTAGAAAGGGAGGCATCTCACCTTCCAGACACCCAGAGTAAAACTCAATGAAAAACTTGGTCCTGCTGGCGGTCTTCACGATGGCTTCAATGTTCTCAAACTCTATGTAAGCCTGGTCTGATGCCTTCAGGAGACCTGGGGCAAATGGAGAAAACCACTCAAATGACAGTCTATGAACACAGTAACCCAACACCAACGGTACCGGCATGGCGGAAACTTTCCATATGTGGCTCAAACAGCTGCGTTACCTTTCTTGGAAACAAACTGTGAGGTCACTCCAACTTCAAACGATCCAAACACCGGAGAATGGTCACTGGTCATGATGTCATCGGTGCACCCTGTAAAGAAAAACAAGTATAATAAATAATCTATACTCTTACAGAATACGGAACTAACAAATTTATCATGAGTTAATTTAGTATTTAAGTAAATAAAATGTATTTAATATGTGATTTTAATTAGACATCCTAAACATTAAGTGCCCACGTGGAGAAGGGAAAGTTAAAAGAAGGTTCATAGTGTTGTCTCAGCGTTATACATCAAATAAGGCATGTTCTTACCGTAAGAGTTGCAGATCACGTGTGTTTCAGGGTAGGATTTCCACAGGATTCGATCGCACCATGACGGAACGTTCGTACGTACCTGCGAGACAGCGTTTGCGAAAGAACACAACATTTAATTGCTTTGCCGGTAAATAGATTTAGAAATACACAAGAAGAATTCTTGCACGGATCAGAGGGGGCGCACGGGTCAGAGGGGGCGCACGGGTCAGAGGGGGCGCACGGATCAGAAGGAGGCGCACGGATCAGAGGGGGCGCACGGATCAGAAGGAGGCAGAGTCTTCTTCTATTCCTTACCCCAGTGGGTTTGTGTTTGTGCCATACGTAGGTATCCCTGGATCCTCTCTCATAGCGGTACGTGGGTGGAAACATGATCTCTTCTTCATCTGCGGAGGACATCACAATGACATCAGAACGACATCAGATGTGTAACAGACCACCATTCACACTGCCCTAGCTTTCACTTTTAGGACAAAATCAAGCGCATGGTCAGACCTTCCGAACATAATCAGATTACTCTGCCCAGAGTCCTCAATTACCAAAGCAGATCCCCCTATACAACAACATCAACCGCCGTCCAGATCTCTGTACTGTATCCATCAGGCACTGGTCAGCTTTCCCTGTATAGTACCGTCTGATTGCCTGGTCCGATTGCCCCGTACTGTACCGAGAAGGACCGGATCTCCCAGTATAAACGTAGGAGAATATTTTTGGGGCTCACTTACTAAAACGCAGGAAGATTTTGTTTTTCTCCTTCTCCAGGTTCAGTTGGTCGACCTTCAGCAGCGGCTCAAACTCTTTACGGCTGATGTAATTCAGGATTTCCTAAGAGTCCAACGAGATGAGGATCAGTAAAATATATCGTTTCCCCACAGGGTGCCGAATTCCCCCCCTCCCAATACTGTGCATTTATATACATGCCGCAGAAATCCAACATCGTATAGCCACCCGGCATTAACTCTACATTTAACTCTTCGTGTATCAGCGGACGATATTAAAAAGGAGTCTATTTTTATATTTATTTTTCAGACAAAACATTTAAAATGACCAAGAAACCTGAAAATGACCGGATTGTGGGATTGGCTCCTTTTTTTTTTAAATAAAAAAACAAAAACAGAATCCTCGGGGTTAATAATTAGTTAGTACAAGCAACATCAGTTGGTCATATGGCCATTGGGGCACTTATAGTAGAAGATGTAGTTGCGGATAAATAACGGCGTATAATAAAAATATCAGCACTAATGCTTCTTTTGTTGCTTGTTTGCAGCCATGTAATATTGTGACCCTCCTGGAGCATATTTAAGGAGTAGAGTGCATGCTCTTGTGGTTCACATATATAAATAACAGACACCACATGCTTTTAGTGGTGTATCCCCATTATTGAATCATATTTCTTTTTGACTGAGGGTGCACGATCTTGCAAAATGCAAGCAAAAAAGCAAGCAAAATTTTAAAAAAAGAAGAAAACCATAAAACCGTCTCACCTGGACGTCCATATCCAGCCGGTAGTTGAGATCTCCGAACCAGAAGAGGTGAGTGAAACGCAAGGAGATATCAAACGAATTCAGCTGTTTGTCTCCCAGCGAGAGAAGCCTCAGGATATCCAGATAATTTTGATTCCGTCTAACGCAGAGGCGCAGAGGTAAACAAAATATTAGTTTTCTTGATCCAGAAATTTGGATTTTCCATTAAAACACGTCAGATACATGGAATGTGATTCAGAATTCTAGAATTTCTTTAATACTGCTTGCTGATTTTTTAAAGCAGAAGGTCCCAGGCCAGCCGGTTTTTGGCATACCCAGGCCATATGAATCCATGCTTGGACCGGCCATCAGGCACATCGGGCAAATGCCCCATGGCACCTATCATGTACCTTCACTGCCACTCCATTGGCATATTCCATCCTGACGTGCCCCGACCTGTTGGATCCACCAGGCCACATGCTTTAATATTTGTAAGAATGCAGCAGGGCGCATCCAGCATGCTGTCACACACGTCGTTTATCGGCCGCTGGTCTTAAAGTGCCAGGGCCGATTTTAACCCCCAGTATGTCCCAGTATGAACTTCTGTACGGGTAGCAGGGAAAGATACTGATGTACTTCAAAGGCAACCACAACCATTACTTTTATTACCAGTATCAGATAAAAAAAAATATTGTGCAGTTTTCTTTAAAGAAAACAAAAAAAAACAGTTCCTGTTTTTAATATAATTGTTTTAATATATAATTTAGAATTTATTTATACATAATATAATGTTTTCAGGAAGCTGCATAGCAGCCATTTGTTCTCGTTCTGTTATCTGAGCCCCTATCTACTAAACAAACCCCCCGACTCCTTATCATACTGCCCGCAGTAAACAACAGAACGGCTCAGTCTTAATCACCCAGCTGGACTCTCTGACTAATGAACGTCTATGGAGGAACAGACTTCATTAGCATTGCCATAAAGCATCAGCTCAGTGTGGTGTCTGAGCCAGGAAAGTCACCCAAGTCTGCAGATAAAGGGAGTTTATTGGAACAAAAAGAGAAAAAATGTAGGTTAGCACTGACAAAAATCTTTTTTTTTGTGCTATTTTGTTTTTCCCATTCCCATTCTCCAGTAATGTATATGGCACTGGATTTTATACTCAAGGACAAAAAAAAAGATGATCTCCTATATTTGCTTAAAAAACAATTCTTGCAGGACCATCCATAGAAGAAGCCGGTGATGCCTTTAACACCTGCTCCTTTTTGGCCCCTGGCTTGCCCCGTATGGATGATTGACGAGAGACACTGCTTACCTGGCCGTCTTCTCATTGCCTGAGGTCAGGTGACAGTTGACAAATCCAAACGAGGTCCCGTTAAACATGAAAGATATCCCGACTGCACCCTTATTGCCTGCGAATAAACGATGAATACATGTGTCACCATGTATAGCTTACACAGGAACTATCCTAATTATAATTTATTATAGAATAGCTATATAACCTACAACCCATGGCTCCAGAACTAAACATATAAATCATTTATAGCTCTCTCAAATACAACAAAATTGAAAGAGACATCTCAGTGACCACGTGCACTAAAGTGCACACCGTATCCCTTTAATGAACAGGCCCCAGTGTCATTGTGAACGGTTCATTCTTTAACCTATACATAGTCTCGGGAAGGTCTTACCAAGGGTGTTGGCGATGCCCGTCTTCACGCTGGATGTGCTTATATGACTTATTCGGTTCTCGTGCTCCGGCCGGACCAGCACGGCAATTTTAATGTTCCATAAGGACTGCATGGCGACCTGAAGAAAGAAAACCGAATTCACGTGACTGCTAATCAACAATAAACATCATACAAAGCATTAAATAACAGCTTACGTAACATAGACTGATGCAACAAAATCATATAAAGTCCATGTTAAATATTCACTGACCAATCAGGAAAGCTTAAGCACAGAATCCACTCTCAAAATGAGTTTTTATTCCATCCCAAACCTTATATAAGCAATTAAACAACTTGTCAGGAATACAGAGTTATTATTATAAGATATGGGCATAAGTAAGGCAGCTTAAACATGCATGGGATAGACATACGGCTCCTGAAGACGAGACCAACGACTGATCAAGGTTGTAAGTCTTTACAGCTGGAAAAATGGGCGACTAGACGGGGGCCAAATGGGGCCGATCTGCCGCCAAATTCTATGCTTCTCACACCTACCGGCCGGTAATCCACCTCGGTATAGTCTTTAAGCATCCCTCGCAGGAAGTCCACCCACTCTTTGTCTGCTACCGAGTTCTCCTGGGTTCCAAACACGTAGATATCGTGAGGGATGGTGACCGTCATCTCGTCCATGGTCTTCCCCAGACCCTTGGAACTGAACCAAGAAGTGAGGTTCTTCTGCGGCGGGACACTTCCTGTAAAAGGCGACACCACGAGATGAGGGAACCGCCAGGTACACCGATACGGAAGTATAACAACAACGAGGAACTGGGATAACGTCTTCAGAGTGTAGTCGGTACATTTTTTGGACTGCGGTTGAAGCACGTTAACAGCGTCGTAGCCTTCTAGATCATCGGCCGAGTGTAGGACACATCATACATCACACTCGGCTAATAAACATCTCCTAACAATCATAATCCATTTTTTAGATACATTGTATTCATTGTAATGGTAAAACCTGCTATTCCTAAACAAATTACCAGCGCGCACATCCATTCCTAAAAAAATATACGTTAAATAACCATGCTGTTTTTTGGCCAAAGCCCAAAGGGGTCACCCCGCCATGTTCAGGCCCGCCGCGAGAGCTGAGTCCTAACTGAAAGACAATGTCACCGAACCAAGACAACAATGGCTTATCGCAAGCTGAGAGCGGGATTTATATATTTCACCCACTTCACCCTTAAAAAGGAAGCTAAAAAATAATTTTAAAAAAATAACATATCAAAAGGTTGTTGGCTACTGCGTAAGTTTTCCCCCCAAAAATTTTTTTGCACTTTTGTAAGCCTACATACAGTAGATACTTGCTGGTTTGAACTCTGATACATTGTTTTTCTACTTCTTAACTAATATTCAAGTTATGCTGGAACAGAGCACCCGGCATAAGGCGTCTCTCTATTCCTCCGAGGTAGCTCCTCTCTATGGTACAAGCGGTCACATTGGGTTTCGTTTCCCGTTCTCACCCATGTTCCACGTCCCGATGAAGACCGAGATCATGTCCGGCTCATCTTGGTTCGAGTGTTTGTTTTTCATTAGCTGGAGCAGCTGACAAAAGGCCTCCCGCTTCTAAAACAGACAGAGAGAGAGACAAATCTAAAAAATCAGGCCGGCGGTCTCTCCGTAGCCGCCCCTGGGCCGAGTGCTGCCAAGGCACAACGCTTACCCTGGCACTGACAAAAATGAAGTCCTTGCGTTGGGTTTTGTCCTTCTCTTTCTCGAACACGATGCCCAGTTTGTAGGGGACGCGCTGGGACTTTATCAGCTGTCGGACTAAACGGGATGAACACAGAGAGGCTTTATCTCACAAGACAATACGAGCTCCTACAAACCCTTTTTGTTTCATTTAAATGATCGTTCTTTACACATTTGATCAGCCATTTTTCTCCTAATGCTGATTTAACCCACCTCCGAGGGTCCATAAATGTAAAAGGAATATTCCACACACCCCAGTTCCATACAGCGTATACCGGTACCGGAGATCATTTCGCATGGACCCCGCGCGCCCTTACTTTTGTCGTGCGAGAACGTGTTCCAGTCCTCCTGAGACTCCTTCACTTTCTTGGTGACGATGAGTTTTCCCCCTTCCACGTCTACGCTCAACGTGTACTTCTGGGATTTGACAATCTTGGTGAGGTCAGCCATGTCTAACTTTACCTTTAATACAAAATGTGAGACAAAAGCTCCCAGTTAATAATAATAATAAACAAAAAAAGCCAGGCTCACCTATATCCTTCTAATAGAGCAGAAAATAAAATAAAAATCTGAATAATAATTCCAGAATTACACATTTTTTTTAAAGCTTATTTAGCCATTGGGGCCAAGTTGCTCTTACCTCGAAGGTCTGCACTGGAATGGTTTTGGTCTTCCTACAGGACTGTGGGATTGGTGCAGACTGGGCTGAATTACTCATATCCTGCAAAGCCTTCAGAGCCTGGAGACAAACAAACGTATGACATGGGGCAGGTGTGCAAAACAGGAGGGCAACAATAGAAATGCTCAGTCTCAATCACTCTGACTAATAAATGTACATGGAAGAACAGACTCATTAGCATTGCCATAAAGCATCAGCTCAGTGTGGTGTTTGAGCCGGGAAACTCAACCAAAATATCACATGACTGACAGCAACGGCAGCAGAAGGTCTGCAGATAAAGGGAGTTTATTGGGACAAAATGAGATTAAACCAGGGTTTTT
This sequence comes from Spea bombifrons, assembly GCF_027358695.1. Classification (NCBI taxonomy): domain Eukaryota; kingdom Metazoa; phylum Chordata; class Amphibia; order Anura; family Pelobatidae; genus Spea; species Spea bombifrons. The sequence continues at coordinate 135,046,164 of NC_071088.1, read as the reverse complement.
TTATCTGTATACAGCGCTAGGGGGTTATATTACTGTATACAGCGCTGGGGGGTTATATTACTGTATACAGCGCTGGGGGGTTATATTACTGTATACAGCGCTAGGGGGTTATATTACTGTATACAGCGCTGGGGGGGTTATATTACTGTATACAGCGCTGGGGGGTTATATTACTGTATACAGCGCTGTGGGGGTTATATTACTGTATACAGCGCTGGGGGGTTATATTACTGTATACAGTGCTGGGGGTTATATTACTGTATACAGCGCCGGGGGGGTTATATTACTGTATACAGCGCTGGGGGGTTATATTACTGTATACAGCACTGGGGGGGTTATATTACTGTATACAGCGCTGGGGGGGTTATATTACTGTATACAGCGCTGGGGTTATATTACTGTATACAGCGCTGGGGGGTTATATTACTGTTTACAGCGCTGGGGGGTTATATTACTGTATACAGCGCTGGGGGGTTATATTACTGTATACAGCGCTGGGGGTTATATTACTGTATACAGCGCTGGGGGTTATATTACTGTATACAGCGCTGGGGGGTTTATATTACTGTATACAGCGCTGGGGGGTTATATTACTGTATACAGCGCTGGGGGTTATATTACTGTATACAGCGCTGGGGGTTATATTACTGTATACAGCGCTGGGGGTTATATTACTGTATACAGCGCTGGGGGTTATATTACTGTATACAGCGCTGGGGGTTATATTACTGTATATAGTGCGGGGGGTTATATTACTGTATACAGCGCTGGGGGGTTATATTACTGTATACAGCGCTGGGGGTTATATTACTGTATACAGCGCTGGGGGTTATATTACTGTATACAGTGCTGGGGGGTTATATTACTGTATACAGCGCTGGGGGTTATATTACTGTATACAGCGCTGGGGGGTTATATTACTGTATACAGCGCTGGGGGTTATATTACTGTATACAGCGCTGGGGGTTATATTACTGTATACAGCGCTGGGGGTTATATTACTGTATACAGCGCTGGGGGTTATATTACTGTATACAGCGCTGGGGGTTATATTACTGTATACAGCGCTGGGGGTTATATTACTGTATATAGTGCGGGGGGTTATATTACTGTATACAGCGCTGGGGGGTTATATTACTGTATACAGCGCTGGGGGTTATATTACTGTATACAGCGCTGGGGGTTATGCTCAAGGAAAAAAAGTATTTTAATCTTTTTAAAATTTATTAATCTTTCTAGCAGTGAAAAGACAGTGAGGAGAAATTGAAATGAGAGCCAAACATGCCGACTGTCACAATTTTTCAGACAGTCACTTCCCCGGTAACTTCCTCTGCTGATATTGCACAACCGCCACGTTCTAATAATTCTTCAGACCGTTCGGTTTCTTATCATCTGTTAGCTCAGAATCTACGGCGATTTAAACGTGCGCGGCGAGTGGGACCTGGTTATTAAGACCCTTACCTTCTTCTCGATGTTGGACAGGAAATCCTTCAGCACGGAAAGCTTAACCACCAGGTTTTCGAGTTCTTGTTCACCAGCTTGGTTGGCGGTCTGAGAAAAAAAAAAGCAGGGAAATTTGGGTTGCAAAAAAGATAAAACCCACCGCATTCCGACACATTTCATCTTCTCACCTGCTGGGTTATTTTTGACAGCATCGGGGGACCTTGCTGATCGAATATCTTGGAGAGAATTTCTAGCCCCGACAACACTTTATCCACCTCCCTATAACAAACAAAACAAAAAAAGGAAGAAAGAAAGAAATTGGAATTTTAATATTAAAAAAAGGCAATATTCCAGTACGTTTAAGGTTTTTATGTACTGCGCCTCTGTGGGTTTTATTACAATGATTTGGATCTTTAGGTTTTTTTTACCCATGTAGTCTCTTGCAGGAGAGGACCAGCGTCTTGTTGAGATGGGGAAGGGTCGTAGCCCCAGATTTCACGGCCTCCAGATCCAGGGCGTAATTCCCCTTGAGATACTCGTGGGACAGCGTGCTCAGTCCGTTGGTCGAGCTAAGCGAGCAGAAAAAGAAGGAAAATTAGCATGGCGGGTACGGCGTCAGTATGGTCATTAGACACAGGGGCATGGAGATAGAGCGCCACAGTGTTATTGACCCTTGTGACAAACAGTAAATTAGTACGTAAAGCTACTTATTAGCCTAAACTTGCTAGCTAATCCTGATGACTGGCGGGGGTCTCGGGGAGTGCAGACTGGGTGGGCACACTGCTTGCCACTTATCAGGGACCCGCCCACGAGGAGTCATGCTCTCAGCTACTCATGCCAGTGTCACTCCGGGTCACAGGAGTGGGTTCTGAGACGCCCCACTCCTCACTCACTTCCCCCTTAAACAGCGGCGTGTCCCGCGACATCAGCGGGAACGGCAGCGGATATCAGCGGGAACGGCGGCGGATATCAGCGGGGCCACCCACCGATGTCCGCGGGACTTCACGATGTCAGGCTGAGCAGTGAAGACAGACAGGATATAGACGCTGGGATGTTTTCAACAAGACAATACAGCAAAAACCGTATGTTATATAAAAAAAGGAATACGCTTATTTAAGGTGCATTCCATGATAGTACATAAAAATGTACAAAACTATAAATTTTGGGGGGAAATCTACGTGGAACGGAACCTCTAGCATCAGCGTATAACTAGCAGCATCTACATGTAAGAATCTGCCACCTGCTCAAAGATCCTGCCACTAAAACCAAGAAATGCCCCACCAAGTCACTATTAAAGATAAAGGCTACCACGAGCCCAGGCACATGACCAGCAGTGTACTCAGTGCCGCGCACGCAATCACTGTGACCATTGTTATCCTCCTATCTATAACGGCGGGACACAAGTTAAATATTAGCAACAGGACTACGAGTCGCTGCCTTCCCTACCCTGCTTTTTCTATGTCTAATTTCTGCGGCCCAATCCGCACTGGCCAGAACCCTGGGCGCTGTATATGTTAAGGATATTCCATACAACAATGCCATATAAATCGCTAAATAATAATAACGCAGATTTCCTGTGATACAAATCTGCCCCACAAACAAGCACTAGAATAAGTTATTCCCCCCCCACCAAACAATCAATACCTTTCTGGGATGCTGATGTCCTGCCCACAGGGTACCAAGCTCTGCCCCATGGAACAGCCGGCGGAGGCAGAGCGCGGGGGTAACGGGGGCTTCTCGTCTTCCCCATCTACAAAGACAAAAAATGAGATGGCGGCAGACTGACGAAACACGGCATAAGTAACACAGAACAAATTCACTGACCCCCTGCCAACTAATACTGGTAATATTATATATTAGAATATACATTATATATTATTAGGTGGCTGGACTAGCAATTAATACTGACATCAAATTACACAGAGGAACATAATCATTTATTGTGCTAAAAGCCAAAAACAGAGGAGAAAACGGCTCATTCTGCAAGAATAGGGACGAGATTTATTTTTGGGAAGAAAGAAAGAGAGAGAGCAAAAGAGAAAGGAGAGAGAAAGAGAGCGAAAGAGAAAGGAGAGCGAAAGAGAAAGGAGAGAGAAAGAGAGCAAAAGAGAAAGGAGAGAGAAAGAGAGCAAAAGAGAAAGGAGAGAGAAAGAGAGCAAAAGAGAAAGGAGAGCGAAAGAGAAAGGAGAGAGAAAGAGAGCAAAAGAGAAAGGAGAGGGAAAGAGAGCAAAAGAGAAAGGAGAGAGAGAAAGAGAGCAAAAGAGAAAGGAGAGAGAAAGAGAGCAAAAGAGAAAGGAGAGAGAGAAAGAGAGCAAAAGAGAAAGGAGAGCGAAAGAGAGCAAAAGAGAAAGGAGAGAGAAAGAGAGCAAAAGAGAAAGGAGAGCGAAAGAGAGCAAAAGAGAAAGGAGAGCGAAAGAGAGCAAAAGAGAAAGGAGAGAGAAAGAGAAAGGAGAGAGAAAGAGAGCAAAAGAGAAAGGAGAGAGAAAGAGAGCAAAAGAGAAAGGAGAGAGAAAGAGAAAGGAGAGAGAAGGAGAGCAAAAGAGAAAGGAGAGAGAAAGAGAGCAAAAGAGAAAGGAGAGAGAAAGAGAGCGAAAGAGAAAGGAGAGAGAAAGAGAGCAAAAGAGAAAGGAGAGAGAAAGAGAGCAAAAGAGAAAGGAGAGGGAAAGAGAGCAAAAGAGAAAGGAGAGAGAGAAAGAGAGCAAAAGAGAAAGGAGAGAGAAAGAGAGCAAAAGAGAAAGGAGAGAGAGAAAGAGAGCAAAAGAGAAAGGAGAGCGAAAGAGAGCAAAAGAGAAAGGAGAGCGAAAGAGAGCAAAAGAGAAAGGAGAGAGAAAGAGAGCAAAAGAGAAAGGAGAGCGAAAGAGAGCAAAAGAGAAAGGAGAGAGAAAGAGAAAGGAGAGAGAAAGAGAGCAAAAGAGAAAGGAGAGAGAAAGAGAGCAAAAGAGAAAGGAGAGAGAAAGAGAAAGGAGAGAGAAAGAGAGCAAAAGAGAAAGGAGAGAGAAAGAGAGCAAAAGAGAAAGGAGAGAGAAAGAGAGCGAAAGAGAAAGGAGAGAGAAAGAGAAAGGAGAGAGAAAGAGAGAGAAAAGAAAGAAAGAAAGAAAGAAAGAAAGAAGACCTTAAACTTGTAATATCTGAATACTCATATTCTTATTGGATAGTCCCAAATTTCCCAGGACGGTGCTGGTTTTTTGTTTTTTTTTGGGGGGGGTCCTGTCCTGTCAAATTCGGGTCTGTCCCGGCATAAAAATACTCCCCGTGCAGAGGTCGTTACACGGTGTACAGACAGTACTGTGTTGTATGTATGTGTCAGACACACGCGGACTAAACACGAGCTCCAAACTACCCGGTATCCGTACAGAGCTGAACGCTGCGGGGTCAGGCCGAGGGTGTGACTCCGCCCCTGAGGACACGCCCCCTTTCCCCCAGGATGGGAATGTTGGCGAAGATCTATGTGATTTATGTACACGGAACAAAGAAAGCGCGGATTTCTGTATCTGGGGGCTGTATTCCCCCTAACACGCGCAAGAGCGCTTCCGCCCCATCACGGGAAATATCTGAAGTGCAGACATTTGGGGGAGCTCGCAAGCGTACCCGAGTAATCCCGGTCTTCCGGATTATCCTTTTCTTTCTCTCGCTCTACGGGGTAGAGTAGGGTGCACACCATGCCCTGATTGGGCTGCAGGTAGAGCGCGATCAGGTCCCCCAACTTCTTGAAACGCCGCACCTGGACCCCTTGGGACGTCTGGGGGGGGGGGGAATAAAAAAGATTGAAATCAGATTTTTCATACTAAGAAAATCCATTTCGGTGGAAACTATGCTTTTCATCCTGTTTTAGTAATATTTCCCCATTTTTTTAAGCATACTAAAAGTTCTCGAATGGCATTTTTAAATATGAACATAAAAAATGTATTATTGGTTCCATGGATTTTGGAATCTCCTTTCCAAGAAACCCCACTTTTTGTAAATCTCAGAAGATTAAAATTAATTTCTTTTAAGCAAAAAAAAAAAATGTATATTCTGGACATTTTTGATTAGGATACATGTTAGGAATATGGATTTTAAATGATAAACCTATAATATGAAACAAAATATTCCAAAAGGACAAAAAAAAATCTCAAATTTGGGTAATTGTAAAAACAATATTCCCCACCCCCCCTAATAAACTCCCTTTACCTGTAGACCTGGAGCCGCCATTGCTGTCAGTCATGTGACATTTGAGTGACTTTCCCGGCTCAGACACCACACTGAGCCAATGCTTTATGGCAATGCTAATGAAGTCCTTTCCCCATAGACACTAATTAGCCAGATGGTCCCTCTGGGTGATTAAGACTGAGCTTTTCTATTCTTTCTCACAGGCAGTATGGTAGTGAGTCAGGGTCCAAAAACATTATATTACGGGGCAAAAAAAAGCACAATATTTTTGAAAAGGTATTTTTGATCAGAAAAAAAAAAATATATATTTGTGGGAGATCTATCTCTACCTGGCTGGGCTCCATTCTATGTTAGGACCGTATAAAGATATTGTGTCCCCGCAGGCTTTATAATGTGAAGCGGCTGCAATACTAATATCTTTGCTTATTTCCTGAATCTATGATGAATGTGACCTCGCGTAGCTTGCCGTTTCCATGACTGGATGCGATTGCTTGACTGCCGCTTGGCTTTGGTTAATAATTACAGTTTATCCGAGTTTAATTTAAAAGGGATCTTGTCTTCACTGAACAATAGGCTGTTTTTATCCACGTCCTGGCCAGAGATCGGAAGCAAAACACTTGGCATATAACACAAAAGGATGTTTACTTAGAGGCTTCAGACTTGCTCCTAAGGGATCCTGAGTTTTTCCTCCCCAGTAAGTCATCTGTTTACTCTGCCCCCCCCTGTGCTGAAGGTGTTTAATTGTAGCCCTCAAATGATGTTAATCCCTCCAGGACTAAGGGTTTTTCCTAGAAGTCCGTGTTTTTTTTAAAAATCATGCTTCCCTTTTTCCATGATTGACGAACCAGCACAAAAAAATTAATTAAATAAGTAAAAACAGAAAAAAAACAACCCAAAACCCCCCACTTTTTGGGCAACATTATATTAATACCCCATATATATATGTGTTTGTATGCCCTATAGGGCCACATACTTTACATATTACCCGATATTGTATTTTTAAAATACTTGTGTCTGCAAAAAAAAAAAAAGGCTGGACTTACATATACGTCCTAAGGGTCATCTTGACCCAGTTTTTTGAGGACGTATATGTATGTCCATGCGGTTTTAGGGGTTAAAAGAAGAAAAGTGTACCCCGGGGGAAGGTAAGACCTGTTGCAAAAAGAGACAGCACAAGCATTTTCTAATCAATTTCCTATCCACTACCCTCACAAATGATAGCCAATGAGAAACAGGAGAGCGATAACCTAATGGGGAGGAATAATTAAGCAGATCCTAGAAGCAGGCAGTTGAGACGGCTGCTTGCAGGGTATACAACATATAAATGTGAACTCTGAGAGGGAGAGCTGGAGGGGGGCTGCCCCTGGAGGTTCACATTAGAGGGGTTTATAGTCATATATATTAATACCCGGGATCTGTATAAATTAGCTGACCCTATTAGCCATTTAATATCCCATCAGGGACTCCCCAAATGTGTTACTCAAATGGCTCCAATACCGATCGTCATGGAAACCTTGAGTCACCTGCATTCAAGCAGGGATATAAACCAGAACATACTGGAAGCAAATGCACCAGTTGGGAGTCTTATATATGATCATGGTGGGGCAAAAAAGGAAGGAGTCGTCTCACCCTGAGATTGGGGCAAAAACCCTGAGAGTTGGGTATATATCAATTATTGTTTTTTGCAAACACTTTATTATATATATTGATAAATTGTAGGATTCAGGAAAAGTTACATTTCCCACCATCTTTGAATAACGGATGAACAAGTCAAAAGATTGTAAGCCTGCGAGCCGAGCCCTCGTTACCTAATTTATCGGTTCATCTGTTGGTTTTAGTTGCCGAGCACGAGCGGCTGTCAGTATACACGGCGCTAGTCGCTGGGCACGAGTGGCTGTCGGTAGACACAGTGCTAGTCGCTGGGCGCGAGTGGCTGTCGGTAGACACAGTGCTAGTCGCTGGGCGCGAGTGGCTGTCGGTAGACACAGTGCTAGTCGCTGGGCGCGAGTGGCTGTCGGTAGACACAGTGCTAGTCGCTGGGCGCGAGTGGCTGTCGGTAGACACAGTGCTAGTCGCTGGGCGCGAGTGGCTGTCGGTAGACACAGTGCTAGTCGCTGGGCGCGAGTGGCTGTCGGTAGACACAGTGCTAGTCGCTGGACGCGAGTGGCTGTCGGTAGACACAGTGCTACTCGCGATACAGTGCTATACACGGCGCTAGTCGCCAGGCATGAGTGTGTGACAGACCTGCGGCAGGTAGTAAATACACACGTAGGATACGCAAATATTCCTGCTGGATCCCGTGTCCAGCTGTCTGCGGGTTTTGCATAAGATCTCTTTGTACAGGACAGACTGACAGACGCGAGACACCTGTCGCTGCAGCTGCCCCGCTGTCTAGACTGATACATCGGATGAAAAGAGAGCGCCGGGATCCAACATACAGCAGCTGCTAACATCCATCAGCAGCGCCTGCCCCCTGCCACAACCCAGCGCTGCACAACATGCCTCTCTGTATACCCACAGCCCAACCGGCACTGACAGAGTTAACGGCGAGTGACAACCAGAGCGTAGAGAGGTATGAACAAAACGAGGGGGAAGAGCAGGTGAGGGGATTAAATCCCTCTGCCTACAGACATATGAACCGTGATGAGCCAGCACTGCCGCAGAGAGCAGCGAGTCTGTTAAAGGGTCAGCGGAACTGAACCCATAACTCCCATAACTCACAGACCACAGAACCTTAAAGGAGATCAGATAAAATGTTAGCAAAAATATTGCCCAAACATCCTGATTTATACTGTCTGTGGTAAACAGTATGCCTCCGTCTTAATCACCAAGTCAGTCACCCTGACTAATAAATGTCTATGGAACAGACTTCATTAGCATTGCCATAAAGCATCAGCTCAGCATAGTGTTTAAGTCACCCAAAATATCACATGACTGACAACAATGGCACCGCAGGTCTGCAGATAAAAACAGGCTTGTGTCAATGCCGATCTACATTGCTGTATACAGCAGCTGGGGGGGGGATTACTGTATACAGCGCCGGGGGTGGGGTATATTACTGTATACAGCGCCAGGGGGTATATTACAGCGCTACGGAATTTGATGGCTCTATATAAAACAATAATAATAATTACTGTATACATTGACAGTTTTCAGAATAATTAAACTCTTGTATTAAAGCTGTCTGTACTGTAGGATGTATTTTTTGTTAAGACGTGTTTGGCAAATGGTGGCAAAAGCAGTAGTTAGTTTCCTGTAACGGACTCCATTTCCTTCTCCCTTCCTTTGATGAGGAACAGGAAGTAATATCTTGAGGAGGATGAGCAGTCCTGAGGAAGTTAAGATGGCTGCCCCCATGGCATTCATGTGAAGTCTGTCTCCTTTCAATGAGTTTGATAAACTTGCTTGCTGTAGGTACCCGACACCGAAGACCCCGCCCCAATGCTTAAGAGAATACATTTTTTAGTAAAAGTAGCAGAATTTGGGAAATTATAATAGATTAGAAGGTAGATGTTTTCCCCAATACATTTAACATGTGTTCTCATAAGGTCAGGAAAAGGGGTTAAAGATAAGACACCTTCAGTGGGGGCAGGGAATGGTTAGAGGTGGAGATGGCAGCATGGCTGCCTTATGGGTCCAGTGACGTTATAATGTGTATTTAAGTAGAATGCTAGGGTATGACATCATATCGCAGGAAGTTCCATTGACCTTGTGGGACACGCCCCTGTTTAAGAAGGAAATGGGTGGGGAGTGGGGCGTGTCAGAATGCTGCTCTTGCGCTAACCACTTCCCAGGTATGGTGGCCATGTGGTAGCTGCAAAGGTAGGACATCGGTGGCAAAAAACAGGACTGTATTACTTAAAACGGGACACTTTGCAGATGCGCCAATGCCCCTCATACAAGTTAAAGCGTACCTGTACAGCCAGAAAGTCGTCCTCGTCGGGCAGGATCCGGTACGTGTGAACGTGCTTCTGGAACCTGCAAGAGGGAAATTAGATTGTTAGCTGTGCGCAACAGGCAGCGATATACTCCAACATATCAGAGCGAGGCCGCATTTGGAGCTTAGAATGCGGCGTATCCATTGAGATGTCCCACTGCGCACAGAATGGGTTAATCTGGTGACCGACACCTCAACCCATTAAAAACAATGCATTGTGAGCGCGTACATGTACGTCAATCTTCCAAATCCTACAATTTACACACATACTAAAAAAAAATCTCATTTTCACGAAATGAGGATTATTCCTCCCCATGAAGTAGTCTCTCCTCTTACAAAGTTGCTGGTTGTCGCTGGTTCCTGACTCTAAGACGAGACCAACGACTGATTACGGTTTGAGTCTTTACAGCTGGAAAAACGGGGAAGAGTAGACTGGGGCCAAATGGGGCCGATCTGCCGGCAGATTCAATGTTTGTATCCGATTCCCTTCCATGTTTATACTGCAGGGGGCAGCACTTAAAATGCGCCGGTCAACATGATGCACCAATGATGTGTCTCCTGAAAAACGCAGCACATGCGGTCACCCTGGGGTGGAAATACACCTTGATTTTCTAGTTTTTTCCTCCCCAGCACCTGCCCTGGGCAGACTGTGGCCGACCAAACCTCCTCCCAATACATTGTTTAAATACACATCGCCGAGTGTCTGGCAGACCCACAACAAACATGTTTTGTATGCAACACGCCATAGACCTGGAGGCAGGTCGAAAGGTCATGTATGACGTGTCTTAACTCTTAGAGGATCAGGGCAGTTTATAATGCATGCCTGATTTCTGGGCATTAAAGGGTTAAAGAGAGTAAGCAGTCTCATCTATTCATGAAATGGACATTTGAAAAACGCCATTTTGCTCTCTGATGACCCCACCCACTAAGCAATCAGTAACCCCTCCCACACATCCATTGGCCACTCCTCCCACAGTGAAACATTACCTACTGTAATCACTCCATTACGGACACTTTTAATACGCTGAGAAATTGCTGGACTTCTGTAAAAACATCACATGTAAAAAAAAGCGGACAAATCTAGGAATTCACCCAAATAAATAAATCAAACCTGACGCTTTACTTTGGTGTTTACAGCCTGTTTGATTTGTAAGCGGAGGTCTGTTTTTGGTTTAAACAAACTCTACTTACAGGGATAACATTTCAGAAGAAGTGGAGCAACAACAAGGGAAAAGGCAAATCAATGTCAAATGATCAAAATGGGCAAAAAAATTAAAATAAATAAAAAAACTGCCTCCCAGCAGAAGTGGTAGAGGCTAATGTAGCGATGGGATTTAAACATGCATGAGATAGGCATACGGTCTACGAGACCAACGACTGATTAAGGTTTGAGTCTTTACAGCAGGAGAAACGGGCAGACTAGACGGGGGCCGAATGGGGCCGATCTGCCGGCAGATGCTATGGTTCTGTATGACAGAGGGGAAAGGTCCAGTAATCTGTAAGCGTTAAATAAAAGTGTGCACGCTGGGTTAATAATGTTTAATGACAGATGTAGTATTTCAGGTTAGTTTCTGCCTTATGAGGTCACCTCCCTTAGGGTGTTAATAGCAACCGAGTGTCCAACAGCTGTCTTTCATCACATAGAAGAAGGCGGGGCTTACTGTATAAATAAACAGTTCTCAGAACGTATGGAACACTAAGTCCCATCACTAATTAACCAAGTGCCCCATCGGGTAATTGCACAAAAACCAAGAGCGACCTAAAGCCCTCTTCAACAACAAAACTCTCATGATGCTCAATGAGTATGAATACCTCCCAGCTGTCCCTGTTTGAGAGGGATAGTCCCTATTTTCTCCTCTTTTCTAGGAGCTCAGATTGTTTGATGGATATGATGGTATCGCAGGGTTCTACAGCCCCGAAGGCCATGTTATTATGTATAAAACATGAATAAACAGCAGGGTATGGGCTATAAATAAAAGTCGGATACCCAAACAGTAATTATAGATGACATAAATGTCTCCATAAATGCCGCCCTGAACCACATCCCATAGACCAAAATATCCCTCCATGGCCATTTGAAATGTTATAAGCATGATGGGATTTGTAGTCCCCCCCCCAAAAAAAAAAAACAGCTGTGGGGCTCCAGATTAAAGGGAACCCAATGGAACATCGGACCATTTTTTGCTAGGGCAAAGTTCTAAAAGCAAAGCAGTTGTCATGGTAACCACTGTAAACATCCTGCTTCACCATGCAGAATTTTGCTTCATAAGGCTTGTTATATTTGATGTCAGCAATTCTTTAAGTAAAAACATGGCCCCTGATATATGCACGAATTAGTTGTAGAATTTTGTAATTTTTTGGGTTAAAAATATTAAGAATATTTTATAGAGCCAGATTTTGAGGTCATCAGAGAAAGTAAGAGAGGGACATCCGGTGGGTATAGAAGTAAGAGAGATCCAGGGACATGGACTGGTAGACTACGTAGATCATCTAAACCACTAATCTACTGTAACACCGCGAAGAGTTAAAATAAACCACCTGGTCCTAAAAAGTCCACACTTTAACCTATTCAGGTCGGGGGACGATATAGCTTGGAACCAAAGACCCAAAAGCAAGACTCCAATCCCCATCGGGGTTGAGGAGAAGACTTTCAATGGGCAAAAATGGATATTCAACACCAAAATAATTAAGGTAGTTATGGCAATGCCAGACCAAGGTCTCAATTTTAAGAACATATACCCCATTCACAATCGTTTTGCCCCTCAGAGAGTGGTGCGCTTGGTAGTATTCATTGTTGGTAAATACAAGAAAAAAAATGAAAATGTTGTTGATAGAAATCTCAAGGCAGGAATACAAAGAACCGCAGATTAAACGTTTGCTTTCTCCCTTTGACTTCCGCCTAGTTAATTATTTACCCGCCATATTTATTATTCATTCCAATTCAACTACAGTACTCAGTAATATCAGAAAGGGACATAAAGAGAGACCAGAAACCGCAAGAGACCGTCGGCAGGCACATGAATAGGGCAAGAGCATTGGCAGGTCAGAGCGTGTATGCAAAGACTCCAGAATTCGCGCATGGGAAATGCTGCTCGGACACGGGGACCTTTATACACTGTAACACCAACGATAGCCAAGTATCCATGTGAAACAAACACTTCTTAACCCGTGCTCCTTGCCTTGCAGAAGTTACACTCGCACAACGTCAGGGATTTCGTAGGCAAATAGTCAGGTGTATGATTAAGCAATTATACCAAACAGGTGCTAATGATCAATTAAATATGTAGGATGAAACACAATCATTAACTGAAACAGCTGTGTAGGAGGAATAATACTGGGCGAGGAACAGACTCACTAATGAGGTGAGGGTGCTAAAGACAGTTTAATGGCAAAAGTCATACACCGTGGCAAGACTCAGCACAGCAACAACCCACAAGGTAGCTATACCTCTTCTGCACGTCTAGGCAGAAATTCCAAGGGGTTTCCAGATGTTCTCGGCAAGCTCTTTTGAAGAAAAACAAAGGAATGGGCCATGCTGAGGGCCGTAGGCATGGTGGCTGGCCAAGGAAACTTAGTGCGGCAGATAAGACACATCATGCTTACTTTGCTTCTCAATTGGAAGGTGTCCAGCAGTGCCACCAGCCCAGCATTGGCAGAAAAGTTAGATTGTACACCCATCTAATGTCCGGAGAACTCTGGTCAGAAGTGGTCTCTATTGAAGACTTTCAGCTAAAAGCCCATAACCCCGACGTGGAAACGAAGCCAAGTGACTCAACTTTTCACGAAAACACATGATCCGGGGTGCAGAAAAACAGCAGCAGGTGCTCTGGACGGATGAGCTAAAACTTGAAATATTTGGCTGTGGCAGAAGGCAGTTTGTTCACAGAAGGGCCGGAAAGCGGTACACGAGAGTGTTTGCAGGTAACGGTGAAGCATGGTGACGGTTCCCTGCGAGTGTGGGGCTAGATTCAGTCAGAATTAATGGTCTCCTCAATGCTGAGAAGTACAAGCAGATACTCATCCATGATAGTATACCATCAGCGAGACATCTGATTGACAACGACCCCAAAACATACAGCCAAAACCACTAAGAACTATCTTCAGAAGAACAAGGAGTCCTGGAAGTCGTGGTTTTGCCCCCCAGAGAGCTCTGATCTCAACATCATCAAATCTGTCTGGGATCACGTGAAGAGAGAAGCGACTGCGAAGCCTAAACCCGCAGAACAACTGCGGTCGGTTCTCAAAAATGTTTGGAACAAACTACCTGCCGAGTTAAAACATAAACTGCAGTTTCTATTTTTGAAAACATTCTTACTTTACAGCATTTTTTCACACCTCCCTAAAAAGTTTTGCCCAGTGCTTTATATACACACACTCCGTTCAAAAGTTTGGACTTATAAATGTCCTTGTTTTTTAATGAAAAGCAAATTTTAACATAATATGAAATGAATCAGAAACCCAGCGCAGATGGGGTTAATGCTGTAAATGACAATTGTAGCTGGAGACGGCTGATTTTTAATGGAATCTCTTCACAGGCGTTCAGAGGCCCTTTATCACTCCTATCACTCCTGTGTTCCAATGGCCCTTTATCACTCCCATCACTTCTGTGTTCCAATGGCCCTTTATCACTCCCATCACTCCTGTGTTCCAATGGCACTTTATCACTCCCATCACTCCTGTGTTCCAATGGCCCTTTATCACTCCCATCACTCCTGTGTTCCAATGGCCCTTTATCACTCCCATCACTCCTGTGTTCCAATGGCCTTTTATCACTCCCATCACTCCTGTGTTCCAATGGCCCTTTATCACTCCCATCACTCCTGTGTTCCAATGGCCCTTTATCACTCCCATCACTCCTGTGTTCCGATGGCCCTTTATCACTCCCATCACTCCTGTGTTCCAATGGCCCTTTATCACTCCCATCACTCCTGTGTTCCAATGGCCCTTTATCACTCCCATTACTCTTGTGTTTCAATGGCCCTTTATCACTCCCATCACTCCTGTGTTCCAATGGCCCTTTATCACTCCCATCACTCCTGTGTTCCAGTGGCCCTTTATCACTCCCATCACTCCTGTGTTCCAATGGCACGTTGTGTTCATTGATCCAAGTTGAAAAGGCTAATTGATGGTTAGAAAACCCTTTTGTAATTATGTTAAAGCAAGAAATTTCCTTGTTTTTCATGAAAACCGCTCAGTGACCCCAAATGTTTGCACATTACTGTATAATTACACACACACGGTGTTTAAAACATTATCAGACTCTCAGAAACCCTTGCATTTTGTGCCCTTAGGGGTTAAACGGATTACATAATCCTAAATTGCTGAAAGCTACAGAGCAAAAACATGAAGATTTCTGCCTCGCATGACAAAAACGCCCTCAGGTTATATTTCTGAAGGTAAACGCGGTCACTACGTTACTATCAAGAGTTGTTTTTTTTTTTTTTTTAAACGTTTGTGTGCACCGAGCTTGGGAAAAATAAATATGGAATAAACGGACTGGTCGTGAGGCACACGGGGGGCAAACGTCTGGGGGGCTGCTGGCTGAAAGCACCCCATATTCACCCGATCCGGTGACAGATCGCCGGCGGGATATGTGAGCATAAAGCGCAGCCTGCCATATCCATCTATCGGACGCGCTTACACCATTAGGCGGCCGTCGGCTTTAAAGTGCCAGGGCCGCCTCGTTCTCTCCGGTACGGCCCTGTGGATAACTGCCGCCAGTGCAGGGCTAGTATGGGGCAGAACAACCTGGTTCCTTATTTAAAGGTCATCACTTCCATATCTGGGAACCCCAGGCCTCCTCCTCCTCCAGGCCGCCTTCGGAAAATTCCTCCGATCGCGGGATCAAAGGATTAGATAGAATGTAAGGAAGCTTTACTTTACTGAGAGGGTGGTAGATAAGTGGAACAGCCTCCCGGCAGAAGTGTCAAAGGCCAATACAGTGAGGGAATAGGATAGGCATACGGCTCCTAAGACGAGACCAACGACTGTTTGAGGTCCGAGTCTTTACAATAGACTAGATGGGCCATTAAAGTCTATGTTTACACCACACTTAGTGACAGCTGGATCTATTGGCTGACGCGGTACCTCATTTCCTAAGCCCGGCCTAAAGCGAATACCCAGATTAACGGACAGCCTCCAAAAACTAAACGGGGGAAGCAGGGAACACGCTAAGGAGGTGCGCCAAATCAATACACCATGCTTCCCGTGTTGAGACAAGGCCAAGGGACTCGTTTGACTCGGCACTCCTGAGGTTTTAAAAGGTTAAAAGAGAAACCAAAAAAACGTTCAGTTCCTCTTTGAACCAAGACGCAGGAAAGCAGAGGCGGTAAAAAAAAAAAAAATCATCAGAAAGAGGAAGGCCGACACGGCGATGGACTCCGGAGTCTTTAGGGCTTTGAAATTTACTGTAAACAGGAAGGATGGCAGATACACAAAGGGCCCTCTTTATCGGGGTGTTTTGCAAACAGTCATTTTCTCATTAAATAGTTTTTGCGAAATTGCCAAAATAGCGAGCAGAATGAATTAAACCACAAATAAGTAAAATATATATACGGTATATATATTTTTTAAATTTGATTAACTTTTTTTTTTTTTTTTTTTTTAAATGCATATCCCCTAAAAGGTCTTGTAAAAAAAAAAAAAATGCACATGATAAATTTTAAAAAATGCAGATATATATATATATATATTTTTAACAAGACCTTTTTGGGGATGTGCGTAAAAAAATTAAAAAATGTAAAAAAAAAATGAAATACACAAATAAGTAAAATATATTTTTTTATGAAAATGTATCAATTGGTATAACCTTCCTTGGTAAAGAAAAGGACGTTAAAGGACACTCCAGCCGTCGCATGCATTTTAATGCATATAACAGCTGCACTGTCCCTTTAAATTTTTGTGTTGTCCCCCTTTTGCAAATGGGGGGGTGGGGGGATGAATCCCTCCATATGCTTTTGCCCTCCCCCTCCTCACTCCTTAACTATTTTCCCACGCAGGAGGTGTGTTTGGCGCGATAATTATCAGCTCCTGGGCAAAAGCTGGAGATCCGCCCCGAGTCCCGTGCCCCTGTGCGGAAAGTGTTCCCATTTATTTCTATAGGAGCAGTTTTATGCCAGCGATAGCACAAAGTACTTTAATACGCATTCTTCTTTTATGGAGCTCTCACGAAGCGTAAACTGTCCCTTTAAGATACGGGTCTCTTTAGTGTGTGGAACCGTAAAAAGCAGATTTTTTGGGAAGGAAAAAGTTTTGTGGGTTTAAAAAATAAAATAAATAAAAGTTTCTAAAAAATGTTATTTAATCAGTGGCTTTTATTCTGAATACCGTATGCTCCGTAACGGAGATGGACTCATAAGGGTTAATGGTTACAGGCAGCACGGGGGTGAGTCAGACTGCTGAGGCGGAGAATTTAATTCCCAAAAGTACTACCCCTGGCGAGGGGGTATAAGAGCGAGGGTCATTGTCTAAGAGATGATAGGGTGAGTCACAAGCATTCGCTTCCAGACACTGACGCGGTAAGCGGGGCCCCCGACGGTATGTTTAGAGCCCGCAATCTATGTATTCAGAGAACACGTCCCAAGGAACTTCCCGTTCCTTGTTTACCTTATGGGGAAGCTGCAGCCCCAGAGCTGCAGCAGAATATCTCCTCTGTGGTTCGACAAATCATACAACTGATTGGCTGCTTATAGGAACTCGTCACGCTCCCAAACCTCACCCCCTTAACCCGGAGAACCGGAGGAGCGGCGCTTCACCCAGAGTCTTGGGGCAAAACCTGGTATGTTAATGAGCAGAGCCCCAATGCGCCCCCCCCCCGCCACCAACCAATGGGAGCCAGGCAGCTGAGATCACAAATCAAATGAAATCATGCGCGGGATCATAAGATCTGTTCTGGGTTTTATGTTTCAAACAGCAGCATCAAACCCAGCAGACGGCGGTCCTTTCAGACTCCAAACCTCGCAACGATGATGGAAACTTTTCTCAACGCTTTTAGAACGTTACAGTTAGTTAAAGTTGTTATAAAATCAGCTTTTCCTATGCTTTTCTTCCCCCATCCTGGATATATTTACTAAAAATCACAAACACACATGGCATTCTGCGAGTGGAGCAACATTCCAACACAGGGAGAGGTCAGACCGGCCAACGACCTCCGACCTCTGGGTAGAACCAATTCATCCAGATAACCAATGCCAGCTTCTCCTATATCTCAATGAACCATTAACCCGGCCGGCCTCGCCTATTCAATCCGCGGGCCGTTCTACCGGTTAAAGAGGCCGTTCCACTCATTCATTAGTCGGTCTGTTCTACCGTTCCACTCATTCATTAACCGAACGTGCTCTCGTTTTCGGATCTTAGAACACTCGTCTTTTTGTTCTTTCCCGTGTCGGAAACCTTCGGAAAGCTTGTTTTTCCAGTTTCCATGGAGACAGCCTATCAGTGCCTGCTTCACGAGCCACATGACAATTAAGTATTCCTGGGGAAAAAAATCTGAACGAGGCAACATTTTATGAGATTAAAGAACTATTATTGGGAAACTTCCGGAAATTTAACAGTCCTCGAAAATTGTGTTTCTAGAGCTACATTTACTTCTAAAAAGTGTCGAATTAAGCAAATATACCTCATTTTTAAGGGTTTGCCTGCAAATGCCCCCCGTCTCCAGATGTTTACGGAATGATCGGCTGCTGGGTATAGGAAGTGCTCATTCACACACACTCGCATTGACCCAATTGTCCCACTGGCATACCAGTCCATGAGACCATTCAGTAAATGGTAAGGGCTGGGGCAGTTCCGAGTACCCCCTGAACAATGAATGCATATGAAAGTGGGGGATTCTGCATCCAAGGGAGACACCATGAAGGGCAAGGAACGATAATGGCAAAGAAGCTGTTTGGAGGCACTGGCAAGCTGCAGCAAAGATGGCACAGGCAGGCTATTTGGGGGTTAGGATGATAAGCTGCCTGGTGGCAAAGGTGGCACTCACAAGCTATTTGGGGCAAAAGTCTATTCAAAAAAGTACGTGTGATAATCCTTATAAAAAAAATGTAATGCTTTACATGTATACACGGAAAAAATACAAAAATAAATGAAGAGCATTTGACCATTTGTGTGCTGGGATGGTAAACTCATCAAACTTTGCAGTGAAAGTGGAAGAAAAGTTTGCGAGCTACTGAAAGCTATTTACGGAGTATTTAGAGGACGAAGGAGAAACGCGTGATATACGTAGAAATAAAGCTACACAGTGGAAACACAACTCCCTGCTGCGTCTATACACATTCTCGGGGCTTTTAAGGCCGTAGAACCCTGCGATACCCTCCTACCCAGCAAACATTCCGAGCTTCTACAGAGGCATCAGGGGTGGAAAGGGGGCATCAGGGGAAGAAAGAGGTAAATCAAGGATTCGGCTCTGACAGAGGGATATTTAGGATGTATGGCACTCCTAATCGGTTAACAGAGTCATTTAGACCCGCATAGGGCTAGCTGAGCATGATGGGAGTTTCAGTCCCCAGTGGCCATGGAATGCTTGTCTTCAGGATACAGGGATCCGTTCTCTTTTTTTTTTTTTTTTTTTATCCCAGACTCTCCGAGTCCACGGAACCTTCTTTAATCTTCTCTTTCTTTCCCCCTCCATCCTGTATATAGCGCTGCCCGGCAAAGTCAGAGGAGGAGGGAGGGAGGTTATTATTACGCCCAGCCAAGTAAACAATGACAGGGAAAGGGAGAGCAGCAGGATGCGATGGTAAGGAGAGTAGCCAGGACCCACCTGGGAGGGGCTCGCGGCGAAAAGGGAGGAAAGTCAGGGGATTTAATATGGAGGATTTACGGAAATAGATCTCATTCACTATGCAAATGAAAGTGTACAGGCAGCTTAACTAATGGAGCACGAGAGGCTCGGTGAACTTAAACGTAACTCACCCTGGAAAATAAGTTATTTTAATCACAGCCACCAATTATTGGTGTAGTTAACGCATGGGACATCCTTTAGGTAGAGGTGGCATAAATACTGAAGGTGGTTTGAAAAAAAGTTTTGAACACGTTTTTAGGTATCTGCGTAATGTGACTGGGCGACCCATCCCATCAAGAGGACAATGCTAAATGCGCTGATATGGCAACAAACAGCCAAAGATCCCGTTACTGCCGTCAGTGTATTTCCATTATTTCTAAACCCAAATCGTGCGTATCCAGGCGTTGCTAGCGGGAGGTTACCGTTAACGGGGCTCCGGGGCTAACAGAGCCCAATGCGATGCGGAACCAGGGTGACGACGCCAGCCATGTTTCCCAAGGACGCGCATCATTTTCACATGTGGCTGGAAACGCGGCCGACGTGGTCACCCGACGCACAACCGTGTTATGAGGTCTGCATAGGGCTTGGTTATACATCACGTAACATTTTCCCGCCGTGCTTTGTAACTATCAGATAATTAAAAAAGAGCAATAATAGAAGCATTTTTTGTGCCTGCTGCCCAAATTAAATCTAAAAGCTAAAAATGTAAATAATTTACACAAAGGGGAATAGGGAACAGCACAGTGCGCTCTGGAGGATCACGGGGCCGGGTATCGTGCTCCCCCCAGGGATATCTGCGGGTTTGGTACACTGCGCCCTTGAGGATAACCGTGGGTCCGGTGCAGTGGGCCCCCGAGGATAACCGTGGGCCTTGTAGAGTACACGTCTGAGGAAAGCCACGGTCCCGGTACAGCACACCCCCCGAGGATAACCGCAGGCCTGGTACAGCACTCCCCCGAGAATAACCACGGTCCCGGTAGAGTACGCCCACGAGGATAACCCTGTGCTCGGTACAGCACGCCCCCGAGGATAACCGCGGGCCCGGTACAGCACGCCCCCGAGGATAACCGCATCCCGGTACAGCACGCCCCCGAGGATAACCGCAGGCAAGGTGTAGCGCACCTCTGAGAAAAACCATGGACCCGGTACAGTGAGCCACAGAAGATAACCGCGAACATCACCGAGTTACCGTAAAGTAACTTGGCCCCATATAGTTAGTGCTCACCACTAATGAGAACCATCAGCGATGCGGACGCTGTGGAATCTCCACTCATTGAGTGCCGTCTCCAGCTCTCCTCCCGATGATAGATCTACACACATTTATCAACGCGCAGAGCGCCTACTTCTACAAGGTTTTCTAAAGAACAGGGAGACATTTTCCCTGCCATATTAGAACAGCGCTACGGTCTGTGGTGGCACCATTTTTTATACTTTTATGCTAAATATCACTATTAATTGTTCTTTTCTACACATGTCGGAGCCCAACGACCAGTAAGGATAAGTGATAGAGAGCGGTACTTACAGAACACAGAGCGCGTAGGCCCCGGAGACACTCTCGCTGTCCCGCACCAGGAAGCTGCCATCTCTACCAGCCTTGGCGAGCAGTTCTTCAGCGGCTGCCCGGCTAAGATCCCGGTGGTACCAGGGCAAGGCCATGTTGCCGGCAGCTGCCGACGCTCCGCCGCATCCTGACGCCATGTCCGGTCGGCAGATGAAACAATCCCAATTTATATATGTATAAAAAAAAACTATGGAGGAACAGCTTTATAACTTAATGCCCGGGAGCCGTTTGGAGTAAATCATATTAAATCAGATTACGAAACAATATAAAAAAACTTAAGCCAAAATATATACGACTCAAATAATAATATCTTAGAACAGCTATAAAAAAATGTATTTTTAAAAGTCCCTTCTTGAAATTTATGAACCGTAAACTGTTTTGTTTGGGTTTTTTTTGGCTCAGATCCGCTGAATTGAACTAAAAAGTATGTTCCCTGTGACTCCTGCGGCGCGTTAAATAAAGGCACGTCTCAACAAATCCAAAATGTGCAATTCTTGGCTTTTTTTATCTTCAGATAAAGGAATTTGCCGTCTTGCGGGACGTTCCCTTTGATGAGTAAAATCTCCAGCATCTGACCTCATAAAAAAAAAAAAGCATAAAAAGGAGAGTTCCTGAACTTTTAGGGTGGCCAGTCCAAGGGGCCGATGCCACCCAAAGTAATTCCAGTCACTTCCAGATTCCCGGGTTGGTAACCGGCACACGAGCCGCAGGAGGGATCTGCTGATCACTTTTAGATCATGCACTCAGCAGACCAATGCTTTTCCTGGGAGTGATCGCTGTGACTTGAGAAACACTCCAAGTAAAAAAAAAAAAAAAAAAAAGAAACAAACCCAGCTTCGGGCCAAAGCTCTCCCACAGCTCTCCCGGAGCGTCTCCCAAGACATCAGAACACAGCAGTGCAACAATGTAACCAGCGGGATCTGGTGTGTGGCACGGGACAATCCAGCGCCTAAGGGGGGGGGGATCCCTTAACCCTTTCCTCTCTCAGGCAGTTTTAGTGGGTGTTGGGAGCCCGCTCCAGAACCAGTTCAGCAAAACTCCAAGCTCTCCCGGCCAGTGGGTGGAATGAAGCCCCCGAACGCTGCGCGGATCGCGGAGGAATCCCCATGTTAATAGAGAAGATCTGTCCCTTTTTTTTCTTCTTTTTTTTTTTTTTGAATTTGCAGTGAAAGAGGAAACTCTGTGTCTCTCCTCCCTCTGCACTCCTCCTTCTCTCCCTGCCCAGCTGCTCCACCAGCTCTATCTCACAATCCAGCCCTCTGCTGCAGCCATTTGCACACACATGCCCTTCTTAAAGGGACAGCGCACTCCCCAGACACTAGCCTTCCCAAAACAAAGCCGCGCGGCATGTCCCCTTTAACTAGCACAACTTTAGAAACTGCCCGCCGCCGCCGCAGGACGTTATATTCGTTACCGTGAAATACTTTTTACGTCAAACAATGTTTCGGCGTAAAGTATATTGTAACTTAGCCGGCTACACCGCAAAGTAATAAAAATAACACGGCTACGTAGTAACTCGTTGTTATTCAGAATACCCGTGAACTCCTTTTGTATATATTTCTGTTATTGGAAAGCAGTGACCTTTAACGAAAGCCGCTCATTCTTTCTACCGCATCGGAACATATGAGTGGTAGATACCTGGAAAAGATGTCAAGCAGCGGTGGTTCAATAACAAAAGTGTGCTATATCTGCTTAAAAGGGCGCGTGCCGTACACAGATATATATCAAGAAATACTTGTATTATAGCATACAGAGGGTCGGAATTCTGGCGGTCAGAGCCGTAGATACATACATCTTTCATGGATAGTTATATGACCGGGTCGCTGAGCAATGTTTCCATTACCGCTGTATCATCAGTTGAAATACCTTCGTTGTCAATATATTTACCTGCTGGTCTTCGTTATAGCAATGGGATCTTAAAGAGTTAACGAAGAGTCAGCTCATATGGAAAGATCCCAGGGATGGAATTGTTGCTGTCCGGCTTGAACTGGCCATGTAGTCCGGGTCCGGCGAACGCCCCGGGGGGCTGCTGGCAGACAACAACCTATACCCCTCGATCTGCCTCTCCTGGGGGGATCAGATGCTGCCGGCCTTAAAGTGCCAGGACTACCTAGTCCTTCCTAGCGCGTCCCCCATTGACATTGTGTGAATAAAACACATTTCGTCTTCTCGGTCCTGTAGCCCCACTTCTAACGGCAATCCCCTAACCCAAAAAGTGCCTGTTTTTGGCCATTTAGATATTTTGGCGCTTTATAAAACAATATATATATAATAATCCACATATACATATAGATGATACATATATAAACACACGCTAAGGGTTACAGTTACACATATATGATTCATCCTTTCTACGTGTGATAGCCGAGTCCTGCGTATGACAAGAGGCTTGTTGTGCCATGTGAGGGGTCACGGAACAGAACGTACGGTCAACAGCTGTGCCGGCCAGCTGCGCCCAAAAAGCGGCCATTTCTCTCTATATATAGGATATTCTTTAGGCAACTGCAGAGAAATATCCCACATTACTACCTACCGATAATATGGCCCCCGAACCAGCATTAGTAAAAAGAGAAAAACATTGAAATAAGTAATAGGAAAATACTAAGCACGGCGCAAAGGATTATGGGATATAGAGCTGGGAAGAAATTAGCATATTTGGGAACTCTCACGCTTCCACGTTTTATTGCCCCGATCTCAGGGTGACACCATTTACACATGACTCCTGTGATCATATATGAGACTCGCAGTTGGTGCTTTTGCCACCAGTATGGTATACATGAGAGCCCTGCTTGAATGCAGGTGACTTAATTAAGCGCATGTTCATATAATGATAAGTCAAGGTTTCCATGAGGACCGGTATTAGAGTAATTTGGGGAGCAACTACATGGAATCTTGACAATGGGCTATCAAAGGGTTAATATTCCAAGAGTTTCGTTTAGAAAGTTCTCAGGTATGGTAATGAGGTTCCACAGCCGGAATATCAATGAGTTATAGAAATATCATACAGAGCACGGGGTAGTTTTACAATCCATGTTCTGCACCATTGTGTAAGTGTTAGTGTGATAGATGGTGTGACTGGGAAAACAATGGCTCTGCTGATGGACGTTTTGTGGTATCCTAGGAACCACCTGATCCCAGGCAGGGAACAGATCACTGTCCGAGACCGTCACAGGCTCAGGTAGATACTCCATCGCAGTCTTGAGGAGGAACATTAATCCCCAGCCGTCACTGCCATGGTGTCCTCACTCCCCAGGTCTCCTTGGACTTCATATCCTTTTCCACCTAACCCCAGCTCCATAGTCCTCAGAAGACCGTTCCACCACCACCCTCACTAAAGGGATCTACATCCAACACCGTCACAGGTTAACCAGTGCTGCCCCCTGTAGTCTGCGGGAGTTCAGACCCATAGTGCTTCTACAGAGATCACCTGACCGGTCCGAGGAGAAGCGGTGGTCTGGGGGTCCCTGATCGCCCAATCTGCACCCGGTTATGTGATAGAGGGGCAAATTCTTACCAAAATCTGCTGTGCATTGGCTACTTCAAGGCTGCACACCCCCCAGTCCTCGAGGGCCACATTTTTTTTAATATCCCGGCTTGAGTGCGGGCATCTCAATTAACCCCTTCATGACCAAGGATATTTTGCACCAACCAACTCTAAAAGAGCAATTTTTTTCGGCACTTTTGTTGTGTGTTCATTCAACAGCTATTTTCTCATTTTACCGCACAAATTTTATATCATTTTATTAAAGGACAAGCTTGGCTTTTTTGGAGGCCATATTTTATATATTTAATCCATCATTAGGCATAAATAAAAGAAGACTGAACGTATGTTTTGCAAGCTACAAATTATTTAAATGTACCCGACTGGCAATATTAATATGGCAAACACAGGAAAACGATGGACGGGAGGTCCCCTTTAAGGAACCGTTACCCATCGTTTCTCCAGTTAATCAAAACTTCCAGTTGGTTTTGCTAGACGACTGAGCCTTTAAATGAATTCCTAGAGAGAAGTGCGAGGATCCCAATTTGATCACATTATTATTTATTGGTTTATATAGCGCCATCATATTCCATAGCGCACATGAGCATAGCTGCTCAAATAGCAACCATAAAATCATGCATTTTCTGAGACGACACAGACAACAGAACTTTTGGCTGACAAGGCAAATTTCCCGTTTACTTGGACTTGCTTAGAACCATAATTATAGAACCATTGTAGAGAGGTCGGTGGAATCATGTATGCATGATTGTCCCAGGGCCAAGGGCCTGCTAGTGCACATGTTATGTGATGTGTGTGAATATATATATATATATATTGAAGGGGCCCTTGTAACGGTGTTACCCCAGGACCCCAACCAGCATTGCTCTGCCCTTGTTTCCATGCATGTTGTTCAGCCACTAGCTGGCAGTGTTGCCCCGTTAGAGACAGTCACAGAGTTGGAGTTCTAGCCTCCAGAGAGTTCTGTTCTGCTATTGAAGGGGTCAAAGAGCTGAGGCAGCTTCTCACTGCTACCAGGCTGACTATGTTCCTTGTTTAACCAGTGACGCATATTAAAAAAATGCATCGTGCAGGGCAGCAGGAGGAATTTAAACTGGAACCTTGTGATATACGTTGTGCATGAGCGTCTGCGGTTAAAGGTTCATTGTATTGACCAGTAGCCGTAGCAGCTAGATTGAACCAGAGCCCATTGTCCCTCAGAGTTTGCTTAAAATGGAAATAAACATTTGCTATAGAACACAGTGACAACCCCCCCCAACATTTCAGGAGTCGAAATGGGGACGTCAAGAGGCCGATGTGACTGGCGGTGGAAGCGGGTGCAGCCAGGTCATGGCCACGGCCCTGGACAGTCACCTTGAGGCGCTCAGCACAGAACCCCATTGATTATATGGTTACCTGACCCAACAGAGGCAAGACAGAGGGGCCGTTACCCAAGACAAAGGCCAAAACACCGTCCCCATAAACAAGGACTCTTGGCAAAGCGCGAGCAAGAAATGAATGACCTGACAGTTTCTTTTAAAGGACCAAAAAATCAGCTCTTGAGCAAAATCGGGTTAATCAACGGAGAGACCAGAAATGACACACTTATTTACTTTATTATCAATTCTCACGTTTCCAGCCTGTATTTATTTAATTACTCTTCACTGGTGATCACAGGCGGGTTAATAAGTGACAGTAACCTGCATGCATACTAGTGATCCCACAAGCAGTTTGTGCACGTTGATTGGGACAGAGGCCATAAAAAAATAAACATTATCTGTGTGGTGTCAGCAGAATATAATGCCAATGCATAAAGGTTCCCTTCTTAGCCCCATATGCAAATGAACTCCTGCTAGAAGCAGAGATGATATTATAATAATAAAAAAAACATGGTGCTGCCCCATCTATAGTGTATAAATACTGGATTCGTGACCCTATAACTAGTGAATTCTTCCCTCTATGGAGAGATCCCCAATTAATCTACCTAGTTGGAGAGAATGGGAAAAGGCGTGAAGGTGAATATTGAGTCAGAAGACCCTTGGTGAAGAGGATACAACTATTACATATATTATATGCACAGAGCTGATCTTATTTTGATAAGTTTAGTAGTCCAGGTCAGTACGTATAGAATGAGGAATGGCTAATCCTACTTCCACAGTGGACACAAAGTTCTGGTAGTGGCAGAAGGTCCAAAAACTGGACATTGGGTCAATGGGCTTCCAGATTCAGCATCTCCATAAAGCTGTGAGAGCTTCTTCAGTTCTTCTGATTGTTGCAGCGAAACGAACGTCACTCGGGAATAGCGAAGACTCTCTGCTGGTGTTACTTTAAGCTCAAAGAGAAGTTCATTGCATGTTTAGAATGCCTAGAGAAGCGAGCAGAGCAAAGGGCAGCAGTAGGCTTCGCTCGGCCATGTCGGCAGAGCCCTTGAGCTTGGCGTAATACTGGGTCACCTTCACATTGGGGTTCCCTTCTGCTGGAGTAAACCAAAGCTGCAGACACAAGCCGCTGCCTCTCGTGTACGTTGTGTGCTTGTAGGAATTACTCCAGATATTCTCACAAAAATCTTTGGCCGTTTTGAAGACTTCTCCAATTTTCTTGCACTGTGTCCCTAACGGGCACTGGTTTGCCCCTGTTAAAAAAAAAAAAACAACAACAAAAAAACATGACTTGAGATTGAAAGACAAGACGTCATCATATAACATACCCTAACATAACATAATGACCCAAATCTCTCTGTTCCACTTTCCTCCCCTGACGCCCCTCTTTTCTAGGAGCTCGGGATATTTGCTGGCTATGAGGGTACCGCAGGGTTCTACAATCCTAAAAGCCCCGATAATGTGCATAGAAACAGTATAAGCAGAGTTTAAAAATATTAAACCGTCAATAAAACGTTTTTTCTTTAAAAAAAAAAAGAAAAAAAAGCAGCTTAAAGGGTTCATCATGAGGGGATACCAGGGCTTGACCATTGACAGGTTGGCTCTGGCAGTTTATGTCCAGTGGCCTCCTGAAGTAAGTGCGACTGATTTTAACCTCCACAGCATTCCATATCATCCTGTCCTGTTAGCTACACAAACTTTTTTTTTTTTTATTATTATTATTTTTTTTTTAAAACACTGTCAGGATTTGTTCATGGGAAAATAAAGTTTATCCATGGTGAGCTGGAGGGTTCTGTCCTCATCCCATATCACCCTTTCCAAGTCTATTAATGGTGGTGGGGGGTCTCAGTACACAATTCCAGGACCAGATTGGGGATAACTTGATGACTCCGGTACTTTAAGGCCACTGGTCAGTTCCATCCGCACAGCTGAACTTTTATACTGGCCAGCATAGACCGGGGGTGAAGCACCGCTTTTCCGGAACCCTGGGATTGCATCTTCATGCAGGACAGCATCACTTGGTCATATCCACTCCCTGCCCTGGTTCAGACCACTACTGTCTACTTACCACCCCCAACATGTAACCGGAACTAACCCCACAACCAGTCCTCATCCCCGAATCACAACCATATCCCACCTGTAGGCCGAGTTTCTTCCATACTGGGGTGGTCCATATAAAGCTCGAGTATCTGGCAGACTCACCTGTTGTCCAGTTCCAGCCTTTGTGCCAGTTTGTCATACAGGTGTGGTCCATCTTACAATCATCAAACCAAGTCTCACAGTCCTCTTTGCACAGGGGAACATCTACTATTCGTTCTTTCCTCCAACCACTATCAACCTGAGCGAGAAACGCAGAAGCGAGAAACATTGCGTATCAGCCATTTGTCCGAGTTCTCAATATGGTATTTGAGCCTCAAACTGGTAGAATGGCTCAGTCTCAATCACCCAACTGGACATGCTGACTAATGAAAGTCTATGGAGTAACGGACTTTATGGCAATGCTAATGAAGCATCAGCTCAGTCTGGCGTTTGAGCTGGGGAAAGTCACACAAATCACACTACATGACCAAAAGCATGTAGACACCCAACCATCATGTGACCTCCATGTGACCTATGGTGGCGATTTATTTAAATGTCCTGTATCTGCTGCATAGTCCACAGCCCACATGGCTCACCTGCTGGATCCAGGGTCCTAGATTAGGTGAGCATTCATAGAAACAGGTGTCCTGTATGAAGTGCTTCTTGCATTCTGGAGACATGGCCCCACAGTGGTTCCAGTTGAAGTTGTACAGATAGGACTGATCGTTGTGAGCCTCTTCGCTGACGTTGACCGTACAGCAGGACTTCTCCTTCCAAGGAGTACACTAAAGGTAGAGGAAAACATTCACCTAAAACTACACCGAAGGTCCATGGGGTACAGATCCCCACCAACATTAAATCCAGGTAAGATAAAAGTTATGTATAAAGCACCCACCGGGCTCCTCGGATATCATTCAATCACCGCCTGGAGCCGACCGTGAAGATTCTACAAACTGCCCCTGAGAGGGGTACTTGATGTCGGTTCTAACCTCACAAGAAGTCATTTATCTAACAAAGGTACAGAAAGCTTTAGTATCACCTGTCCATGTAACGCGTCCTCAGGACCTGGTTCAGACTTGTGATGTTTCGCATCCATACAGACATCCAGATATTGATTAGCTGCATAGGCAGCCCCCAGCACACAGACCATTCGGACGAACCACCGCAGCATGGCTCTACAAGTAGAAAATAAGATGAGAATTATTACTGAAACACACAGAAAAATACTATATATGCCATTTATAATAATATACACACACACTATATGGACACCTTACCATTACACCAACAGTGATTTTTGATGACATCATATTCTAACACAACACATAGACATTAATACGTAGTCGGTCCCCCTTTGCTGCTATATCCACTCTTCTGGGAAGGATTTCCACAAGATCTTGGAGAGTTTCTGTGGGAATTGTTACCCATTCATCCAGTAGAGCGTTTGTAAGATCCAAAACATAAGACATTTTGGACAATGCTCTGCTTCCAACTTTGTGGGAACAGTTTGGGGAAGACCCTTTTCTATTCCAGCACACAAAGCAAGGCTCATAAAGACATGGTTGGACGAGTTTGGGGTGGAAGAATTTGAGCGGCCGCACAGAGCCCTGACCTCAACCCCATCGAACACCTTTGGGATGAACAGAAACGGAGATTTTTAGCCGGGCGTCTCGTCCAACATCAGTGCCTGACCTCACAAACGCTCTACTGGATGAATGGGCAAACAATAGTGTTTAGATGTAGACTTACTGGCCATTGTTGCAACCTTGACTAGAAAACCAGTACCTGGACACTCAGTTACCAGTGGTTATCCTAAGAACAATAACCTTGATACCGGCAGAAAATCATTTGTCCTTAACAAGAAGAATGTAGGGATTGAACATTAGGAACCTGAATATGAGGACAACGGGGACCAGCCATCCCTGCATCAAGGCTCTTAAGGGAAAATGAGGAGGACTCTGACCGGAGGAAGACCTCCAAATTCCACCCCAATGAGGCAGGACATCCTTTCAACTGCCCCTAATACAAAAGGAGCCTAAAGGAACCGATCAGCTCAGAGATGTCAGGACCGCCAGGCTCCCTCTCGGAGTCACAGATACCAGCAGGCAATAAGGAGATACAAGATGCTTCTGTTTTAAATACAAGATTATTGTTTCCCTTTTTTTAGCCCGTACTCAACACATCAATGGTGCGATTGTGCCTTATATTTGGGGTATTGTTGGGAGAAAAGCATTTTATTGTTTTGTGAATGTTCGTGTTATATAAACTCTTATATAACTGTTGTGCGTTTCTTTGCCACAGGTCCCCAAAATTGCTTACATAGGCATTTCTTACGGAAGGAGCCGATGAATAACACGAAGTGCGCACACACCTTTGACCGGGTAACACAGTAACGTACGTTATACTTCGCTACATCATGAAGAGCCAACCCCAATGAGCTTCTGCTGCAGGAAGAGCTTGGTCGGCCCTGTATAATGTATAGGTAATTCACAGAGAGTTCTTCAATGGCTTATTACACATTGAAATATACATTATACAGGGCCAGATCAGACCTACGTCGTGGAGAAACCCACCATTGTGAGCGCTTCATGATGACTAGCGAATGGAGGGAGTTGAAGCCGCAGTCCTCCTTCAAACTCCAAAATTAAGTTTAAAAGAACCAGTTTAATGGCCGATCTCCATGCTATTCCATTCAGAAGATAAAGTATTCCCTGCTTCAGGTCACTTTCTATCAGAAGAGGTGGTAAGTTGGAGAAGAAAAAAAAGCTTTGGGAATGGAGCTAGGAACTTTGTTTCCTAGGAACTTCTCTTACCCCACCTTGCAGGATGCAAGGGGGTCCCAGCTGACGTTGGGCACACTATTTTTAATGGCGGCAGGGAGTGCCTCTACGCCGCTCCCTTGACCCAGAGTTTCCCCTTAGTGACCCGGAGACGCAGCGCTTCACCCAAAGCCTCCGGGGTAAAATCCAGAGAGTTCCCCAGTATACAGATGCCCAGTCCGGGCCGGCGCGGTACAACCTACTCGCACAAAATAGTAATCTATTAGATATGTACTCTATTCACCCTCTGAAACAATTAAACAACAACTTCAATTTGATAGATAAGTGGAACAGTTTCCCAGAAGAAGTGGTAGAGGTTAACACAGCGAATAAATGTAAACATGCATGGGACAGGCATATGGCTCCTGACTGTGGTGACAACCACACATCTGTTACATGTTTTTTTCCATGCTTTTTACCCCAAAAGTTGGCGCTTACCGTGTCCAAGACGCCGCGGTTTCACCGTGAAGCCGTTTAGGAGCGAAAGGGCTTTAAACCGGTTAAATGCTTGACTTTTACACCTCTAGGCAAGAGCAAAGGTCTCGATGGGCTCTCTATTAATCATTAGATGATTCCAATTAAGGAACAACCCCGACCATGAGTGAAACGCAGACAATCTATACTTATATATTATATCATTCTAACCCGATATGGCATTTATTCAGATTAGACCCCTCACTGGGTTATAATAGATATTAAATATATATAAATTTGTCCCAAAACTTTAGCACTTATAACCAAGTCTAGCAGACTTGGTTATAGCCGTTACATTTATTTATATAGCACCTGCAGATTCCGTAGCGCTGTTACCATGTGTTTGGTCTGGCGGCTCGGTAACTTCCATTATTTGTATTTATAATTAAAATTCTATATATTTTTATTTGGTGGAGATTACCTGGTGATCCCGAGGACTCTTAATCGTCTGTATGGAGCTGCCTATGGGGATTCGTTTATCACCTGTGTGCAGGATTTAAAGCTCCCCCTCCCATAATCAAGGAATAACATCACTCAATATAGCAAATATATATATAGTATATATATATATATATATATATAATGAGTTTTTTTGCAGAATATTTTCACACCTGTTGCACCTGTTCGCCAAGTGTCCCTGTTTAGGAGTGGCAGTCCCTCTTTTTTAAAAGATCGGATAGTTTGCTGATGAAGGGCCAAAACAGCACGTCGAGGCTGTAAGTAAACTACAACATGGGGCTTTATTCACTAAAGATGGCAGGAGAGTTTGGATTCGACTAATATCACTATACGCTAGGAAGGTACAAGCGTCTGCGGCAAGAAAGGCTTTGTTGGCGCTGTATAAGGCATAGTGAAATGTGCCAATTTTACTTTCCCGATTGAATCATGCATTATTCAGGGCCATGTCACAAGAAACCTGCCAGGGATGGACCTTCAAGATGTTTCGCAATGAAATGGGTTAAATCCACAGCTATCCTGCAAACTCTCCTACCAGCTCCTGCCTTAGTGAATAAACATCCTTGGGCTTTATTCACTAAAGAGAGAGAATGCAAAGAGGAGACCATTTCAGCTCTCGCTGATTTTAGTATGCATCGTCAAGGGAACCACCCCATTGAGCTTCTGCTGTGGAAGGAGCTAAGCTGACCCTGCGTGATAATAACGATGATAAAGTCCATCCAAGCAGGGTTGATAATATTATTATTTTTATTCTTATGGGCGCCGATGGTGATAGAATGATCCGGAAAGGGCACAGTCATCAATTCTTCAGCGGAACAGACAGGGTTTATGAGGTTTGGAGAGATAAGGATTTCTAACCGGAGAAATGTTTTCTGAGAAGAAGATCTTGCGCAAACCTGCAGACGTGATTTTCACTCCAGCTGGGTTTGCTGCTTCCACCTCTTACACGGGTCCCAAATGTATTGTTTTTGACATAACAATTCACCTAAAAGTTCCAAATCGTCTTTTTTTTTCATGATCTGGCATCAGAGCCGTAACCAGGGGCATTGACAGAGGTTTTATCCTGCATTGGTGTCTCATCCACCGAGGGTGATCACCTAGGGTCCCACAAACTTTATGCTCCAGGTGAGTGAAGGAGGTCTCCTGATTGGCTGAGAGTTCAGAAGCCTCTCCTGGTAGTCTCTCCTTCACACCAGAGCTCAGTGTAAGGAGAAAGAGAGAATGTGTGTTCTCTGAATCTGCTCATGTCTGGTAATAGAGGGGTTAATCCTCCGAATCTGCTCATGTCTGGTAATAGAGGGGTTAATTCTCTGAATCTGCTCATGTCTGGTAATAGAGGGGTTAATCATCTGAATCTGCTCATGTCTGGTAATAGAGGGGTTAATCCTCTGAATCTGCTCATGTCTGGTAATAGATTGGGCGTCCTAGTAATTAATATAAAATAATATAAAGTGTTTTTTTATGTATGTGGCAGAAGTAAAATATGGTCGCCCTTCATCTACCTCCTGAAGAAGGTACGGGAGAATCTCAAGCACGGCCCTCACCGGCTGCCCCTCTCGCCCCCTGGTTATGGCCCTGCCTGTTAGTTTAGGGGTCGGTGCAGCGTTTCAGGGAGATATATATACGGCTTGGTTGCGTACCCGGTGGCTGCCGGCTGATTCGTGTCACTCGGTAGCGCGGGTTGTCGGTGCGCTGCGGTTAGTGCGCGGCTTGTACCTTTGGACGGAGCGGTGTTCTCAGGGGGCAGAGTAACTTTTTGTTAAGCGAGATAAGCAGTTCTGTGGCTCGGTACCAACATGTTTCCCTTTAACCCAACGAGCACCGGAATGCCTTGCACTCCACCAAAGCTATGCCGCCACTAGAAAAATACCAAGATAACCTAACTGACAGTAACTAAGGCACTGGCAAACCTCTGACTCTTTATATAGAGTCTCTTGGTGCCAAGAACATACCTCCCAAAGGTCCTTGGTTTCGCAGGACAGTCCTGATTTTTAGGCACTGTCCCTTATAGCTGACCCCCCCCTTACGAAAAAATTACTGCAGTTTTTCTGAAGTAATACTGCAGTTTTTTGGACATGAAAAAACTGCAATACCGCACTTTTACTGCAGTATTACTGCACATTTACTGCAGTTTTACTGCATTTGTACTTCACTGTACTGCAGTTGTACTGCAGTTATTTTTGTACGGAAGTACAAATGCAATAAAGCTGCAGCACATTGAAGTACAACTGTAGGTTTGCAATATAAAAAAAAAGTGCAGTAAATGTGCAGTAATACTGCAGTAAAAGTGCAGTATTGCAGTTTTTTCATGTCCAAAAAACTGCAGTATTACTTCAGAAAAACTGCAGTAATTTTTTGTAAGGCCCCCCCGTCCTGCTTTTGTGGGCAGTAGGGAGCATGGGCCGGATGGAGAGATCTTCAGGAAGGTGAAAAATCAGTGTAATCTCCGTTACATTACCCACTTTGCCTCCTCGTCAAAACTGCCCCCTTCCATCTTTTTCTAGATTTCTAAATTTCTAAAAAGTTTTTTTAAAGGTTTTTCTTTTTAGAGGCCTCGGTGTTCTCTGATGATTTTATTTATTTAGATTTATTTTAATTGTTATTATTATTAACCCCTCACAAGAAATGATCTGACATTACACTTTATTTATAAGGGGGTCTCCGGCCATGTTTTATTTCCTGCTGATAAAAAAAAATCTGTGCACTAAAATACAAGATTTAACCCCTTCGTGACACTTTTTTGCGACGGGAGCTTTTTTGCCATTTTTAGCATATATTTGTTCACCCATGGTTCCCTTTTTTCTGTGTTTAGTGTAGCCACACAAATTATATATTGCTTTCTCTGACAGATGGGGCTTTCTCGTTATACAACTTTTATTTTGTATAGTTTAAAAAACAGCAAAAAATAGAGAAAACACCACATTTTTACAAATTTACTTAGGATTTCTTCCACAAATTAGGTCCCACTGATATTCCCCCCCATTTATGTGCAAATTTTTTTTTTTAAAAGGTATATTTCTAGTGGAAGGGGCATGAGGTGGTTCGGCACCTATTTTTTTTTTTTTTAAATGTTCTTAATTTTTAACAAAAAATCTATTTTATTATTACACTTTTTTGTAGAGATCCCTTTTTAAGTCTTTAAAAACTTCAGGAATCTCTCTTGAAACTGGACAGTACCCCTTATGATGTCACGGTGACATCACTGGAGTCTATTTATTATATTTTAATTTTAGTTAGTCTTTTTTTTAACTCTTTAAAAAAATATTTTTTTTCTTAAGTATTTTTTGAATTATTTGTTTCAAATTGATCCCGATCGCTGTTCATTACACATTACCTGTAATCAGCCTGCGGGGGGCGCTCATCACGCATTTCCCCGTGACGGCTTCACAGCTTCGTCTCATACTTTAACACCTGTGGTCAGACGAGGATTCTATTATATTTGAGTGAGGCAACGTTAGTCTTCTAGTCGAGCCAGCAGTAGCGCAGAATAACATTTTGAAAATTGAGGTCCACAGAACCCCTGAGATTTTCTTACTTGTATTTTAAGGTTTTATTTAATGTCAGGAAGATTTACTTTACTGAGAGAGTGGTGGATAAGTGGAACAGCTTCCCAGCCGAAGTGATAGGGGATAGGTTTTTGGCTCCCGCATTCTTTTTACCTCTACAAACAAGCAAGGATTATATTATAATTTAGGGCAGCGTCCATTGAAGGCACGGCGTGCTCGCTCCCCCTCGTTCCTGTCAGACGCGCAGCTGCACTCTCTCTCACACGCTGACTCATTTTTGGGTAACAAATTTTATTTCCGAATAAAAAAAAAGCCCTTCGAATTTTGTCTGAACTGAAAGGGCGGGAAATTAAATTTGTCACTAAATTCAATGTAGGGGAATGAATAGGGGGATTCTGGGCAGAGATAGAAAGGAACGGGGCAGTAATGGGCAAAACTTTAGGAAGATGCCAAGACCCCTATTGGCAACACTGCCATGTTTGTGGTTTCGGCAATTTATACCCCAATCTCTAGCTGTATGGTTTTTGGGATCACCGACAAGCTCAATGAAAAGGCGGGTTTACGTGAAAAGTCTTTATTTCGGGGTCTCATGTCAGTTTGGTGTAAGTCAGCTCTGCCATCCCGTCCCGGATGTAGCGGAAATACTCCAGATTGCCTCGGTGTATTTTGCATTGGTATTTTCCGGAGGTCTTCACATACTGCAGGAAGTGGGGGGCTCCCGGGAACAGCACGTTGTCCGCCAGGATGATGGTCCCTTCCTGAAGAAGTCCCACTTCCTCTAAAAGCTGAAGGTCTCTGAGGTAACAGCGTTTTCCGTGGTCCATGAAGATAAAGTCCAGCTTCTGCACCCCATGTTTGTCTTTCAGCTGGGGTATAATCTCCTCTGCGAGACCAACCAGCAGCTCCACCTGCAGATAATGGCATAGTATACAGGGTTATGCTATATAACGTGACACACAATTGGTGTATACCCTAACAAAAAGTGCAAATTCAATCATTTATCTCTATTTATCGCTACGTAGTCGCGTCTTCTCCAGGCAGTGGATTCCACAGTTTTACAGCTCTCACCGCGGAACATCTCCCGTCTGTTTTCTGTTGGTCTCTTCTCATTTTCCCAGTTAGGAGATAAATATATCTCCCCTTAGAGGTCCACAAGATAAATATATCTCCCCTTAGAGGTCCACGAGATAAATATATCATTATCTCCCCTTAGAGGTCCACGAGATCAATATATCTCCCCTTAGAGGTCCACGAGATCAATATATCTCCCCTTAGAGGTCCACGAGATAAATATATCTCCCCTTAGAGGTCCACGTTTTGTATCTAATAACAAACCAACTTTCCTGTTTACTTTACTAGTATCACTAGACATAAAACGTCTGCCTGTGACATTTATTGCCCTGCTTTGTTACTATTCTCTGGTTTCTTTCAGTAATAAAACCTGAACGTCCAACAACAAAAATTTAGTACACCCATAATTTAGTACACCTGTGCATACACTGCGCCATCATATTCCGCAGTGCTGTACAACGGGTAAGTTAAGAAGAAACACATTCCTTTAATAATACAGAGCAATTAATATTTTTTCCTGTTTTCAAGCATTCATGTTTTCAAGCATTAAAATGTAAGGTTTTTCCTGTCTGCGCACAGGTAGATTTGCATTATCGTTAAGGTCTGCAATTATCTCAGCTAAATAAAATTGGCCACATTTTTGGCTTGTAATTGCTGATCATATCTCTTAATGATTGTTATTTTAATTTAATGAATATATTTTTGGCTGTGTCTGTGAGTTATCTTGTCTTTTTTTATAACATTTCAGTATGAATACAGTCTCTTCACTCATGACATCATTGGCATCACCCCTTTTAAAATAACGTACCGTGTCGTCATCAAAGCCGGCCAATCGGATGACCTTTTCAGCCACAGCCGCCTTCCTGGGATTGGCGTCGACGGTATAGAGCCGCGCGCCTAGGGGCAAAGCCTGGGCGATGATTATGGTGGCGTATCCACAGTATGTGCCTAACTCCAGTACATTAAGTGGGGCGTTTTCATAAATCAGACGGTCCAGAATTTTCCCTGGGTTCATAAAGAAATATTCCCATGTGATTATTGTTATTATATATAGTGCTATCATATTCCGTAGCGCTGTACAATGGGTAGACAGGACATAACAAGTAGTATGTAACATAACAATTTGACTCACAGAGACAACAGGTGAGGAGGGCCCGGCTCAAAGAGCTTA
Source organism: Spea bombifrons (assembly GCF_027358695.1). NCBI lineage: Eukaryota > Metazoa > Chordata > Amphibia > Anura > Pelobatidae > Spea > Spea bombifrons. The sequence continues at coordinate 135,008,860 of NC_071088.1, read as the reverse complement.
CAATCTAGAATATGTCTGTGTTTCTACATTCAGTAGGATCTTCTTTATAAACAGCAGATCAAGGGCTATAAGTGCTAAATGTAGGGGCAGTTCGTTTGGTTTCTATGGGAACTGCTCCACATTCAGCACTTGCAGTATATTTTATATAAAAAGAAACCTTAACCTTTATTTCAACTTTAAAAAAAAAAAGGCAATTCAAAAGTAAATAGACAGAGAATTAAATCCAGTATGAAAAAAATACTAAATATTAAGTTTTTTTTTTATGTTTTATGTTTATTAATATTTGCATTTCCCGGCTTCTAGTAATTTTCCATTACTTAAAAAGATATATATATATTATTTTTTTTGTATGATTAATATACCATATTGTATATAGTGGTACGAATTAATGTTGGAGATAATCTGAATTGAGAGAACTCTTTAAAGGTGCAGTTCCACCTTCATTTCATGACATCGTTCCTGGTACTCAAATCCTTACCACTATTTTTCTTCTATACTTTTGCCTTATTCACGCTTTTGCAGGGAATGTTTAATTGTCATGTGACACAAAAGCTTTGTGATGTCATAGAGGTGACGCCGCGTGGAACACCTGAGTGTCCCTTCATAAAAGAAGAACGTTAAACTCTTCTCATCGAATCCATTCCATCTCCAGATTTATATTAGGAATATAAATTCACCAAATTCGTTATCTCGCGAGGATGCCCCACAGCTCTCACCTTTGTGAGGTCCGACGTTCGCCAGGTGCTCACAGTGGTAACTGTAGTGGTCAAAGGTGTTGAGAAGGTGCTGGGGGTCTCCGGGAATGGCGTGCGTAATGACGTACTGGAAAGCTCTCTCCTCCCGCGGGATGCCGGTCATGTAGTCCCTGATCTTACGCAGCAGCACAGCCCGGTAGAAGAGGAGGAAGTAATGGCGATAACGGATTATCACGGTCATGAGAAATGGGATGAAGGCCAAGGCGATTGCTGGTGAGACCATGCTGAGAAGTGGGGTCTGTAGGGACACAAACAGGAGTCACAAAATAAAGCGACCTCACATCTTAGTTGTTCGCTTCCCTTATAATTGCCATTTAGCCTTGAAACACAGCGTGCCTTCAACGTAGATCATTTGTGGTTTTGAGGAACGTAACTTTGCAACTTACTTTATACAACTTTGCAGACGGATATTCTTCACGTCGAAATGTATCACCTCCCACCTCTAAATTAATATTTATAATTACCCGTAACGGCTACACAATTAATTCGGGATTATTTATTAGCAGACCAGCAGATAACCGTCCCATATCTTATATTTTACAGGTTTGCATTCATAGATAAGCCTATGTAATATTTGCAAAGAGGAAAGTAAGCTCTATATCAGATACCTGTCTGCGTGATTATTCCTCCTCATTGCCAGCACAGTCCTGTTGTTTAATTGCCTAGTTCAGACAGCCTTTGTAAGCGTTGGGGGAGGAAGAGGACCTCAGGGTAGGCAATCCATTGATAAGCTAGTTTTGCCACAGATCTCAGCTGCCCTTTGCTCATTCTATCTGAGAGTTATTGCATCTAACGTTCCAGATTCCCTTTTCTACATTGTCCTTAATCATAATGCCCCCTTCCCTAAACACCGTTGACATGGCTCACCCCATATGCCCCATGCCTCAATTAAATAACCCCATTCTACGGCTTTTTGGGGTCCTATGTAAGGTACATCGCCCCAGTTAAGTTGTTACCTTGGTAGACGTTGCCGAAAGAGCTTTCTGGCCGACCGTCCCGTCCTCCTCTCCAGAAGAATCATCGGTGATCACCCTTAAGTGAGATGGACTCTGCATCTATAATTAATGCGAACTCCTTGGCTCGTTGGAGTCTGATGTAGATGAATGAACAGAGAATGACACCTGAGAACACTGGGTCATGTTACTCTTCAGATGCTAAAGCCATGACAGACAGTACACGCTACCGGTCGCTGCAGAAACACATATGATGAAACTTGACGTTAAGCGGTCAAATCTACATTTTTGGGTATTTTAAAGACATTTTTGATGTTAACGGTTTATCCACCTGGTTTCTCAGTATGTTGAAACGACTTGTACTTTCCCACCCTCATTTAATAGGGTTATGTTTAAAACCTAGCCTTTCGGCCGAGATCAAGAGAGTACCTGGGAGAGGGGACGGTGCCATCATTACATTATGTTTATTTAGCGCTGGAAGGTGCCGTCCTCTGGTCGCTTCATGTGTTCGGGGCGAGGGACGCACCTTTCGTGGACATTGCTGGTGCACCAATAGCCCCGAGGATCATTCCTTGCACTTTTTATTTCTTTATTTTCTTCCTGGTGGGGGATCATTTTTTATAATCCAGCAATAGCCTAGGGTTATAATTACTTTTCTTTCTTAAAGTTTAAATATAAAGTTTATGAACGTGTGCCCATTATTTTATACTCATATGTATATATATATATATATATCTTATGATGCGGAAGGCCCCCCTTAAAGAAGATCCCTCTTTAAACGACTACTTATGCCGTTACTATGGTGGAGTGTTAGCATGTAAAAGCGTGTCACAATGAAAATCTATTGCATTCAGGGATGACATGATACAGCTACATCACATATATTAGGACCATTTTCTATTATTGAAACTGGAATACAAATCTCTAGGAGTTAACTTTCCTCAATTCAGACAAGAAAAAAAAATTCTCTCTTTGCTTTATACGCACATGTGTCTAAAACATCTGGTTAATCTTAATGGCTGCGTATCCAAACAGGAGGGGAGGGAAACCCTGAGCTACGAGCCCCGAGGGCCTGGGCTAATGAATAGGGCCAATGTTAAGGAACACGGCTTTATTTGACGTTAACAGGTTTTAGCTCAGACCTTTTTTTACACAAAAAAAGTATTTCTGCATCAACATGTTCAGGGATTAAATTCTTCTGGAACTCGGCGGTGGGAAGCAAAGCCAGACGTGTTTAACTCTTAAGTGGCTTAAAGGAAAGGTGGTGTATGTAGTAACATTTAACCGCGTACCAGCTCGATGAGTGAACAAAGAAGACGTTATACAGTATTTTTGAATTTGAACAGGGGGTATATATAATAGGAAAAAAGTTTTGGCTACAGATCTATATTGACCAATGGAAAGTGTATATACTGCCCCATACCGCTTTAGGAGGGTCCCTCTTTTGAGGCCTATATCCTTCCGTTCCTTGAACAATGAAAAAATGGGTTTTTAAATTAAATATAAATAAAACATTATTTGTCTTACATTATTTCCATTGTTATGTTAATATCTACCAAGAAGCGACAATGTTGCATACAAATTCTTGATTTCAGATTCTTGAAATTAAATATAAACAAAACATTATTTGACTTTTAAATTATTTCCATTGTTATGTTAATATCTATCAAGAAGCTACAATGTTGCATAAAAATTCTTGACATTGATCAGTTGGGAACACTAAAACCTCTGTTATGGAGTTTAAATATCAAAATAAGCAATCTATTTGTATCATAAACCCACATTTTGTGAAAATCACAAGTCCTCGGGTTCTACGTGATTATTATTCCCTCATATTCATCTTACAATTTCTTTTGTTCATTTTTGGTGGTTATTGTATCAAACAATAATATACATTATAAAATTACACTTTGTTTAAGGCCATTTATTTTATTTTTTTTCCCTTGTGCTGCACCAGGTAAAATGTATTTACTGTAACCTTCAAGGAAATTCTTATGTTTTTATATAAAAATTGGAATCACCCATAAGACAATTAAATTTGTAATTAAAATATACAGAAATAGTAAAATAAAAATAAAGTATTATTCTAATGGCTTTTAAACAGGCAGTTTAATAATCTCAATTAAAAAAAAAAAAATCAATATAATAATAATTGGAGCAAAAACACAACCCCTGAATATTTAGCAGGACTGGTTTTCAGTTCAATTGTCATTATCTATAATAAAAAAAAAAAAATTAAAACATTTACAACAACATTCTGGGGGGGGCAGATTGGTAGAAAGCATTGGAGCTCATATTTAGCCACTTCCATTGACCAATTGCTGCATAAATAAAACGTGTTCTGAGACGCTAGTGTATCGGGCGAAAAAAAAAAAAAAAATCTGAAATGTTCTACAAAATCCATAAAATAATTACGTTCCATTTAAGAATTATTAACATAAAAAAAAAACCGATACAATAGATTGTTATTTTGAAGATAGGACAGTGTTTTAGGATGTTCTGTGAGGTCATCCGCTGAGGGTAACAATGAATGGTTCTGGGGTAGATCAGTCACACGCTGAGTGAGCACCAAGCTTCCAAATAAGATTTATTTTTGGTGGGAATGTCATCATTAAGAGTATAGGACTCAACGTATCTCCGATTAAGGATTCCCAGCCTTTTGTGGGAAGGAGGTCGTTCATTTTGCGTTCAAATGTAATTTTTACTTGAAGTTGTCTGAATTTGGGGACTTTGTTGTAATTAGATAGACGGTCCGCTTGGTGTATTCAAAAAAAAGACATTTATGTTCAAGGAGCAGGGAGAACAGAAGCTGTCAGAGACCATAAAAAAAATCCCAAGAACCCTTAAAGTTTTGAAGGTTGAAGGCCCTAGAGTTTACTCCTGGGGGTCGCAGAAGAACATTGGGCTTTTAACAGCTCTCAGTCTACTTACACGTAGGAGACACCTTCCACACTAAGGTCTACTTGTCGCTCGTTTCTAGCACTGTAGCTTGCGTACTGTTCTTGAAAACCTCTTCGTTTCCTTCTCACTTTTATCCCACTTCCTGACCCAGGAGATGACCAGTTTGTCATCTACCCTGTGCCCCAAAACCAGCACGGTTACCCCCGGCTCCTGGATATCGGGGCAGAGGCAGTTGTCGCCGTCATTCAGCCAGAGAACTGTCTTTTTTATCTCTTCGTCGGTCCAGCCTTTGGACTTGTACACTGTCCTGCTTTTAACTTCTGGAATCACCATGACATCCCCTTCCATGGTGGACACCGAGCGGACGTTCATCTTCATAGCTGGAAAACACAACCACGTGGACAGCGTAAGTGAAAGCCAAAAATCTTATCTTCCATGAACTTATTATGGTATTGTATTTAACGTCAGTTGTATTTACTCCTTTCTATGTGTTTGTTTCTATGTGTAGTCTTTATTATGTTCTCTTTTATTTGGGAACCTAGAGGCGGCTGGTTTTTGCCTTTTAGTTACTCACCAAAATCCCTAGAACAGAACTCCTGCAGGAATTCTTTATCGGCATCTCCAAGGCTATGGCAGGCGGCACATGGGACCTCTGGGAAAGAAAACTATTTTAGCAACAAAAAAAAGTTACATATTCCCAATACAATGCAGGAAACAGATCGGTTTGTATCACGAGGTTCATTGAAAGCTCCAATGTTTTTTTTTTTTTTATTTCAGAGTTTCTCAGAAACTTGAGCTCTGTAAAAAAATATTCTTAAATGGAATAAACCAAAACCCCAACAACGAGGCAATTGGGCTTTTTGCATACGGTCAAAATATAACCACCTGTATGATCTTTTCTGGATTAAAGTGATTTAAGAAAGGAGCTTGGCTCGGTATTAGCTTTGGTACCTAGAGACTCAATGTCCCTCGTTAAGGTTTTCGGGATCTCCTCACACCAGCACGGACACACGCACTTACCTTCCTTTGCCATCTGGGGCTTCTCATCTGTACCAGCAGGGGGCACACAAAGTTCATTCCCCTGTGGAAACTGGGTGCAGTTGAACATCTCAGGCCAGGGAAATCCAAACGCAGCCATGACAGGGGTACAGCCATCCCGAACTGCCTCGCAGAGCGACCTGCACGGATACACCGCTTCCTCCATGTCGCTCAGACACACCGGTGCAAATAAGGAACACAGGAACTTCTTGGTGTCCGCGTGGCACTGCTTGGTGAGAAGGGGCACCCACGAGCCAGCCTGCTGCAACGCCTCCTTCATGGTGTCGTGTCCAAGAAGGTTGGGTAGACGCATTTCGCTGTACCCTACATTGTGGCACAGGGTCATGCTGCTTGGGATGGACTTACAGCTGCTTTTGCGGGTGCTGAGCTGGGTGAGGATGAAGGGGAATGAGCCGGCAGGACATAGAAGGCACGCAAAGCCCCACCAGAAGAGCGTGGACATGAAGGACTTCATCATCAACACAAAGGCAAGCGAGGTGTCACCAAACGACAAAAGTCCCAGCTGCGGTAAAGAGAAGAACATCAGTTAACTGGACTGGAATGAGGTACTCGGGGCAGTCAGCCGCTCTTGGTCTACAAATCTGATAATTGTCGGCAAAACTGCAATTAGACTTTCAGATTTGTTTCCTAAACGTTTTATGTGGTATAGTTGGGCTCCAGGCTGGCGCACAGTCATTCCGTTACATAATAAATGGTTTTAGGTTCTGGCACCCAAGAGCTTATGATCTAAATAGTCATATAACACAGGATAAAAAAAAGGCCAGTGAAGTCTGATGTTCCTCTCAGTATTCCGCATGGCCAGAGGGACACTATAGTTTAAGGAGAGGAGTTTCTGACCCGCTTATCAGGCCTGGACTGGCCCCCTGGCCAAATGCTCCAGCGGCATGTCACTGTGAATATTCTTGGGGCAATATGAGCTTCTGGGGTGGCAAAACTCATACGCATGAACATTTCTCTCCCTCCATTCACTATTCATTATGTAGGACCAACGCAGCAAGGAGTGCGGAGCCGGCCCTGTATAATGTATAATTCAAAGTGTAAGGATCCCTTTATTTTATACTATACATTATACAGGGCTGGTCAGGCTCACTGGGGTTGTACCTTCATAGTGTATAGTGAAGTGAAGGTTCTGAAATCATAAAGCTCTCCTGTCAACCCTCCTTTTAGTTAATAAGCCCAACAGCGTGAAATACAAGAATCTACACCAGGTAGCCTCATCAGAGGATATAATGTATAATAGGATGTATATGAGAAGTACTTTATAACATGCATTATTTAGCTGTAGAATGAAAAAAGCCACTTACCTTTAGGAGAAGCTGCAGCTCCCAAGCTACACTGCTACAGTTTGAGTTTCACGCAGCGTTTGGTTGCTTGAAGCAGCCAATTTATTGAAAGCAATGGGAACGCTTTCTGTATACGAGCATGGAGGGGGCGCATTGGACCCCCTGTAACTCTCACGCGAGCCAGTGCTGGCTGGTTGTGAGAGTTGTGCGTGGATTTACAAGGCGACAATCAAAGTCATTTAAAGGGGACACTCATTAAAGATAAAGGCATCCAGTTACGCGAGACACCAGTCCTCTCCAATATCAGCAGACTGCCTCAAAGTAACAGGACTGGGAGTCTGACCACACCGATGTATAGGGGATCTCTCAGTCAGATGCCGTATCTGTGTTATGGAATGAATGGCTCGCTCCTCTCCTTCCAACTATAAACTATACATAAACGTGCAAAGAATACCCTTGGGGAGTCGCATATGCCATTAACAAGCAACATGTGAAGCCAATCCAGAGCTTTTTCCTCCCCGCACTTCTCCATTACTATGCAGATACTCACTTTATTGCCTGTAGAGGAACCGATGAATTCCAAGTGGATGTTCCCTCCTTTAACCTCTTCTCTACCAGATCATTCCACCGTCCTATAAGACCACCAGTGCTTGAAATCTGTGAAAGATGGTTCTGGGTGTCAATGGGATCAGCGGTCCTCAATTATCGGTACCCAAAGTTGTGTGGTGGGCATCACTACCTCCACTTTACGCATAGAGACCGAAGTAGCCTTAAAAGCTTGCAATCTAGTGCCAATAAAAAGGTAGCATCTTTACCAATTTTTTTTTTCTTTCTCTCTCCGCAACTAACACGTTACAATTGTACATCTCTACTTTAAAGACCGAACCAAATATACCAAAAAATCAACCCAAAATCCAGAGCAGGACAGCAGAAGACATACCTCGGCTCCTTTTAGGAGAAGACGCTGAGCCCAAAGAAAGCACAGGCTGAAAGAGTGATCGGCGGGGATGTGTTGGGTCTTGATCGTACAGCTGGGGAGGGGGGCAAGTTTATACAACTGGGAATGTGAGCGTTAGCCAGTAATTACTACGGGCTTCTCTCCCAAACTCACACACACTGGCTGGTCTGGGGCTCGTTGCCTGCAGGCTGTATACATAAACGCCCCTGGATTAGTGTCATAAATTTTCAGGCGGGGTGGAAATTAAATAAAACAACAAAATAAGCAGAAATTTGAGAACCTAAAAAGTTTTTTTTTTGTTGAAGCATATATATATATATATATATATAATATATATATATATACATTATATATACATATATAATATATATACATTATATATGTATGTAATATATATATACATTATATATATAATATATACATTATATATATATATATATGATATATATACATTATATAAATATATGATATATATAATATATATACATTATATATATATAATATATATACATTATACATATAATATATATACATTATATATATAATATATATACATTATATATATAATATATATATATTATATATATAATAAATATACATTATATATATATATATATAAGTTCCACCTGGCTTTGCTACATTTGTATATATTTTTTTATAGTTTTTTTTAACTTTGTTTTATTTGATATAAAGTTGCCAATAAACTTTTAGGTCCGCCAAAAGGAGAGACCATATGCAACATGTTTATTTGGTTTTATCTGCAGTGTCATGGAAGTTTTTACTGCCGTGAAGAGGTTAACCGATGTTTTACGCTTAGGACAAGAACCTGCATGTCTTGCGTGCATGTAACATACAATAAATGTCATACGTTGTTTAAAAAAGAAATATATATAGTTTTTTTTAAATATGTAAACATTTTTAAACTGTTTGTGTGAGTGCGTAACCAGTTTTACTGGAAATTATGACTTAAAAAAAGTACAGAAAAAGAATCAAAGGCAGATTTTATAAACCAATATGGGGTGGGTTTACTAACCTGTGACTTGCAGGAAGATGATGTTGAATTGAGAGCTTCTGTGAGTCTTTAGTTTTAACGGGACTCACCTGAGCTGAAGATTCCGGGAATTTGCTGTTTCTCGTGGAATACGGCACTTTTACTTTGGTGAGAAGAAATGAACCAACTCGCAATTCACTAAATCCACCCCCGTCCTTCAGGGTGCAGAAATGACTATTTTCTTAGTAATCGTTATATTAAAACTGACCAATCATGAGCCCCACGACCCCCAAAACATATCTGGAATACAATGTGTACCTTGTTCTATGTTTGCTTTCCAGCGGAGATGGGGTCTGGAATCAGATAAATATATTTAAAAAACATACAATATCTACACAATCAGTTTGCTGGTATATTATATTCTTATTATTTTATTTTTTTTATCACAGGTCCACTTTGAAATTGTTTTTGCGACGGGGCTGATAAGACGAGATAGTGTTCTGATTTTTGGACGCTGTTTCATTCTAAAATAAAAATGTCATTAACCCCTCCAGTGCGAGAGAGAGCGTGTGCAGTAAACTATTCAGTATCTGTGTAGCACATGCACGGCATCGAGGAACTGAGCGGTTGCTGCTGATGTCATATCATGGCGCCCCACTTCGATAGTTCGCGAGGTGCCAGCGTGGGAGCTGTGATTGAGATCTACGCTGCAAATCACCGACCCTGATTGATTCTAAAGCTCCGTTTGTTGGCTCATGATCAGTGGGGCAGTTTGCTAGGATGGCTGGATAGTCCCTAAAAATCAGGACTGCCCCCCTTAAAATGGGATAGTTTGGATTGCTTCATACTGTGAAGCGTTTTCATCTATACACTGAGCATTTAGTATACCTCTCCAATGCTGGTCATCCAGAGGTCTCCCTATAGGAAGGGGCCGAGCTGAGTTTGGAAGGAGCGAGTAGTCATGTGGGGGTCAGCGCTAGCTCTGTGAATGGTGGTGGAGCGGACAGAACACAAAGAGTTGTCCCATCACTCCTCCCCATAGATCAAACACTTCCCCAGAGGTCCGGTAATCAGCTCAGATTCCTGGGGGCCACAAGCCAAACCGGTACACCTAGGAACTCTTTGGCTCTGGCTACCAAGAGCCCCATTATGGGAATACGGGTAGGAGGTCCTGCTGATCTCGGTTAGTAGTCCAGTGGACATCAGTGGGTGGTCCAGGCTGATGCCACAGGAAAATCACTGTTTTTGGTGTGGAAGTGGGCAGGAAATGGAGCTGCCGCAACACCACTCCCGTGACCTGGGGTTTCCCCACGGTGACCTGGTGAAGTGGCGCTTAACACAGAGGTAATAAAGAGTAATAAAACGAGTGCCCATTCAGATGAATTTTGGAGTTGGAATTGGAACTGATCATTCCGTGCATGACCTACGATGAATAGAACATCTGTGACTTTCACAGAAGGACACGGAGCGCTGCGTGGTGGCTCACACTGAAGCACCCACCATCTGCTGGCCCTATCATCTTACCAAGTCTCTCCTGCCACGGAAAAGAAAAAGAACTCGTAGGAAGAACACAAAGTATTAATATTACTCCATTATGTTCGGTACTTTAGCAGAGAAAAGAAAACTGAACCAATGGGTGTCGATTGTCTTAATACTTCATTATTTCCCATACAGTCCAGGCATGCCTATATTGGGCTTTCATACGTTCCCTTGCTATAGCAGACGCAAAAGGGTTCAAGACTAAAGAGACTCTTATATAGTTTGAAGTCCATCTTTTACAAGCAACTTTATAGCTTACTATCCTTTCAAAGTACTCCAAAGGCAGGTGAAGAAGGTGAAATGTCTCCACCTGCTTCTGTTGGGTCAGACCCATAACACCTGGTGCGTCAGTCGTATTACCCAAGCGCTCCGATCTTCTGAGCTCCCACTACCAGGAGGCGCTGATGAGTCTCTCTATAGACTTCTTCTATTGGGTCAGTCAGAGGGGAACTCCCATGAGTTTTTTTGTAGGTTGTATAGTTGTGTACTCGGTACAATACCTAGTGTTGTGTGCTTAGCTAGTTAATTTTAGGTGTTTTTCGCGGGTATCCTTGATTCCTTGCACCCACCCCCGTCCCCCATGCATACAGGTTTCTGTTTCTTCGGTCTTTAGAGCGCTCCAGAGCTGGACTTCCAGCTGGACCACAGAGCTAACAGGCATGGTGACCTCCTCTGATGACATCAGACGCCACTTGGATGAAGCTGCGTATGGCTGGAAATAAGTGAATTTGTCGCCTTTTGGCATCATGCAGCTTTCATACGGGACGTTGGATGCCATTTGTGGGCTCTGTACTCACACAATGATTTTGCAAGCTACCAGGAGGCCTCCCGGTCAGGAAGGAAGCTGGAGAGGTCCAAATGATCATGGATCAAGGATCGTGTCCCATGCCCCTGAGAATTAAATGGGGACCACAGGAATGCTGTCCCACAGAGCTCTACCACTGTCCTGAAAAGCGGAAATGAGGTAGAGCTCGGTGGGACAGAAGGATTCGGTGACACAATCGGGGCTGTCTTGTGCAAGGTGGGACAGTTGGGAGGTATCAATGAAGCTGAAACAACATCACACATAAATCTATAGAGTACTGAAAAAAATCCATAATACCGAGGATTAAATCACTAATTGGTTAAAAGTCCAGGTTCCTTGACTTAGTCTATTCTACTGGAGCAAGGACTGTAATTCTCGTCCTTGCCCGTAAAATGCTAAATGTCCACACAAGCCATGCCGGCCCCCGGCTATAAAGCCAGCCTTATGTTTATTAATCAAGTCACATCAAAGAGCCGCGTAATTAAGAGTCTATTGTAACACCTTAAGACTATTGTCTAATATTATCTATTATCTTGACAAAGGCCGCCTCTGGCCTGAGGTTACAATAAGGCATTGTGCTTTGCCCGGGGGTTGTGGAAGATTATGTCCGGTGCCAAATTATGGTGGTTTCCTGTCTTGTGGAAGGACTTTTTAATTACATTTTGTGAGCCCACCTACAGCATGCGTTTTAGGAAATGATCACATCTTAGATAAGCCATCGTCTCCGAAAAACTTGACAGCGCTTAAGGAAAACCAGCAGAAGACCTCAGCCTACATCCCAACACTAGAAGACCCCAGCATACATCCCAACACTAGAAGACCCCAGCATACATCCCAACACTAGAAGACCCCAGCATACATCCCAACACTAGAAGACCCCAGCATACATCCCAACACTAGAAGACCTCAGCATACATCCCAACACTAGAAGACCCCAGCATACATCCCAACAGTAAAAGACCCCAGCATACATCCCAACACTAAAAGACCCCAGCATACATCCCAACACTAGAAGACCTCAGCATACATCCCAACACTAGAAGACCTCAGCATACATCCCAACACTAGAAGACCCCAGCATACATCCCAACACTAGAAGACCTCAGCATACATCCCAACACTGCAAGAGCAGCGCGATCATTTCCTCCTGTCGCGGCATATATTATGTTTATACTTATTATACCTGTGTATTTTCTCCTTGTTGTGACAGTGTTACGGGAGATGGCCATAACTGTGTCCTGAACTGACCTACCATAAAGCATCACTTCACTCTAATACAAGCCTGACGCTCTCTCTGAACCCCCCCTATCTAATCCATAGCCGGCCAATAAGAGACATCCCCTGTACCCTTTGTGCAAGCATAGGAGTGGCACAGGTTTGGGTGATTCCCACTCTTCTGGAACTGGCAGGTTTATAGAGAACCAGTACAGGAGCTGCAGGAAGAATCGCTTTGTTAGGTTGTTTACCGGGAGCATTCATTCTATACATGGAACATGACGTATAACCTGCGATCGTCCAGTCTGCTGACCGCGTACTGGAAAAATCCCACACCTCGCCACAATACTCTGGAACAAGTAACAAGAACAAAAAAAGCCTATGGGGGCAGGGCGATCAGAGACAGAGTAGCTGCACCCACCCCCGCCAGGAATCTCATAATCACATTGATGCACTTTCTCAGTGGCGATAACCAGATTATTCGGACGGAGACTATCACCGCCGCGGCTTTGTGGGTAGTTGAGTTTGTTAGGGCTTCATGTCGCCCGTTTTCATCACATGGAATTGTTTAGCTAAAGTGTCAGATTCTACTTCCCATACGCTGAGATGCGTGTCTCCCGGGGCCAGCATCTCATCCATGTCCTGACATTGTCTTCTGCCCCCCAACACTTACAAATGCTGCCTGAACCAATCAACAACAATCAACAAGTTAACAGCAGGGGAGAGATAACAGGTTAACCCCTTGCTTACCAATGTTAAAAAACTAGTATAGTTTTTTAGATTCCGGGATTGGGCATTCTTTTTGTAACCATATACCGGTGCTTGCTGTCAATAGACAGCCGGTTCTCCCGTGCAGGGGCTGCTGCGGCTTGGGCGCCGGCCAAGTCTTCGTGTTCAGGGAAAAAAAACCTTTTAATTCCTTTGTTCCCGTGTTCGTTTCGGGCGAATATTTGTATACATATATATATATATATATATATATATATGAATATATTTGTATTTCTGTATTCGTTTTTCTCTTACTTTTTGCTGGTTTGCTAGCAGGGGTTAATGCTGTAACAGTAGCTTTGGTGCCAGGATTTTAAAGGTCTGTAAGAGAGACTCTATTGGTTGCCAGCAGGGGGTTCCTCTGGCATCACCCAATGAAAGGTAGCTCCACGTACCTCCCAGGCCTAGCTCCTCCCAGTCGCTTAGCAACTTAGCCTGGGAGGAACGGGGAGGGAGTCCCCATGGCAAAGGGCAGGGCAAGGTACACCTCGGAGCAACTTGGCCTGGGGATCCTAAGGATTCCCATTAACCCCTGCAATGCTACAAAGACTTAACATAGGCCAGAGGCAGTGACTTGTATTGAAGGAAGGGGCCAGGGAGATAAGCTAGGAGATATTCGTGTACGTTTACCCGCCGCCATATTAGTTTTTTCGGTATTCGTGTTCGTTTTCATGCTCTCCCAAATACATATGCACAAGCATACTAAAAACACGGGACGTACAGGTATGTCCTAAAGGTAATCTTCTGACACTGTTTGAGGATGTTCCTGTACAAAGGGGTAAAATGTCCCATTCAGCCTCACCAATATATGCATGCAATATGCATTCTCTACCCATGGGGGAACCAATCAACGGCAGGAAACCGTGGGGCTGTTTTGTGCAAATGCGTGCTCTTGTGATCTGGCAGTGAGTATAGCACACGAGTACAGAACTTTTCTGCCATACCTACCAATATTTCAGGTATCCAACAGCACAGAACTCCATCGATTTTAAACCTCCTTGGGGCAAGGGCCCCCCCCCCCCCGAATGGTCTATGATCCCTACTGAATGCAAAATACCAGACCGTGCCAACAAATAAGGACTGTCCAGCCAAAAACCAGGATGTTTGGAAAGTATGCTATACAAAGAACAAGCCACTAATACCTAATAATTCCACATAGTGCTGTAAACCTAAAATAAATATGTTCACTGTTGAACCCTTTAAATGCCATCAAGGCGGCAAACATTTACAATTAATGTATTTAATAATTTAAAGAATACTATGGCATTACGCTCGTGTCTGCCACACAAAATGTGTCGACGGGGCAATTACCCATATGAGCCCAGCGTGAGTCTCGGCACATGTATTATTGCTATAGATCAGAAATGCACTTGTACAGAAGGGCAAACATCACACCGAAGCGCTAATTAAATCACACATGCATGACCAAAGCCGTGTGAAACACGTGTTGCTGACCAGCACATGTAAAGTGCTGCCCCCTGGAGCACGTTGGATGTATTCAATCGCAGTATGGATTCAATTACTCAGTCGTACATCCAGTCAGCCACACGCGTATTATATACGTCCTGGGAAATATGTCATCAAAATGTGATGTCATTACTGTATTGGTATTCAGATGCTTGCAGGGGTCCTATATTAGGACATCGGAGCATGTGTGATGTCATGTGTATACTTCCCAACAGTCCAGTTTCCAAAGGACAGTCCTAATTTTCAGGCATTGTCCTGTTTCTGTAGTAAGTGGGGATCACATGGCAATTGGGGAGCTCCTCCAGTTTCCCCTGACTAGTCCAGAAAGCTGTAAGGTAGCTCCACCATGCCTTTGCAGTTAAGGTGGGTTGGTAGCCATCATGCCTGGGAACTCTCTGGTTTTGCCAGACCGCAGAGAATGTCTAAGCCTGGATGTCCCCAGGTATGGTGGTCATGCATGTGGCCTCATACACTGACAGCACCAGTGTTAGAATATTCTTTGTCTTGAATATCTAAACTTCTCCAGTGATCAAACAGCAATCAAGACCACAGCTTCTATGTCTTATTAATCAGCTTTATTCGATAACAAATTATCAATTCATAGAGTACCGATGCTGGAACAAATGGTGATAAAAGGTACTGTAGGCTCAATATTCTTGGTGAGATGAAGGTGAGAGCGTAGAAAGAAAGAGACCTTGTCCTTGTAATCGTGCCTATTTATACCCTTTACATTTGGTTAGGGTATACGTTAAGGAATCCTATTGGAACAGTCATATGATACACTGGCATTTCACAGAAGACCCTCTAAGCTACGTCACATAATTGATACCATATGTTCCTAGCACTCAAGTTGCATTCAGGCCTAAAATGTGCAGAACAAAATAAAAGTATAAAAATGATTTCTTACAACCAGACCCTCCAGAAATGTTAGGGGGCATACCTGGGAACTCTCCGGCTATCCGGAACCCCCTTGCGGGATGTGGGTAGGAGGTGCCGCTCACATTGGTGGGCAGTTCCCCAGCTGATGTGGTACACGTGTTAGTATATCACAACGGTACTATTACCTCTGAGACGCCAATAAAAAGTTGGTATCGCACTATATAGAACAGCGAATGCATCCCTTGGAAACCCTATAGATCCCTGTCTACATTTCAAATAACAAACTTCTTAGGGGATTAAAGGTGACCGGCTTTACAAGTCGTTTTATTTGAGTTTGTGACCTACTGATATATTTTGTATTTCTGTATATAATGTGCATATCTGTATATAATGATGTATATCTGTTCTGTATAATGATGTATATTGGTACATAATGATGTATATCTGTGTATTATGTGGATATGTGTACATAATGATGTATCTATGTATATAATTATGGATATCTATGTATATCGGTATATTATGTGTATATCCGTATATAATGATGTATATCTGTATATAATGTATATCTGTATATAATGTGTATATCCGTATATAATGATGTATATCTGTATATAACGATGTATCTATGTATATAATTATGGATATCTATATAATGATGTATATCGGTATATTATGTGTATATATCTATATAGTATATCTATATAATGATGTATATCAGTATATTATGTGTATATCTGTATATAATGATGTATATCTGTATATAATGTATATCTGTATATAATGTGTATATCCGTATATAATGATGTATATCTGTATATAACGATGTATCTATGTATATAATTATGGATATCTATATAATGATGTATATCGGTATATTATGTCTATATCCGTATATAATGATGTATATCTGTATATAATGTATATCTGTATATAATGTGTATATCCGTATATAATGATGTATATCTGTATATAACGATGTATCTATGTATATAATTATGGATATCTATATAATGATGTATATCGGTATATTATGTCTATATCCGTATATAATGATGTATATCTGTATATAATGTATATCTGTATATAATGTGTATATCCGTATATAATGATGTATATCTGTATATAACGATGTATCTATGTATATAATTATGGATATCTATATAATGATGTATATCGGTATATTATGTGTATATATCTATATAGTATATCTATATAATGATGTATATCAGTATATTATGTGTATATCTGTATATAATGTATATCTGTATATAATGTGTATATCTATATAATGATGTATATCGGTATATTATGTGGATATCTATATATATGATGTATAGGTGTATATATTATGTATCTTTGTATTGTAAATATTTGGAGCGGACAAGCGCACCGTTTCCATGGCGACGGGAGTTCTGGTTTATTCCTGTTTCCGGTTATGGGTCCCGGAAGCGGAAGTGCCGCTTGGGCCCAGGTTTCCTCTGTCATGTGACGGAGTTAGGCTGTTGGTCTCAGTCAGGGAGCCCCGAGCGGACATGGGCTGCTGTTACAGCGGGGAGACCGACACCGGAAAGGGGGTGAGGGGGAGTGTGAGGACCTGGGGCTGGGACACGGTGCCGGACACCGCTGGAGGGGGCGCACTGGGTGTTCGGGTTTACTGGTCTTGCCCTGGGATTTGAAGGGGGGGGGCATTAATCCTGTGAGTTGAAAGTTAGACACTGAACCTCTTTCTTGCAGTTAGTTATACCCCCTAATCTGTCCGTCTATGCCCCCTCATTACCCTCCGTGTACCTGCACACTCACTCTGGGGGTACTTCTGTGCTCATACTCTAGTTGCCTTTGAGTACTTTTTCCCAGGCTGTGTCTGCACTCCTACCAATGATGTGCCCCTGCGCGCCCCGGCCGCCCCATGCCCAGGCTGCGCGCCCCGGCCGCCCCATGCCCAGGCTGCGCGCCCCGGCCGCCCCATGCCCAGGCTGCGCGCCCCGGCCGCCCCATGCCCAGGCTGCGCGCCCCGGCCGCCCCATGCCCAGGGTGCGCGCCCCGGCCGCCCCATGCCCAAGCTGCGCGCCCCGGCCGCCCCATGCCCAGGCGGCGCGCCCCGGCCGCCCCATGCCCAGGCGGCGCGCCCCGGCCGCCCCATGCCCAGGCGGCGCGCCCCGGCCGCCCCTTTCGCGGTATGACATTAAGTTATGACACCGAATCTATAAAGTAAATTGGTTTATACGAGAGCCTTATATATATATATATATATGACACATTCTATAACTTTAGTATCAGTATAGAATGACATCACATGTATTTTAACGCTCTTTGGAACAGCGCCAGCCCAATAAGTATTTGATACAGCAGGAGAACTAAACTGCGCGCTTCTCGGGTGTATGGAGCACTCATTGAGTAAACTCCGTAATAAAATCTGTAAACACAAAATTGAGCTACATACCAGATTTCTTTCCAGGTGATCAGAGATCTAAAGTAGCTCCGTCTAAAAATCTAAAAAAAAAGACATGAATCTGTTAATCTTATAACATGGGGCTACATGTTTTTGTTAAGTTAGGAGCCATCCGGACAAATCTGGGATCCAGCGTGATATTTTGAATTGCCAAAAAAAGCTGCGCCCGTAAACATCAAAATAAAATGACAGTCAGATCTAAAAATCTAGCGGCTGTGGCTACCGGGCTAAAATGTTAAGATATCGTCCATTAAAAATGAGTTATCATTTTATGCTTCCTGTCTCTACTGATGGGGATTTGTGTAGGTGCTACAAGCCCACGACAGGCTCAGGAGGCAGAAAAAAGCTTGCGTTACTGTCCAAAATGTTTTGTAGGCCCTATGACACTTTATTGCCCTGGCTTTATTGCTTGTAATTGCCCCCGACCCCATAATCGCTTGTTGGTATTGTCTGAAAAGCCAACAGTGTACATGTGAGAACAATATGGGGATGCTTAGGTGCTGTCACTTTATCAGAGGAGATTCCAAATAAAAATTAGGACACCCAGCCTAAAGAGGAGTATTTTAGATGTTTTCTTCATTGTCTCTTCTTCCTAGGACCAGGGGGAGAGAGAGCACCTATTACCCCCAAACCAGACGCTTCCCAACAGGACGCCAAATGGATCGGAACCTAGTTCTATCAACAACCCGGCGGCTCGAACAGATGAGCAGGCCCTACTGTCACGGATCCTTGCAAGGACGGCTCAGTAAGTAAAATGGCAACGTTTGACTTAAGATGACAATGCAGACTACATTTTCCTTAAAAGGGGAAGTCCCGTGGAAACTCTTCTTCCATAAACCCCAGTGCTGTATACACAGTCGGCATGGACAAAATCTAGCGTAATCTCATTTTGTTCCAATAAACTCCCTTTATCTGCAGACCTGGAGCCACCGTTGCTGTCAGTCATCTGATATTTGGGGTGACTTTCCCGGCTCAAACACCACACTGAGCTGATGCTTTATGGCGATGCTAATGAAGTCTTTCATTAGTCTGTGTCCTGCTGGGTGATTAAGACTGAGCCATTCTCTTGTTTCCCACAGGCAGCACGATAAAGAGTCAGCGTGTTTGTCTAGTATACTCAGCAAAGATAACAGAACTCAGAAAAATGGCTAACGTGCCAGGACCATTTGCACATTATGTTGCTCAATGTGGAACAATTTTACACTTATAGTTGTTTCTGGTGATGTCTTCCACCTTAAACCGCAAACTCCATATCTCCACAGGACAGCACTAAGGGAGCTATTTAACAAATAGTGATATTTCTTCACGTGTCAGATTCACATTTACGTCAGCATTACCTTTGACTCACTTGGCTTTTTCCACAGAAACATCATCGATGTATCGGCCGTGGAATCCCAGGGTATGGAACAACATGAGTGCATGGACAGAGCGAGACAGTACAGGTGGGTGCCAGACGGTTGTTTTAAGTGTAATAACTGAGAGTAAGCGAGGACGCACATCTTTTTTTTTTTTTTCAGTATTTATTTACTTCAATGCTTGTTTAATCTTTAAATTCACTGTAAATAAGTAAATAAGACCGTATGTATGGTCCTATTAACAGAAATGAATAGTGATGTGAGATTTAGGTGGATGACTATACATTTATCTATAACGTTGTGAGGAGCTGAATGGATGTGGAGCCACAGACCGGTGTAAACACCCCAGGCCGCTGATCGCCGGGACGCTAACCGCTCGCTCTGTCTCCCCCGCAGCACACGCCTCGCAAAATTAAGCAACAACCTGACGCACTGGAAGAAGCTGCCGCCACTGCCCTCTCTCACTGCTCAGCCTCACCAAATACTCGCCAGTGACCCCGTTCCCTACTCAGACATACAACAGGTAACCAAGATGAGCGTTTCACGTTCTCTAGATCACAGTGTTAGGGTTGCTTTTGTCTCCGGTTCTCAGTCACATAAGGGGTGCCCACAGCAGGCATTTAATAATAAAATCCACTGTATCTGTTTGAACACAACATATCAGCATATGATGCATTATTAGATATTTTTTTAGATGGGGCGTTATGTTTATTATGCCAAGGCCTGTCATCCAGTAGTAGTCTTAAGTTTAAGATAAACAAGTAAAGAATATTCTGCTGGGAATGGGATTTTTTTTGATAGTTGACTAGCTGACCGTCCCCTCTCGTTTCAGGTTTCAAAGATAGCTGCTTACGCCTTCAGTGCACTTTCACAGATCCGAGTGGACGCAAAAGAGGATCTTGTTGTACAGTTCGGGATTCCGTAATCCCGTAGCACATTTACACTTTCCGTCTCCCTCTGGCCCTCACGCCGTTATATTTTTCTTTCTTTCTGTTTTTTTTCCCTCTCTTTATCATAAAGGGTTTCTGTGTTTCTTTTTTTTAACATTATTAGGTAAACTTTTGCAGCACAAGTTTTTCCAAGCCTCGCAGAGTAACTTGGTCCTCTCTCTCTCTTCCTACTGAATCACCCCTAACTACTCTCCTTGTCTATTGCACTGATCATTACTATTGTAGCAGTCAGGACCTCACGCAGATCACAATATTTCATCCTGGAAATACGGCAGTTGTTTCATGTGCAGATTTTTGAGTGCTGTAGGGAATGTATCTGCTGAAAAAAAGAAAGTATTGTTTGAGGAAAAATTTTTGGGTTAAAAAAAAAAATAATTAAAATAAAGGTTTATTTAAAGCACTTCCAGGAACAGATTTTAACGAGCCACACAGAGACGGGGCAATATTTGGGACGTAGTTTTGAGGTTCTTGATTGAGGTCTGTATAAAGAATTTATGAATAAAATGATCTATATATTTCACACCCAGCGTTCTGATACAGATGTTTGCGTGGCGGTGCTGTGGTCGGATCACAACGTACGGAGGTATTTAACTTATTGGGATTTCGGCGTACATCTGGACGCTTGAAGAGCTTGTGGTCGGGGACTCGGCAGCTCCGTGCGAACCCTGCGACTTCCACAAGTACAGGTTCACAGCCGCCACGGCTGCTCGACGGCAAGGAGCGGCGTCTCCGTGGCGCGATAGGCCGTTGGAGCAGTTGCTTCTTGCCGCGGCTTTCTAACACGCAAACGATACCCCGACCCTTTTATTGCGTCTGGAGTGCGCCTGTCATAATCGTACACACTGTAATCCTACTAATTTAACTAATGAACTGCATTTATTAGGCAATCATGTTTTTTTTATACATATATATCAACAGTTGTGGCAAATCAATGTAAAATTGTTAACCCTTTGGGAAATATGCATTTTCACCCTTTATTTTACCATTTTTTATTATTTGCTCACACTAGATTAAATTTATTCCTCAGTATTCACACTGTGCTGTCTTCTTCTTTATTATTATCATTATCATCATTATTATTAAGAGCCCACAAGCTTTTCCTGCGTGTGAAGGGAGAATAAATGGGTTTGGGCTGAAGGCAGGGCAAAGAGGGTGTATTCACTAAACGGGGGGGATGGCCGGAGGGGTTTCAACACCCTGATATTAGGATGCATTACAAAGGGCTTAACCCAGTGAGCTTGGGCATTCGACAATACGAGGATTGATGCTCATAACACCGCGTTTAGTTAGAAAAGCCTTAAACGCGGCAGAGTGGCTTTAAAGTTGAAGTATGGGGGATTAAAAGGGGCTAAGGTGTTGGCAGGGGTGCGGGATTTGGACCCTGGTAACTCCTAGAACGCTGGCAGATTTCCTTTAACACTTGGCCACCCCCCTATGCGGATGCTCCTGGCTTGGCCTCCATTCCCTTTGTGTGAATAAGGTTCCCCGGTTTCATATATGTATAAGCAAATTAAAGAAATACCTACCAAAAGTCAGTGTTTCCCACATTAGGATATATTACCGTTGAGTAAATCTTTACACGTGAAGTAAGTTTCCTGTTAAGCTAACGGCCATCTGTACTCGTCACAAGGCTGCGGAGAAGAGGAAGCAGCGTCTGGTGAAATTACTGGAGCGGTAACCAGTAAAGCCAAAGCTTTTATTTGTTTTTATATATACGGTATTTACTTACTATCCCGTGCGCTTGGCGGTTTACCGAACAGCTCTGTTTATGGAGTGAACTTCACCAAATGACACCGCCGGTGATCTGCCGACAGCTGGGTTTCCAGAATTTGGCTGCGTTTTTAAAATGCTTGTTAACCACAACGTTCAGTTTGTATTAACGCAATGAGACTAGGCGTCCCGGATGGTTTTCTCCCCAATCCACTTCCGTCAGATCTTTAGAGAAAGCTTTTGGATGAGCTCCCATCTCGAGTAGGTGATGCATTCTCGGGCTGTGTGAGTCCCGCTTACCAATCGCTGCCGCCACCGCTCTGCTTTATAACAGGAACGTTATAGCAGAGGAATGACATTATAAAGAACCCATGTTTTGGCCCAACAACTGGGAATCAGGTGAGCTGATTTGGTAAAATGCATGTACTGGGAAGCAGAACTGCATCTAAAAAAATCTGTATTCCGGGTCAAACAGGGCAACAGACGTGACGGCGGGGCTTAATAGAGTAAATATGAGGTTCTCGCTACTTAGAACGTGCAGATGGTCTAAAGCAGCTTTAATGTGACGGGGCTACTATTTTCCTGGGGCTATTAGATTGATGATATAATGTAACCGAATATACAAACTTCTAAGACACCCTGGAAAGCCAAGCAATAACCCTATTTCATCTTTGGTCTAAATGAATATAATAAGATAAAAGAGACCCTTAAAAATATTGCCAAAGCCTTCAAATTGTGTTGAATCGGCTTTAATGCACGCCGGAGCGAACTCTCCAGAGCCCCGCAGAACTAATTAAATTATGGAATAGAATGTATTTGGTTTTATATAAATATATTGCACAGACTGATCAGGCTTTATCGGCCTGTTGTGGGTTCTAGCTCCGTCGCTTCACTATACATCATGAAGGTCTGACCGCGGTAAACTTCTGCTGAAGGACTGGCCCTGTATAATGCATAGTTGAATCAGCGAGTGTGTCAGAGGCTCCTTCCATGTTGAATTATGCATTATACAGGGCCAGTTCATCCCTTTCTTGGAGGAACCTACTGGCCCTTCACAATGAATAGTGAAGTGAGACACTCAGATTAAACCTCAAATGCGCTCTCTAGTATTTTACGCAAATAGACCTTAGCAGATTTCCCATTTTATTCTTTCCCTGAAGGTTCAATAAAATAAAAACAACACAGAAACGTTCAAGAAACATCCTTGTTTCTATGGCAACAACCCTCTCAGGTGTTTGCTCATCCGTATCACAAGACAAGTGTTCCCATAAACAATTATGAGATATAACATTTTACACGAATGAAGAACTATATCTGGGAAAGGATGATGTTTCAGCCAAGCAGATGGAACAGCGCCTTTAAACACAGATCAGAATTAATTACATTGCACTATTGTTATATAGCTAAACCACTCCCTTGGAAAGGGTTAACAATTCTTTTGGGTAGAATAAATCCCGGAATGGAGGCGAAACAGTAAATATGGCTGTTTAGCGTATGGTAACCTAAAACACGAGTGTTGCACGGTCTTCACCATCTGCCACGGCTGTAGGGTGAGGCTATTCGTCTTTGGTTGTCTTCGGCCGCTTTGGCTTGGTGTTCATGCGTCTCCATACGTCTGCCGTCGCCCGTTCTTGTTTGGTGACTCCGCTGAAATCCAAGGATTTGAGCTGCGGCAGAACCGATAAGATATAGTTCCTGTAAGGGAGGAAGAGCTGAGGTTAAGAAGAGCTGGTCGATGATGGGGACATGATAAGTTACACATACACACACACATATATATATATATAACAGGTTGTGTAAAAAATGGACATATATTGCAGATTTCTTGCAGATCGCGACGCAGCATTTCTGCTGATAGGAAGTGAGTGATGATACGGAGGACAGCACTCAGGGGCCCACTCTGTAAGTGTGTGTGCGGTCTACCAGCTGTTGTTACTCCTAGATACTTGTAATATACAATAATACCAGATCTAAAAGGGGAGAAATGTTGCATTCTGACTGGTAAAGTTATGACATCATGTGACAGCGCCACATTTAAAGTCACTGAGCTCTACGATGCGACCCCTTCTGAGAGCATTCAGACTGAGGGAGCAAACTCAGCAGGGCGTTCGCTCACCTGTACCCTTTCTCCGACTCTATGGGGTTACCGTGCAGGGTGAGGCTCTTCAGGTTGGGCAGAGATGCCAGTTTATCGACCTCTGAGAGCTGGCTAATGCTGTTACCGTGAAGGTTGAGGACAGAGAGCAGGGGGTAAGTTGTCAGGACCTGCGGAAAAAATTACAAATGCGATAATTTATAATATTTAGTTATAATAATAATTGTTTCGCCTGAAAACAGTGAACAGTGCCCTCTATTCGGCAAAACACGGTGGCTGCCATGACTTATATCTGAGAAAAGGTATCTCTGAACAAAAATACAATATATATATATATATATGTAAATGGGTGAAGCCGTATTAGTCCAGTAGACAAGATGTCAAAAAACAGAGTATTGCAGAGTATGCGGTGATACCTTTTTTTATTGGACTAACATAATATTTAAAAGACAAGCTTTCGAGAGTTATCCTCCCTTCATCAGGTCCGAAGCAATACTAATCAACATGATAGATGTTAGAACTTTAAACAAGTGATGGTATTAGAGAAGGTGGGGGGTCGTAAAAATAGGTGTGTACTAAGTATGTATTGTGTACTAAATAATGTTTTGTGTGGCCTTACTGGGTCAATGTTGGGTAGGTCGTTGAAGGACAGATCTATCCAAGAGAGCTGCTGCGGGTCACTGAGAAGCTTCCCGACCGTCTCCCCGAAGCCCTGAAGGTCTGTCAGGGTGTTGTTGTTGAGACGCACCGCCTGACTCCGCAGCGTCCCGTTTTCGCAGCGTTTTAAGGGTTTCAGGCCCTCGCGGGGATCTTCCAGCAGCACATCTGTATGGAGAAGACACGTCAGCTAGATGTAGGTTACTTCCGAGACATTAATATCCACATGGTGTTTTCCGAGTGATGAATCAATACTACAATGCAACAGATCCACACGAGAATAAAACTTTGAAACAGACCGCAGTCAGTGGGCTCTATTCACTAAACGGATACAAGCGGTAGAGCCCGATACAGGGGAGGTTTTTCACATTACCTGCCATAGAATTGATGCATTTGAATGATAAATCTACTGGGGGTCCTGGAATCAAATCGTTGCCTTTTTTTCTACTCATCGTTCGAAGATTATTTCAAAACCTTGAAAAATAGACAAGAGAGATTATTTTATGTTATTTCCGGAGAATCTGCAGACAATGAACGTTATACTCGGTAACTTCTAAATTCATTAGAATGATACCACAATGAACAAAAAAATATATAGCAGTTCTGTGCGACGTGCTACCTGCGACGGAACAACAAACTACTAGAAATGCTTTTATTTTAAATCGAAAATTTCCAAAGGGCATTCTACAAAGAACAATTTTAGTGCAATGTTCTAAAATAAATGTATTTATATAGCGCCAGCAGACTCTGTAGTAATTTAATAATTTACTGCAGAATTTACACACACAAATATATATATATACATATATATATATACTATATATATACTTTATATATATATATATATATATACTATATATATACTTTATATATATATATTATATACGGTATATATATATATATATATATATATATATATATATAGTCATTCTGTAATGTTGTATACGATGAATTATAATATAAAACATCTGCATAGGCTATATACTAAAGCATAATGAATATAAATGTATACCTGCCAGCCTGCATACCCCATTCTACCCCAGGAAATGTACCCCTGACTGGTGCCATGTTATTTGGGTATTGATCACACGTTTTAGCGATAATCCTACCCCACATAATGAATAACACGATCTGAGATAATCTCCTTGATGCTCAGCACGGCTGCATCAGGACAGGACTACAACTCCCACTACCCTCAGTGGTTACAGACAGGTTTGCAGCGAGCGCTGTGAACGACTCCCATTACTCGCAGGGTTGAAACTGTGACTGGACTACAAAGGCTGAAGACCCCCTAATATGATCATATGACATGTGTCCCCCCTTCACTTACACCTTGAGGTCCCATACATTTCATACGAGCATTCCCGCGTCCTTGTGTCTCCATAGTAACGACACACGCATCACGTGACCGCCCCAGTCACCCCCGCACCAGTGATCGCCTGGGGGTGGAGCTAGGTAACCGGAAGCTAAGTAAACATTTGGCACGGAGCGGTAGAGGGGGAATGTGTTTATCTTGTGATCACACGGTGGTTGAGTAACAATGTACAAACACATGACAGTGATCTGTGCAAGGTGACGTCAGAAGCCATTAAAGTTGTAAAAAGATAGCTATTTTTTTTAAAACCAGAGCATTATTATTATTAGTATTATTATTACCCCTGTAGACACAGACAAGTCCCAATATTTTCCCGCAGGCCAAGTTGCTCAGCCACTGAGATTTTTTTTTATTATTGTTAATAGCTATATTGAGTTATATGGCACCGTCATATTCTGCAACGTTGTACAATGGGCATCCGGGACATAACAGCAAAGCATCACATGTCATTCTATGAATCCCTCTATGCGTTTGTTAGAGGGAAAATGTTCGTTTAAAGGGCACACATTGATCATATGCCTCTAAATGCATATAATATGAGGTGTGTGCCTTTAAATGCATATAATATGAGGTGTGTGCCTTTAAGTGAATTTACAATATGTATTCCACAGCTCTTTTAAAGAGCTGCCCTGCGGTATGTTGGATGTATAAAGACTGAGAGGACCCTTCACAATGCACGGTGCAGATGGCGAGATTGTTTCCCTGCAACTTTAGTGAATAAACCTATTGTAGCCGTTATTATGAAGTCAATTAAGTAAAATATTTCATGTGTGTAAAGGTGTACGGCATGATCGCAGATCACAGGACTGATCCTTTTAACCGCTTTCTGTGTGAAGGGACTGAGAAAATAGTTATGGATTCTTAAACTCTCCTTTACATTTATTTATAGATTTTATGGGATTAGAAGATCAAAGAAAATAATTCAACATAATTATTTTATATTCAAGTCATTGTTTCCCGTAACATAGTAAACTGTAGTTCATCCTACAACTTCATTCATTTATTAAAAAAACAGTATTCTGTGAGATAGGTCTTTGGTTGGAAAGAAAGGTAAATGGGAGTCTTTACTATTTTAGTGGATTTACTACACTGGTAATTTTTTCATGTATGCCAGTAGGGGGCAGCACAGCCTTTCAGACCCTTATTTTACACATTTCATGGATTAATTCAGTGTAAACTAACCTTATGTAACATTAAAATGTTTAATTTTAAGTAAGTGAGCCAAAGGTCAGTGTCGTGAATCTAGGCAGCATGGTTTATCCACCTAGTAACTTGCATACTTGCCATGGATAAGGTAGAAAAATGCCCATATTTAAGGGTTAACAGGGTATCTTGTATGAGAAAATGTAGCCATAAATGTTATCTGGAAACCTGGCCAGACCCCACCATAAAATCAGTGGAACATGAAGAGCATCCAAGCAGGGCAAGTTGCCCTTCTTGGATGCTCTTCATGTTCCACTGATTTTATGATGGGTCTGGCCAACCAAAGGACGCCAGATGTCCTGTCCTGCGTGCCATAAAATCTTACATGAGAAAGCATCTTTTGAGTTGAGAAATATGGTTACGTTTCCTTAATAGAATCAGAACACGAAGATGTTCTGTGTGCTGACAGCGAGACCTCCAGAATGATAAGAAACGGTCTCTCCATCCAATGCTAACGTTCCCTCAACAGCTTCTCTCAATGTTAATGGAGAAATTACCACCTCGTCCCCATGCGCTCCTTGCCTTGGGGTTACCCTTGGCGTTGCCCACGATTGCCCATTCCTAACGTACAATGCAACTAAAGCCCTTACTCATGTTCTCGTTAAATCCCGTCTTGCCTACTGTTACTCTTGTCTTAGCTGGTCTACCTGCTTGCCCCCGTGCTATCCATCACGAATGCTGCTGCCAGACTTATCTTCTTCACCCATCGCTCTACCAACACCTCTCCTCTCAGTCAGTCTCCGTTGGTTACCCATATGATTGTATCCTGATTCTTACTTCCAGAGCTCTTCACAGCGGTTCCCCTATTTCCATCTCCTCACCGATCTCCAAATACATGCCTAACAGGTCTCTCCGCTCATCTTACTGAGGATCTGTCCTCTGCTCTTATTTCCACTTCTCATGCGCACCTACAAGATTTCTCAAGGGCTGCCTCCATCCCCTGGAAGGCCCTTCCCGCTTCTTTGGTCCTTCACAAAATCCCTTCTTTATGGAAGCCTAACCGATACCTACCTGTAGCTCACATTTTCCGATTCGTGTCCCGCAGTAGGGCTGCACTTTCGTCCAGTAATATTATCTATTCATGTAGTGTTTACACTGGGTGATACTCAGCCTGTATACTCATGATACAGAGCTGTGGAATATAATGGTGCTTTGTAAATAAATAATAATAACTGCAAGAGGGGGTTCAACAGGGACTCAGAAATAACAATGGGTCATCTAGCAATCCGCCAGACAAGGGGATGTTTGGTTTGTAATAACATTGAGGACGTGATCAGCCCGGAGTTATAAACGTACAATGGACCATAATAACAAAATGTGACATTTCAAAACTCAGGCAGGAGTTTTACAACCTAACTGATTAAAGGTGTCATAAAGCGCCTGGCTACATGGTCCCTGCCCCATGTGACAGCAAGTGGGCGTGTCCCAGAGACAAAGAAAGAAGATTCCCATAAGAATGCAAAACTTTGAATTTCCTGTAACTTCATTCAGAAATGGTAGCTTACCATCCGGAGATTCCCAAAGATTATTTTGTTTTCTTTTTCTGTGTTTGATACTTTTTAATGTTTATACTGTTTTGTATGCCTTTTATACCATTATTTTTGTGTAAGCACTGTGACTGTTTCTGTGATTAAATATGAATGAATCAGTTCCGTTTTGTGCTCTGATGTTTTTGGGGGGAAAGCCTGTGTTATCACATTGCAGTTTTTCTGATTTAAACATTTTTATCTTTTTCAATGAATTTGGATTGTGAACAGTTCAGCGGATTACTGGAGCCTCCTTAGGTATTTGCAGAACCTTAAAGAGAACTTGGTGATGGCAGCGAATAACGTTTTGGGGTCATGGGATGAACAGGTTTGGGGTTAAGGTGTAGTCGCTCTGTGCCCTTCAGGGAAGGCAGCAAGCAGGCCACGGTGGGCTGTTTTTGTCCGTTAACACGGTGCTTTTTTAACAGAAAGCAGACTATAATGCCATTGTGTGTCAAATAATGTCCTTTTTTGTGAATGATGTGCCTGACACATTATGGCCATTCCTGGAAACTTTTGGGATGCGGGTAGGAGGTCATGCGGAGCGAGGGGGAGACATGCTATTGTTGGGGAGTGCGGCGTAGTGACCCGCAGAAGAGCCTCTTCCCCAGGAGTCTCCGGGCCGAACCCGGAAAGTCCTCATATATTATTATAGCATGACCACCTACAGCCATCAACAGTATTTTGGGACAGCTGCCAGGTGTCACCCATGCAGAAAACATACAATGTCCCTGTACATGGAGGTCCTCGGACAAATCAGGCGCGTACAGCCCTGAGTCGACAGAATTTCAGAGTCTATCCCGAGGCTGCACAACATCAGTACTCGAGGGCCACAATTTTTAGGTAAACTATGTGTCTTAAGAGGATTCATAAAATTCCTGCATGATTTGTGGCCCCCAAGGACTGGAGTTCTGCAGCTCTGGCCTGTCTGATTGGCAACACAAGGCAAACCCAGCCTACATCTTGCGTGGCAGCTCTACAATGACACACTTGGAGAATAAAGTACCCTTAATTATAGTAAATGGTTTATGGGTATTGAACCAAC
The DNA here is from genome assembly GCF_027358695.1 of Spea bombifrons. Lineage (NCBI taxonomy): Eukaryota > Metazoa > Chordata > Amphibia > Anura > Pelobatidae > Spea > Spea bombifrons. Next base: position 134,978,919 of record NC_071088.1, on the reverse strand, counting down.
AAAGATGGAGTCTTTCAACGAAGTGGATACATTTTATTGGGCCAGCGCCGCAAAAGGTGCCTAAGCTTATGTAACATCTTTTTGCATACACATTTTTCGGTAACACAATAACTAAGTCCAGTGTGCTAAGAGCTGGTGAAAAAGAGGATGATGTTTAGTTCTTGTAAATCTCTTGTGTTTAGAACCGTGTAAGGAATGTACACACAAAGGTAAAAGACATGGGAGCCATTTTTTTGGAGCCTGTTGAAAACGGATTCTGCTGTTCTGGGGACTCCAAACAAATGGCCGACCGCGAAGTCAATTCTGCCACTCCGGACGGAGTAACAGGCTGCTATTGGCTGTCCTGTGTAGTGTAGACCAATAAGAAAATATCGTGGGCGTGTGGCTTCAGTGAGAGGCTTGGAACGCAAGGTTGCGGTCCATCTGACGACACAGGCGCTGGCCGGACCCGCGCAGATTTACGGCAGCCAATGGCGGCCGGGCCCGCGGGTGGTTCTGGAGTTTGAATAGTTCCCAGGTCGGATTTTTAGGTGGATTTATTTGCAGAGGAGAGCGCGGGAGCGGGCGAGAGAGTGTAAAGGAGAGGTCCGGGTGTCCGGTGAGTGCCGTGCCGGGGGCTAAGGTATTGGGGGAGAGGTGAGGGGCGGGCCGTGGGAAGGCAAGTGTTTTCTCCCGGGTAATTTGGATCAAGGTGGCGTTGCCCTGTTCCACCTAGCGTGCTGACGGTGGGTGTGATTACTAAAATATGGCTGCAGGCTTTAGTTGCTGCTAGAGGCCTAAAGGCTGCCTGGGGGTTCTGGGAGTCGCAGTACTAAACGGAGTGGGGGGTTCTTGAGGCAATGGTGAATGGCTGCATTTGGGTTTTATGTAACCTGCGGTATGAGGGGCTGGCTGAGGGTAATGAGATTTTATTCTGAGGAGGCGCTGGCTGAGGGAGTTGCTCCTGGACTCTGCTTTAGTGTTGTTGGGATTAGTTGTCTGATGCTGTCAGCTTTACGACTGGGAAGTGGCTGAGGATACTGGGTGTTTTTACCACTTGCTGGGTATAATAAAAGAGATTGTTGGTTTGACAGGGTGATTTGTTGGAGTAGTCTTAGCGGGGGTTGGCCAACAAGGTAGGTGAGGAGTACACTAGTGGCCGGCCCATGGTATGTATGGTGAGCTGCGGTATCCTCTAAAGTGCATAAAAAAAAAAAAAAAAAATACAGACGCTCTTACATGGGATGGATTTGTTTCATATATCGCCGTCGTATTCCGTGGTGCTGTACAACGGGTTATTAGTATGTAACATAACTACTGGAGGCATTAAAAATCAATGCTAATAACATCCAACAATGTAGGCTTATTTTAATTCTTTTTGTTTATAGCAGTGACTAAATATATACTTAAAAAAAAAAACCAAAACTTGCAGTTGCGAATATCTCGCTTTGATTTTTAGTTTCTCTGTTAGCTGACTGGCTTTTCCCGTCCATATAAATTGTGAAAGTGGTCGAATTACTTGTTTTAAGGAAAAATATATTTACGATATATATATATATGTATAAATATATATATCTATATATATCTACACGTATAATGTATAGCCGATACCGGGCTTTATTTACTAAAGGCAGTTGTCTTTCAGCTCCTTGACTTCGCCATGCATTATGAATACCCAGTGAACTGCTGCTAGAAGAGCTTGTCTGGCCCTGTATAATGTATCGTTAAATCACTGATGTACATTATTCAGGGCCAGCTATGCCATGGAAGTTGGAGAAACTTGCCAGTGATAGTGAAGCAAGCGTTAAAACCAAAGCCCCCGTAACAGCCGTCCATTTAGTGAATAAGCCCCACGGTGTGCAGTTAAGGTGTTGTGTCATTTATACAGTGTCTGTGGCTGGCGGGATGCCTTGGAATCTGAATCTGCTACCTGTTATCTCATCATGCAGCTTTATACACGAATTTTTCAATATTGAAGTTGTTGAGTTTTCATACAGACCACCTTAACGATTATTACTTCAATTTTATTATAATATTCCCCGAGCCCGGTAGTAATTTTTGTAATTGAGTAAACATCTAGTTGACTCGGGGTAATGTTCGCCTTGGGCGAGTTCCGCCATGATGACTTCTGTCTCTGGATAATCGCTGGTCTGCTAAGCTACTTCAACTGATCTCGAGCTCCCAAGTGCCAGCCAAGTGTGTTGAAAGCACATGGGAGCCGCTTGCCAGTGTATTTCGTTTGCGCCGTCTTCCCGTGCGATCTGCACAGTAGTCGGCGTGAATGTTTTTATATATAGACCGTTTTTTACTAATTTCTGGCAGATGTGAAATATTTGCCGCCGTGACAAAGGTGTCAATGTGTATATTTTTAGTGGGCAATGTGTTTGTTCAGAGTCAGTGGCCAGGCTAGTTTTGTAGGAAAGAGCTCTAGGTGAGACTGTGGCCGGGTCTAGGGCTTTAAACTGTTATTTTTTGGTCAAACAAAGTCTCGAGATGTATTGTGTATCAAGGAATTAAGAAAGTAATGGATCCGCTGGACTTTCTAAACGGGTGTCATTTTTGGTCCTAAGGGGCAGAGAATGAGAGACCTGAAGGTCATGTGACAGCGCTGCGTGAAGCTTCTAATAGCGCGGGTAGAATTCAGTGATTCTGCCAGCTGGTGAATATAGTGTTGGATAACCGGGTCACCAGCTGTTTGGGATTAAAGAACACCGTGTACCCCCACCTGTACCGACTTGCTCGACTTCTCTTCTCATTACTTGGGCCAACTCATTTATATGATCTCATAACCTGGTATCTTTGGGTGGTAGATACATGGAACAGCCTCCCATCAGAAGTTTAAGAGCCCAATGCAGTCACGGAGCTTTCACATGTATGGGATAGGCATATAAATTGGTACGATCAAGGGCCGAGTCTCCACACCAGGCAATATGGGCAGACTGGATGCGCCGGATGGGTCTTGGGGGAAATAATTTTGATTAAAATGTTCTAGATGCACATCACATAGGGGCCACATGATGCTGGCGCTGACCCTGCATACAGTGTCGTGGGTTTAAATGTTTTCATCTGGATTTATCCGCAGACTCCCGGCTCGCTTAATAACCTAATCCTGGCGGAGCCGAGCAGCGTCTCCGGAGAAATGCTCCCTTAGTTTGATAAGTGAACCCTGTCAATCGGGGTAACAACATGTGTTCCACCGGCGGCTTTGTATAGGACTGAATCCGGTGGCCACCGGTTTGTGCCATTGGGCTGGGGGGCAGGGGTGCTCTTTTCACCAAAAGAGGAGTGTCTTGCATAAAGCAAGTGCCAACCTACAGATGTCTGTGTTTACAAACTACAAATCCCATAATCCTCCAAACTCCTGCTGGATTTAGATTAAAGCATGTTCTTTCAGATGAGCTCATAGAGAATTATGGTGACCGATGCCCTCTAATGCACATCGTGTGTTTGTGTGTTGTGTTCTCTGTCGATATTCTCTGCGAGTTACATTAATTTGCCGTTCCCTGGCTATTTAGCAGTTTGGAAGAATGTGAGCGCATGCAGGCTGTCACTTGACACTCTGGTACTCGAAGAGTTAACGTTATCCCGTTTGCAGATCACGTGACTGTTCCTCCCGAGGCTTTGCTGCGGGGCCCCGGCCGTGCGCCCAGCGATCGCTCGCATGCTTCTGTGCATGGAGTCCGCAGAAGTCCGTGTCCTTGTAGCTCGGTGTGAACAGACCTTATCTGTCCTCTCGCAGCGCGACCAAACGGCCTGCTTCCTCCTCCTCCGTGCATTGGCTCGTCGCGGCCACGTCACTGCTACGTCACGGCCCCGGAGCACTGTGGGAATTGGCATGCAAATACAAGCCGAAGTGCTATGGAAGCAGCCCCGGGAGCTCAGCGAGCCCTTCGATGTCAGAGCCCCGCACACCTAGCGGGCTGAACTCGGCTGGGTTCTCGTTTGCATTCGGTGGTAAATGTTCCCTCCCCGTCACCGGGTGGGATTGCTGGCTTTTTACGGATGAAAACTTTCAGCTCGTTTTTGTGACCCCCCCCATGTAAATATTGATTTTTCGTGACTTCTTGTCGTCGCTGAGGAATGATTATTAAAGTGAGGAGCCCAGCGTTCCCGTGTAAGCAGGAGGTGGGATACTGGGCAGGGGGTCCCGAAAGTTTGTGGTGGGATCCGTGTTTACTGGCTGCCTGGCGGACGACCACTTATAACCTTTCCCTGCAGCGGTTCGGGTTTGGCAGCCTTTATTATCCATCTGCCGCCTGCGTCTCGTTAATCCTTATGCCCGCCATGTGCAGAATTCCTGGGAAAATGCTTTGGGTATTAAATGAGCTGACAAATTAACCCTTTTGGTGACAGGCAAACCCTGTCAAGGTTTACTTTTTTTGGGGGGGGGGCATGTTTGTATTTTAGGATCTCCCCTTAACAGGAGCTGGGTATCTTTTATAAATCAACATATTTGTTTGCGTAGGTATTTCGTTTTGATCGGGGCAGTAAAGGGTTTTGTAGAACGAGCTTGCTTCCTATATGCAGGACTACAACTCCCATCAATCTGAAGGGAGAGTTGCAGGTTGACTATAGAAGCGCAGGTTTGGCTTGTAGTCTGGGCGTTACTGAAACAGGGCAAATGGGGTAATGTACGGAGGCTTATACAGGTGAGAAGGAAGCTTCAGCATCTGTTACTATGGTAGTGGTTCACTTATTCCTTCCCTGTTCTGTGTGTAACACTGGCCTTGCTCTGATGGTTATACTTTATACAGTTCTATAAACCCCACTGCATGCGATATAACTGAACGCTTCCCTCTGAGATTGGAAAGCGCCCTTTACAGCCTCCGTGTCTGAGATTAGTGAGCTTTGCAGTTTGGTAACGGCTGGATTGCTGCCATGGCTGCGGGTGTGAAGCGGTTGCCTCCGTGGTCTTTGATGTCGGTCCCATAAGATCCCGGACCGTAAAGGGTTCTGATTCCGCACATGAGGTTTCAGGGAGCAAATGATTGCCCGGCAAAGCGGACTATAGACTACACCCCCCCCCCATGTGTCAAAAGGGCATTTTGTTTCTGCTTATCGGATCATTCTGTCGGTTGCTATGGTGATAAAGCGCTGGAATAATACAGCTCGTTAGGGATAATAATGTGGCAATTTGTTCTTCAATGGGTTAATCAGGGGCCTGGATTCTGACTTCCGGATGTCCTGCTCTGCCTTAGGGGTGGGATGTAAATAAACACTGTGGAGCGAGGAGACTCTCGTATCCCCCCCCCCACCCACCCACCAGGGGTCCGCTTCCAAAAATCACTTTTAACCATTTCTGCTTTTCGGGACTCTTCCGGAGAACACATTGTAACTTTTTGTACTCCGGTGCCCCCGGCTATCTCTGCTGTTAATAAAACGTGGGCTGGAATCCCCGTCTGCTTGTTACGAGGACCGTGGCTGTGTCCGTGGCACGCTGAGCCAGAAAGTCAGCGTCGAAGTGCGATATTTCGTACGCTGTGGCTGAAGTTCACTAAATGTTACAGTAATGCATGCGGTGTCTGCACCTGCGTAGAAAGGATATCTGTCTGTTTTTAACCCCTTTTTTTTGTAATTAGTGCATTTTCTGTGGAGTCGCAGTACTAATTCTCGCAAACACAGAAAATAGCCGTTAAAGCTTTACTTGTTTTTAATTATCTACAGATTTATTTACTTTAGCAAACAGGGTAATGACATCATCATTGACAATACCAACTTTTTTCTTTTTCCGTACAGTCTCTCTAAGGCCTATGAGAGGCCTGTCACAGGAAGCGCTCCTCGCTGTAAGGCCTATGAGAAGCCTATCACAGGAAGCGCTCCTCTCTGTAAGGCCTATGGGAAGCCTGTCACAGGAAGCGCTCCTCTCTGTAAGGCCTATGGGAAGCCTGTCACAGGAAGCGCTCCTCTCTGTAAGGCCTATGGGAAGCCTGTCACAGGAAGCGCTCCTCTCTGTAAGGCCTATGAGAGGCCTGTCACAGGAAGCGCTCCTCTCTGTAAGGCCTATGGGAAGCCTGTCACAGGAAGCGCTCCTCTCTGTAAGGCCTATGGGAAGCCTGTCACAGGAAGCGCTCCTCTCTGTAAGGCCTATGGGAAGCCTGTCACAGGAAGCGCTCCTCTCTGTAAGGCCTATGAGAAGCCTGTCGCAGGAAGCGCTCCTCTCTCTAAGGCCTATGAGAAGCCTGTCACAGGAAGCACTCCCTGCTTACACACCAGACAGGAAGTAGTTTTTTTTTTTTTTGTTCAATAACTGCTAGGCCAGGAGTTGATGAACCCCAGGTTGCCATGGCTCCTAAGCCTTTTTAGATCTATCGGTGTTGTGTATGCATGTGCCTCTGGCTGCGATGAGTCCGGTGATAGGTAGTAGCCCTGCCATTCATGTGCCTTGCATACAAGCTGCTGATGGTATACTTGCCTTTGGCGTTGGCATAGATACCTGTGTCATTCTTTAAAGGGACTCTCCACCCTTCAAATGCACCTGGCTTGCGTGGGATGTATTTATTCACACGCATATGCTGTATACTTACCGCTACTAGCATGAAAATATCTCTGGCCCTCCCAAAAAACATTAAAGCCACCAAAATTGGGAAAACAGTACAATGGAGAGGGTGGTGAGCTGCAGCTTCTCTGTAAGGTGGCTTTTCCCGCTCTGATTGCGATGGGCAGTAAACTGTTCTTTTAAGCTTGTGATGTCACTAAGTTACCTAGCGGGTTATTGAATTGAAAACTCACCTGCTTCTTGCGCGGCCCCTTGTATGCAGCTTCTTAAGGAGTTTATACACTTACACAATGGCGATATTTACCCAGCTGCGTTCTGCTCCGTCCTTTTATATTTGGACCCTCGTGATGTGTAACTGGACCGGAGCCATGTAAAGATGTTTAGGTTTGGCCATGCTATTCTAAAATTATGTCCCCCCCCCCCGTGTGAAACTGCTTGTGCTAATAAAATGAATGGTTTGCTTCATGAACCGTTTGTGGGACTCTGGATGTCGGGCACGGCCCTGTCTGTACGGCTGAGGGCAGCCTCTGTCCTCCTGTCACCGCCGTCTGTTGCAGGGATACCCTGTGGTCTTAAGTCTCAGGCAGCTTGTCTACCGATCACCGGGAACGTGGCGGCCATGGTGACCAGACTTTCTCCGGCTCTGTATTGTTATATACTTCAGAGTTTTATTACTTCGGAGGACAAATTACGCTGTGGCTCGGAGCATGTTAGCGGGTCATACGCACAATTGGTTCTGGTGAGGGTATCGGTCATGTCGAATAATTCTAAAGCAGGATGTGTTTATATCATTCTGTAAGCTTGCATCGCTTGCTTATTTTGTCAGATGAGCCCCCCGATTCTTGTAAGTCTTACGGTTTGTTGGGGGGGTTTGCACCAGGTAGCAGGTATGCTCTATGATCTGTTTATATACGTGTTGAATTCAGCAGTGGACGACATCTTTAATACAAGGTGGAGTATTTGCTTTGAATTGCTTAATAACCTATCAGAAGTAGTTTAGTTTGGCTTGTGGCAGGGTAAATGTTTGTGAGCTCCGAGGAGCTGGGAATGTGCGACGCTCGCTGTGTCCTGACTGTCTCCGAGACCTGCCGGTGACCGTAGGGAGGCTCGTGTCCTATCGTGTACAGCGTTCCCGGTCTGTGCCTTTACCGGTGACGTCCTGGTAGCAGACGCCAGCTTCTGTTACTGTAGCAAATAACACGTCCGGTCTGTGCATAATACACCTGATTCTTTGGAAAACTATTTGCCCCACCCCTCAAAAAATGCCCCAGCTATCTGAAATGTACACAAGAAATGCGTTCTAAAATACCTCGCTTAGGTCGCATGTTTTCCCCGATTCTAAATATTGGTTGAATAACTAAACCCGTCGATCGCGTCTGCTTGCTTTTTTGTATTGATTTGAAGCCACGTGACGTTCTGTTTTTGTTCCACCAGCTTGGTAACAAAGTGCCTTCTGAATATGCTCTGAGGGTAGCCAATAGCATCTTGCTTTTTTGTCTTCTAAATACATGCCTATATTATAATAGAATTATAAAATATGTTATTCCCCTCTCCCTCAAGCTCCTTTTTTTTGACATGGTCTATGTAGTTAAACCCCTAAAACACCGCTAGAACATGAAGAGACCAGAAGGTCCTTGCTGCGATTCCTAAAGGATCCCTGAAGCCATCGTGCGCATCACATTGATGCTAATGACCTCCGAGTTGCCCCCTTTAAATTTCCGTGTGGTCGGCTCTGCAAACGCATTAAGACATTCGGCAGAATCCCCCCCCTGTATGAATTTGCCTCTTTTCTATCCTCCCGCTGATTGGGTGCTCTATGCAGCCAATCAGTGGTGCAGAAGCAGGACCGCGGAGTATTAAAAGACTTAGTTTAATAAGCGTTCTGTGTTGCCGCGGCTTCCTGGGATACTGGGGTGTCCCTTTAGTTTAGTGTCAGCAGCCCAGAGGTATTTGGTGTGTAAGTAGTTTATTCTTCTGGAGTCGGTTTGACTTGCGCAATGAATAACCAAATAAATGACTTGCGTCCTGCTAGCGGCTGTGTCTTAAAGTAACACAAGCCGGCAGTCGCCTGTCTCGCCGGGTTAGTCAGTTCTTTAACACAACATTCTGATACATCGCTTCGCTCCGTTCATATTCTTCATCTCATAGAATTATCAGTAGGCTTTCCTCTTGTCTTTTACCGCGCCGCGGCCAGGCAGCTATCACCTGCGTTAAAGGAATGGCATTAATAGTCTGTAAGTGGTCAGGGGGGCCGCTGAATGGCTGAAGACTTCAGGCCGTGGTTATTGTGTGCTTTTGGTATTGGTTTATGCCTGGTACTGGTCATACAATGTAACGCTATACAACGGCTTCATCGCCAAAATACCGTGCTGGCCGCTGTCATTCCGCAGGCTGTATGTATAAGGATTAGTGGAAATTGGCTTGTGTGTTTATAACCTTCTTTAAGCTATATCTGCTTTAGCTTCACACGTGTGTGTATGTATATGTTTATATATGTATATATATATATATTATATATGAGTGTATATATATTCTTGGTTTAATATGACATATCTGTGTTTTACATTCTAGGAGCCTGCATGCTGTGTGAGTAGCGGGGAAGGCGGCAGGAATGGCGCTACACGGCAGCACTATGGACGCTCTTCTCTCCTGGGTAAATGGCTGCTGGGGATGAGGTTTAAAGTACCGGCTACTCTGTCGTATCGGAGACCGGCTTTTACATTTACAACGCAACCTGGAGCCATCTGTGCAGCGAGGCTAAAGTTCTAGCAAATTCAGATAAACTTACTCAGAAACCTGGCAGATTTCCTGTTAAAAGGACGTTGATACCACAAACCACCTCACGATTCATCGATGCTTGTAAAAGTACGAAAATCATAGCCACCAGGGCTCTCATAAGACCCTCCGGAACTCTTGCACGAGTACTGGAGCTGGCGGGCAGTACGTATTCTGTGCATGCGCACTCCTGCACAGGTGATACATGGGGAGGGATAAAGAACTCCCTCTATGCACCGGCATGCAAACATATTAATGCCAAGATTTTGCTCAGCTGTCGTGTAAAGTACCTGTGAGCCCTGGGCGCCCGCCTGGTCCGTCCCCATTCACTTATCTCGCAGTACTTTCCAGTTATTATATTGTTCTAACAGAGCTGGCTGCTGGTTTCCCCCGGACGTTACTGGTACAGGCAGCTCACGTGCTTCACTCGCCCCTAACAGAATTTGGCTGCTTTGCGTCATATTGGATCTGAATAATTCAGTTTGACAAGCTACCATCGATGGACCGGTTTGGAGTTGGGTCCTCTGGGCTCCAGTGACTTCGTCTGAAATGCTGCAGACGAAAGTCCAGACGTGATTCTAATACAAAAACTGCAGATATATGCGTTCTGGGTTTAGAAATGGCACCTATTTATTTATACATGAAATATATTTAGCAGAAAGTCTTCCGATAATCCCAGACTCTCACCCCTGCTGTATCCACATGGATGCCAGAACACAGCCATTGCAGCGAAAGGTTGCTTTAATGGGATAATCACATGGGAAGGCATGCTAACTCATCTTGTGGGGCTTGGGGAGAGATTATTGAATATCCTTGCACATGCGCGGTCTCTGCTCTAATGCCAATCCTCTGTATCTGTAGGTGAACAGCCTGAAGGTCGATGAGCCCGTGGAGAGGTTATCTCAGCTTCAGGATCTCAGCATTTTGATTAAAGTTGTCTCTAAACTGTGAGTAACAACCACAACGGCTCTGCGGCGCGGAGGGGCTACCGCCGGGCCGTTTATTGGCAATAGGCATGAAGCCAAGTCACCGAGCTCAATGTCACCGCAACAAATTGCCTGCTTCGTCTTTGGTGTGATGTTCGCCCCCATGCATGCCGATTTCCTCAGAAGGGCAGCTGTCCGCACATTGTCCAGAAACCTATCGCTTAAAACATGTTGTGTTATTATTTACACGCCTTTTTAGTATGTTGCTGTTATTAAGGTTTGGGGGCAGGTAGGGCTCGGTCATCTTAATCCAGCTTCTAGCTGTAAACCTGCTCATGCTTTTTATCCGCCTTTCTCACTGTTAACACGGCTTGTAATGGTTGTCCCTCCTCCATTCTGTCCTGTATTAAGAGTGTTGGATTAGCATTTTATTTGATTTATTAGCTACTAGTGATCCTCAGATTTTTCTACTGTCAGCAAAAGCTGGGGTTGGCATTGATACCCTCTGTACAGCCCTGCGGAATTTGGTGGCGTTATATAAAACACATAATTAATAAATTATGAATTACTTGCAGGCTCGTTCATTACAATAAATGTATATTACTAAAAATCATAAATGTAAATAATAAACCATTAGCATGAGCAGCACAGACATAATACTTCTTAAATGTCATTTAGAGATCCTCGGTCTTCTACAGACTAGGTTAGATTTTAAAGTATTCCATGCTCCCCCCCCATCTCGTTTAGTTCATAGGGCCCTTTTTTCCACTTCATAGCGTCCATACGCGTAACGCTGTTCATATAGCTGCATAACGGGGCGGGATTATTGGGGCATTCTCGGGGAGGGGGGTTTAACCGTTCTTGGTAACGAGCATACAAGCGATCTTCCTTATCCCATACTAGTTTATTAGTACTGAGCGTTACCCTCCAGCCTTTTTATCCTTCATTTTCTTTAGGTTGTATTATTTTAATTTTTTATTAGCGCTTTGTCACCCCGAGTGTTGGGTGCTAACTGTTTTTTCTTGTGGCTTCCTTGTATTCCCTGCTTCATCGCCTTCCTTTGTGACCCCTTCTGCATCCCGTCCTCCCGTAGATGGTTAGCTCTTCGGCCCCGATCTCTAGTGCCGTTTCCTTTTTAAATCTCTACAAACTGCTGTGAAAAATAAGAAGTAACTTTGTGTCTTTTACATCACAGACATGTATATTTACCAGGGAAATATAGAAACCGCAGCAAGAGGTAAAAATCCTCGAACGCCGGGCATGACTTCATTTTATATCTGTTTGTGTGTGCGTGTATTTTTTTTTTTTGTGTACTTTTTTTAAATGTATTTATAAGGCGCAGCGTTTCTTACATTAGACGCATTCAAAGGTCATGACAAAACTAGAACTATCTTTTTTTTCCTATCCATTAACCATCACGTCTCAGATTTATGGGGGGGGGTCCCACCTTCTCTACCCCTGCGTTATGGGGTACGCTAAGACTCCGCAAGCTTAAGTGCATTGATTGGGACATGTGCTATAAGGTGTTTTCCGCTAGACCCCGATGTAGCCGTCGAGGCTAGGACTGGCCTGTCGGGGCTTCTGCTCCTGACGCAGCAATCGCCCGCTTCACATCTAGAAAACATTCACCCTCCATCGTCTGTCCAGGGCAAGCGATCACAATGCTCACAAACCCAGATAAAGCCAAAAGGCAGGTTTACGTGATCGTAGACTTTGAATGCTTGCATTATCACGTGGCCACGTCTATATTCATTCCACTTTAACTCTTTACGGAGTTAAGCGCTGTAGAACCGTAGATGCCTATTTACCATGCTTCAGACACATCGCTTATCATATATATATATATTTTTTCTGGCTGGAGAGCTACAGTGTAACACGGCTTGCATGTTTCATGTGTGTATATTGTGTGATGATCTCTTGTTTTCTCTCCTAGTAATGGAAATGCAGAGGAAACCACCCGAGTTCTTCAGCAACCTCTAGAAGACAGACTTAAGTTTCTCTGCAACTTCTTACAAAGTAAGGTCAAGCCCAAGGAGCTATATATATTGTTTGATATAGATCTAGATATATCTCATTTCTCTTCTTGCTTTGGTGGGATTTGGGTGTCGTGGAGTGATACTAACCCTCCAGCCTCTCTGTCTCCACCTGCAGGATATTGTCGGTATGGCTCCTCTGCGGAGAACCTGGTTCAGTGGCAGAAGATTCTTCACGGAGAGAATGTGGAGGTGGAAATTTCCAAGGTAGAGTTATAGTTACCCCACGAAATCCTCTCTGTTCTCAAGCTTATTGGCACAGTTCATGTCCCGCTTACAAGCATCTATGCATGTTTTTTTTGTCATAAAAGCGACCATGGGGACCACACACACTGTCTGGGTTTAGGTGAACTGGTGGCTTGTATTATGGCAAATACATTTACACTATATATATATTCTGTGTCGGCTTACTATATTGACTCGTGGGCGCTGTGTCCAGAGTATATTGTATCAGATATTTGAAGATGCCCTTAATGTAAAGGCTCCCCCAACCACAAACAGTGCCATAGGTGCCACTTTAAATGTGATGGTTAAATGTTCTGCTATGTAAACCAATTAAAAACTGCCAATAAAGGTAATAATAAAAAATGTAAACATTTTTACCTCCTAAACATATTAATTTTCTCTTGGGGGGGGCGGATAGAAAACCTGGAATAACATAAGTTAAGGATGTTTTGCTCCACAGTCTGATTGCTCCATATAAAAGTCTTTGTATCAATGTCTTTGCAATCATAATTTATGCAAATATTTCGTTCAAAACCATCCGAAGGCGTTACCTGAGAATTCTATGTGTGCGTATGTACATCTTGTTTGTTTTTTCCTAGGTTATTGTCCTACTTTTATATTATTCCAACATGAAATCCAGAAATCTCAAAGAGCTTGACGATTTTGACCACAAGACTCAGGTGAGGCATATGTTTAGATCTGTCTTTTTCCTGTAACATTTTCAGTACATGTCCCACAACGCTCTCCTCGCTTTTATTTGTGCAGACAGAGTTGGCCTCGATCCTTAGATTTGTTCTGGACAATGAAGAAGATCTGTCTCAGAATGACAAGCTCATCCACTTCTTGCAGAGGAAAGGTACGGCTGAAACCCGCACGCCGAACGGTACGTGTTAAACACACATCTACGCTAGCATTGTGTGGCCTTTATACAAATGGTGGGTATTGGTGTTCTAAGCTCGTCTCCGGCAATCTGTTTTCCTCCGCTGCAGCTCGCTTTCCGTCCTCCAGTGACCTTGCTTCTAGCTCCGATGAATCCATGTCTCCTAACGTGCCCACAAAGAGGAGGACAGAGGTGCGCTTTCTGGAGCTGCATCGTGTGGCTTCCTCGTCGGCCATGAAAAGGTACATGCAGGGGGTTGTATTGGAAACCATTGCTGTCCATTGGTGTAACCTACAGAATACGCCTGCTGTGTAGCAGACATAGCAGGCATGGGTACCTTCCGGACCTGATAAACCGTAAGCCATTTTACTCCCAAAGCAACCCGTGAAAAGAGAAGCACACGATTTATTTCTATATAATCTACATTTTGGCAATGTAACAAGCAAAAGGATTGAAAAAAAAATCTAATTATACAAGAAAAAAAAGCAGTATATAAAACTAAATAAAACTACAAATAGAAATGATCCAGAAAACAAAAAAATACACTCCAAGGTTTGGCTTCTGTACACAGCAGGTTTGCATGTGCTGATGAATGAACGGCTAAAGGGAACATTCACATAATGATCCGAGTACAAACATTTCACTATATAGAATAACACAGCGCCACAGTATATATGATGTTACAAAGCCTTTGTGGTTAAGATCGCCTATCCCTAGTGTGTTCTGTCTTCCGGCAGCTTAGCAGATGCTCCCTCGTCCCCGATGATTGAAGTCTTGCACATGCCTCAGTTCCAAATGAGGCGTCTGAAGAAGCAGCTAACGGAGGAGAGAGAGTTCAGGGATGAGCTGGAACTGGAGCTCTCCGAGAACAAGAAACGTCTCGCCGAGAAAGGTGAGACAAAGGAATACTTGGCCGTCACGTTTAGGATATCGTGGAAGCGAGCATGCGCGTTTCCAGCCAGGTTTTCTTCGGTGCTGAGGCCCATGTTGCTGGGACCCCCCTGAGCTCAAGTCTGCCTTAAGTTTCTTGAAATGAGTACAATGGTTTGCTGCACGCTTGTACATCTGAGCGGTCTTTCTTGCTGACTTTCTTGGCAGCATCAGGACTGCACTGGGACAAAGTTAGGTTCTGCTGAGGAGATAATGTGAATTTTTTTTTGTTTTGTTTACATTTTCATAAAAATAAGATTGTGGTAACAAAGTTGCCACGATCCGTGAGATTAACATTCAGCCCTCGTATGTATTATAGTAAAAATGATAAATATAACGTCCCCACGAAGTTATAAAACCTTAAGGGCGTTCTCATTATAGCTGCTTTATTCAGTGTCTAAAATGGAGACTTTATTAGATGCGATATCTTGGGCCGGCATAGAGAAAAAGGCTTTCAGGAACTCAGTGTACAACAAAGCAGCAACACGGCATCACCATGTTTATCTAGCACATTTGCCTAAAAGTTTGAGCTGTACTTTAAATACAAGAGGTAGTCCTTTTTAAATATTTTGTTTTTAATACCCTTGTGAATAGAATGTTACGTTGCCCATTTGGGGTGAGGCAGACTGAATGTGGCCCTCGTTGACCCCCGCTTTGTGTTGCAGACGCACAGCTGTTCTTGATGCAGCAGCGTATTGAGCGTCTCGTGGTGCTGAATGAGAAGCAGGCTGAGCAGCAGGAGCCCAAAGAGCTGGAGGAGCTGAGAGAGAAAAACGAGAGGTACCGTTTCAGAAGAGCAGCAAGAGATCTGTGACCGGCCCTTAATACTCTCTATTACTCAACTTTTATTACTAAGGATGCAGAACCATATTCCCCCCCCCCCATGCGCTAAAGGCCCTTAACCTTAATCCGTCGTTGGTCTCGTCTTAGATTCAGAAGCCATACGCCTATCCCATGCATGTTTAAATCCCCTCGCTGTAGTAAGATCTACCACTTCTGCTGTTGGGCTGTTCCTCTACTACCCCCTCTGTAAAGTAAAACTTTTACATTACATCTAAATGGTTCAGCTTTGATAGTATCACCGAAGACGCCATCAAAACACTTACCTAGTTTCAGGGTGTAAATATTCTTGCAATTTTAGCTGTACTGTGTGCCAAAGCAGACTGTTTTCAGATTAATAGGGTGTCAGCTGTGTAATGCAGGCAACACTGTTTCTGACCTCCTATTAATGTTTTTTTTCCCCCCATCTCTCACCATTAAACTTTATAGTCTGATGATACGACTTCGGGACACCCTCAAACAGTGCCAGGACATGAAGACTGACAAAACGCAATTAGAGAGGAAGAATGACCAGCTGTCTGAGGAAAACGGGGACCTCTCCTACAAGGTACTCTAACCTAACTCCACCTGTATTCCAGTATGCCATGTTCCTGGCTTATAGGAAATGTTAGGTAATACAATTACAGAAAGCTTAATTATGCTTAAGAGTTACCATGCTTTGCTCACTTAGAGCTTTCAAAAGATCAGAGCTCAGCCAAAAAGCGCTACCTGATTCACAATCACACTAACGTAAATTCCGTTTGGGCTCGTGCCCGCGTTCCCTCGTCTATCCAGGTGCGGGACTTGTCGAGTCGCCTGGTGCAGCTGCAGGAAGCGTTGAACGAAACATCGGAGGAGCACGAACTGTCCCTGGCCGCCTGGCAGCAGAGACAGAGCCTGCTGGAAAACGAGCTCAACGTGGCCATTAACGAAAAGGTAGAGCCGCCGTTTTTTTTTTTTTTTTAGGGCTAAGATACGGGGAAGGTTTTACACAACCACCAGTGACTTTACTGGATGTGTGACTGACGAGCCTCCCAACATGTGCCACGGGAGACATTTTTATTTTTTATCATGTATACCGCAACACTTTAGTTGATGTTTTGATATGAACTATAAATTATGTGTCTATTTTTTTGGCGACTGTTAATTTTTATCTTGTTTGTCCTTTTAGAAATACCTCGAGGAGCAGATCTTAATTCTTCAGGGCAAGATTTCAATGCTTGAAGAGCAGCTGAAGAAGCTTGGGGAGAGCCATTCATTGGAGAAAGGGGAGAGCATGGGTGACATCCTGAAGGTATCGCAGAGCGCGCTCAACCTCTTCCCAGAGGAAGAATCTCCAGATGCTTTCGGGACTCTGAGAAAAAGGCTTGTGTTGCATGGTCTCTGAAGGAATGATAGTATAACTGAAACAAAATGGTGTGAACCATGTGAGGCTGAGATGTTGCATGTGTCCAGAGCCTATAAACGGCAGATCCAGAAAAAAAGCATAACTAAAAAATGTAAATGAATGCCAAATACACTAACATTTTTGTCTGTAATGTCACTTCTAATATGTTTTCTCTCTCTATTTAGTTGGAAAGCCTTCAGCAGGAGGTAGTAACACTTACAGCAAAGTTAGTTGAACTCCAAGCTCAGATCAGCCAGTTACAAGAGGAAAAGAGAGCAGCCACCGAGGAGTTCGAGTTCCAGAGATCCCAATTCGAATCTGAGAAACTTCAGCTCCAAGAAATCGTGACCAACCTGCAAACCTCGCTCTCTGAGATCACTTTCCAGAAGGAGCGGCAAGATCAGGAGGCCAGAGCTCAGGAGGAGAAGCTGATGTGTCAGATCACCACCCTGAAGCTGGAAATCTCCAAGATGAAAACGACCCTGATGCAGAAAGAGGAGCAGCTTCTGGGGCTTCATCGTGAAGTCGAACTCGAGAGACGGCAGAAAGGAGAGCTGATGGAAACGCTAAAAAAGCAAGAGGAGTCCTCAAAACAAAGCATGAAGGCTCTCGGCGACCAAGTGGACCATCTTGGCAGCGTATTAAAACAGTCTGAGGGCAAAGTGGTGGAGCTTACGCAAAGACTGGAGGCCGAAGCCCAGCAGATGGCTCGTTTCCAAGAAGAATGCAAGAAACATGTAAACGAAAGAGACTCCACCTTAACTATGTTCAACGAGTACAAGTCTGCTAAAGTGGAAGAGCTAGAGAGTTTAAACAACACGGTCCATGCTTTAGAGCAAAATCTCCAAACAAACGTGGCAACGATCGAAGAGCTGAAGCGGGAGAAGACAGAGCTGTCTGTGAAAGTCCAAGAGCTCGATGCGACCATTCTGGATCTGATTGCGAAATGTCAAAACCTAGACGCTGAGAACGATACTCAGAGTAAGGCCCATGCAAGTGCCTTAGAGGCTCTCAAGTCTCAACTCATCGAGCAAGAGAGCCAGCTTAGGGTTTATGAGCAGAAGGTGGCCTTGATGGGGTCTGTGACCGAAGAGAACACCCTGCTTAAAGAGCAGCTGGCATCTCTGGAAGACACGGTGAGAGTCTTAAAAGGCCATTTAGAAAATGAGAGAGCTAAATATGCCACCTCTGTGGAAAGAGAGGGAAAGACGACTTCTAAACTAGAAGAAGACCTTAAGAAACTCAGTGAGAGCAGAGATCAAGCACTCGTAGAGCTCCAGGAGGAAAAAGCAAACGGCAGAAGACTAGAGTCTCGGCTCAGGGACTTGGAGGAGGAATACCGGGTAGGGGTTGAAAGCTTTCAGGCCAAGCTCACGGAAACCACTGCAGGAATAGAACAGCAGCATGCAAAGCAAGAGGAGCTGGCGCTCGAAGTGAACAAATGGAAGGGCATTTATGAAGAGACCAAACAGGGCATTGCTCAAAGCTCCTGCATGATGGAGGAACAGATTGAAACGGTGAAGAAAGACTACACTGAGGTTTCTCAGCAGCTAGAAAAGGAAAGGACTCGTGCGTCAGAGCTGGAAGCCCAGCTAGCGAATGCCACCAGCGCTCATTCGGAGGCCGTGTCCAAGCTGAAAACAGAACTGTCCGCTGCTCTTAATTGCGTCAAAGAGAAAGAAGTCGAGGAACAGAAGCTGCTCCGTGCGATTCAGTCTGCCGAGGAAAAGCTCAAGCTGTCCCAGCAAGAGGCGACGGAGAGGATTTCACACATGGAGTCATCTTTAAGCAATTCAGCGCAAGACCTGCAGAGGATTTCACGTGAACTGTCGGAAGAGAAGAACAGGAAACTGGAGCTGGAGGCCAAAGTGAAGCAATTGGAAGATCAGAAATCTGAAAAAACGGCAGCCCTAGAATCTGAAATGACGTCCGTACAGGCAGCCGTCAGAGAGCGGGAAAGTGAAGCCCGGAAGCTCTCCGAAGAGGTGAGTTTGTTGAAGAAACAGCTGGAGGAGTCTCGCCTTAAACACCAGGAGGAACTAAACGAGAGGAATAAAGTAATCAAGCAGCGGGAGGAGGAGAGGGAGAGAGCCGCGGGAGATCTCGCCGCGGAGAAAGCTGCAAAAGCTGAAGTGGAGGCTCAGCTGCAGAAATCTCTGGATACTCACAAAAGCGAGTTCACCTCCCTGCAAAATGAATTGTCTCGTTCTCTTGACCTCATTGCTGTGAAAGAGAGCGAGTTGGAGAGACTCGCAAAGGAAGTCTCTTTGAGGGAAGACCAACTACAGCAGCAGCAGCAAAAAGTGTCCGTACTCGCCAATGAAGTTACTGCGTTGAAGGCATTGGAAGTAAAATCTTCCACGCAAGAAGAAGAAATCAAACGGTACACGCAAAACGTTAAATCCATGGAGGTCGAGATAACGGCTCTAAAGACGTCCATTTGTGAAAAAGAGAGAGAAGTTGAGCGTTCGCAGAATGATCTCGCGGTCAAAGAGAGAGAGAACTCTTCCATCAGAGAGCAGTACCAGACCGCGCTAGGTGAGGTGCAAGCTCTTCGGCCCAGCGTAGCAGATCTTATGAAGAAGTGCAGCGAACAGGATGAATTGATAGTTCTCGCGCATAAAGAAGCCGCCGACGCAAAGGCCCTGGCTTCAGAGAAGGCTTCGGTTTCAGAGCGGCAGAGAGAGGGCATCGAGGGTTTGGAGGCAAAAATCCAGCAAGAACAGCAGAAGACGCGCGAGCTGCTGAAGCAGCTTGAGGATTCTAGATCGTGCGAAACCGAGAGGGAGTCGTCTCTGGAGGCCTTGAAGAAAGAATTGTTTCACAAAGTGCAGGAATTGGAACAAAGTCAGAAAGCTCTGAACGATTCTAGCCGGGAGCTGTCCTCGGCGCTGTCCGAAACTCAGCAGAAAGGTAAATCTTTAACGGAAGCTGAAGAGCAAATAGCCGTCTGTCGCGCGGAGATCGAAAGGAAGACCGGAGAGATGTCCGTCTTGCAAGCAGAAGTGAAGAGCTTAACGGAAAGACTAGCCTCGAACGAGAAGTCTTGCGTGGAGTTCAAAGACCAGCTTGCGAGCGAGAGAAATAAAAGCGCGATGTTGGAGGACGGTCTGAAGAAGCTCCAGGCACAGTTGGACGCCTCCTCTAAAGAACTGGCTGAGAAGCAAGGTGCTTTACAACGTGTGCAGTCTGAAGCGCTGAGCTTCAAGGAGACCGCTGAAAAGCAAAGCGTTTCTGTAGAGGAACTGCAAAAGAAACTGACTTCTCAGAACGAAGTGAAAGAGGGTCTTGAGAGCGAAATTCGAGCTTGGAAGGAAAAATTTGACCAGAGAGAAGAGCAGATGTCTCGTCTCCAAAACCAGCTTAGCGGCTCCCAGAATGTCCTGGAGGAGCTGGCCTCTCTTAAAAACAGTTACCAGGAGCTCAAAGCGCAGCGGCTTGTCATGGAAGAGAAACACGGCGAAGAGCTTGAGGAACACCAGAAGAGGGCAGAGTGTTTACGGGCTGAGCTTGAAAAGGCTAAAGGAGAAATCTCTGAGCTCATGGAGCTGAAAGACACTTTGGGGCGGCGAGAGCTGCTATTACAGACCCTGCAGGCGGAGAAGGCTGGCTATCTGACGCAGATCGCCGAGCTCCAGCAGGCAAACGGCGCTTTGTCCCATCTCTCGGATCAGGGGGCAAAGAAACTCGAAGCCGAGCTTTCCAAAATCACAAACCAGCATACCCAAGAGGTCCAGGCTCTGCGCCGGCAGTATGAGAAAGCGATCAGCGAAGGCAAAGAAGAAGCTCAAGAGCTCGGCCAGAAACTGCAAGCTGTGACCAGCAAGTATGACCACGCGAAGACCAGAGTCCTGGATGAAAGACAGAAGTTTCAAGAAGAGAAGCAGAAGTTACTGCTTCAGGTAAGAACAGTCTGTAGATTCTGATATTTAAATTCACCTCTTAGATTTGTAGCAAATCCTTCATCGCTTTTTAAGCTCCGCTCCTCACTTTTGTGAAATCTATGCTTCTATCGGAAGTCCTGTTAAGGTCCAAGTAAAGCTGAGGGGTCCAGTTTTTAGGGGAAATGAAGTCATTGTTTTATTATGTGTAATCTTTGGGGGGTTTTTTTTCCATCAAACAGGTGGAACAGTTGGAGACGGCTAAGAAGGACCAATCCGAGCAGGTAACGAGCATAACCAACACTCGGCTGCAGCTTCTTAAACGGTGATGGTGCATGCTGCTAACACATCTTCTATGTACAACGCCGTCTCTGGTTTTCGTTGAGAACTGTTTGCAAAAAAAAAAAGGGAAGCGTCAGCATGCGGGATCTCGGACGTGCGCTTTCCGTTCCAAACGCGCTCGGAGCTTGGGTTCCTTCGTACGCCATTAGGGTGGTAGCTTCGGCTCTGAGCGGACCCATGTCCCTTTACGGCCTCCACGCAGGTTAGACTTTTTACTCGTTTGGCATCCTCTGCTTCCAACCAAACCATCCGATGTTAAGCTCTCCCTGTGATTCCTCCTAATTTGTTCCTGTGCGGCGCTGCTCCGGCACTCGGCTTGCGCACAGAATAATGTTTAATCCATGCCTAGGAATGCTTCCTTTAGAGAGATTTCTTTTAAGGCCAAGCCATGCACCAAGCCCTCCTCGTTGACTTTTGGTAAACTACGACAGCCCAGAGAGTGATTGATCATCGTGAAAGTGTCTTGGGAAGGTGGCTTCGTTAATTTTTTTCACACATTTCTGAGTTGAATTAATTGAGCCTTCAGACGCAGCAGCGATCTTTTAATCCGCCATTCCTTTCTAGTTTAAGGCAAACAGTTTCCAATGAACACCGCAACCTACCATGCCGCTAGGGGGAAGCCGTTGGCACTGGCATAGGGGTGATACCTTTTTTAATGTAATTCATCGCCTACGTGGGTATAAATTGGTTCTCTGAGAATATATTTTCGGATTACTAACTGGCTTGATGCCTTATACACCGATATACACAGCGACAATCAACGCGGATGCCTGCTCTGGGCATGCTTTGCATGTGATCTTTGACCGCATGTTTATTACCTACGTTTTCCGCATGCTCTTCCGACTCCTGCTTGTAAATGTATGTTTTCCATGAAGCCTTTTAGTATCTGTAGCCCATGCAGCCTCTCCCCTAAAACGTAAAATACCTGCCGGTGTGCCCCCTGTGCGTGGTGTCGTCATGTAATTGAAAGAATCTCTAGATTTTTTTTTACATCGGGGGTAATATAATCGTATCCATGCATCTTCCTTCTTGGGCAACATACATTTAGTAGCGTTGTGAATATATTGTTATGCGGACGTTGAAGGACTATTGCGGGTTCCCACATATGCTGTGCTGCACTGTTTTCCAGGTACAGGAGTTGAGCCAAAAGCTGAATCAGCAGGAGAAGACCATAAGAACTCAGCAGCAGAAGCTCAAGGTACCTGGCGCTATAGAGAGGGTGACCGCTGCATCCTTACTCTGCTCCTTCACCGAACGTTGGTCTGAACATCTCGCGGGACGATATAGTTAAAGTTTGGCAGAACGGCTAATTAAGTTCCACTCTCCAAAACCACACTGGGTTCCTAAAGTCGCAAAGCCGGAGAGATTTCTCTACAGTAACCAGCTTGAAAACAAAAGGTTGTCGGCAGAGCCGGCCCAAGACTCTGCTCCATTGTCCATTGCCAGTGACTGGGCTGTCAGATTAGAAATGGTTAACATGGTTCTCGGGTATAATAGATACGTGTGTATAATACGCACTCAATTTTGTAGGAAATTTTGTAGGAAAAAGTTAGGCACATCTGTAGGATCGGTGCCTGACGATCTGTGTTACTGATCAGTGCCTTAGTCTCTGATCAGATAAATTATGTTAAATGCTGTTTACATTTTATTTTTTTATTTTTTCAATATTTAACCAGATCACTTGTAAATTACGCTTTTTGGCCACTGACCATGATCATTTAATCCTATTTAGAATCCGGAACAATAATCAATGGTCAGATAGTAATCTGTTTTGTTATAAAAAATTAGAAATAATAAAAATGTTTTAAACCTTATGACCTGCGTGACCCCTGTCTCTGGGAGGGGAAGGGCTCATAAGCTGCTGAATGGAACGGACCGCAACATAAAGGATTTATGCTGCATGATCGCTCCATGCGAGTGCTTGGCCAGCATTAATACATTTTTGTAATCTGGTGTAATAAACCCCCCTTTTCAGTAGTGTTGAAAATGGAGTGAATCGGACGCGTAACGCCAGATATTTTACGATAACTATTATTTTAAGACCAATGCGCAAGCCGTGCTGTCTATATGCAGTAAGAAGTTGGATACCAGTTAGCTTTATATAAGTTTGACTGTATGTGCACACCGTGTGGATACTCGTCACTGTACATCTTCTGGTGTGCCTTCAAGTCATGACGCTGGACCGTGCCACTTTTTTTTTTCTTTGGTTCTATAATCTTTCAGTCTAACCCAGCAAGCTTCTGCCCCCCCCAATAGTCTCCCCCCCCACTTCATTTAGTTTCCCTGGTTATAGCGCGCATGTTCCTCTTTTGACATTGCGTTCTTGTCTCTGTACAGCTAAGAGAAAGCGAAGTTCGTGAAGAGGTCGACGGGAAGCAGAAGAGGGTTGCAGAGCTGGAGACTCAGCTGGAGCAGCAGATGCAAGCTGTGGAGCATTATAAATCCCAGGTAGGACTCGCCGTCGTTACCCCGTGGTTGTGTTGTGTGTTCGGCTCTGACGTGCCCAAAGCATTGAAGCTGTTTCAAATCAGTCTATTAAATTAAAATATTCTATTTAAAATGTTTTGGAACACTGTCACCTTTTAAATAGACGGGGAATCTAATTATGCCATAGAGTAATATTTCACAGTTGGAATTATGGCTTGGTTGAACCTCTTTTTGTATGGAAGGTTTGAAGTCTTGATGGTAAACCACCCAGGCTTCCAGGTATCTTTGGGCTTCCAAACCATAAAACCAAAGTAGGGTTTAACTGACCGTGTGTCTCGCACCATCAGATGGAGAAGGCCCGGGTTCACTACGATGCCAAGAAAGCACAGAACCAAGAATTGAGTGATGAGCTTCAGAAAGTCCTCAGGGAGCAGGAACCGCTTCGGAAAGAGCATGCGGAGCTCAAGACGGAGTGTGAGCGCCTCGGCAAGGAGCTGCAGCATTCTCTGCTCCAGAACAAGGAGACGGAACAGAGCTGTAAGAACCTGACCGCTCAAGTGAGGACTTTGGAGGCCCAGGCGAGTGTCTACTCCAGTATTCTGACTCAACTTACAACAAGATGTCTGGATGCTAGGAAAATGTATTTTGCACTGCGTATAGCCGTTCTGATCTCAAAGTGGCCGCTTCTGATATCAACCTATTCTTTTCTTCAGGTGGAGTATGCAGACAGGCAGCTTAGAGAGCTGGGCAAGTTCCAGGTAGCCACAGATGCTATGAAAAGCCGAGAAACCCTTTGCCCCTCGCGGGTAATACGGCAAAGCCACGCGGATGTCAGCATAGACAGCCTGGACATGAGTGATGAGGAGGAGCATCCAATGAACTCCACAGGGTATGAAGTCTCCGTGTTCGGGAAGCCATAGAGGTCTCTTGCCTTTATTCTGCATTTGGAAAGACCCCTTTATCTGTACATCATGCCAACAGTTCCCGCTTTCTGTGCAGTACGTAGGGGCTTACTCACTAAACAGTGAGAGCTTAGGTGTCTTGCATAAGACTTATTGCAACGCTCCCTCGAGAGTCAACGCAAATTCTCACAGTAGACACGTTGCCACGTTGGTGCAATAATAATAATGCATAGATGTTTTTGGGAGATTAAATGTTTTCTCTCGTTGTAGAGATTTATCTTGGCATCTCCTGTTAGGCTGTTTTGTGACTGAGGTTTGTGGCAATAAGGCACACATAATGGCACAAGATGCACCATCTTGCTTTTTTTTTGGAAATATTGTCTTCCATTCAATATAGCAAAGAAACTGGATTAAATTCATGACTGGGTTACTTGCGTTGTAAAATATCTTGGTCCTGTTGTATCTATTAATAATCCCACACGTTATCCATGGATCGCTTTTTAAGCATGCGTTATATTTGATCCCCACT
This sequence comes from Spea bombifrons, assembly GCF_027358695.1. Lineage (NCBI taxonomy): Eukaryota > Metazoa > Chordata > Amphibia > Anura > Pelobatidae > Spea > Spea bombifrons. The sequence goes on along the minus strand of NC_071088.1, from coordinate 134,954,388 downwards.
ATGTGCTTTACGTCTCAGAAAGAATGGTCGTTCCCACCAAGGACCCGCGGCATCCTCGGGAAGTCTGGAATCTCTGGCTTCCGGTCGCCTGCCACGGAAAGTGGAGTCTCTTGAGAGTCTTTACTTCACCCCGATCCCTACTCGGGCTCAGTCTAAGCTAGACAGCAGCATTGGCTCTATTGGCGACTTGTCCTTGGATTCCAGCAAGAAGACTCGATCTGCTCGTCGACGTACCACCCAGATCATCAACATAACCATGACAAAGGTAGGCGAACGTGGAATATCCTCCGCTACCGGGGCGCTTTGGCTGTTACCGGTACGACAAAATGTTTCCAGCCCTGCCGTGTTAGGGATACGAATGCTTCACACTTAAGCCGGCCCTTTTACAATTGTGTATTTGTGAACCCCCTCGGCAGATCCTTCACCGCGTGTTACAGAAATTAATGTTTTTAAACGTGTCTCCCTCCGTAGAAAACGAAAGAGGAACCAGAGAGCGCCAACACCTCTTTCTACAGCCTGCGCTCGGCTCTCTCTCATCAGAGCCTGCATCCGGAGAAGCTGCAGCGGAGCGGCCGGCCGCAGCCCGCGGTCTCTGCGCCGGCGCTCTCCAGCCTCCCGTCCCAGGAGTCACTGCTGCGGCCCGAACACACGTCCTCGGATGATAGCCTCAATAACTCTGTGTTAATGAACCTCCCGGGGTATCGCCCGACGACGCGAAGCTCCACGCGGCTCTCTCAGGCCGGAGGTAAATAAAACCTGGCGCTGTGTGTGTGTGTACAACTTCAAATCTAGGTATACAATGGTGAACTAGTGTAATACCCACTGCTTCCCCCTGCCAAGCGTTCTACTTCAGTTTAAAGGAGCCCCTTGATTTAGAATAAAATGCATTTGCAGGATTGTTCGGTTAACACTTTTGAAGGCCCCTGCTGTCACCTTGATGTCCCTAATAGACCATTTCCAAGACCCTACGATCTTTGTTTTTCAGGACGGAACAGCTTCTACATGGGTACGTGCCAGGATGAGCCAGACCCCCAAGAAGACTGGAACCGGATAGCAGAGCTGCAGTTAAGGAACCGGGCTTGTCCTCCGCACCTCAAGACCTCCTACCCGCTCGAGTCTCGGGTAAGAGAGGGAAGATTTGATAGAAACCTTTAAATACTTTATACATTTAGCAAATGCTGGGGGGAAGTTTATTTCAAAGGAGGAGAAATATTAGAATAAGAGGTCAGTCTAAGACTAGAGGGTCAGAGGCTTAAGCTTAGGTTTGGTGCCGGTTGTGGCCCTGACTGTCTAAATTTGACCTTTTGTATGCTTTATTATAAAGAAAAGTATTGGTGAATTGCAGGTTCCTTCCACCCGTATAATTTGGTCTCATGTGCTGCGCCTCGGTTCAGGTCTAAGGTTTCATTTTCCTTTTGTTCCCCAAATCTTTCCATACCTTTTGGGAAACAATGGATTTGGGGTAATTAAGTTAGATATTAAAATGTGCGTAGAGTGCTATATTGCAGATGTTGTGTTCGTGTATACGGAGCGCCTGTTTAAAAGTGGCGTCAGGTCAGTGGGTCAGATACGATAATTATACCATAGACTTTCAGGAGACAAAGATCCCTCTCTACATCGGTTATATTACGCATGCAACGGCAACTCGTGTAACGAAAATGTAGTTCTTCCATTGAATCTGCTGAATCTTCCCCAACAGCCGTCGCTGCTTTCTGCCACAATCACGGATGACGAGGTGAAGATGGGAGACCCGAAGGAGACTTTACGGCGGGCTACCCTGCTGCCGTCACAGATCCAGGAGTCCACGACGCGCAGGATGACCTTGGCTTCCTCGGGGATCGACCATTCGTGGGGAAGCAATGTCCTCACTAGACAGCAGCAAAGAAAGAGAGTGTCCGAGGAATCCCATCAGGGGCCGGACACACCGGAGGTGAGAGGACAACACAGCAGCGCTGTCACTAGGTTTATAGGGGGGTTTGGATACAAGTGTTTAGTCTACGTTTTGATTAAACCTTTCGTTTTTGTGCTATTTTTCACAAGCGATTGAGATCCAGTTCTCCCTCTTGGTCGCAGGGAGCTGCACGGAGACTTTATTTTAGAAATTATTATATTGCAAATTCCCTTTCTTTTGCAGTCTAAAAAGTCCGCCAGCTGCTTTCCACGACCCATGACCCCCAAGGACAAACATGACGCACGGAAACTGTCCACGGCTGAAAGCAAATCAAATGTCAACCCGCAGGTGGGTCGCTGCCGCGTGTGCTGAACGTTAGACTTTCTAGACTGTTTATAACGGAGAGATGAGAAGTATGTCCTGAAATAAAAATTTCCCTGAACCTCTGATAACTCCTCGCCGACTTCTTCCTTCTCCCTCCCAGCTGACGCAGTCCAGCCGGCGACAGACCATGTCCTTTAATATTCTCAACACGCCGAAAAAGCTGGGAAGCAGCCTGCTAAGAAGGGGTCTTGGCAAGAAGACTCCAACACCCAAGAACAGTCCCCGCGCGCAGGGGGGCAGGGGGAACACCGGCAGCACTTCTACCAAATCCCCTCTTCATACTATCCGCAAATCGCCAAGCAGGAAGTCGCCCAGGGTCTCCAAAACAAAATCCCCCCGCACGTCAAGCAAGGTGGGTAGCAGAGCACGCGTTCTGTGATTTCTGCACTTCTCCGTGTGTGTCAATGTGTTCTTGTGGAGTTGATCACGGGCGATCGTGTAAATTATCCTCCTTTATGTTGAAATCCTACGACTATACGGACATCGTAACCTCAAGAGGTCTGGTTTAGTAAACAGGATCTTTGATGATCTACTTCTTATCCCTCAATGCCGTCGTAATACAACAGTTTTGTAGAATAATTGAGTTGTTGGTGTGAATCTTTTTTTATTTTTATTTTCTTTTTACTGTTTCTGATGAAATGATTTTTTACATGGCTTCTCTTTTGACCAGGCGGGGCAGGATGACCATTCGCAGGTAACTGGATTGCGTTTATGGGTGTGAATCACAAATTATCACACTTGGCCCAGGCTTTTGCACAAATCACTCATAATTGGGCTTTCTGGTTCTGGGAGTGATGAATCGCTGTCTAGTTTACCTCTGAAATATGATTTATTCTGAAATCGGTGTTTAAATGGATAGTAAGAAAAAGTCAGCTGCTGATCATAATGCTTGCTTTGGCGTTTGTCCTGACTATAGCTTTTTCTAAATCATAATATATTGACTTTTTTTTTCTTTTTTTTTTTTCTTGCAGTTTTTCGAACGCAAGCAGACCAGGAATAAATAACGGGGATCCCGATCCATTTTTTTTTCCATGTATGGGACTGCTTTTTATACCAGTTTAACATGTTTGCTGCCACAGAGTTAACCAAGCTTAAAAAGCCAGATGGTGGCAAAACCCGCAGAAATTTTTGAAAACTTTGTAAATTTTCCAAATTTAATTTCGTATTATTCTGCCTTTCGAATGGTGAATCGTCGGCGAGCTTCACAGTCGATGTGACTGATCTCCGGGAACCGATTGTTTTTTTGTTTTTTTTTTTAAATATTTTTTCTTCATTCTGCCTGACAGTGTGTGAGAAGTATGGGTTTAAACAACCGCAAACGATAATACAAGCAAGGTTTTAAAGTTTAAGGAGAAAATATGAACTGCACAAGCTGAATTTTATGGGGAGGAAGAGTCGGACAGTCTGTCCTCAAAACTTGTAGCCGCCAACTGCATTTCATGCCTGCCTGACATGTTTAAAGTTGTTTTGATTGTGTTTTTTTGTTTGCCTGATAGTCCGCTAACTCTTTTAGTGCCTTATTGATGTGGCGATACCAGTGTGGCAGCCTTTTATTTATTAAAAATCATACCCGTTCCCACGCTCTGTATCTGTAGCAGAATTCTGGCTCCTCTTGGCCTCTGCCTCGGGTTCTGTTCCTCGGAGTAATCGCTGCGAAGGAGCTCTGGTGTAATGTCATAAAAGGTAAACCGATTATTTCACAATAACTCTGCCTTTTGGATATTCTCCCAATTTTTTCCAATGCTTGCTAGTCTGTGCCGGGGCACCTGTAAGGCCACGCGGCGGCGTCTTGGGTCCTTCTTGCTAATCTCGCTCCCCAGGGAATCCGTCCCATCTGCAAAAGCAACTGATATTCAATGGTCAGGACTTCAATATTGTCCGTGCGAATGTGTCAATACCCCCCACTAACAGCCCCTCTCAGTACAGTGTGGTAATCTACCCTCGCCGTGTATTCCTCATGCTGCGCCCTTTTAATCCATGTTCTTTTAATAACCCCCCCAACACCGCACGTCACACACACACGATCCGTGTTCGTTTAATTCCCCGATCGATTTCGCTTTCATACCCCGTCACGCTCTGAGATAGGATTCCTCACTCCAGTTAGTGGAAGCTATGGAGGCTTCCCCTCTCATTGCCATAAACCAGCTATGGCGGATGATGGGATACGTAGTCCACAAATCTCTGGTGCACCGGACTTTGCCCATCCCGGCTTAAACTCACTTTTCTTTTTCAGTCTCGGGCTTTTTTCCTCCTCGCACCAAAACCTCCCTCTTAATTTTTTTTCACAGCCGTTTAGCATCTAAAGCTTTTGTGCATTCTGATGCCGTCTGGCCCATAGTTTAGACCCAAATACTATCGATTGTTTTTTGTGTTTTTGTTTTTTTTTTTATCCTCGCGCATGCGTGTGAGGTTACTCTTTAATCTCTCCCCCGCGCCTCCGCTCCATGCCTTGTTTTTACCGTCTTTTTCTCCTATATTCGTTTTTATTGCGTCTTTACGTTGATCTTATATTTTAAACACTGCTCTTCATCTCCGTACGCGCTGTACTCCTAAAACCTGTCTGCACTCCACTTACAGTAACTGGCGGGATCCGGGTCGTTGGTTTTTACAGGACCTGATCTGAGAGAAATGCAGCTCTCCTGCTTCCTATATCATATTATGTGAAATACTAGAAAGAAACGGACTTCCGGTTTACTGGTAAATTCACTAAGTCCCCCCAAAAATGAAACCATTTTTTTCTGTGCAGGAAATACCCATAAGGCAACGGGACGGACCGCTGCTAATCTCTTTATTATAAGCGTTACATCATATGCATTCATTTTCAGCCGCATCGTCATGTAAACATTTGCCGTTCTCCTAATGCTGTTTGCATCTGATCGTTAACTTCATTCCAACCCCCCCCCGTTTTGCTAAACCGCCGGCCGCCCGTCTCTCATCGTACCCAACAGCTTGGCGTTATGGAGTAGCCGGCCGTCGGTTACCGCGTACCTTGGAATGTACATTTACTCGGCGCCCTGCTACGAACCCTCAGACGTTGTTTCATCCTTCTGTAAAATAAACTGAATGTGTAAAGCTGTCTCTCTCCTGCTTTGTAAATAAAGTTATCCTCTCGTACCAATCAATTGGGTCATCTTATTGTAATATTAGGCTAATTACCAAAAACCGGCCCGGCTTTTGTCTAAAGGGCATTATCTATGTAACGGTGAACTGGCAATTCCCTGATGTTTGTTCAGTTGTAGTTTATTAAGCAGCCACTAGATGGCGCAGTGATTGCTCTCCATGCGCTATTTACTGGTATATAGTTATAGTTAACGCTGAAAAAAAGATATTTATCCCATCGAGGTATTGGTTTAACCAGAAGAATTGTACATTATTGTGCAGGCGATAGCGATAAGCAAAACGGCAATTTACTGTCCCAAATAATCCCACGTCTACCGGTTTTTGGTGTGTAATTAAACCCATCGCTACTGAAAGAAAATGAGTGTCCCGAGGGCGATAGTTCTTGGCTCGTGTTAACGATATAGTATCGCTCTGAAGCGTATGCTTTAACTATTAGGTGCACTAAGGGTTAAGTTTTTGAAAATCTCTTTATTCGTTCACAGGCATTGGAAAGAATATAAGTCTATACAGGGTTCCGCAAACAGGAAAGGGTTAAGGTTTTTTTTTTTTTTTACATTTTTATTTTAGTGTTAATGTTGAAGCTGTCAGCGACCGCATGTTGCGGAGGAGATCTTTGTGCAATCCATAGCCGCTGCTCAGTGAATACGTTGTTTTTAAATAAATGAAAGGCATGTTGTGACAGCCGGACTATTGTCTTTCCAAATGATTACGTTTGTGACGGTGTTTGAAAGTTTTGATCTGATAATTTAGGTGATTTAACCTTTTTCTCTCTCAATGCTGGGTTTTACGACCCACGCATTGGATTCGATCTGGGATAACGAACTTCTTTTCCGACAGCCGCTGGGGAAAAGACCTCTGAAAGGCGTGAGGATGCTCTGGATTTATGGGGCTAGAACTGGGGATTATTCGATATTCTGTGCATTAAAAAAATACGCATTGTCGCTGCTACCTTCCCGAAAAACATCATGGTCTCAAAATCTTCTCTTTTCGCCCCCCCTATTAGTCTCTATGAGGGTTTACATTGTATCTGGAGTTCAGTGTCTCTTCCCCCTTTTAAATCTGCTTTTTTAAGGAATACGGTGCCGTTGTAATGTTTATTATATATTCATATATCTTGAATCCTGCTACTAGGGCATGCGCTGCCTGTCAACCTATAGATATCTGCAATATAATATGCGTCAGTACATGAAATAAGCAGGTTTCTAAATGATGGATCCTATAAAACAAACTGAGGGTGAACGGGAATGCAAGGCAAGCGTGGAGGTTAAATAAAGTGAATTTCCTCTTCCCGGGTTTATATCGCCCATCACTTCCCATAAAAAAAAAAAAAATCAGGAATGGGAAAAGTTATAAGAATGTGGATTGATAATTAATGTGGATAAATGCCAATTGTGTGTTTCTTCATAGACTTTTATTTTGAGTGTCTGGGTGATTAAGACCGAGCCATTCGGTTGTTCCCCACAGCCGCTATGATAAGGATAACATTATATTATGGGGCAAAAAACTACATATTGAACGGCACCCACACATAAATGTTTATCCACATAGAAAGAAGCAACCGCGAATGTGTGATCCACCTTACACAATTATCTGCGTCTTCCAGAAACGTGTGTGTTGGAACTGTAAGGTCTGTCCGAGGTCCTGATGGTCTTCGCTGCGTCTACAGCCGTTAGCCGTGGTGATCAGGCTGATTTAGAGTAAATGTCCCATTGCCGCTAGAGTCCTAATCGCAGAGTGTCCTCCTAAAAGTGAGTCTTACGCCTTAACACCTCTGCTGCGAGGCTACGATGTGAATGTAGCCCCTTTTCCGTTTGGGTAAATCGGGCCATTGTCTACTAAGTCATACTCGTTCAAACAGCAGCGTTGCTGGTACCGTTGCTCGGGTCACACCGGTTCATTCGGCGACCTCCTCTGCCGGACATGGTTTCTTTAAAGTAACGTGCGTTATATCCACGCCGGACGGGTCCGCGATGACGCAGGTAAAGTTTGTGTTCAGATCCGCCGGTTTGATTTCTGAGAAGACGAGGCTGGTGGCCACGCGGGCCGTAGTGCTGTGCGAATTGTTTCTCCTGGGAAAGCAACACACTCTGTTAGCACTTTCTACACAACACAAGTCACAACCTACTATTATTCTACATAATATCATAGCTACGGATAACAAATGGTTAAAAATAAAAAAATTAGCCTGTTCCTTACTACCGTAATTAATTTAAAAACTATTGGGGACAAATATTTATTGCAAACGATTTGCTGTTTCATTGTCCAAAAATGCCAGTAAGGGGATCTCTCGGGGGTTAATGGTTCTGTTATCTTAAAGGTACAGGAATCTATTTTTATTTTTGTATGAGTATCCGCCGATTCATATTAAATGCCCCCCATCTTTATCTCTGCATCCATCCAAGTCAGGGGTGTCCAACCTGCGGCCGTCCAGCTGCTGCAGGACTACATCTCCCATACTCCTCAGCCAGCCCCTTAGCATTGTGGGAGATGTAGTCCTGCAGCAGCTGGAGGGCGGCAGATTGGACCCCGTCTCTGCCGTTAACACCATTAGCAGCTTCCCGTTCAAGCGCAGCTTGTGGTGTTACGTATAGGAAATTGTAGCGAGCTGGAATTATTGTACGGATACAACGTAGCCAAGGGAAAAAACCCGTCCCTTTAATGAATCGTAAAACATCTGGCAAGACTGACGGCGGCGGATCTCTGTGCGAAGCCAGGAGGTGACTATTGTGCGCTATTAAGCGATCCGACCCCAGATTTAGGGTCCCAGAGTGTGTGTGTGGGGGGGGCTGGCTTATACCCTCTTCCTATTGGGATCAGCTAAGAGATCAGGGTCACCGATGATCTACGGTCTCTATTGTGTTTCGGGTGTAGCCCTCTCTCTTTTAGATTACAAAGACTATGCATGGTGCTCACGTTTCAGGGACTTCTCGGACTCTCTCATCAGGGAACGCGTTCTCTATGAAGTTGTTATCTGCCAACCAGTAGACGATGTTGAAGCGAGGCCACGTGCTCTCGGCGATGCAAGACAGCTTGAAATCTTTCTCTATCGGGAAGGAAAAAGAAAAATCATATTCTGTATCGATTAAGAGATCACCGTATTGTCTGAGAGGTTCCATCGCCGCCGTCTGTTTCATCCGTCATCTCGTCTAACGAGGGATTATCAATTTCAGGGCTATGGGTGCTTTTATACAAAAGCTTTGCGTATATACCATAGCTGCCAAGTATCCCGATTTGGACCGGCCGCAAATATCAATGCTGGGTATTGGCTAATATCTTAAAGAGCTGCTTTAACGTAGTTGGGGATGCTTGGACTTAAAAATAATGAAGATAAAAATGTAAAATAATGAACTAAAATATTATATATTGCCTTTGCACAAAAATCTAATTATTTGGAACCCCTTTCTAACCTAACAATGCCGTGGAACGGTTTTTATTACCCCGAGACGGGTTGTTCTGATAGGAAATAAAAGCTTGTTCCTCTATTTGTGTATTAGCCCCTTAATGACAAAGCCTGTACATGTACGGGCTCAAAATGCATTGTTTTCAATGGGTTTAAGGACCGCCCATTGTCCTTAAGGGGTTAAATTAATGCGAGGGCAAAAATCCCCACTACAGAAAGGGAAGTCGCTCTTCTTTGCACTCGTTGCAAATCACAAGAGCTTCCCCCATCGTGCGGAAACATTTTTGTTTGTTACAAATGACTCTGGCGACGGGATTATCAAAGGTCTAGTCTAGAATCCCGAATTATTTTATATATTTTATGCACGTCGGAGCCCCTTTTAGCGCGGACTCCAGTGGATTTTATTGCATGCAAATCGACGGAGGCATTCTTTAGTTATTGGGGTTAGAAAGTGAGGCTTTTGTCTCATTTAACTCCGCCCCCAACTGCCTCTATCGAAACCAGGAAGCATTCCCCTGTATGCTTCCTGCAAATACGAGTGGTAAGGGGGTAAAAAGGGTTTTTAGAATGCACCGTTCTGCAAGAGCTGAAAACACTTCCAAAAGGGGGGGGGGTTACGAAGTCCTGATTGATAGGGTGGGCCACATTTGCCATATATTTTTTTTATATATATTTTAGTGCATTCCAATTTTTGTTTACTTTAGAGGTTGTGTTAACTGTAACCAGTATAATAACAATCATAAATCTTCACAAAGTTCCACGTGATTAAAAATATTTTACCTCTGTCTACGGTGATCGTTGTATGGTTTTCGGGGTAAAGAATTTTAGGTTGGTCCTTGAGAGCTGAAAGAGAAAAAAAATTAAGTATCAAGTTGTGCTCTGCCCTAAAAAACATATATTTTAGCCATTTTGTTTTTAAAAAGTATTGTACCGGGGCTGGACTGGCAATGAAAGAGTGGCCTTGGCACTTTAAGGCCAGCGGGCGCAAGCTATGTTTTTTATGCTCACATAGCGTATTCAGCCACGCTCCGCAGCACCCCATCTGCCACTAAAACCCCCAAAAGGAAGTCTGATAAAAATAATTTCAGCAAAGTGATGGAAAAAATCCCATGTCCCACAGTGGTTAAACAAAATTGTCTTTTTTTATTAGCAAATTTTTCTTAAATCACACATTTTAACCATGATTTGCCCACCCAGAGGACACAACTTCCACTCTGCTCAGGAATAGATGAATCTGCAAGTGTTAGGCAACTAAACTTTGCACGGAACAGCAAGAAATCCATTCTTTGTATCTACTACATCTGTGAGCGCTCTACCCTCAGTTACCAAAGTTAAAGAGGAAGTTCCACTGTTTATTTTCCAAAGTGGAGTTTAGTCTCCTAGATTAGGCTTCGGCCTTTAGGGTAGGCTTCACGCATACTTGTTTATTGGCATGGGTAGATCATTCAGAAAGACTGCCTGCCCCGGTTTATTCATGAATACAAGGAATTGCCTTGTTTGGTTACATTAATACTGTGTGTGAGTTTTAGATATTGCCAGGCAGCACCTGATATCAAGAATAATTCAATGTCCTCTTTCTGATCTGCTTGAACATCTACGCTGTGTTCAAAGAAGGAGAAAGGTTAGCGGCCATCATCTAAAAATAGAGGGTCAGATGTTTAGATGGCAAAAAAAGGAAGTTTTTCTTTACTGAGTGGGTGGTAGATAAGTGAAACAGCCTTCCAGCAGCAGTGGTAGAGGCGAACCCTGTAGAGTTCCCATGTATGGTTACAGGATATTATCCCCATGGAACATGCTGTTTCCGTCACATCTCAGCCACGCGAAGATGCCAGGGGTCCCGAAAAAGTGAGACAATTCCCGAGCCTGGTTGTCGGGACTTTTTCTTTAAACTCGGTCATGGTATGGAAACCATTTCCCGAGTGAGGGCGAGGATTAGTAGGGGGCCTCTGTAGTGGACCTCCTTACCTTCCACATGAGGGCCAATACAGCTGTAGGCGATGAGCAGAACGTATAGGTAAAAATTACCTAATCTCCCCTGACCTGAAACAACAGATGCTGAGCATAAATTATCCGTTCTGCCGGATCGCCAGAAAACCCTCGCTCGATGCTACAGGCCCTCGCAAAAGGGGCGAGTACATACGAGGTTCCAACATTTAAGTGTGATTTTGCCCAAATGTACAAGAATTACTATTCAAAATATCCACAATATCCATATTTTCCATTTGGATGTTAGATATAGGAAGGGACTGAACCCAAAATATATGTTATACATATATACTATAAATATATGGTATAAATTATATAGTATTAATATATGGTATAAATATATATGGTATAAATATATGGTATAAATATATATATGGTATAAATGGTATAAATATATGGTATAAAAATATATGGTATAAATATATATGGTATATATGGTATAAATATATGGTATAAATATATAGTATTAAAATATGGTATAAATATATATGGTATATATGGTATTAATATATGGTATAAATATATAGTATTAATATATGGTATATATTTGTGGTATAATTATATGTGGTATAAATATATGGTATAAATATATATGGTATAAATATATATGGTATATATGGTGTATATATATGGTATAAATGCTGTCGCCGTGTCTTGCACAATGTAGATATAAGATAAATTGAGGGACTTCAGCACCGTTTGTCCCCAATAACCTCTCTAAACATCACATGTTGACGTCAACAAACAAAATAAACCTGAATATCACGATGAGCGTATAGAACTGCTGTATACTGCCCTTTATATCGCCCGGAATGCTTATAAATAAAAGAGAAATCTTAAAACGTGGTTATTAAATACTTTTTAACTGAACTGATTTGTAACTAGAGAATAGACTGCAATTATTCTTCTATGTTGCTGGCAAACGACATAAAGGAATTCACCATATATAATGCGTCAATAATAATACATATAATAAAACATGCACACTAATATATAATATATAATAAGTATATAGATAATGAGTATTTAATAACGGATTACTCACCAGACCACGAGCTGGCGGGCTGAGCGACCGGCATGTTGCTGAGTATGAAGCTCTGCGTGGAATTCCTTCCTATTTATGTATCGGCCTCAGGGTATTGCGTAACTGCACACGTTATTTGTTTCACATAATACTGCAATACCATAGCTACCAAGTGTCTCGTTAGAACGAGCAGTCAATAACTCTACACCCCCTCTCCTCCCCTGATGCCTCCTCTTTCCTCCCCTGATGTCCCTCTTTTCTAGGCACTTGGAATGTTTGCTGGGTATGAGGGTATTGCAGGGTTCTACGGCCCCTAAAAGCCCCGATAATGTGTATAGAAACAGCAGGGAATGGGTTAATAAATAAAATGTTACCTAAAATACATGCCATGTTTCGGATGTGGGAGCAGATCTGTGTCTGGATCCAGCCTTGCCTACATCACGCATGAGCTATTTGCTGCAATGTGTGCTTGGCGTGTTTCGTGACAGCAGTCGTAAGGTGTTTTAATTAATTAAAATGGCCACGAAGAAGAGGATTTATTGGTGACTGCAATAAAACTCAAGATTCCAAGCCCCAGAGTATATTTCAAATTCTTACAGACAGGAAGGACGTTCTCCTTCCCTCACACGGACGGCGGGCGCTTGTAGTATGTGGACGCCCCTCCTAGTGATTGGCTTCAGGTGTTTCAGCCGCACTCATTGCTCACAGGTGTATAAAATGAATCGCACAGACGGCCATCTCTATAGACAAACACCGGCCGCAGAGCGGGTCGCGCTGAAGGGCTCGGTGACTGAATGTGGCAGAAGTCCGTGAAGTCCGTGACCTGCTAGATCTGCCCCGATGTAGTGTACCTGGTACTATGGTGAAGTGAAAATGTCTCGGAGTTTCCATGGCTGCTGCCATACTTGAGAACTCTGGCTACCCGGACGCCTCGTTTTGGGATGCGGGTTGGAGTTCCCACTGGCCGTCTTACTGATGACACCCGCCATTTTTGGAGGGGAGGTGTGCTGGGAGTGGGGTGTGTTTCCCCGCGGTGATCCGGAGTAGCGGCTCTTTTTATCAGGAGTCTCCAGGCAACCCCCAGATAGTTCCCAGGTTTGGCCGCTGCATAATCCCAAGCATTGGCTGGAGTGGTGTAACGCCACTGCCACTGGGCTCTGGAGCAGTGGGAACGTTCTCCGGAGTCACGAATCACGCTTCTGAGGGATGAGTCTGCTTTTGGCAGATGCCGGGAGAACGTTACCTACATGAATTCATAGCGCCCGCTGTAAATGTTGATGGAAGAAGGATAATGGTCTCTGGCTGTTTTTCAGGGTTTGGGCCTCTTAGTACCAATACATTTTGGACAATGCTCTGCTTCTGAGTTTGTGGGGACAGTTTGGGGAAGAACCTTTTCTATTCCAGCATGACTGCCCCAGAGCACAAAGCAAGCTCCATAAAGACATGGTTGGATGAGTTTGGGGTGGAAGAACTTGGCCGGCCGCGCAGAGTTCTGACCTCAACCCCATCCAACACCTTTGGGATGAACCGGAACGGAGATTAACGGTCCCATTGATTTATATTTACATAAAATGGCATGCATAAAAATGTAAATACTTAAAGGGACAGTTTTTTCCCCAGTAGTAATCGGATACGACGAGACTCTTTGGACATCCCGCTCCTCCGCAGCGCTCGCCGAGCCGGCACTGACTGGGGGTGAGATGTTGTTCATCCGGATCCATCACCTGCGGGACAGGGAAAGGGCAAATGCGTACGGGGCCGGTTCTGTCTATACATAAAGTCCTGCTACTAAGATGGCCCAAAGGAGAAGGGAAATGATTCCGCGTAACTCACCTGATCGTTTCCTAACAGTCCTCGTGTTATCTCCTTCCTGTTAAATATCATGTTGATGAAATTATTTTCTATACATGATAAGGGCGGCTGCATCAAAACGATTGCCCCTTACTGAACTTTCACACGCATTATTTCTATGGAATATGTGAAGAGAGACTGAAAGAAAATGAAAGACGGCATCTACTTCACTTCGCTATGTTGTTTGTCAGGAAGATATGCAGTGGGGTGGGGGGGGGGGGGAAATGTCCACGAGCCGGTCCAAATATTGCACAAAGGGCCGTTCCTTAAGTATGTGTGAGAGGGAGTGTGTCTTAGCATGAGTGTGTGTGTGTCTTAGTTTAAATGTGTTAGCATGAGTGTGTGTGTCTTAGTTTATGTGTTAGCATGAGTGCGTGTTAGCATGAGCGTGTTATTGTTTATAAATATGTGTGCCAGTGCGTATGTGAGTTACCAATGGCAGGGGCCGATGGGGCCACTTGGCTTTACCTGCCCCCCCCCTCAGGTGTGCCTCTATGAGACAACTCCTCCATATCTAGCTCTGCGGATTCAAATGTTTGTAAATCTGAAGGTGGTGTCCGTTATATTCCATCCCCTCCAACACAAACTTCCGTTAATTTGAAACATCCCTGGTCCGGTCAGCTGGTCCGCAATCCCCACTGCCTGCGAAGGCTGGAATGGGACAATGGCACAGAACCCGAAAATCCAGACTGAAATATTAACTCTTTAATTTGCCGACCCTGAAGCGTCAAGTGTGTTACTCAAGTGGCTCTAATACCAGTCCCCATGGAAACCTTGACCAACCATTATTTAAAGATACATTTCATTGAGTCACCTGCATTCAAGCAGGGATATCCACCATAATATACTGGGAGCAAAAGGACCAAGTGTATAGACGAACACAGCGGGGGGAGATTAGGAAGGAGTCGGCTCCAGACTGTGTGACCCCCAGAATCTGCCCCTTCACCCTGAGACTGGGGCAGACCGCAAATTTGCGTGTGAGTTGCTTAGATTAGTTATGATTACTTTCTACCTTTTTTTTCTTGAATCTTTTTAAAAAAATATTAAAATGGGTTACCGTGGAAACTAATGGCATATTTATTAATGGCATCTGGCCGTATGACGAGTGACGCATGGGCCAACGTCTCATATGTCATGTCTTTAGGGTGATTAAGCCTTGACTATGCAAAGGTCGTATTGTAATAAAGTCTATTTATAAGTATTGTGTGCTTTTTTTTGATCTTTACACTTTGCACTCACTTCCTTCACAAGAATCCGAGCGTTTTCTTTAAGTCGGTGATTTCACAAACCCTTCGTCCGAGAATCGCGTCTTTCATGGATCACACATTCCCTTCCTGCTTCAAATGCTTCGTCACGTCTGAGGTTTCAAGCAAGAATGGTTATTTTTTTAGGGCTGAATTCCCCACTTACAGTTTATTAAAACATGAAAAGGAAACGTTACCTGGTAGTGTTTCAACGTGCAAACCTTAAGGCTTTAACCTTTTCAGTACCAAAGGCGAGAGGCACAGTGCTGATCCCTTAAGGAAACCAGAAGTCATATGACTTAAAAATGGAACATGTAAGTAAACACGGGTAGAATAACCTGTATGAACTGGTTCCTCGTCTAATCACCAGACAGATCATGAGTGTAAGAGTCACGTACGCTACTGTTCACACTTTTGGGGTCACTTAGAAATCTCCTTGTTTGTTTAAAGAAAAGCACATTTTGTCCATTAAAATAATATGAAACGAATCAGAAATCCAGCGCAGACGGGGTTAATGCTGTAAATTACTATTGTGGCTGGAAACCGCTGATTTTTAATGGAATCTCTTCATAGACACAGAGGCCCCTTATCACTCCCATCACTCCTGTGTTCCAATGGCCCTTTATCACTCCCATCACTCCTGTGTTCCTATGGCCCTTTATCACTCCCATCACTCCTGTGTTCCAATGGCCCTTTATCACTCCCATCACTCCTGTGTTCCAATGGCCCTTTATCACTCCCATCACTCCTGTGTTCCAATGGCCCTTTATCACTCCCATCACTCCTGTGTTCTAATGGCCCTTTATCACTCCCATCACTCCTGTGCTCCAATGGCCCTTTATCACTCCCATCACTCCTGTGTTCCAATGGCACTTTATCACTCCCATCACTCCTGTGTTCCAATGGCCCTTTATCACTCCCATCACTTCTGTGCTCCAATGGCCCTTTATCACTCCCATCACTCCTGTGTTCCAATGGCCCTTTATCACTCCCATCACTCCTGTGTTCCAACAGCCCTTCATCACTCCCATCACTTCTGTGCTCCAATGGCCCTTTATCACTCCCATCACTCCTGTGTTCCAATTGCCCTTTATCACTCCCATCACTCCTGTGTTCCAATGGCCCTTTATCACTCCCATCACTCCTGTGTTCCAACAGCCCTTCATCACTCCCATCACTTCTGTGCTCCAATGGCCCTTTATCACTCCCATCACTCCTGTGTTCCAATTGCCCTTTATCACTCCCATCACTCCTGTGTTCTAATGGCCCTTTATCACTCCCATCACTCCTGTGTTCCAATGGCCCTTTATCACTCCCATCACTCCTGTGTTCTAATGGACCTTTATCACTCCCATCACTCCTGTGTTCCAATGGCCCTTTATCACTCCCATCACTTCTGTGCTCCAATGGCCCTTTATCACTCCCATCACTCCTGTGTTCCAATGGCCCTTTATCACTCCCATCACTCCTGTGTTCCAACAGCCCTTCATCACTCCCATCACTTCTGTGCTCCAATGGCCCTTTATCACTCCCATCACTCCTGTGTTCCAATTGCCCTTTATCACTCCCATCACTCCTGTGTTCCAATGGCCCTTTATCACTCCCATCACTCCTGTGTTCCAACAGCCCTTCATCACTCCCATCACTTCTGTGCTCCAATGGCCCTTTATCACTCCCATCACTCCTGTGTTCCAATTGCCCTTTATCACTCCCATCACTCCTGTGTTCTAATGGCCCTTTATCACTCCCATCACTCCTGTGTTCCAATGGCCCTTTATCACTCCCATCACTCCTGTGTTCTAATGGACCTTTATCACTCCCATCACTCCTGTGTTCTAATGGCCCTTTATCACTCCCATCACTCCTGTGTTCCAACGGCACGTTGTGTTCGCTGATCCAAGTTTAAGGTTAAAAGGATAATTGATGGTTAGAAAACCCTTTTGCAAGAATGTTACAGCCAGAAATATCCTTGTTTTCAAGGACAACAGCTCAGAAACGTTTAAACATTAGTGTGTGTGTATATATATATATATATATATATATATATATATATATATACACAGTAGCTTAGGGTGTCACAGTGTATTGAACAATTGACATTGAGAAATAATTAACCATTTCATATCACACGACACCCTCTAATTTCAAAACGCAGGAGAGCAGATGCATGTCAGAAGTACAGTAAGTGTCGTAGGGGTTAAATCATTGGGGCTTCTGATGAATCTATATTTCGGATTAGCGAATTCAATGAACCAAATCATTGGTTCCTGGCCGCGTCCCGCAGGGGAAGGCTCGGTGTAGCCGGAGTGAAGAAGTTCCCGGGTATGCTGTATATTTCCATCTTTCTCTATTTTCTTCTGTCTTGGTATGGCTACAAGGCACCCCCCGCTTGCAGGATGCGGGCAGGAAGTCCTGCTGCCGTTGGTGGGCGGTCTCGATGAAGTCGTGGGCATTCCTGCTGCCGCCAGTGGGCGTTCCCGCCATTGTTGGGACACGGCACTGTGATGGGCGGGGAATTAGACGTGTCAGAATGGCGCTCCCGTGGCCTGGAGTTTTTTGGTGGTGATTCGGAGACCCTGAGAAGTGGTGCTTTAGACGTGCATATAATACATATATATATATCTATATATATATATACACAAAAGTATACACACATATATTATATATATATATATATATATATATAATATCTATACACACACACATGTGCCTCATTAATGGTGTCTGCATGCTCTGCTGGTAATCCAGCCCAGTTTATGGAGTTGAATCCCCTCTTACACGTGTCTGTCATGCCGTATGTCACCTACATGGGCTTTGTGTACAATCTACACGTATGTACAGCCACATCTATTGGATGCACTTACTACACGGGTGGGGGCTTTTAAGAAAAATATTTCGTTTTCGTTATCTACACTGTTTGGCAGGAAATCATGGGAAATTTCTGTTTTATGATGTGATCATACATGTTTTGCTTTAAACTAGTTACCCATAAATAGTTTAACCTGTTTCTAGCTGAAGTGTAACCTGTTAACAGATATAGGAAAGGCTGAACTTGATGGACGCATGTCTTTTTACAGCCTATATAACTATGTAACTATGTAACAAAGTAGTGGTAAAACTATAGCAAAACCATGTAAGTTGGCCAATTCCCCTATCAGAAACTTCATGTTCCAACCAAGGGGAGGTTGGATCACCTTTTGGACCAGGGGCAGATACAGCCGAGTGCCCATCTCAGTAGCTAACATGCACTCATACACACTCACTCCAGCACACTTACACCCATACCTCCCTCCCTCACACACCTCCCATTAAATTAAATGATTTAATGTAACTATACAAAAAATTCCTATTCCCTCTGGCTATGGCATAGGTTATTTCCCACAAAGTTTATTTTTCAGTCATAATTAGCAGGCCTCGTTTACACCGAATCTGATATATTTTTCTTCCGATTTTAACTACGGAGAGGAGAAGTCTCTCCAGCCTCTCTCTTAATATCCTTGATCTCTGCTCTTCCCTTCTCCTTTCTCTCTTTGTTTTATCTGTGGATTCACGGCCCCAGTTCCTTGACGCACTCAGTGAGCGCCGTGAATCTACGCTCGGATCGAGCTCTATTACTGAGTGTCAGCTACACAAAAACACAATGTATCGAGGTGTCACAAGCGCACAATAGACGCAAAGCCCAAAGTCATGCTTTATAATAGGATCTAAAACCAAACTAGTAGACTTTCTACAAACTAATGTGACATCTCTGCTAGGCATGTGCATCTCGCTTGTAAGGAGCCCATTTGCACTAAGGTGGTCTATGCCTAACCTAGACACCTTCCATAGTACCTGGTAGGATCGCCACCTGTCCCTGTTCGACAGGGACAATCCCAGAATAAAGAAGTCTCGAGTGTCTGGGTAGGTGTGTTTGTGTGTGTTAGTGTGTCTGTGTTAGTGTAAGTGTCAGGGTGCTTGTTCATGTCTGGGTATCTGTGTGCCGCCATGAGTGTCAAACTCTGTATGTGTGTTAGTATGAGTGTCTGTGTGTTAGAGTGCAAGTGTGTCTCATTGCTCTTGTTACTCCCCCTGCTGGCTGATCCTGAATATTGCAATCTGCAATGCAGGACTATGGAGCTCTGCTTGCTGATCACAGTGTGCTCAGCACAGACAGATCAGGAGGAGGAGAGGGAGAAAAATAGTTTATTCCCCTTCCAAAAAATGAGAAAAAAAAATTAAGGAGAAAAAAATGAAATATAAATAAAATGTCATATCAAGGTGGCATCACTGGCATAACAAATGTATAAGAGATCCCCAAAGGAATCTCGAAAATAATAACATAAATAAAAAAGAAGACATTTTCTGTTAGCCCATCCATTATAAGTAGAAAAAATAAAAAGTATTAAAAAAATCACTACCTCAAACCCCTTACGCCAATAGTATCGAAACTATGTAAAGCATGGATGTGGCCCTCTTGAACATAAAAAAATATGTGTGTGGGGTTTGACGTTAATAAAAATATGTGTGCGGGGTTTGACGGTAATAAAAATATGTGTGTGGGGTTTGACGTTAATAAAAATATGTGTGTGGGGTTTGACGGTAATAAAATAGTCATTGTTCAGCTGTGGTGCTTACACTATAGAAGAACGTTTAAGCAAGATTGCAGACTTTATTTTAACTTCTATTTTAACATATTTTTTTTAATCTATTTTCACTATTAATTATAACGTTCTATGTATTTCTATGGTTTTAAACAAAGACTCTACTTTGACGTATAATTTGTGCGGCTTCATCAAATATGGAAAAAGGGGAATCCAGGTTTAACAAACTAAAACCAAGAAAAGTTGGGTCCTGAAGAGGCTTACGACCAATAAACACAACAGAATTAAGGAAAGTTTGTTTATTTTGTAGTGGAAGAGAAGGCCGTCGTGCCAGATTTATTAACTATTCGTTCCAGGAGGTAGGGTGCAGGTAAAATGTGGAATTCCCCAGAATAACACGGTGTCGTTTTGTCTTGATAGAAAGTACAACCGGGGGATTTATCTCTAGCAGAAGTAAAGTATACATTACATCTGAAATTCCCGACGCTCTATAGTCAGAATACCCATTGGATGTTCAGGAACAGGACTTATTGAAATAACGACCTGGGAAACCGCAATCATTACACAAATATTTGTGTGAGATGATATGAAGGTCACATAACTTTCACTTTCTGATCTGGAGCCTCTTCCTAGAAATCGCTGGTTTCTGAACAGCTGAAGTAATCATAATAATCAAGAGTTTCCAATAAACCTTAACCCCTTCAATCCCAGGGGGTTTTTGGTACCTCAAAGCCCGGAGCAATTTTGCCATTTTTGCGCTATGTCGGTTCAGCGATGATTCACTTTTCCTGTGAATAGTGCACCCATATAAACTATATATTGTTTTTTCAAGGAAAGATAGAGATAAGTAAAGTGACAGAAAATTCCATCCAAATTTATCAATTCAGGTGACCTCCCCCGGGTTAGCCCCCCCATATTAAATTTTTTTACAAAAGATCATGGCATTTGTTAGATCTTTGTTAGATCAGGTTTGATCAACTGTTTTGTTCGTTAGATCTACTCTAAAATAGGCAATATTAACAATCTTTTTCAGAGGGGCTAACCCGTAGCCAGCCCCCCCTCAACAAAAATTTCAACAAAATGTTACTGATTATGATAGCTCTACGTTAGATCAGGTTTGATCAGACAAAATTTTTGTTAGATCAGGTTTAATTACTGAGATATTGCATATTTAATGAGGGGGGGCTGGCCCCCCCTCAACTGAAATTTGGATTTTTTTTAATGGATCTTGGTAGATATTCGTTAGATCAGGTTAGATCAACAGTTTTTTTCGTTAGATCTACCACGCAGGAGGCGGTATTCACAATCCTATTTTGTGTGCGGGGGATGGGTACACATACGGTCTGGCCCCCCCTCAACTGAAATTTGGATTTTTTTTAATGGATCTTGGTAGATATTCGTTAGATCAGGTTAGATCAACAGTTTTTTTCGTTAGATCTACCACGCAGGAGGCGGTATTCACAATCCTATTTTGTGTGCGGGGGATGGGTATACATACGGTCTTGCCCCCCCTCAACTGAAATTTGGATTTTTTTTAATGGATCTTGGTAGATATTCGTTAGATCAGGTTAGATCAACAGTTTTTTTCGTTAGATCTACCACGCAGGAGGCGGTATTCACAATCCTATTTTGTGTGCGGGGGATGGGTATACATAGGGGCTGAAAAAATGCATGTACACAGACCTAAACAAAAAGGATCAGTTTTCTGTTTTTTTTTTTAATAAACAGTTTAATTAGTATAATAAAACTAAATATTAAAGTTATTTGCATGGTCTAAAACACAACTAAGTAAATACTGTAGAAAAAATGTGCAGTGCTTTTACAACAATGTCTAAAAATGGAAACATGAAACATCTTGAACATCAGATTTTGGAAAATCAGAAAAACATTGTTTTGGTGTATGTAAACCAACATGTAGCTCAATTAAGAGGTGTGGGCCACATTTACATCCCATGGTAGCATGTTGATTGCATTTATATGAAAATGGTCTATGAATGACCTTAGATTAACTTTATAAAGAGTGTTTAAAACTATGTCTTACATAATTTGTTACATCTGTTATGTTAACAGAAAAAGCTACACCTTAACATATACAACTACCTCTGAAAGTCCACATACTTTGTTTGGGTCAACAGTTTTTACCAATTTTTTACCAATACCCACCTTAACATTGAGTTAGTGGTCACACAGGATGTGTTTCTTTAACAACTGTTATGACTGGAGGGAAATTATTATCCAATCAAAGAAGATGTCATACACAGCATTATTCAAATGTAACTAATATCTTCAGGCTGGACATATGCTGACCTCAGCCAGGTTAGTTCACCAATATTAAAGCAACTGTATCACCTAAACATTGCTTATACTGTGAATGCAGAGAATAAAACAAGATTGAAAGTTATCTATACATTGTGTTAGGCAAACTGCAAGAAAATGCCTAAATTCTGAGAAAAATGTGTTTTAAATGTGTCTGTGGAGTCTGTTATTTATGACATCACCTCATACCTCCCAACATCTCGGCAAATTGGGACGCTGGCGCGCATGTGCATTGCTGCCGTCACTCTTCCTAAACTGTGAAGATCAGAGTGTCAGCGTTACCGCGCATGCGCGCTAGTGCTGTCACTGAAGCTGGCAGTGTTACTGCGCATGCGTACAATGCTGAGCATGTCCAGTAGTCGTTTTCTGGTGACCCAGGCACCAGAGAACACGATCAGGACCCGCAGGATTCTGAATCCCGAATTCCATGGAACAGAGGTAAAGCTCAGCGGGACAGAGCCTCCAAATCGTGACTGTACTGCATTAATCGAGACAGTTGAGAGGTATGCACCTGTGGCTTGATGTGCAAATGAACAGGCATGGATATGTAAAATCAAAAGAAGATTGTGAGTAGATAGATCTAACGAAAAAAACGGTTGATCTAACCTGATCTAACGAATATCTACCAAGATCCATTAAAAAAAATCCAAATTTCAGTTGAGGGGGGGCCAGCCCCTATGTGTACCCATTAACCGCACACAAAATAGGATTGTGAATACCGCCTCCTGCGTGGTAGAACTAACGAAAAAAACTGTTGATCTAACCTGATCTAACGAATATCTACCAAGATCCATTAAAAAAAATCCAAATTTCAGTTGAGGGGGGGCCAGACCGTATGTGTACCCATCCCCCGCACACAAAATAGGATTGTGAATACCGCCTCCTGCGTGGTAGATCTAACGAAAAAAACTGTTGATCTAACCTGATCTAACGAATATCTACCAAGATCCATTAAAAAAAATCCAAATTTCAGTTGAGGGGGGGCCAGCCCCTATGTATACCCATTAACCGCACACAAAATAGGATTGTGAATACCGCCTCCTGCGTGGTAGATCTAACGAAAAAAACTGTTGATCTAACCTGATCTAACGAATATCTACCAAGATCCATTAAAAAAAATCCAAATTTCAGTTGAGGGGGGGCCAGCCCCCCCTCATTAAATATGCAATATCTCAGTAATTAAACCTGATCTAACAAAAATTTTGTCTGATCAAACCTGATCTAACGTAGAGCTATCATAATCAGTAACATTTTGTTGAAATTTTTGTTGAGGGGGGGCTGGCTACGGGTTAGCCCCCCCTGAAAAAGATTGTTAATATTGCCTATTTTAGAGTAGATCTAACGAAAAAAACAGTTGATCAAACCTGATCTAACAAAGATCTAACAAATGCCATGATCTTTTGTAAAAAAATTTAATATGGCCCTTACAAAAAATTACTGCAGTTTTTCTGCAGTTTTTTGGACATGAAAAAACTGCAATACTGTACTTTTACTGCAGTATTACTGCACGTTTACTGCAGTTTTACTGCATTTGTACTTCACTGTACTGCATTATTACTGCACATTTACTGCGCTTTTTTTTTTTACTGCAATTATACTGCATTGTACTTCAATGTACTGCAGCTTTATTGCAATTGTACTTCCGTACAAAAATAACTGCAGTACAACTGCAGTACAGTGAAGTACAAATGCAGTAAAACTGCAGTAAATGTGCAGTAATACTGCAGTAAAAGTGCAGTATTGCAGTTTTTTCATGTCCAAAAAACTGCAGTATTACTTCAGAAAAACTGCAGTAATTTTTTCGTAAGGGGGGGGGGCTAACCCGGGGGAGGTTTCAATCCCAGGGGGTTTTTGGTACCTCAAAGCCCGGAGCAATTTTGCCATTTTTGCGCTATGTCGGTTCAGCGATTATTCACTTTTCCTGTGAATAGTGTACCCATGTAAACTATATATTGTTTTTTCAAGGAAAGATAGAGATAAGTAAAGTGACAGAAAATTCCATCCAAATTTATCAATTCAGGTGTCCTGATTTCAGAAATACCTAATTATATAAAATTTCTACATTAGGTATGATGGGACTGTAACTCTAATTTTAAACAAATAAAACAAAAACACCCACAAAGGTATATATTTCTGTAAAGCAGACAACCCGGGCTATCCTATCAGGGGTATTTGGGCACTCTACATGCAGGTATTTGGCCACCAATCACTGTCAAAGGTGGCCACAGAAATGAGTTCCTGCGCTTTTTTCAACAACGCGTCTTAGTATTTTGTAGTATTCTTAGGATTTTTTGTACAGGGTATGTGTTACGGCAGAGAAATCTATCCTAAATTGTTCAGCCGCCTCTCCTGATTACGGAAATACCCCACGTGCCTAGTTTTTTTGTGGTTTTCTGGACATTACAGGGCACAAACGGGACCATGCGCGTTATAGATTCCAAACGTGAAATTTTCACATTTTGCTTTAGTAGACCTATGTTTCATTTGGGGCTGTTTAGCACCCCCCTAATTATAAATATCCCCATAAAAGTATATATTTCCGTAAAGCAGACAACCCAGAGTATCTCATCAAGAGCATTTGGACAATTTTCATGCAACCATGTGGCCGCCAATCACTGCCAAAGTCAGCCGTAGCAATAATTTCATGTGCTTTTTTCGCCAACACATCTGTGTTGCTGAGGATATTTTGCACATGGTATATGTTATTGCAGAGAAATCCAGCCTAAAGTGTTCAGCCGCCTCTCCTGATTACGGAAATACCCCACATGCCTATTTTGTTTTGTGGTTTTCTCGCCATTACAGGGCATAAGTTGTAACGTGCCGGCATACTGGATCACTGATTACGGAAATACCCCACACGCATAGGTTTTTTATGCATATGGTTATTTATGTTTTTTTTTAATTTGCAGGGAAAGAATTTATGGAATTGTGCCAATTGAAAATACCCCCCTGTGGCTCACCCTAACACTCTAGGAAGGTGTAGATCTTCCCAGTGGCACATTTCTTGTACAACACATATGTGTTCTACATGGCAACCTGGGTGAGGTAAATGGCCACCTTTTTGTACCAGGTCTTGGTCTTACGCAGCACCAGGTACGGCTGCAGACACTGGTCAGAAAGATCTACACCCCCTATGTTCCTGTTGTAATCGGTGATGCACTGAGGCTTGAACCCCTGAGCATCACCTTCCCCACGTACACTGACGGGTACCACCTTCTCGTTGTGTATAGTGGAGAGGATATACACATCCTTCCTGTCAGTGTACCAGAGGGCCAACAGCTCCTGACTGCGCAGAGCACTGGTAGTGCCGCGCCTCTGCTTTGGGTATGTAAGGTTTTTAGGATAAAAACCTTACATTCATTAGATAAAGATTCATCAGATATTGGATCAATATCTGATGCAGTCAGAGTGGCATCGGCGTCTGACGCAGTCAGAGTGGCTTCGTCATCAGACTGAGTGAGGAAGTCATAAGCCTCCTCAGCGCTGAAGACACGTTGCGCCATTGTACACAACACCTACCTACCCAATTTCTAAAACACTACACTATCCCCAATTCCCTCTAACCACCCACCAAACTAAACCCAATTTTTTATTTTTTTATTTTTGTGGGGATTGTGGGGAGGAAAGGGTGGGTTGATTTAGGGTAAGACAGGTATTTGGGGGTTTATATATGATGTGGTTTTGCACTAAACACTGCAGCTCTGCAAGATGATCTCTCTCTCTCTCTCTCCGATCACAATAATGGAGGAGAGAGGAAGAGCATCTGCAGTAACGGTCACACGATCGCTGTGATTGGTCATCACAGCGATCATGTGACATTACTGCCGGATGTGTGGCACTGGGGGACTGCCCCGGATGTGGGGCAGTCCCCCAAAGCTAATGACACACTGGAGGGAATGTATCTGTAATAGTTTACCGGCATTCGTGCCGGTAACTGTTACAGCTCCCTCATCGGAGTGATCGGATAGCCCAGCAGGGTCTAGACAGACCCTGCAAGGATACCCTGTCCCCCCGTGAGCTACCGGGTCACGTCACTACGTGATATTGCCCCCCCCGCTGCCCTGGTGGGGTTTTCTGTCTCTTCGTGAAGAACGCAGGAACTTGGCGTCGTATACCATTGCTCTTCCGCAGGCGCAGAGTAAGCGAGGAATCCTATGGAGACCTCTGCGTTGTGGTGCAAAAAGAAGCCTGATTGCCCAATAGGAAAATCTGTCCTTGATTAAGCTGGGTAGGAGTTGCCCCCCTCCCGTCCAGAATATGGAATATGCCTCTCGCAGTGGCCAAAAATATCGTTAAAACAGGAGGTTTGATCCCATCGAGGATTTTTTTTGGTTGTATTTCACACGCTTTGTGTTTATTTTTACCGGATGCAATAAGGTTACGATTTACGATATATTTCTGCGCATGCTTAATGAACGGGCGACCAAAAATAGGCAAAGGAATATTTCAAAGCACGTGATAATTAAGTGTTCCCTGCAAAATTATCCATAATCCATAATTTGGTGCGATTACAGTATGTGACGGGAACTACCCTGGGAAACGCAGGGATCCAGGCTTACGGTAGGGGTGTGCAGGCGTCACAGTAACCCCCTGAGACTGAGGACCCAAGGGGGTAGGTTTGAGTTTGGGAGGGGGCCGTGGCAGATTCATGGGGGAGTTCCTTTCTCAGCCCCCCAAGCCCCTCTTATGTCTAAGTCACCCTGTCCCTGCCCAATTCAGACTTCTACAGCCTGACCGGCCATGAGGGCTTTGTGCGCCTGCCCCGGTCAAACCTAGAAACTCACTAGAACTGCCGAGCGGATAGGATAGGACAATATTTGGACAAGAGACAGTAGGGACCCCGAGCTATCCATAGGATAACCCTCAAGGGGGACCCGGGGCCACTTGTCTACTGCCCCACAGTAATGGATATCCACAGGGGGTCCCTGAGTTGGGCACTAGGGGCTAATTGGATTACAAAAAGACTATTGTATACTATCCTGAGTCCTGTGAGGACTGGGTGGGGAACAGTGTTTGAGTGTTGTGTTAATTCAATTATCTGGGTATAAGAAAGTGTGTTTTTCCCCTACGCTGAGTCTTGGCTAGCGACTGGGGGAATCGGGCTATGATCATTTCTCCTGCTATAAGTATGCGGATTCTGCTGTTCCCGGCTAGTCCTGGGATAATGAAGCACAGCTTGGCGGTAGTACCCGGCGCACGATAATATTTATTTGGAGGGGTCGGGCAGTATTGATATCTCCAATGCTGTATTTAGTTATGTGCCTTTAAGACGTGCCTCGTCTTTTTTCTCCACGTTGGGCTCCGTATGCGCTCAGCTGCTCGCAGTCCCAACAAACAGAACATTTCCTAGGACTGCTGATACATAAACCTGCTTGTTCAGGACACTCGGCAACTATGCTTATTGTGAAATGCACATTCAGTGGCTTCCAGAGAAAACATTACACACATTAGTCAATTTCCTGCTCACAAAGGGCATCCTGAAAACCCAAAACTAGCCTTTATTTTCTGTCCTTCCCTTTTTTTAATAATCCTTGTTGGAGATATTTCCAATAAAACGCACGGCGGTTTGTTTTATTATGTCAGGTCTTGAGTAATGTTTATTAACGGGAAGCGTGGAGTGAAGGGGTTGTTTTTAACAAGAATCCAGTAAAACACCACATAGTCCCGGACAGAAGCGGAATGGAATCCTGAAATATAATCCATCTGTAATCAACCTCCAAAATGTTACATTTTAAATATTATTATTATTATTATTTATTGTTTTATATTTTCAGATTAAAAATTCAATTTTATATTCTTTTTTTTTCTTTTTAGATTTCTTTTCTTTGAGTGCCTTTTAATGCCATTTAACAAAAAAAAGCTTAAATTATAGGATTTAATTTTTATCCCCCCCAATCTGGCCCTGGTAAAATCAATGGTTATCAGCCCCATATATCACACGTTTATGGGGTCCTAGCCCCGAAAAAAAAAATTAATAATAATAATAAAAAAATATATATATATATATATATATATATTATTCAGCAACCCCACATAATATCTGCCCATTCACTATCTCAACCGCAACGTATCTTACCTCCCTATCCAATATTGCCCAAAATCTTTGGTATAAATGGAAAGCGCAACGATTAAAAGATAGAATAAACCGCATTTAAATTCATTTTAAACCCCGATAAAAAGACCACTCATACTGACCTGCTTCAATAAAATGATGTGAATGGAAACATGCTGCCCACCCACCAACACAAACCGAACCCCACGGACCCCTCGCAGACACGCGGATGTCCACTCAACCAAGCCTGGGGGCAATAGCTCCGTGGTGGGGAAAATGGGGGTATTGCTCAAAAATTTGGGTGGCTTTAATGGAAAGAATCGTTAAATATCGGGGAGCAAATGGTTTGCATGATCAGAAACGGCACCGGTTTACAGCATGGAGATCCGGTCAATCTAACTTATTTTTTTAACCGTTTAAGCTGTTGATTTCGGAAAGGCATAGGACGCGGTCTGCAATGTTTGGGTTTGGATGCCGAGAGTTACGAGGAAGCAGGTTGTAGTTAATGGCGTTTATTCAGAGGAAGGTCCTGTTACTAGGGGGGTACCTCGGGACCGGTAGATTTTATTACTTTTACGCAACATAATAGACATTCTTGGCTGATTTAAAGGGACAGTCCAACAGTCATTTGTACTTTAATGCATGCGACTGATGAGACGTCTCTTTAAAGCTCCGCTCTGTCTCTTTTGTGAATGCTTCTGCACTCCGGCTTAAAGGGACACTCCGGCCACCCGATTGCCCCCTTAAAAAAAGAGAAAATCCCATAAAAAACAAAAAAAAAATTTCTCCTTCAGCATAACATACAGTGCTGTGACCTAGAAAACCGCCAGGCAATACAACGATGGGGTCCGTGATTTATTCCAAATAAATATTGCACTTTATACACAACAGTCCGAGGATTATGTATAAGTGCAAAAGCTTGTAATTCCCCTCCAAGCTGCCAGTGAGTAAAAGACGAGTAATGCGTCCCCCCCCCCCCCGACACAACGAGCGGACGGGGACTACAGGATCACAGCCAGCGAAGTTTCACCGAACCCCCAGCTGGAGTTTCACCTGAAACTACGCGTCGTAGATCACATCAGAAATACGAACTTTAGCTAGCCTGGTAAATGAGTTTTTTAAGTTATTATTATTATTTTTGTATACTATAGCACCATCGTATACCACAGCGCTGTACAACGCGTTCCAGTAAAGCTGTTTTCTGCAAAGCAATATTAGAAGTTAGGTTTTCTTTACCGACGGACACAATAAATGTTAAAAACTAGATTCTTGGGTGTTTTTCAGGGAGTGACTACTTTACGTGTATATTTTTTCCTTTTTTTTTTTTAGTGATAGGGGAAAAAGCAGTTTTGTAGATACTCGTTTCTCTGCTTTAACTAGACGGTTGTGTCATCGCGTAACTGAAACCGGTCCGATAAACACGTCTGCGGTTATAGGGACAGCTCGCCGACACCCTCTCAGAAGAAGAATCCATTATTTAAGTATTTAAGAAATATACGGCCTTTCCACAAATACAGGACGTAACCCCATTGTACAGCGCTATGGAATATGACGGTGCTATATAAAATGTGTCCAATTATACTAATAATGTACATCACATCCACCCTATGGCTTTGATATTGGAAAGTAAGCTTAATACACAATGGGTATTCACTAAAGGGAGAGTTGGAGGGGGAGTTGTGGGTCCTTCTTCCCTACGCCCTGTATAATGGGTGATTTAATGGCCGAGGAGTTATTGAATACATCTCACTGAATTAACTATACGTTATAAAGACCAGCCAAGCAAAGGAGCTGAAACACAACTCTGCCTTTAGTGAATAAAGCCCATTGTGCTTGAAAAGCGGCTTTATCACCAAACTTTTATAATTTTGATCTATATTTCCTAATAAATGTAAGTTAAATCTTGCTGAGTTACAAACACTGACATTATATTTTGGGATTCCATTGCCCCACCGGACGGGACGTCGCCATTTAAACACCTCCTATTCACTATCCTGGATAACGCGTAGTTAATTCGTTTAAAGCCTCCGCACCTCTTTAATTGCTGGAGAAACACGGGACGGAGCTTCATAATAAAAAGCGACTTTAGGGAGTTCAACCACAGACCTCCTGCAGGCTCTGCTTTTAGTGAATAGACCCTAAAGTCTAACGCAACCCCCTATTTTACCCAGATCTGTTTTTTTTATTTATTTTTTTGTTAAAGCGAGGATCCCTTTTGTCAGGCAGATGTATGGAAGGACAGCATGTAGATCGGTTGATAAAGGTGCCCCAAACGCGACCTCACAAACGGCTGTTTTGGACAACGTGTAAAAAGTGAATTATTAATTAAGCCAAATCCTGCGATCTATTCCCAGAGCTGCAATTAGCCTTTTTGAAGCCTAATTAGGAGCCCTAACACGGCAACGATCCTCCGCCCTGAGTGTAAGTGAAAGTGCCATACGGAAAACATCCTACTAATCTCAACCCATCAAACCTTTTCTTTGGAATTTCCATAAAATCTGTACAAATCTCTCAGTTTCCGAACGCAGACCCCCTCCGGAGCACTTGATTTTGTGACATTAACAACAAGGGACGTGTGACGTAGAGACATAAAAAAAAAAATACAGCGTTTTGGGTCATTCTCTTTAATTAAAATCTAGCCAGTCCAAATTTAAAAAATACTATTTTTTTTGTTACGTCAGAAACTAAACACCACTTTGGGGATGGTTGGTTGATTCGGTGGTTTCTTAATCATTCATTAGCAAATTTCACACTTTCTCCACCCATAAAAGTTACCGGACCGCAGTTGTGCAAAAACATAATATACCGACACAGAGAGGGGGGGATCTCAAATCACCCCCCCCCCGGCGTCGTCATTCACTGTGTTTACAGACTAATAAAACTTTGACATTTGATAAAGTTTGATATGTTCCAAGTTTCAGTAAATTATCCAGTTCTAAAGCCTTAAATGTCAATAAAACCTAAAAAAACCCCAAAAACACATAAATTGGTCCTAGAGAGGGCTGGATAACTGATAAGGGTGGTCTCTGCGATGGGCTACCGCAGCAGCAACAAGGAGCAGTCCGTTCGAAGTACTTGCGGCTTACGGGTTGACCGAGTCCCAGGTTTCTTCGTCTGGAGGTGTTGGACGTTAACATTAAACTGACTCTGTACCTAGGAGGGCTCCTAAAAGCAAACGAAGACGCGTCCTAGCAGGGATATCAAAGAAGACGTTAGGATGTAGTGGGTAATCTCTTCTAAACGGCGTTAACACTGGCGAAGTAGTGGGGCAGTGGTGGGGGGGGGTGCAGCTCTATCTTGGGAACGGAGTGGTGTATAACACTCTAGTGCTGGACGTGCAATCCCACCAGCACTAAAAAGTTTAATTTAGTTAAAATAAAACACTAAATACACAAAATTATAGGATCCTGTAGTGCCAAGTAAAAATATTTATAGACACAATGTTGTAATAAATAAGTAATACAACAAGCCCCTCCGGCGCGGGCAGAACGCTAACACTGCGGAAGAACCTACGCAGCAGCCACGGCGCCGCGTTCCAGGCGGCTAAAAATCCAGAAGCGAGTGGCATATAAAATACAAAAAAAAAAAAAACACCAGAAAATGGCCGCTGGGCCGAGCTGCCGTGTCCTCTGGTTGCTGATGTAGGAACTCCTGGATTTCTTCGGGGTCGGGAAGCGTTTTTTGTTTTTTTTTTATTATTCCAGTCCGAGGCAATAGTTGATACCTTGTACCAGTCCGATGATGACCGGCTGCCAGGCAACGAGGTACCGTAACCAGTCCAAGAGCTGCCCGTACATAACGTGGGGTCTCTCCCATCTGAATCGACCAGGATCAAGGAAGTTAAAAATCAAGATATGACAGCTTGTCTGATCAGGGTTTGGGTTCCTGTCCTTGAGAACGAGAAGAATTTGGTTGATGCACAGGGAGGGCCGGGTGTGCCGAACCATTTATCATTCCCATGTACATGCCAGTCAACGCAGTCATCCCATCACTCCAACTATTAGCCCCAAAGCCATCCACCTTGGTGGGTGAGGGGTAATCGGTAGGAAAGTACCCTAAAGCCTGACATGCAGCCAAGTCTCGTTGGCTGCATGGAGCTCGTTAACTCTTTACGGTAACACATTAATCATAAACTGTTTTTTAATTTTTTTAAAATACGGTCTTTGTTAAGTCTAAAACCCCATTCAGTATTAGACACAAATGGGGGGGGGGGGGGTGATGAAGACAATGGGGCTGTGCTGATACCAGTCCTCTATCGGAGCTTTAAAGATGGGTGTCGCAATCTTCCGTGACTTTAAAGAGGAACCGTAGTCTACGGAAACTAACCGCGGGGTAACATCGCTGAACCTGGTTTTCTGACATTTAAATAAACGATTTTCCATGCGTGGAGCTCATTACAGTAAGACACGCGTTTCTAACGCGCCGTGCCGGGGCCTTCACCGGTGAATCAAGCTACGAGTGTTATAAACGCATGAGATGGAACGGTTTAACAAACAGATACGGGCCGGGAAGTGGTTTTAGAAGTTGTGTAAAACTATTAAAAACGCGAAACATTTTAAAAAATGAAGACACACGGGGGATTTTCACACCCTGTTAATGTTAAAGGGGAAGTGCCATGAGAAAAACTTCTCTTTCAGAATTAACCCCAAACCTGTATACAGTAATAGCCCCCAGCACTGTATACAATAATATAGGTCTGCTTTGAAAAGAAAAGAAAAAAAAAACCCTGATTTTATCTCATTTTGTTCCAATAAACTCCCTTTATCTGCAGACTTGGAGGGGGCCATTGCTGTCAGTCACGTAATATTTTGGGTGCCTTTCCCGCCTCAAGCACCACACTGAGCTGATGCTTTATGGCAATGCTAATGAAGTCCGTTCCTCCATAGAGATGCAGCTGGGTAATTGAGGCTGAGGCATTCTATTGTTTCCTAAGGTGTTTGTCTTGTAAATTAAGCTAAGCTAACAGCTAGGAAACATACTAAACGCCTAATATTCAGATGTCTGAAAATATTATATTATGGGGCAGAAACTAGAACTGCCTTAACCCCTTCAGTCCCAGGGGTTTTTGGTACCTCAAGTCATGGAGCAACTTTGCCATTTTTGTGCTATGTCGGTTCAGCAATGATTCTCTTTTCCTGTGAATAGTGTACCCATGTAAACTACATATTGTTTTTTTCAAGAAGAGAGAACTAGTTAGATAATTAACTGAAAATCTAGGATGAGAAATTTAGTAAAAACAAGCAAGAATTAGAAGAACGAAAAAAAAAAAACCTATATATTTTCCCCTCTGAATCCTCACAAAATTAGGTTTATCAAGTTTATCAATTCAGGGGTCCTGATTACAGAAATACCCAATTGATATAGAATTTCCATTCTTTCCCAGCACTTATAGGCAACATACTATAAGGTGTACATTACTCGTAGAATTTTTACATTAGGTATGATGGGATTGCAACTCTAATCTGGGGGTTGTGAATGGAGGCAATGGGATGTAAGGGTTTTTTTTTTATTATTATCTTTTTTATATATTTTGTAATTTTTTTTTTTATTGTACTGTTATCAGTGCAGTATGGTTATAGTTCATCTTAGGAACATCTTGAACATGTTATTAATGCCAGTGGTTATTAATGCCAGCTCACTATTTAAAAAAAAAAATATATATATTATTTTAGTGAATTGTTTCTCTTTTTTTTCCTGAGTCCCCACAGACTTGCATAGAGATCACAGTGTCTGTGATCTGTGCCTCATCGGAGCGTCATTCGGGTGACGCCAGCAGTGACGCGAGATCGGGCATTTAAAATGGTAACAGGAGATCGGGCATGCTGGTTTCTGCTGACGGGGGGGGGTCCAGGCTGTCAAATGACAGCCAATGCAAGAAGGTCAGGACATACCAGAATCATTCATAGCAGAATCTTTTTAAAGAGATGTTTTTAATCAGATACTAGTAATAAAAGATTTGATGGGAGTTGCCTTTAAGGTCTACTTGCTCTCAGTCAAGCTCCCAGCTGACACTATAAGCCTAAGTAATTTCTATTAATATCATTACACGAGAAGTTTACTTTGATTAAAAAAGTTATGCTTTTTTGGAGCTAAAGTTTAGTAATTCCTGAAATTCCTCATATTTAATAAAAACTAATTGAGAAAAATGCATTTCTTGTTTTTATTTCCCAACCTGCCCCCCAGTTATGCCACTCTGTCCCCACAGACTTACCAATGCATCTCTAGACTCGTCCCCCGTGTTTCAGACTTCCGGGTGTCTAGTGGGGGCAGCCAGAAGGTCATGTCACGGCAGCAGCGATTGGTCATAGAAGCCCCGGCGGAAGTGTTGGCAGCAGCGGAGACTGTCTACGTGCATCGCGCAGACCTTCACCGGCAGCCAGAGAGGAGGATCTGGGTCCCCTGCAGCGCTGCGGGGGATCTGGATCTTAGTCTTCTAGTCAGACCTCTATTTGAGGTCGAATTATAAGACGGCCTTGAATATAAGATGAGCATTTGCTCTGAAAAAACCTTGTCTTATATTCCTGCAAATACGGATAGTTATATATATATATATATATATATATATATATATTCCAAAATTAACAATTGCACTCCAAATGCCAAATTTCTGTCCGGTGCCAAATAACTGCAGCAGTAAATAATATAAAGTCCAAAAATAGTTACCGGCACTCCAGGGACTTTGCAAATGACCACACAAACAACTTTGGTTTTTAAGTCAACGTTTCAGTCTTGTTTATTACAGACTTTCATCAGGACTTAAAAACCGAAGTTGTTTGTGTGGTCATTTGCAAAGTCCCTGGAGTGCCGGTAACTATATTTGGACTTTATTATATATATATATATATATATATATATATATATATATATATATATATAATATTTAATTTACCCATAGTTTGTGCTTTCTAGTTTTTCCCTAACAATAAGGGTTGCGGGAGTGATTATTCTGATTCTGAGAACAGAAAGTGGAACTGGTTTTAAACAATAAAAAACACGTAGGATCTGTGCCGACCACTTTCCCCGGAGTAAAAGGATACGGGTTACTGAACATCCTCTTCAGATCCACCTTCTCTTTGCAGTACGGACACGTCTGCTTCTTCCCCACGATGCACCAGCCGCGGATGCAGAACTCGTGGAAACTGGTGAATTGTGCAAGTTAAGGGCAAAGATCCCAATTAAACTCTAAATACACAATGGTAAAAAATACACAATTTTCATACAAAGGCAAAAAACACAAGTTTCACGGCAAAACACTTTATCCTCATTTCACCCACACAGCCGACCCCTCAAATAAAGTGGAAGAGTTGATATTCAAATAATTCTTCCAGCTCGCAGCCAAGAAACTCAAATAATTAAAGGGGTCTAGTTACGACAGCAGAAAACTGAACCGTAAGCGCCAGCGGATTGCGTTGCGGGGTTGATTTGGAAGATTCAGTCTTAACCAGGGGCAATACGGGAAACATATGCTACATGTATGACTCAAGCTTTTTAAAGCATCCTCAATGTAGGCGGCCACCTGTTCACACGGCTACAGGTATTTTCCAGATCATTAGCTATTGTCACTCTATCCCACCCAGCCTGAAGGCTAAGACAAGCGTGAGATCATATACTTTATATCAAAAACTCCAAGCCCTCACTTGGTTCTCACGTCGCCTTCTTGCACGCTTCGGCGCAATTCCTCCATAAACCTAATGCTCTCCTATGCTGCAAACACCACTTTGGTGCGTTTTAAAGCGCTCTGGGTTAGAGCTATACATTAAGTTGTTAGTATTTCTATTGACAGCTTTATTCCGAGGATGAGGCGGGCCGTTATGGTGCGCATGTGATAATATTTAGCACACAATGAGCTGTGGACGTCTGCCCACCAAAGCTTCTTACCAACCTCAGCCTGGAAATTCTCTATCCCAGGGCTCCTTACGCCCAACACAAAAATCAAGGTGGTGGGAAGGTAAATGTAGCCCTTATGCATGATGGTGGATGATGCGTTAGGAATTGAGGGATGGACACAGTGTTAAATGGACGAGTTCAATCATGCATTCTTTAAGGTACTTTGGTGTGATTATAAGGATACACATGGTTGCAGGACAGTCTAAACGTGTTCTCGATGATACCCTCTTCATTGACATCGACGAAGATCTGCTGGCCGCAAACGGCGCACATGCTGTCCGAAAGGTGTTTGGTGGGCATTCCTGATGCACTGTAGAACTGCGGGAAGAAGACAAGTCATTAGGAGATTACGATTCATGTTCTCGGGTCCTACAGCCATCTCCAACACCATTTACCCAAAAGTACGGTGCCCTCCGTTCTTTCTGTACATATGCAGGCATTTTCATTTTATAGCCGCTCCACCAGCTACCCATATTCTCCAGAACCAAATTCAAATGTCTCAGCCGGACCTACAGAGCCCTTAACTCCGCACCCCCTTATATCTCTACCCTCCTAACCAAATACACCCCCAACCGTCCTCTTTCTTCATCTCATAACCTGCATCTCTCTTCTACCATCGTTACCTCTTCCCGCTCCCAACAGACTACATTGTAAGGAAGAACAGGACCCACTCCTCCTTTTATACTTTTCTTTTTATTGGGTGCGATTTAAAACGTTCTTACAGACACTGGTGTAACAGCGCCACTGGATCTGCTGGCGATATATAAATAAATGTAATATTGTATGTGTGACGGATGGTGATCTAATATAAGTATCTGCTGCCATCTAGTGTCGCAGCAGTGAACAGCATCACGGCTCTTGGTTTGAGTTATTGATCATGCCACGCAGCACGGAAATATGGACTTTAAACAACAAATGTTGGCATGCTAAGCCTTAGCCGGTCATTCTATTCTTTCCGCTGATTAATTGCACAAACAAGCAAGGTTTTAATAAGGTTTTTTCAGTTTCTATGGCAACAACCTATCAGTACTTGATTTTGTGCCCCTGGCAAACACTATGAATAAGACATGATTTTACGCAATTAGAGACTCATCTCTGGGAAGGGTTTTGTGTATTCAGCAGTACTTGAGATTTTGACAGAATGGTGTTTTAATATTCACACTCACCCCAATGGTTGAAGCCATGTAATCCGCGCACATCTCGGCAAAATCCCTTCCGAGCACCCCGTAGTAAAGGCCATAGAAGAGCAGGGATATCCCGAAGTCCATGGCGTCTTCTGGCTTTATTCTGCGGTGAGAGAGAAGAGTTCTTGTGGTCAGTGGCTTTTTTTTTTTTAAGCAAAGATTCTGCCCATGTAGCATTTATAAGTTATGTTTTTGAATTTTCTAAATTACTGTAAAATTGTGAAAAAAAAAACCCTAAAAAAAAAGCACTAATGAACGGAGTACAAATGAACAATAAAGACATAAAGGAGAACTCACCTAAATACAAAATTGAGACTAAACAGCGTGAACATCACTGCTATATACCCCACGATCCCGGTGGCGTAG
Source organism: Spea bombifrons (assembly GCF_027358695.1). Lineage (NCBI taxonomy): Eukaryota > Metazoa > Chordata > Amphibia > Anura > Pelobatidae > Spea > Spea bombifrons. The sequence continues at coordinate 134,917,103 of NC_071088.1, read as the reverse complement.
CTCAGCTTGTACAGCAGCAGGAACCATTTATAAACCAGCCTGCGGATATAAGACAAGTGCATTGGAGAAAAAACAGCTTTGCGATTTTATTTCATTTTTATCTTTTATTTGTACGGCGCAAGTAATTCACGCAGCGCTCCGTAGTGCTTACAGATCAGGAGACTTGCAGTCAGGGAAATCTCATACACCCGATTCTGGGGAACGCAGTGAAACTCGGGTAATAACTATTATTCAGCTGCCGATTCGGGGCTTTAAGTACCACTGGGAGAAAGGCGCTATATAAATACCAGGCGTTATATTATATCACCTGTCAAGTCATTCACAGGCAACAGGAGCCCGAATGAAGTTCAGGGAGAGGGGCATCGCCCCAATGCTGTACCACTGGGGAGATACACTCTATGGCTATATAAGTAAACACATGAGCTTATCGTGAGCATTAGAGGAGCCGCATATCCATAACAGCTGGAGAACAGCCGAACCGCGATACATACTTAATCCCGCACTCCCGCTCACCTGGGGGTAGTCTGTTCCAAGGGCTTACGGGTCGCTCTGTACGTGATGAAGGCGGTGATGATGGAGAAGAGAACCCAGATGCCGAGGAACCTCCACCAGTGGAGCTTCACTGTGAAGTAGACGGGTACGATCCACATCTGGAACAGGGTCACCATCTGGGGCAAAAGATGCACAATGACATCTGCGGCAAACTGTACTATATACATATATATACATATACACACACACACATACACGGCAAGAGGGCAGGGAGGGTAAAATGAACAGATGTTCCTGGGGCAGTTCCTGGAGAGTACTTGGCTTTAACCACTTTGTCCCAGACCCTCTCAGGCTTTGCATGATCAACAGAGCCCCTGTGGGCTCAGTCACTCGGAAGGTTTGTGTGTCTGTGCATAATATTAGGTGTATTGGTATGAAACACAATACGTTTCCCCTTTCACCATCAAAATGTTACTTTCCCCCCAAAAATACACCTCTGGTGCTATGATAGGGTTAAGCGCAGCCGGCGCGCTCTGTCGGCCCGTCACGGACGCAGGAGGCGGACGGGACGCGTGATTCTTACATTGTAGGAGCGCGAGTGTCTTTGCTTCCACTGAACAAGCAGCAGCTGAGCGACCACCAGCGTGGCGATGAGGATGAGAACCATCTCGGCGTGCATCGCTTCGTGGCCTCTGTGCTTGGCGTGCATCCGCGCATGTTCTACCCTGAAAATACACAACGGAGAGTTACACGGACGCCGCAAACTCGCTCCCGTCACTTACAACTTTCCCTTTGTGAATCAAATTAGCATTTAGACATAGATCTAATTTCCTTGGGAAACGCTACTGTGCACGTTTCCAAAGTGTGTGTATATATATTATATGTGTGCGTGTGTGTGTGTGTGTATATATGTACACACACGCTATGATTATATGTTCTGGTAGATAATATTTGTGACGGTTTGCCCTGCTTGGTGTTTACAAGCTCTTTTTTGCAGCCAAGTTTTTATAGCATATGTCACATGACTAGTGATAACACGGGTATATAATAATAATCACCACTAACGACAGGAAAGTGCCTGCATGGGCTGGCAAGCTCTGGGTCCTCAGAACGCTATATAAGTGTTTACCGAAAAATAAATGTAACTCACCGCCATCTTTCCTCTGGGGCCAGGTCCGAGAGATCCACCTGCTGTGAAGAGGAAAAGGTTAATAAGCGCCCACGAGCAGAATGTATAATATAACACGCGGCACAGCGCTCGGCACCACCGACACATTTACAGAACTGTCCGTATAACTAGAATACAACCCGTCCTGACCAGCTGCCGGCGGATACCCGGCCCTCCGATCCGCATCCACTGCCGACGGTACGCCGGGGACACAGATGGGCGATAACGGGAACCTCCGGCATCCACCCATCGGCAAACGTTAACGGATGTCACCAGAGCGCATGGGTAACACTTGGGATTTAAAGAGTTAAATGAAAACAGTCATCGGACTGGAACACTTCCAAAGCCCCCCCCCCCTCAGCAATTCCACAATACCTACCAACAGTCCTTTACAATCATCTCATCACGAATAGTTCACAGCCGATTATCTCGGGACCGATTTACCCAGAACCGCTAATAAACCAGATCGGCTTCCTGGCCCGTTTCCAGTGTAATTAACAGCTAGAAACGCACAGTTTAGTGGATTTATCACAGAGAGACGCGAGGAGCCGGGTATCAGAACACGTTGCGCAATCCGGTGAGAAGGCGACTGTTCGGGGCGAAGGTCGGCGAAGGAACGCGCTGCGTACGGCGTAGAGAACGGCGAGATCGCTGACGATTGCGACATTCCTGCCACGTCGGAACGGAAAGAACCTACAGAGAAACCGCGTTAAGAACCAAGAGGAACGCGCGGGGGAATAAACGCCACGGAGGCTGCGCTCGCGGTCACCGGCTGTCTGATGAGACGTCCCATCCGTGTGCTGCACGATGTCAGGCTCCAGCCGGTAAAAGGCACCAAAGATCAGGAGCTACCCGAGCGTCTGCCGTCAGCGCCCACCGGGTGCCGGGCGAGCCAGATGTAGATTATCCATTAAATCCGCGCTTCAAACGTCACGTATTATTCACAAATATGAAACAGTAACAGAAAAATTGGGGAAATGTTTTTTTTCCAAAGCCATTTCCCCCCCCCAATTTCTCAGAAAATCCCCCCCCCAAGGCTTCAGAATTTCCAGAAATTTTACGTCTCTGCCCGCCTACGCTCAACTGGGAGTCTGGCGCCCCGGGGGGGTGGCGGGGGTTGGGCTTGTGTTCTCACCACGAGACAAATAATGAGAAACGCAAACATGATAAACGCTCAAAGGCACGACGGTTACACGGCAGCCAGAAATATTAAATGTCAAGCGCCACGATCTATCAGCAAGGACATCATACAAAGTTTCATGCCTCCCAACTGTCCTGCTCTATACCAGACAGTCCAGATTTTGCCAGTCTCTCTCACCAAGCTCTTCGGGGGTCGCACAGACAAGAAAAAGCCCAAAACATTACTATCCTCACAAGCCGGCCCTGCATAATGCATAACGTAACGGGTGAGAAGACTTTGGGGAAACCTCGTGTAACCTCTGCCGTTAACTCCGTGAATGCCAGCCCCGAACACAGCCCAGCTTTACAGCCAGGTGGAAATAGCACTAAATATATTACTGAATTATATCAAATATTACAAAATATTAATAATTACCGCGGCATTCACTAAACATTTCCTCTCCTTTATTGCATTATACAGGGTGATGGGTTAACCCCGGCGAAACGACATTCAAGAAGTGACCCCGTATTAAACATGCCGGCCCTCGCCGCGGGGGCCACTTATCACATTGCTTACTTTCTAACGCATTGTTAGTCGGAGTCGATATGATAACCCCCGCCCCCCGCAGAGTGATTGTGGACGCAGCAGGTAGGAATTCGGGAGGCAGCCGGGGAACCGGTCCGGAGTAAGCAGCCGAGGAACCGGTCCGGAGGAAGGTCACTCAATGAACCGAAAAACTGGTTATTCCTGAACCGACCGGCTCGGTGACAGAAAATGTGGAAAAACACAAAAAACCCCAAAAATAAATTCCAAGATTACAGGGGAATTCGCAGAGAAAAGGAAAAACGGTAAATATGGAGAAAAACGAAAAACAATAAATTGCAGGATTTCATATGGAAAATGCCAGAATAATATATATATATCGTTATTCATATAACGCGTGGGGGGGGGTCGCGGGGTGTATACAGCGAGGTATCACGCGATGGGGTAGAAAGGACTGATCGTTTGTACACTGCTGGCCGCATCCCGACTGCAACCTGGATTCAGAAAGTGATACAAAAAGCTGCAGTTTCATTTAGACGTCCGGCAGGTTCACGCAAGAAAAAAAAGAGCAGCTAAAGCCGAAAAGGACGCCGAAAAGCGACGGCCGACGCAGAATCTCCAAGGAGGGAGGGGGTCGGATCCGGCACAATTAACCCCCCCCCCCCCGGCACACCATCTGGCCGGACACCGCGTAATACATTATACACCAGCCGGGGCAGGCGACGTACGGAGGGCTGATCTAGAAAATAAGACAGGTCACAGGGACGGCGAAGGAGGCAATTAGAGAGGGGATCTTAATAACCAACTTATTATTGTTTTATATAGCGCCCCATTCGGCCCCCGTCTAGTGTCCGTTCCTCCTGCTATAAAGACTCCGACCCGTAAGCAGCAGTCTGTCTCGTCTTAGATTCAGGAGCCGTACGCCTGTCCCATGTATCTTTTTAACATCTACTGCTTCTGCTGGGAGGCTGTTCCACTTATCAACGGCCTTCTCAGTAAAGTTATTCTTCACGCTATGAAGGCGTCCGACTCCCATTTATTAAGAGTCCGTAATGGATTGTAAAATCGCAAGAGCTCGGCCCTCGTCTCCCCCAGATTACGTTTCTTCTTTATATCCCCAATTGTAACGTTATTGGTAATTCTGTATCATCCGGGCAACGTGAAGGAAGCGCGGAACCATCCGGCACATCGTATATAACGTGTAATAATAATACCGGGGAACGTATGCTGCCAGCAGCCTGTGTATGTATCCAGCAGAGGGCTATTGATACTATTAATCTACTGGCATTAGACGTAGAACAGACCTGCCAGGGGGCAATTCTTCCTGTCAGGGAGGGGGGGGGGTTATGTTAACCGAGTGGGGGGAGGGGGATCTGCCCATCCGTCATTCCAGGGAGGGGCTCAGACGCCAATGAAAAGGTATTATGTCACACCTGTCATTGGGATGGGGGGGTAACAGCTCTACCTACGGGCCCGGTAACCGAGTACAATCCCCCGTATACCCGGGGACGGATATTACCACCCGGCGGAGGACCTGTCAATACATCTTCGCCCTGTGAATGGCCCTGGAAGAGGCAGCTAATTGCCACACCGGGCGCTAGCCCTCGCCCACACTCATTCTCACATCCCGGCCTACATGCCCGTGCCGCTTTCTCACTCACCTCCTCTACCTCCCTCGCCCCGGCTCCTCCAACTTCCACCTCCAACACCGCCGCCATCTTGCGCCACGACAGCGGGTTCCGGGACGCTCAACCAATCAGAGAGCGCGTTCCGTCGGCCGCTCTACACCAATCAGAATACAGGTTGACGGAAATCGATTCTCTAAGAAGGCGTCAGCCTGTCAAAGAAAGCGGAAACCGGCCATCTTCCTACGCTAAATAACCCGGAAGAGGCGGCCATCTTCCTACACCCAATAAAAAAGGAAGAGGCGGCCATCTTACTACACTCGAAAACCAGGAAGAGGCGGCCATCTTACTACACCAAATACCATAGAAGAGACAGCCATCTTACTACACCCTATACCAAGAAAGGGGCGGTAATCTTACCAGAATGGGAAAGGCGACTGCTGTCACCGCATTATGGCGAGCGGTTTTATTTAAATCGTTAGCTTTATCAAACAATACACGGACACAGCCGCTGAGGCTTCTATACTCTAAATATCGCTATATTATAGCTTCCTGTGATTGTGCTGGTAGGGCGGGTTGTGCTGACGTCATGCGTGGGCGTGGTTGAGAATGGGAGCGCGGGAAATTGTGGAAGCAGAGGTGCGGAGTATGAGGGGCTGATTTAATTCCTATTCCTGGGTTGCCGTGGGGTGGCTCCGCGGGTGAGTCCCCCTCAGGCTGCGTCCCTCCTTCTGACAGTTATTATACACCAGTGAAGTGATTGTTAGTAATAACTCCTGTTAAAATAGATTTCTGTGTTTATTCGTAGAGCTAAATCGCTACAAGCGATATATATATATATATATATATATATATATATATATATATATATATATATATATATATATATATATAACGGGACCCCAATGCACAGATTGACAAGTCGCTTCATCACCATAGCAACCAGCGATCAAGCTTGGTAACGATAATACTTTTATTGGGTAACTGGCTTTTAATAAACTGCGCCACTGAAGTCTCTCCTTACCCCGCTTGCCAATTTTTCTTCCTCAGCTTGGTGGTCCATTTCATTGGTTGCCATGGTGATAAGGTTTTCAAGCTTTGAATCAGAATCACAAAAAAATGATGATTTACTCAAAACCATATTGCGTATTTCCTGTCAATCGCAAGCAATAAAATAAGTCTGTGTTCTTCCTCTTGTTTCCAGGTTGGGGGCTGAAATTTGCCGTATGGATCGAGGCCATCGAGAGCGATACGGCATGAAGCGACCCAAGGTGTCCTGATGGCCCCTATTAAAATCCAGCACGTCATCTCCTTCACCTCGCAGGTATCTTTTACGTAACTTCTTACCCCAAAAAACCTAACGTTACCTTTTGGGAAGGTTCTTTGAATTTTGGGGTAAACCGGTTGATATTGCTTGTCTGTTTCAGGCTAATGTTAAAGGGACAACTTTTTGCTCGTCTCTTCTGTACCTTATTTTCTTGGATTCAAACGGTCTATCCAACCGCTCTTCTTTTGTGCTTCATACAGATGCCCCCAAACTACTACTTCATGCATGTTTTGGGGTTAATTAAATTTTTATCGCACAAAGCGAATCTTATGTGGTACTTACTTGGTGTGAAAGCCAGGAAAAGAATAAAGAAATAAAACCATAATAATAACAAAATATACTAGAAATATAGTGACTCCGGCGTGCCTTTTACTTAATTCCCTAGAAATATCTTAGCTTTTCAGGAAAAGAGGAATAATGGGGGGGGGTTATATGAGAGCAACAAACATGTGATACACGCGTGTCCCAGTGACCAGAAAGGTGAAGTCTATCTCACTTCGAGCGTTGGTTTATTCTCTGCTAGTTTTTTTTACTTTGTAATAACGATAAATCGTTTTGCCGCAGGACCCCAAGCACCCGGTGGAAAACCTTCTGTGCGAGAGTTCGATTCAACCTTGGCTGTGCTGCCCACGCGAGCGAAGCCGGCAGCTAACAGCGGTCCTGCAGCTTGAAAAGGCCTGCCAGATTGGATACATCGATATAGGTATTTTAAAAATAATATACTCTATATCCCAATATTGATTAATTTATTACTAATTAATTAGATAGGACCCGATCTATATCTATATTAGAAGTGATAACTGATATTCCCATATCCCCCATTGGCCTATACAATAAAAAAAAAATGACGCTATATATCCTTCAACTAATCTTTGTTCTTTTTTTGTTTTTTCTTTTCTTTTATATACATTATGCAAGTCTTAAGTCTGTTAAAGTTTGTAAGATAGAATACAATCATTATACAAATAATTACTTGGCTTGACATGTATCGTCTTTAAAATGGAAATGGACTTAATTGTTTCTGTTTAGCTCAGTACGATTGTAATCTAATCACTGCTTTCTTCTGGTTTCAGGGAATGGCGGGTCTGCTTTTGTGCAGATTGATGTGGGGCGCTCCAGCTGGTCCCCCGAGAAGGCGTTTGTAACGCTTCTCCCTACTGCCACGCTGATGAGCCCTGCCGATTCCAAGCTGGGGAAGAACCGCAATGTTGTGAGAATGTTTAAGGAAGGTGAGTAGAGAGGAAGGATTGTATGATATTATGACGCTGTTAAAGGGTTCCTGACACCCCTCGTTAAAAAATGCATATTAAAGTTCTCTGCAAGAAAGGCTCGACAAACCCTGGGTTGCCATGGTGACAAGAAATTGCTTCCCGGCACCTAGGGTCTTGCAAGTAGCGAGGACAGCGAGGGAGGAGGTGAGCTGTCCTCAGCCAACAAACGTTAGGGGTACAAAAAAGTGTTACTTTGAGTGTTAATATGTTAGTATGTCAGTGTGTGTGACATGGCTCCTGCGTTTTTGGCTTGCTCAAAGTTTGTCAGCCCCTGCTGTAAGATAAATGTGAGCGCTTTTGATGCATGCGCGCAGGGTCTGAACAGCTTATCAGCTCATCTAGTCTGCTAGTTCTTTCTGATTGACTCGGACCTTAATCTTTCCTTGTTCTCATCTTAGATGCCTATGCCTTGCATGTTTACGTTCCTTCATTGTATCAACCTCTACCGCTTCTGATGGGAGGCTGTTCCACTTATCAACCATCATCTCTGTAAATACTACAGAATTCTGATACTTGCATTTTTTTTTATTTTTTTTTTGCTATAGTTGAAGAGGTTTCCCGTTTTTCTTTTTTTTTTTTTTTTTTGTTTAGGTGACTTTGTCAAAGAAGCAGCCAGTGAAAAGTGGGACAGACTTCGTATCATGTGTAGCCAGCCTTTCAACAAGCAGGACCCGTTTGGTCTGTCATTTATACGCCTTCGATCTCCTCTGGATGAACTGGAACTGGCCTTGCCTACTACTGGTTGTGATGTGAGTTTGTAGCTATTTCTGCTGCCTCTGAGTTTGATCTTGACACAGAGCAATCATGTACTTTCTTCTCCATTAACGTTCTTTTTGTATAGTTCTCAATAAGTAAAGAAAAAAACAATTAGAGCGAGGATTGCTAAATGTCATGACTTTGCCGTCACTGTCACTGGACCTCACATTATAGTCACAGCAAATCTTGAGAATTTTTTTGATTCTTCAGTTACTAAACCACCACATTTTTGCATTTATGAGAGAGTTATTTATGTCAGTGTGTTCTGCCTTTTTCTTTTTTAAATACCCTCAAACATGTTCAATTGAGGTCAAGCGATATTGGTGGCAAAGCCATGCGAATTAGATATCCTTACTCTTCCTTGGAAACGTCTTTAATGTGTTTATGGTTTTTTTCCTGTTGGAAAAGATAAAAACTGAAAAACACACCATTAAGGATCAAGGATGTGCCTGGCACCCATGGGGTTAAATTAATTTAGAAAGTGATCTTTTGTCCTTTTCTTTGATTACTTGCTGCCAGGTTTGCAGAGCCTTATATGCCTGGAAGGAATATCTGTGTGGATAAATCCCTAACAAAGTGTAAGGGATGGTTGGGATTCATGCAGTATATTTCCGTGTTCTCCAGGTGTTTAGCGAAGGTGTATAAGCTCTGCGAGAGCTTATGAACAGAAAAGAATAGCCAACTTGACCTTCCAGGCTGCCCAGAACACACAGGAAGCAGTTTCAAGATCTAATATCCCCCCCTTATGAACAAAAAGCATTTAGCATGAGAATAAGGCTGCAGTTCTCTTGTAAGCACTGTTTGAAGTCTGCGAGGCTCACATTCTGTGCCTAATTATTATTCGTGGTTTTTCTCCACAGAATGTCGTTTCCCAAGATAACGGCTCGCAGCTCCCTGGCGCATTCCCAAGAGATATAACTAAAGAGAGGAATGAGAATAAAATGTAAGCATCTATACGTTTAACAGTTGTCCCCTATGCTGCGGCTGGGCTGGGGGTTGTGTTGCTGTAGGTGTGCATGTCTAATGTCATGCTGTGCAATATAAAAACTAAGTCACAGATCACAGAGAACACTTAGGTCTGGGGCGGTCTGGGACAGTGAAGAATCCGCGTTGACTTTATCGGTAATGCTTTGTGTTGTTTCTGTACAGGAATACAGAGGAAGAGAAAGTGAAGGGTAAGTTACAGCAGATCCTTGCCGACAGTTCACCGCGAACAGAGCCGTTGACTCCTATGAGCCGAAAAGCTATGATGGTCTTATGTGCCGCTAAGTCACGCAAGCGCAGCTATCCTACCCCTGCCGCAGACTCGCAGACGCATCCAGACAAGTCGGAGAAAAGCAGCCAACAGCAAGCGCAGAAGAGTGACGGCCAGAGCCCGGTGCTTGATGGTGGGTGTGCGTCATTTAGAGACTTCGTACTTGGAGCTGTTATGAGGTCCGGCTCCCTATGTGGGTTATGTATAGAGAATAAAAGTGGCTAGATGAGTTGAAATGTTTAGCCCTGCATGATGGATAGTTAGTCTTCCTACTGCACACATTATGGGTTAGTTTCACAGTGCAATATGTAACCTGTGAGAGAGCGCGTATTATGCTTCCTTCTAAAAAGGAACTAAAATTCTAGACTTATCTTCCTGACAGAGCAGTGTCCCCAATGCTGTAGTATGATTTTGGATTTTTATATCCCAAGTGTGTTATTTTACATTTATCAATTTACTTAAATCATTTGCCATTTGACTTGTTCCACCTGAAGGTCTAACCCAGGGCTCGACAAATCCCAGGCGCCAGGTCGCCATGGCGACTCAGAATTTTGTCCTGGCGCCTAGGAGTTTGTCAGCCTCTTACATCCACACAAAATGCCCCCGCGTCACCACACGGGGGCGCTGCTGCCGCTGTCTGCCCAGGAATCTGGGCAGACAGCACAGCCACTCAGAGCCCGCCCCCGAGCCTGTGATCACTCCCACCGAGTGATCCTGTAGGCTGAAACCGCAATTGCAGGAAAACCTGCTATAGCGTTTTCAGGCAGCTTCAGGAAAGGGGGTTCAGCGTTGATTGGGTCCCCACACAAGTGTGGGGACCTGACACAACATCCCCCTGCTGCCTGATCGCTCCATGAGAGCGACAGGGCAGCGGTAACCCCTTCAATGCCGCGATCGCGGCATTTAGGGGTTAATTCCCGTTTTTCCAGGGGCTCTGCTGCTGGTGGTCTGCCTGCAAGCCCAGGGAGACCAGCAACAGCAAAAACGAGCCCCCACAAGCCCTGTGATGACTCCTGTAGGCATGGAAGCCTACAGCAGTCATCAGAGACTCCCCCCTGCAATGGCTGGTCTATAGACCAGCAATTGCTTCCCAGCTGCCAGAGGCAGCTTCAGTGACAGGGGGAGAGGGTTCTTTGGTCTCCACATGAGTGTGGAGTCCAGCCCCAACACCCCCCTGCTGCCTGATCGCTCCATGAGAGCAACAGTGCAGCGTTAACCCCTTCAATTCCACAATTGTCTATAACACATTCGTGGCATTGCAGGGGTTAACATTTGTCCCCACAAGCTTGTGGGGACTAAATATCAGTCAATGCTGTGCTCCAATGGAACATCAGCATTGAAAGCGTTAAAAAATATATATATATATCCAAAAAAATAATTAAAAAAAAACAAAAAAAAAAAAAACAGCACTGACCTGAAAGTCCAGGGTACTTCCAGGTCAAACGCTGTGAGTTTAGTAAGTGGGCTGATGATGATCAGATCCCTCCTAACCAACTGTTAGTTTAAAAAAAAAATTCTGGCTCCTAACTTTTTTAGCTGGCGCCGAGATTCACAACAAATTTGTCAAGCCCTGGTCTAACCTAATAGAAATATTAAAAACTACGGCTCGCAGTATGGATCCCCAAGGCACCCCACTAGTGACAAGTCCTCCTGAAGTAACCCCATTAGCTTCTGTCACTCAACCATTGCTTTATCCATTCAACCAAACCCACCCAAAGACAGTGTCCCCTGTGCATGTTTAAATCCTCTCGATGTGTTCTACTAATTCTGTTGGGAGGCTGTTCCACTTATTTACCACTCTCGCTAAACGGAAATAAATAAAGCAGGTACATTTCTTCCCGTGGTGGGAGGCTGAACTATTAATGAATCCTGCTATGTTTTTGGCTATAGATAGGTGGGCAGCTTATACTTTATACACTGTTCATAACCACAGCTAGTGGGCTTTTTTAAACTTGGCCCTCTTCTAAACTAGTATGTAAATGATTCTTCGCTACAGTATCTCTCGGGCTATACAAACTAAATGTCATGTTTGTTTCCACAGAACCTTGTCCAGACGCCTTTAGGACACGACCCGGTCAATCACAGAAAGAGCGCGTGAAGCCAGGCAGCAGACAACGGCTGAGAATGCACGCGCCGCCTGGAAGGTGGGTTTCACGTGTAATGATTAAATAGTATAATGTAGCGTAACATCCCTGGGCTAACACATTTCAGATATCAATATAATTCAAACTAAGCCATTTGCAAGACGTTTAGACTCCCCAGATGGCCCATTAAGCTTAAGGGTTCTACTGGTAAAGGCGTACTGGATCTGCTGCCCTTGGCCTAGTTGACTTAGAGCATAATATGACTTGTTACATGGGTATAGTGTATACTACACAACCAGAAAGCATGAGATTTGTATGTCTCTTCCCTGCGAGGTATCCTGTGCCCTGGTAGTGCCAGATTTGGTTACCTTTTTGATACTTAATCATGTTTCACATCGGAATTTCATTAAAAAAAAAATATATATAAAAAATTTGAACTGATAAAGATCTCTGATCTGTTATTATTGGGTGGTGGCAGAAATTGCCCTTTGGCCAGCCTTTTCTAACATAACTTATTGCTTAGGGTCCCTGTGGTCATAAAAGATACCATGTTTGATTTTGACCATCTGTACCTTAGCCTTGGACTAGAATATGCTTACAAACAACACGCAATGTGTATCCGTGATAAAGAACCTAAATTGCTATGAAGGAAAATAAGTGAAAATATTCTGCATTTATTTGCATCTGTAAAAGCTTTTAATTACTGTTAGAATTATTTGACTCACATGGAATATTGAAATTGATTTATTGAGAAAAAATTACTTTTTTGGGGGAGAATTAAATTAGATTTTTTTTTTTAAATTAAATTCCTTACGCTTAAAGGTTTGGCTATTTATTTACAGTCATAACCTAGTTGCTCATCTCATATCTTGCATATCATAGTTTCCCCCCTAAAAAGGCAGTTTTATTTATTTTGTGTGTTTAATAAATGCATGTTTATCCCCTATGTGTGATGGCTTTTTCTGACCTGCAATAATTAGCACTTAATTGACAAGATACTAATTAGCTAATTCATGTTAAACTCTCCAATGTATAAAAGTACCATGTTCCCTTATAGATGCCGTGGCAAACCCCTTTCCCAAAAGAGAACTCCAACACGCAGTAGAGCATGCGCACATTCATCGAGGGCACCCGGTTCTGAGTCTACACAGCAGCGCGGCAGCTGCCCGATATGCGGAGGTGAGCGTCTGGCTTCTTCCCGTGATACCTTCTTACTTTGAGAGTTTCTGTTTTAGGAAAGAATATTTATTTTGTCATCTATGAGTCTATTAGCAAATACAGTATGTTGAGTTGATTTTATTATTGGTTTTATTTGTTTAATATACATGTGTGCAGCATAACTACTCGGGATGTTAATTGGGATCGTGCTTTTTTTTTTTTTTTTTTTTTTTTCATGCAATTTTTTTTGTATTGGTTTAAGGTATTCTGTGTTTGTTTTCTGAATGAGACCCTGATAGCCTGTAAGTCTATTATTTAATTTATTTCAGTTTCCAAGCCCCTCGTTGTTTCCTTTTGTAAACGTCTACTTAAACATCTGATACAAACATGATGCACAAAACCACACACTGCCACCCAAGCTCCCGTGGATATTCTAAAGCCAAGATATTATCTTAAAACCCTTTTCAAAAACCAAATGAAACATTCTATAAAGTGACATTTGTGACAACGGAGTAATTACTTTATATGTAGAGACTTTATTATTATTTTTTTAATCTTGCATTTTTTTCGCTCATAGTTTTGCTACATTTCCCTCTTTTTAGGTTATTTCCGCCTTGACTACCTTCCTACTCATGCCTCAACATGCGGAGACGTTCCAACGCCGGGACATGTTTCGCTGTCTTCTTCTGACGATAGTTCCTCCTCTGATGATCACTTGGACTCCATCCTTCCCGAGCAGACCGTTTCATGGGTCACCTGTCCGTTGTGTGGCTTTCGTTTCGAAAGATCAGAGATTGAGCACCATGCCAGCACGTGTGGGGAATAAAAGTCATTTGGAGCTTGTCCTGTATGTGTACTACATGTGCATCAACGAGGCGGTGTAGAAAGATTCGTACAGGGAATGCCTGTAGCACCTCCGTCCTTCTAAGGACCGAAATGTCAAGAAAGTGAAACTTTGAAATAGGTGATTTTATTATAGCTTTTTACTGTAAAAATGAAAACAAGTTCATGAAAACAAGTTTTTATGAACAAAGGAACGGCCAATTAACATCATGATGTAAATGCCACGCTTAGGCTGATTCTTTTTATTGGATGTGTTTGGGACCGACCCGGAAGCTCCCATCGTTATACCATGGATCAAGTCTTCAGGAGTTTCAGTCGCGGGTACTTATTGGTCTAGTCGTTAGACTAGATTCTCTCACCTTTCCAATCCTTAATTGTTTTTAATGGAGGTGATTAATGTTTGTGATTTAACGACCTCTTTGCAATGCAACCCTCAAGCGTTAGAAGCTAGTCAACTAATACTACGTTTAAAGCCAAAGTAAACATCCTGTAAAACCACCTTATTTTCTTTGTATGTGTATATATTGCTTTGTGTATATATACTGTATATATATGTGTGTGTAATATGTATATAGCAAACATTTTAGTATGCGCTAATAAGAATATGATATATTGTAAGCACGTTTGATCAGGGCCCTCCTTACCTCGTTTCTGTAAGTGGAATTGTTTTTTTTTTTTTTTCACATACCCCTTGTTTATCCATTGCTCAGCACTGCGGAATACAAAGGCGCTCTATGAAACAATATAATATATATTAATTGGAGCTTACTTTGAAATACAGACTGAATATTCTGCTGATCTTACAGTAATGGCAGAAGCGTTACACAGCGATATGACAAAAATAACTTGCATTTGCTTGAAATCACAGGTTTATGGATAAATAAGTTATGCTGTAATAATTATAAGCGTACAAGTATGTGTTTAATTCCAACGGAAGACCACACTAAACCCCCAAAACATTATTTCCTTTGTCAGTATTTGGAATACCTGTCAGCAATACCCAATTGTTGTTTTATAAGATAAAGTATCCTGATTGCTGTTTTTCAGCAGACGTACCCGATCTTAAAGCATTAGATCTATCTGAATGTGTTAAGAAAAGGCTGTTTCCTTAGAATGCCAGTGAGATCTAATAGGAAATATTATATATATATATATATCGAATGATCTCCTTTTAGGTGCTTCACCGTGATATTGTAAAGAGGGATAATAACCAGTAGTTACTGGGGTGAGGTCTTTTTCTGTCATTAATTCATGCTGTCTGAATGCTTTGTCCAAGAACTAAATCTATTTACACAGAAGCTGTGACTTCATATTCTCTTTGGTTGCAGAGACAATTATATGTTCCCAAGCAGAGATGTATTTACAGTCAGTGCTCCGCCAGCTGCCGCCCTCTGTGATCGCCGGGAGGCATCTCGCCTGAATTAAAAGGTGCGCCGTGTGTCTTAAAGGGGTACAGTGCCTTCTAATATGGTGTGCGGAGGCTGTGCTGAGGCAGTCTAGCCTGGATGGTGTAAATGGGCCAGGGGGGGAGATCAAAGATTTGTAACTGTAACAGGCCCATTGAGCAGAGGGACACTGGAGGGCCTGAGCACCCGAGAAGGTGATCTGCTCCCCGTGGTCCAGCAGCACACCCGACCGTGTGGACACGGCTTGACCGGTGCTGTTCTGGAGCTAAGAAATGGGTTTTATTTGCAGTCATTTAACCCTTAACGTATGTTTCAAGCAGTTGAATTGCTGCTGGTCTTTGGCTGTTTCATGTATTGGATGCAATCTATCAGCCAGCTTAATACAGCCAATAAGCAGACTAACGGGCGAAACTGTTTATGGGGAGAAATAATTCATGCAAAAAATATTTGAGATTTTCTAGATTTAATCAGTTTGCAGAAAGATCTTAACACAACACATTCTTGTGGAGGTGAAATATAGTGGAGGCACAACGCAGTGGAGGTGAAATATATCTCCATTATTTAATCATTTCATTGCCAGATGAGATTTATTAGACATCAGTATTACAATACATTGCAGGGGTATATGTGTATTTAATTTAATACCTACTACTACTAGTATTTTTAAAGGGACATCCCAGTGTTCCGTGCAGCCTCACAACCACAATGCATATTTAGGTACTTTGTGAGTGCTTTAATTTGCATTATTCAAAAAAAATAAATAAAACTTACCTTTAGGAGAAGCTGCAGCTCTCCGATGGACTGATGTTTCTCATCGCTGATTGGTGGGAGCAAAACTTTCCCATTAGGGAAATGCATATGACCCATTTTCCACTAGAATGCATATGACCCATTTTCAAGTTATTTAGATATTCCCGCTGTAAATAGAATTCAGATGAGCACCATTTTGTATTAAATATACATCTTGTTATAGACACTTTTGCCCAAGTAGAGAAGTTTTTGTTAATGATTTCTTTCTCATCCTTGAGTAAATGAGATAATGTATGTTTACTTGTACATTTAGGACGATATCTACTCCTGTGTAAATAAGAACTGTGACCTTATTCCAGGGGTGTCCACGTTTGATTCTGCAGTGGGCCGCTTTATCAGAAATGTATGTGTGCGTGGGCCTGAGTTGATCAGGGCCGGATTATGAACATCATGAGCCTGGTGCTGAGGATTTTGGTGGCCATTTTATGGAAATAAATAAAGTAGAATCTTAACTCGGCATCGCTGTGTACTGGATAAAGATGACCTCAGTGCTCGGCAGATAATACAAGATAGAATTTTATGTGATGGGATTGGGAGTAATCAATACACTAAAAAAAGTCATCATACATGGGACGCCTGAAGCCACATTTTAGTGCCACTAATCTTTCGTAAATAAAATATGCAGAATGAAACAGAGTAAATGACACAAAACCTTTGCTTTTCCTCTCACTGATTTCTGGGCCAAGAAAGTTTTGTCCTCTGAAGTAACTACAAATTGAGGAGGGCGTTTTATCTCTGGATAAATAGTTAAATTTAATCCTACAGTAAGTAAAGTCACAGGAAACAGATGACCAAATACACACCAGGACAGGTTCTGACACACACACACACAAACAGGCTGCGAGCAACACAGAGGGAGACAGCGCCCCTGCTTAAATCTGCGAGCGGCACCGCAAGAGCTGCAGTTCAGGTAAGGGTGGGGTAGGGTGTATGAATGTTTGTAAAGAATGAATATGCATGTGATAGCATGGATGTGTAAGTAGGGGGACAGGGCACAGGGAGGCTGTAGGTTATGTGTATGTATTGGCTGCTTGTGCATGATAGGAGTGTCATTGCTATATTAAATATATATGATTACTAACATCAATCACCCTCCTATCATGCCCAGGCATACCCAGATTCCAGCATGTACTGGCTGACTTGGCATGATAGGAGTGTGATTGCTGTGATCATGCACAAGCACCCACAGTAGGAACAGCTAGCAGAAATTACACTTTTACCATGTCCATTGGTAATACTTACATTTTTGATTTTTAATTTTTTTCCTGCTCTCCTCCGATGTGATGACCCTCTCCTTACCACAAGGAACACCTTCGGTGGGCCTGCCCCCTCTGAACGTCACTTGTTCTAAGCCGCACTTTGCTTTGAACTTCGCAGCCTGGCAGCCGTTTCGAATGTGGTCTGCCGGCCCACGGACCAGCAGACCACCGCGTGAGTGAGCAGGACCTCGAAGTCCGGCGGGCTGCATTTGCACGCTGGACGCCCCTACCTTATTCTATGTTTGGTGTGGATTAGTTGTACCCAGTGAGTGTTATGTTTTTCTATGTCATAGGGTCTTGTAGCAGCCTCCCTGAAACAGTATTTAAACCTCCTCGCAACAATGAATACATTGAGAAGTGACAGAGAACGAGCACCTTGTGTGTGTCTGAATTATTTACTTCTCCCAGATATCTGCGCTCGCCGCTCTGAAGGTTCTGCAGATTTACTCAAGAGCTCTCGGGAGGCTTTCAGCTCAAGAGAGGTGTCCCCCATGAGAGGAGGGACGAAACATTTTCACCTGCTCTCAAGGTTAGGGCGTTTCTTGCAAATTTCCCTTTATTCCCAACCATCAGTGAAGATTGAACTGGAATCCTACCTTTCATCCAAATATGAAGTTATAACCCATGTGTGCCCTACCTATGTTATATGTGCTATACATGCTATACATATATATGCTTCCTACGTAAAGCTATCACTTATACTAGAAACATACCCCCCCCCCCCGTCTAGTCTTCCTATACGGTCAGGGCCGGCCTTAGGGGTGTGCGGGTGGTAGCAGGGGCGCCTGCCCGGGACTTAAATTAAAACATCGCTTTTTTGTTGTGTTTTGTTTTTTAACTTTATTTAACATGAATGATGTTAAATAAAGTTTAAAAAACAAAAAACAAACAAACTCTCCGTGACTCCGTCGCGGTGCCGGCATCTCATGAAATGCCGGCACCGCGGCAGAGCGAGAAGACGGATGCCTCCCGCTCTCACCGCAGGACTCCGGCAACAAGGTAAGTGAGGGGGGGTGTAGTTTGAAGGGGCAGGGGGGGGTAGTGAAGGGGGGGGCGCCAGAGGAGTAGTCCGCAGAAGGCGCCACAACGCCTAAGGCCGGCTCTGTATACGGTATTCTGTAGAATACAGCACAGCACGCTATTACATATACTGTAGGGTGAGGCAGCGATCTAAAGTGTGACGGAACAGAAAAATAACATTACCCACATTCAACAGATTCCGTAAAAAAGTAAATACTTCTTAAAAGGGATGATATTCCGGAATATAGACATTGGCGGAAGGGAGGTTTGCTCGCTCCCATCATTATCGGTATGACCGGCAGGGACACCGGCAGGTTATTGCTGCTCGATAAAAACAAGCGACGGGTTCATTCTTGCTCTTGGGACTTTGTCCCCTGCCAGGTCTCTCTGAATAGGAGATATTAAACCCCAGAGCCGCAAACACTTCAGGGTTCTTAGATACTCCGGCCGCAGGTAAATAAATAACGTTATATCGCACTCAGGACTGCTTGCCTTTAATGTGCTACGGAACAGTCACAGTTTGACGTTTCATGGGGATTTTCTCCATCAAAAGAGTCATTTTATAAAGAGACGGGCTTCATTTTTTTTTTTTTTTATTTGCCATCAATTTCCACGTCTTCTCTATGTGACATCCCAATATATTCCCAGTATTGCCCCATCCCCTATCTGTTTGCCCGACGCAATGTGGTGGCCCTGCAGTCTTTTATTTTTCTTAGAATTGGTATAATCTCGCCTTGCTTTCAGGACAGTCATATCGTTTATTGAGTATATATATATATATATATATATATAAATGCAATAAATATATATATGTCCCTTTGTACATCAAATAACTATCAGGATTTACTGAATCGAAAAGCGAAGCTACCTGCAACATGCCCCTTTAAATTGCCTCACTGCATTAACTCTTACCACTTCTGCTCGGAGGCTGTTCCACTTATCTACCACCTGCACGGAAAAAAAAGAAAAAAAAGGTTAATAATTTAGATCTTAGATCTTATCCCCTTTTGTTTTAGATTGTGATCTCTTTGCTAAGGATGAAATTACATCCTTTCATACCATAGAAAGTTTTTACATCCTCCGGAGCACAAAGTGTTACCGCGACAGGAGGCAAACAATTAATTTCCATCCTGAAATCCTTAGAGGGGTTTCATTAGAACAGATTCTTTTTCTCTTTCCATAATGACCTGCGCTGCTAGCCGCCCTCTCCAGGGGCATGTGGGTTGGTAACGCGCGGTGCAGGCGACAGACCGTAATAGAATAGTTCACAATAGATAACTGTTACCTCTCGCCGCCGGAGTACGCACGCCTAGCACCGCGTATATGGGGATTCACTCATACAAGCTTCATCGCATACGAATGCTTCAAGAGTCAGTTCCGTGCTCCGGGTGATTTAGGAGGCTTCGCCCGTATACCTTCCATGGGGCAATCCCAGCAAAAAAGGGGTTAAACTTTTCCAGGAGGACAAACCACAGCATGGAACATTTAACGGTATGTCCCCTGATCCGCTACGGATTCTTCAGAAATAGCTGTTTTCTTTAGAAATCCAATTCTGTAGACGCACTACTTGCTATGCCCCGTTAACCCTTTGTACAGCTCTGCGGAATATGATGGCGCTATATATAAAACAGTATGGAAATGTTACAGTTTTACTCTTCTGCTTTCCCGTGTTCTGAAAAGTAGCAACGTTTTTTTTAAAAAAAGGAATGAGTTGTTGTTAAAATTGAAAACAATGTTGCCATATTTTTAAACCTTGAGTGGATCGGTTTGGCTTGGCACTGGCTGGGCTGACTGCTTCACGTACGAAACATTTGGGCTAAGTTGGTCTGGCAGGGTAATGGCTGAGGTGGGCCATAGATCTATGGGGGTATATTTACTAAGAGAGGAGTTTCCGCCTCCCGTGCCGGCGCTGTGTGTTACGAGGGGCTGAGCTGGCCGGCTTAGTTTAGTTCATTCGGAGGGTTTAACTATGCAGTTTCCGGGGTCAGTAGGCTTACCCCTGTATAAAGTAAATTCAGAGAGTTGAGATGCGGACATTGATGCCATAGTCCCGCATTAGTGAATACACCCCGATGCGGACCAAACGTGGACCAATTTCACTGGGATCAGCTTTATCTTAGTAAAAAGAAATTCTGAAAATAAGAGAATTCTGGGTTTATCTTCTCGCTATAAAAGGCGTCATTTAACTATGTAAGAGATCGTTACGGGTGGAATATGTCGGGAATATTCTCGGCAGCTCCCGGGGCCCTACATGTTGCTCTATATATATATTTAGAGGTGAATGCAGTCATATGATGATAGAATTGAGGCGGCTAAGGATCTTGTGAGTAGTCCACTGGCCTTTCCTAATGGATCCATCTATAGTTATTCTTTTTAGTACTTTATTTCATTTTATAGTAAAGCAGCAAATATGTAATACATTCTTCTGTAACCTCCGTTAGATGTTGTTTTCAATTAATCTCTTTTGGCATATGGAAAGATGTAGATCCCAGGTGCGCAGTAGATCCCAGGTGTGCAGTAGATCCCAGGTGTACAGTAGATCCCAGGTTTACACAGCTACAAAGGAACATCTATCTACATCCCCTATTCGACGCCTTCCATACAACATTAACCCCTTAATGGCCAAGGATCCAAGAAAGCTTGCTATCCAATGGGTGACACTAATATCCCGAGGGCGAGAAGGTTTTCCTGCTATATAATCATCTAGCTTTTTTGCGGAGAAGGGGGTCACCCCGCGGCATGTTGCAACAAAAATTGTCAAGGGCGCTACTGTGTAGCTTACATACAACATATATGCTAACAACTTGTTTACACTTGCGTAATACTATAAGTAGGCCCGTCGCTATTTCTGTTATATTTTGGATGCTGCAGCACCACATTTTATTTCATCGCTGACGCGCCCAGGGGTATTTGTGATAAAAGATCTACAATAGGATCTGTGTGACTTAACAATCTCTGTTGCTAGAGGCTCACACTCTGCAAGTAGAATCCAGAAAGTGGATCACAACTTTCTACTTCAGCTGACAGCAGGATTCCGATGAAATATTTATCATAAAAAATGAAGGCGAAATGGGCACGAATACCCCAGCTATGTGGCGAAAAACCTAAATTTGAGATAATAGAGATGTAGTTTACCTAAATGACCACTAGGTGCTGCTAAATGCACAAGAGGTCACTTCTAACATTAAGAAACGGAACAAATGAGGTTATTTATTATTTATTGTTTTATATAGCGCCATCAGATTCCGTAGTGCTGTACAAGGGGTGGACAGGACATAACAAGTAGTATGTAACATAACAAATTGACAGAGACAACAGGTGAGGAGAGCCCGGCTCAAAGAGCTTACAGTCTTGTTTAGGATAGCCTCTAACCACCAAAAGTGTCCCTCCATCTCCATTTGAAATTTACACGTTTACTGCAATCGCTCTTTATATGAAATTTTCAATGCATAAGAATGTAGATTACTTTATAAAACCATTGTTTTAATATGATTTATGCTCCACATTAGAAAAAAAAACTGACAAGGTAGAGCTGAGTGAAATGTTTCAATAAAGGTTTCTGAAAAATAGCAGAATGTAGCAATGGCCTCCTAGGTAAGTGGCACGGGCCGACCAGCCAAGATAAATCTCTCCTTCTTTCTCGGGTCACTCTGTGCCCATGTCCTGGTTCGCCGGACCCCTTCACGGAGTGAAGCCCCCAATCACCTACCTTGCAAATTTTTCAATTGCACAATTATTTTTTGTACACAAACCTCAATGCTTGTATGATACAACATGTGTGTGACATCACTGATATGATGGTCGACGACAAATGCTCACAGAAAGCCAGTAATTCCCATCAATGGTTAGTTCTGTGGCTAAAAAAGAGCAAGCTTATCAATGTGATATAAGTGGACATTAGCGCCGGTTACCCCAAATGAAGAACATTTCTAGAGAAACATAATTCCAATAAGGGGTGTAACATATTTTTGAAGATTCTGAGTCAAACTAGAGGCAAAGTAGGAGTCTGAGTCCTTTCCCTTTACTCAGTCAAGTTTATTTGAGGATGCTTATGAAACTTGTTTAACCTGGACTTATTATACTCTCTAAAGATCCATATTACATAGTGAGATGTTGTTATGTTCCAACTTTTGTGATTCTATTTAAATTAACTTATTTTTTAAACTCTACAGCAAGCCAACTGGAGGGAAATTGTCAACAAAAAGCTCAAGTTTCCCGCTTCCCTCATCAACGCCATCCATGATGGAAACCTCATTCAGGTCCAGCAGCTTCTGCAGGTCAGCGATGGAATCCTACGTCAGCTGGATGATAGTGAGGACAGGTCATGGAGGGAGGCCCTCAACTTGGCCATCCGGACAGGCAATGAGGAGGTCATGAAGACCCTGCTGCACTGCGTGAAGTTTGACTTCCGCCAGATCCACGAAGCTCTGCTGGTAGCTGTGGACACCAACCAGCCACACGTGGTTAAGATGTTACTGGACCGGCTAGACCGGGAGAAAGGGATTAAAATGGACATCAAGTCGTTTTCATTGGCTTTCTTCGACAATTCCATTGACAATTCTCGTTTTGCCCCCGGGGTGACTCCGCTCACCTTGGCCTGCGAGAAGGACCTCTATGAGATCGTAGAGATGTTGATGAAGAAAGGTCACGTGATCACAACCCCTCACAAGATCTCTTGCGCCTGCTTGGAATGTAGCAATGGACGCAAGTACGATCTCCTCAAGTTCTCGCTGTCCCGCATCAATACATACAAGGGCATCGCCAGCAGAGCTTACCTTTCCATAGCCAGCGAGGACGCCATGCTGCGCGCTTTCAAGCTAAGCAGAGAAATAAAGCGCCTGTCGAGGAAGGAGCCCGAGTTCAAGGTCTGCTTTAATAATTCATGTTCAGATGATGCTGCGCCGGACATGGCCTCATCTTCACCGTCCGCGGTAGAACTGTAGTTTCCATAACTGCCTTCCTTTTGTGTAGTCAAAGCAGTAACAATGGAATAAAGTGCGTAAAACCTACTTAACAAGATACTTATCCGGCGAGGAAATCTTTGGCTCCTGAGGAACAGTCCAAAAGTCTCTGATCGGAGCTTCAACGTCCGATGACGAATCCCTGAAGGCGAAACGCGTTGACGTGAGGAACGCAAAGCGGAGCAGCCAAAGTATACCCAGAACACAAGGGATAACGCAGATCGTGGAAAGATAACGCAGATCGTGGAAAGATGCCGAAGCTCCAACCACAAGAGACCTTTGGACTGTTCCTTAGGAGCGGCTAAATGACTTTCATTTGTAGTCATTTATTTTATACAAGCGGATGCTATGCATTGTTTTAGTAAAATTGTTGAGCATTCACGATAATTTAAGTTGAAAAAAGACAAATGTCCAACTTATCATTTTCTTAAAATTAGCTGTGGCTGGTGTATTGGTCTCTAAACCTGACGAAAGGGGAAGAATGTAAATTCTATTCACCCCATTATAGTCTAACAATAAATAATGCCTCCTTTTAGTTCCAGATTTTTTTTAAAAATTAATATTTCTTTTATTAGGTAGAAATTTCCAAGTACATATAAATAGATAATACATAAAAACATCAGCTAAGAAAACAAAGAAATAATATAAAAAAATAAAAAATATAAATAAAAAAAAAAAGAGAAGAAAAGAAAGAAGAGAGAGAGATTCCAGATTTTGGTTGTGGATAGCTGGAGGTTCTACTTGATTTCTTTCTTGCCAAAGCAAATATTTTTGTTGATTTATGTCTATTGCGTGGTCTGTACTTGCAGCCGGAATACCTGAGTTTGGAGGACCTGTGTCAGGAGTTTGCGGTGGAGCTGCTGGGCATGTGCCGAAACCAAAGCGAAGTCACCGCCGTGCTCAATGACTGCGGGGACGACAGCGACGAGGAGCAGATGGACAATCAAGCCTTCGAGGAGGGGATCCCGAACCTGGCCAGGCTTCGCTTAGCCGTGCATCACAACCAGAAGAGGGTGCGCCAACCTTAAATATATGGTCCGGTAGAAAGAAAGGAGCCGGGCATTCCATTGATAATACCCCAAATTATTGATAACTACCCATTGTATATGTATAATGTGAACTAAATTTATCCAAAAATCATCAAAATACATGAGCGATAGCAATAATTATATATATATGTGGGGAAAAGTTTCTGACAGTGAAAAAAATATATATTTTAAATATAGTCATGTTAATTGTTTATTTTTAGCATTAAACAAAATGCAAAGTTATTGAAGAAAAATCAAAATCAAATGAATATTTGGTGCGACTGCCCTTTTTATATATATGTTCACATTTTTTAATTTCTCGCCCCTTTAATGCAGTTTGTGGCTCATCCCATTTGCCAGCAAGTCCTGTCCTCGATCTGGAGCGGGAAGCTGTCGGGCTGGCGGGGCAGCAACACCATTTGGAAACTGTTCATTGCCTGCGCCATATTTTTCACCATGCCTCTCTTGTGTCTTGTGTATTGGCTGGCTCCAAAGTCCAAGGTAGGAGTGACTTTCTCCCAAATATTCCCCCAAAAAAATCCATGAACGTGAAATTGTCGTGAAATTTCTAGAACATTTTTACTAATTCTTGGTGAATAGACTCTATAAGATTTACCGCAGCCTCTTACGTCTACCCATAGTTGGAAGTGGCACAGGTTTCATTTGGTTTAATGGCTGAACTCTCGTTTTGTCGCAGGTTGGCAAAATCCTGAAGATCCCGGTAATAAAATTCCTTCTTCATTCCGCCTCTTACTTGTGGTTCCTCGTCCTCCTATTGGTGGAGTCCTTGATAATGGAGAGGAGGCACGATATATATGAGGGCAGGAACCAAGCCATTTGGCAGAACTCCTTACACATGATCTGGGTGGCAGGTCAGTCTACAACAGGGGGTCTTTTGTTGAAGTTGATACCGTCATAGAAATAGCTGTTAAGGTACATGAGCTTTTGGACCTCAGAGGTCTTTTCTTGAAGGCCCATGCTCAATCACCCACTGGTGTCGTCGTCTTTGGTAGGGTTCCTTTGGCACGAATGTAAAGAGGTCTGGATTGAAGGTTTGAGGAGCTATTTCTTGGACTGGTGGAACTTCTTGGACATCGTCACGATCAGCATGTACCTGGCCTCGTTCTCTCTGAGGATCCTGGTGACCGTGAAGGGCTACACGACCTGCATGGATGATCCAGACTCCCCCATCTGCTTTTACTTCACCAAGGCAGGTGAGGCGTCCGGTAACGAGATGATTATGGTATCTTGTGAGCGCACATGAGCCAGAAGCAAAATGTTATAAAAGCTAAATTTCTATCAAACATGAGCAGAAGATGAATTTTTTCATCCATTAGTTCCTTGAAACATGCGTCGTCCTTTCATTAACTGTTTCCAATGCTTGGAGCTCAATATTTTCCAACATACAACCTTGAAGAAAGTCTACCTGTTTTATTTCTACAATATAGTTTTCTACCAGTGTAAATTGATTTATAACCATTGGGGCCATTAAAAAATGTAATTTATAAGATAATAGACAGTATATTTTGTAAGATGTGCAAAAGGCAGACAGGACTTGGTGAATATAAGTTTTCAGTTGCGAGGTAGAAAGGCTAAACGTGGACTAGCCGGCGGTCTCGTAAATTTGCCCTTATTTCATGGGTTCTTTCAGAGAGGGAGGAATGGAACATGGAGGATCCCCAGTTCATTGCCGAGGTTCTGTTTGCCGTGACCAGTATGCTGAGTTTCACTCGCTTGGCTTATATCCTGCCTGCCCACGAGACCCTGGGAACCCTGCAGATATCCATTGGGAAAATGATCGACGATATGATAAGGTGAGGAATAGCTTCAGTGTAAAAGTTTTAGATACAAGCTTAGTTTTATCCTCAGGAACTCCATAGGTGAATCCTCGTTATATCCACCCTGAACGGATCTACACATCTTCATGCCCGGTGACTTGTGCTACCCGGAGTCCACCCTTGCGGGACGCGGCCAGGACTGCACACTGACATCAGTGGGTGGTCCCGCTGATATAGGTGGGCGGTCCTGCTGATGTCGGGTGCGTTACTGATGCCATCAGTGGGCGTTTCCATCTCTGACATCACAGGATACACCCCCAGTTAAAGAAAAAATGGGCAGGGAGTGGGGTTGTGTCACGTGACCCGTAGGATTCGGGCGTTGAGCTCCCAGGTATGCACATCACTAACACTCAGAGCCGGCCTTAAGTGTTCTGGCGCCCTGTGGACTACTCCTCCGTCTCCCCCCCATCCCCTTCTCACTGCCCCCCCACTCTTCCCCTTCTCATTGCCCCCCTCTCTGCCCCTTCTCACTGAACCCCCCCCCCTGTATCCCTACTTACCTTGTTGCCGGAGTCCTGTGGTGGGAGCAGGGGCGCCGAGCGGTCACTGAAACTTCACAAGCGATCCCTCGATAGCCTTACTAATAATATTCATCTCGCGTTCTCACAGGTTTATGTTCATCCTGATGATAATTCTCACTGCTTTTCTGTGTGGACTCAACAACATCTATGTGAACTACAGCGAATCAGACAAGCTCGGCAAGTATGTTTTTAGGCAACAATATGATAACAGCGCACAATTACCGGCAATCTTATTGTCCTACCTCTATCTGACCTACTCCAATGTTCCATAAATGTTCTAAATTGTACAGCTTTTACTGTTGCCGTCACCTCTTGTGAACATCGGTTTGGTACGTTTCACATATCATGTATGTTTGTTGGCCCGTTGGCTCATCCAGCCCCTGGGATCTCGGTGGGAATCCCCCTTTTGAAGATTGTGCAGCTTCTGTGTTTGTTCATTAGTTGAAATCCTATGGAAATAAAACTATGTTGTACATTTTCAGCTTTAATGAAACCTTCCAGTTCCTCTTCTGGACCATGTTTCAGATGGTGGAAAGAACGACGGTTGACATGAATCACTTTGTGGTGGCTGAGTTTGTTGGCCGTGCTCTATACGGACTGTTCACCATAGTCATGGTCATTGTCCTGCTCAACATGCTTATCGCTATGATCACCAACTCCTTCCAGAAGATCGAGGTTAGCTCCTGCTCGTTACATCTTTCTTCTGCCTCCGGCCCTAACAATGTCCTTGTGTATAAATCAGTGAGCCGACCTTTTAAATCTTCCTTTGTCCCCCTTCCATCTCTCTGCTACCTTCTCACCTATCTTCTCAGAAGACACCTTTACACTTTACGATTTCTTTATGTCTCATCTCTATAGGACGACGCAGACGTGGAATGGAAATTCGCTCGCTCCAAACTTTACCTTTCATATTTTCGAGAAGGGCTGACTCTCCCTGTTCCTTTCAATATCATCCCCACTCCCAAAGCTCTCTTTTATGTCATCAGGTAAAAAGATGATTTATTCAATAAGAAAGTCTGGAGAAACGGGCACTATATATTAAAAAAACCCTCGCTTTACATTGATGATCTACACTATTTGTATACAGAGTTAGAGTAGATATCTAGGACTACTACAGGCAACATTATTTTGCATTTATATTCGTATTTTGTTATTTTTATGTATCAAAAAAACATATCATGATCCCTAAATGGATTATTACACCTATATAAATATGCTTAGATTAGATGAAAGATAGAAAAGTCATTTCTAGGGCTGCTTGTTTTGTGATTTGCTTCTCTGACAATGGAATTTTGAATGAAATAC
This sequence comes from Spea bombifrons, assembly GCF_027358695.1. Taxonomy (NCBI): domain Eukaryota; kingdom Metazoa; phylum Chordata; class Amphibia; order Anura; family Pelobatidae; genus Spea; species Spea bombifrons. Next base: position 134,889,313 of record NC_071088.1, on the reverse strand, counting down.
CACAGAATTCTTCAGAGACGTAGAACCCCAATTAAAATGCCCGGCAATTTCCACGGAGATCGACCCGAAACCCCGCCGAAGCCTTTCGATATGCATCTCCATGGCTGACGAACTCCTAAATGTCACGTTTGTTTGATTGCAGAGCCATTTTCAAATTCCTGTGCTGCTACAAGCCCAAGAAAAAACCGGAATACCCTCCAATCTCTACAATCGTAAGTGAAATAAAAATCACACATCAACAAATCTAGTCCCGGACGGGACGCTGTTGGACACTGTAGGAAAAATCCTCTTTTTTGCCATTTCAGCAATTTTTTTTCCCAAGACACAGCTAATTTTTACAGGTCTGTGACCACCACCCGTAAAGAGCCTCTACTCGCCCAATGGTGATGCAGAAACTTGATAAAGTAATTGATTTCCTTCTGGGAGTTACATCCCAAGAGAGCTTGTAGGAGACTTGAGGTTTTGACTCGCCAAATACATTATTTATTTTGAAGGCGACCCCTAGAAAGTGTCTCCCACAAGAAGGGCTGCGCTAGCTTTGAATTATGGATAGTTCCTTCTATCAGCTGACTCGCAAGACGTTTCTCCTGCTTGACCACCATTGACCATCCTACATGGTCAAGCAAGGTTCTCCCACAGCAGAAGCTCACTGAGGTTGGATCTTTATAATGTACTGTACAGTGACATTGGTGAGTTGGCCTGCCAACAACCGGAAGATTATATTTAGGTCCAGAAGAGTAAGAGATGTAAGTACCGGCACTGGTTTTAAGGTCCAGCTGGCCACCGAGAACAAGTCTCTTCTCTTGTCTGTCAAACGGATCACCGCACTTCAAAATACAAACCGTATAAAAGGCTTTTTCGCAGATAGAAGAGACCGAAGTATAAAACGTAACGCTTATTGTAGCGCTACAAAATAAAACAGCAAGACGAATAGGTTACAAGTCAGCTGGCAACCCGACGCGTTGCGTCCAGAACAGGACTTAATCATAGGTCTCACCTAACCTAACGCATCAGGCCGCTAGCTGACTTGTAGCCTTTGCATCGTGATGTTTTATTTTGTGCCGCTACAATAAAAGATTTCTGCATTTCGGTCACTTCTATCAGCGAAAAATCAGTCCTTTCATCATTTAGGTTCTTAATCAAGGGTTGATGTTATCAATCAGGCAGGTCTTTCTATTAATGGTGAATACATGTATATATATATATATATAATGTCCCCTGAAGAAGTTTGTATCCTCAGTCTAACAGGAACGGCGGATGCAGCGATTTACAAGGAGAAAGCCGAGCCTCGTATCGTCTACAGGTGATCAGAGCTCTGGTCCAGAGATACATCGACACCGCCAGGAGGGAGTTTGAGGAGAGCCGACGAAAAGGTAACGGAATCAAACTTATAACCCCCCCCCATCAAATAAAATTGACGAACGCAAGAAAACGTTACCAAATTCAAATTGGGGTTTTTTTTTTGTACGTGGAAAAACAGGGGAAATTTTACATTTTTTTGAAAAATGCATTTTTTATTTTATTTGGAAGATGTTGGTGGGAAAACAGCTGCACAGAACATGTCTGTAAATAAATAGCCCCAGTTATAAAACATATATTCCTAGGGTTAAATTATGAGACCCTTATACTGTCTCATATGAAACATGGGCCCAGTGCGTGTACCAACTTAGACCCCACAACATACATAAGCATGACATATATGTATATAGATATATGGGAAATGGTTGTATCTAGAGAATGTTCCTGAAAAATGCAAACTCCCCGCCCACTTCCTCTACAACAATTGCCTCTTCCTGCGCGTGGGGCTCACCACACACACAACATCAGCGGGGCCGCCATCTTGCATGGGGAAGGCTTGGATTTTTTTTGGTTTTGTTTTGCTTACTTTACCAAACTTTGTCTTTCATTGAGAGGTTTGCCACTAGAAAAGCTTTTTGGATTGCCGGTCTCCTGTTAGCGTGACTTGGTAAATTATCAAATCTAGAATATATAACGTCGTACATTTTACTTTTTGCAGATCTGGGGAACCGAATAACAGAACTTAACAAAAACGTTATCCGTCTCCAATCCGAGGTGAAGCATCTACGGCGCTCCATTGGGGAATGCGGGGTCCCTGGCAGCCCCAAAGAAAACGAGAACGTGCTGAGCCACTACATAATGAAAGTGAAGAGCGGCTTCCGAAGTTACGACCAGGAGTCCGTCAGCAACGAGTCCTCAGAGGTGATGGTTCATCAGGGCTTTGATAGGAAGCTTGTGCCAGAAGACGACTGCCCACCATATCCCGATGAGGTGTCTTTAAGCAATCAGATGGCCGGACAGGAGGATGCTAAGCAATTAGAAGAGGGGGAAGATAATTGAGTGCGGGAAGCTGATAAAATTCAACAACTTCAGCCATGAGGCCCACTAATAAAGCAGGTCAAAACACATTTTGGAGACAACGTGCTCCATATGCAGCTCTAGCCCTATCTCCAGCCTTATCCAATACACATTTACTGAAGGAGAATGCATGGGAAACCCACAAAGAGAGCACAGTAAGGATCCAGTGATGATGTATACGCTACCTAAAATCCATATTATTCTAGATCCCCTGGTGGCTGTATGGGGAATTGCAAGAAAACACATTGAAGAAGTTCAGGGAGTGACCCAAATGCTTTAAATCAAAGCTGACCCAGGTCCAATACAAAAAATCTAATTTTCTTTAAAAGATCGACAGGATATATATCTTTTGTAAATTTTTGTTTACTGGAGCTTCTTGTAAATGTTTGTGACGCATGTAAGACACGGCAACTAGTTTTATTAGTGATGGCACCGTATAAATCCCTAGGTTTCTTGTAGCAATGATGTAAGGTTGCAAAAAGAGTAATTTTTCTAGCAGGAAATCTTGAAAATAACTTCATTATAAATCATCTGTCCTCCCAGAATATTGCCATTGAATAACAATTTTTTTTAACTTTATTTTAGATGGCCCCCCGTATAATACTAAAAAAGGGTGCAGAGTTATTAATCACTGTATGCACTGTGACTATAAAACACGCCAACAGGAGTACATTAGTTATCGACATCTGTTTTCACCATATAGATTTTCACCATTAGTCTACATTGAGAGAGTGTGTGTGTGTGTGTGTGTGTAAGAAAGTGTGTGTGTGAGAGAGTGTGTGTGTGTGTGAGAGAGAGTGTGTGTGAGAGAATGTGTGTGTGTGAGAGAGAGTATGTGTGTGAGAGAGTGAGTGTGTGTGAGAGAGAGAATGTGTGTGAGAGTGTGTGTGTGTGTGTGTGTGAGAGAGTATGTGTGTGAGAGAGAGTGTGTGTGAGAGAGAGTATGTGTGTGAGAGAATGTGTGTGTGTGAGAGAGAGTATGTGTGTGAGAGAGAGAATGTGTGTGAGAGAGTGTGTGTGTGTGTGAGAAAGAGAGATTGTGTGTGAGAGAGATCGGTCTCCAAACCAGAAAAAGGAAACACGTCCAAAATGAATCAGGTAAAAAACAAACAATTTGTTCCAATCATTGTTTTGTCCTCATTCACACACATTACATATTATTGAGACAGTTGAAAGAGTGCAAATCAAAAGGAGCAACAAATGTTTGTCCTGTGTATTTGCTACGTGTGCACTTAGAGGGAGACTGTCAGATCCGATCTAACTTCTATCAAAAAAAAAAACAACAACATTATTTGTATGCATGAATTTAATATGTATTCAAATATATATGCTTATGTGTTTTGCCTTGTTTTCAAATTTATGACAGAGAGATGTAAAAGAAAAATAATTATTCCCTCTAGCTGTCTCGTTATTTTGTGAGATGCTCCATTTTCAGTATTTACAGGTTGCCATCCAATAGGCCAAACGCAACAAAACCATGTATTAGGACACCACAACAAGCTATCTAGTGTCATCTTATCTCTCGATTTTCATTATGTCCGTTGGTCCTCCGGTGGTTCTCCCCAATATCTAAAATTTTTGCCGTTCCATTCCCTGCCATTCGTTTTATTCCCAGCGGCCCCTGCCCATAGTTACCGGACCCAAAAAATGACATGTTTCAGGGATAGAAAAAAAATAAAGAAATTATTATTTTGTTAGGGGATAATAACAGTGCTGAAAGTACTGGGAGCGTTCCAGACACCAGAATGATTCTAATGTGATTGTGTGGTCTGGCTCAAGGATTAGAGATGGAGAACAGAAAGTGAAAAAAACACACTTTCTGCAATATTTTAAAGAAACTCAGCTACAGGAAGCATCTGTGATCGAGTTGGGACAGGTCGGGCCAAACACTGTTTTATTCAGACTAAGCATATACTACGGTGTGTGTGTGTGAATGATTAAGCTCTGCTCATTCCTTCTTATGATTTACCAATTTCTCCTGCTTTTCACCAAATTAAACAATTTGACTCATACTGTAGACATGCATGCCATCAGGAGATCAGGGTAAATTCTTCTATTAGCGCCAAGCTTTGATCAGGCTTGCAGCGCTGGAAAATAATGAAGTCTCTGATTACGAGCAGAGAGAGGAAAATGATGACATCAGATGATTACTGCGAGGGACTCCTGTTTAGAAGCAGGTACCCGGCGGCATGGACAGTAATACCCGCTGCAGGTCGGAGCTTGTTTGTGATGATTTTGAGACACCTGGGGCCGCTGGATAATGTTTTCCAAGGAACTGTCGCCATGGCTACTCAATTATAACCACATGGGTAATTAGCGTAAAATATAAACGCATTCCCATCTTGTAAAGTCTGACACTAGTTCCATTTTTGGACTAAATGGCTTAAAATAAACCACGACCAAGAAATAATATATTATAGATTTTTTTTTTCTACCCAGGTCAATATAGCATTTTGGAAACTTGTTACAACCCTTTCTAAAGGCATGAACCAAAACAGCTTTATAACACGGTAATTCTACAATGGTAGTGTCATGTCGTTTTTGTGGGGGATTTTTTTTTTTAGACATTTTCTTGTTTTCCCAAATAACAGAGTAGGATTTTCTTCAAAGTCCTTATTCTGCTTACAACAAAATATATTTGGGGGGGCTAAGGTATAATTTTTTTTTTAAAAATAATAAAAAAAAATTGCCCTCCTCTCCGTAACTAGAGGTCAACTTGGGGTTCAGAGCCTGTGAGGATTTCTTTTGTATGTAGGGGGTTACTTTAAAAATATATTTTTATTTTATTATTGAATTTATTTATTATTTTTTTTTAAGATGGAGAAACTTTGTTTTCTCTTGTTTCTTACTTTGATCTTCATGTCTGCTGTTGGTGGAATAAAAGTGAGCCATTAGGAATAAATTCACTAAACACTAGTATATCTTAAAACATTAAAGATTAAAGACTTCCTGGTAGGCAGTTTTACAAAAACAAAAAAACAATCCATGTGCTGCCAGTCTAGGCACATAGATGACCTCCTAGGCCATTTACCAGTGCCCCCCCCCATTCCCATTGAATCTGAAATTTAGAATTGAATGAATACAATTGCTAGTTGGACTCTTAAGGGGTCCACACGATGTCAGCCGAGCAGCAATAACCACCTGAAGAAACTCTCAGATTTAAAAACATGATTGAACATTGAGAAAAAGAAATTTGCTGGTATGGTGCTATAGCGTAGGATTTACATAATAGTAAGGTCACTTATGAAACAAGTAAAGAGAAAGAAAAAAATAATCTTGGTAATATTTCAGAAATATAAATAATAATGTGATGGCTAAACGCAATAACAAAATGACTTAAGGGGGGTAAAGAAAGATTCTAGCCATTCTAGACACTGACACTCCTAAACGCTTGGAGGGGTAAGAGTTGGCTAGCAGCTTGGCAAGTGAGAAAACAGCTCGATGGGACTGCCAGACAGGCCCAATTTGTTCTCTAGGCCAATGTGGTACCCATATTCTGAATAGTATCAAATTGTGAATAAATGCTGTCAATCAATTTGAAAGTCTAAAATAGCCCATTGCCAAATAACGGGCCCACTTTAATAATCCTCGCATAATCCACGTTGCCATTTTCCCGTTAGACCGTCTGCGCTAACGACAATCAAGGAGACAGCCACCCGCAGAGATCTATAGATGATTGCGTGTCTACAGCGGCAGAATCCAGCAGCAGTGTGGTAACATGGTAAGAATGCACGGATGTTCAATTTCTTTAATCCTAGATTATAAAGGCTCCATTAAATTCCTAGTTTCTATAGAATAATTACTATATATAAACAGATGAAATAGAGGTCAATACAACAGCTGCTACATAATGCGCATGTAAAGTAGTTTAGAAACAAAAATATTGCAAGTTCATACGGCCTGCGTCAATTCTGTGTATCTATTCAGAAAAATGTACGAACTAGACTTGTGCATTCGTAAGAAGATATAAACGAACACGAAGAACACACACAAATATTCGCCCGCAAAGAATATGGGAACGGGTAAACATTTGTGGAATACAAAAGGGTTTTTTTGTTTGTTTTTTTTACGAAAATGAACACGACGACCCCCCTCCACACCAGTATTTGGGACAAATATGGCACATGCAGGCAGTTTGGAGGCACTGACAAGCTTTTGGGGGGCACAGATGGCTCAGACAGGCTTCTGGCAAAGATGGCACAATCTAGGGTCACTGGCAAGCTGTTTGGGGGCACAAAGATGGCACACAAGCTTTTTGGGGGAAACACAAGCTGTTTGGGGACAAAGGTGGCACAAGCATAAGATGGCATAGGCTAGCTGTTTGTGGGTACTGGCAAGCTGTTTTGGGAAAAATGGCACAGACAATCTGGGGTCGCTGCCAAGCTGTTTTGGGGATAAAGGTGGCACACAACCTATTTGGGGGCACAGACAAGCCATTTGGGGGCAAAGGTGGCATAAACAAGTGGTTTGGGGGCACACACAATCTGTTTGGGGGGCAAAGGTGGCACAGACAAGCTGAACAGGGGCAGCCAAAGGCAAGGCAAACTATGGGTACTGTCAAGATAATCTGGGGACAAAGATGGCACACAAGCTGTTTGGGGGCACAGATAAGCTGTTTGGGGCAAAATGTGCACAGACAAACTGTTAGGGGACAAAGATAACACAGGCAGGTGGTTTGGGGGAAGATATGGCAAAGGCAAGCGGTTTGTGGGCACAGATGGCACTGGGGTCTAATTGCAATTTGTAAATTTTATTTTTTAAGAATGTACATTATGTTACCTTATTTACAGCATTTTTCAACCACCCTGCTTCCACAGGAGACTAGCGACAGCTCTGCCAGTGAGGGCTCTTCCTCCAGCCCCTCTAATTGGTGGTCCTGCAGTATCTGGTATATGAGCTCAATGGAGCTGCCGCCAGTCTCTTTTTCTCTTTTGGAAGAAAGGAGGAAAGCTGTCTCCTCTAACGGACCACCAGGCATCTTAAACCTGTAATAGTTGTACCTCGCTAATGACAGCACTGTGTGAGAGAGTGAATTTATGAATAATATAGCATTATGGATGTGGGTGTTATTTTTTTTGGGGGGGGGCGCATTTCATTCTTATACATAATGTTATACATCTGGGTAAGATGAGAGGTCATGCTGTGACACAGTACTTGAAGCATGTGATGTATTTGCTTGAATGTCTTCAATTTAATTGACAATATTATGTGAAATAGACAGAGTGATGTTTGATCAAGCTTTCCTTAGTGTGTGAGAATTTGCACCAGTGTGGCAGATAGAGGTCAGTGTGAGTCAACTGCTGAGTAAGGGGTTTCAGGGTATGACGGTGGTGTCGTATTTATTATGGGGGACTAGATGAAGAAAAATTATGGGGGCTAGGCCCCTACACATGTCACATTATACTGGGACGTAACATGATAAATTACATTTAATCTAAAATCCATTTAGATTAAAATGGATTTTTGATGAATTTTGCAACTTTTTTTTTCCCTTTTGCACTTTGAGGTTCACGTGCCATGAAGCCTCCTGTCCCCTGACGTAGCCTGCCTATGCCTCTGCCTATCGCACGTTCGATAGAGACCCTATTTGGCTCAATTGCTGCCCCCATTTGATCCCTGTTCGCACAGTAAATGCTGTGCCATTGGGGGAGGAGCTCCCAGCCAACACACTCCCCACCCAGCCTGGAGTCTCCCTGCCCTCCCCAGTGTCTGAATGCAAGCCCTTTAGTCACTGTATTTGCCCCGCCCCTTTCCTGATAGCGTCCACACTGCTCAGCAACTCAACTGTGTATAAAATTAATATTTGGGCTGCTGAAAGCTAGGGGAGGCGGGGGTGTTTAGGGTTAAATTTAGGGGCAGTTATGGTTGATGGGGTGTTTAGGGTTGATTTAGGGGCAGTTATGGTTGATGGGGTCTTTAGGGTTAATTTAGGGAAATGTATTTTAACCTATACATTAAGTAGTAAATGTACATTTATATATTGTGAACCCCCATTGGAATTACCCAGCAGCTGCCACTGCACACAGGCTCATCAAAATTGGACAACAGAAGGCTGGAAGAACGAGGCACACTTTGGGCCTCTTAGTAGCAATTGGGCATTGTTTAAATGCGACGGCCTACCTGAATACGGTTGCTGACCCTGTCCATCCCTTTATGACCACACTGTACCTATCTTCTGATGGCTACTTCCAGCAGGATAATGCACCATGTCACAAAGCTCACATTATCTCAAACTGGTTTCTTGAACATGACAATGAGTTCACTGTACTCCGATTGCCTCCACAGTCACCAGATTTCAATCCAACAGAGAACCTTTGAGACATGCAAAATCCACAGCAACCGTGTGATGCCATCATGTCCATATGGACCAAAATCTCTGAATCTCCACAACTTTCTACAAAGTATGCCACGAAGAATGAAGGCAGTTCTGAAGCAAAAAAAAAGGGGTCCAACCTGGTACTAGCAAGGTGTACCTAATAAAGTGGCCATTAAATATAGGTCATCAATGTATCTGTTGCATCAAACTATACAAAATCACTACTATATAGACTAAGGTCCTCTTCCAGGAACCCTTATATAGGTTAGCAAAGGAAGGGCAAACTTTGTACCCATAACAGCGCCACACCACTGGGTGTAACTACCACCACTAAGACTTAAATATTCAACTGCATGTACACCTTTTCTTGAAGAAGAATTCAACAAAGGGGAAGTAAGATCTAAGATAACCAGATGGTCTCTAATAAACAGTAGATCATTTCTGTTGTGTGTGTTGGAAAACATGGAAGTCTGTATTTCGCTAAGTGGCGGCACTGGACGTCGCACTCTGCCGCTAGACATCCTCAGCGGTTCCCCACTTGCCGCGCGTGGCCGGGGAAGGGGGATGGTGTTCGCTGTTGGGGGGGGCAGGTTTTAGTAAGCGGCTGTACCACTAGACGGAGTTGCAAAATTTCTTATTCCTTTCTCCATTTTTATCTGATGTTTAAGTTGGTTTTTGACTACAGACCATGTGGGAGATATATGAGATTTCCAATTTCTTGCAATTGTAATCTTAGTTACCAAAAAGGTATGAACAATTAAGAAATATTCTTCTTTTTTATATTTTGACCAGTCAAGTATGGAGAGAAGCGTAGCCTCTGGTGTTCGGGTTATAGGTATTTTAAATTTATGGCATCGCCAGCATGACGACGAAATTGTCAGATACCAAATTCATTAATTTAAATTGAGTTTCATTCAAATTAAGACAGCGATTTATCTGTTTGTTTTTTTGTAACAATCTACACCATTCCTCGGAGGTTAAGCCCAAGTAATTTTCTCAAGAAGTTTTTGCAGGGAAGTCTTTAGGTTGTTTAGAAAGTCTAATAAGCTCCATCGTTTGTTATCAAAGGATTTCTTGGGATTATTGTTAAAAATTTTAGTTAATAAACCGGTCATTTTTGGATTGTCTTTCAATAAAGAATTGTCTAGGTAAAATTTAATCCTAAAAAATGCGTAATGGTCCTTAATTGTAAGGTTAAATTCAGTTTTCAGCGCTTCAGACACTGTCGGGTCATTAATATTGTTGATGCCTTTTTGTTTCCAGTTAACCAGATTTAAGTCTTGATTGTTTATCTCCAGGATATCTATGTTGATAAAGGATGAGATTTTATTTTCAAGCCTATTTCTTTATTTTTTTTCATAAGTATATCAGGTGGGATAGAGTTGATAATTCCAGAGGCTTGTTGTCTTTTAAATAAGATTTCCGAAGATGTTAAGCCAGTATGTTCTAACTAATTTATAACAGCTAGATTCTTTAAAGCTGTTAGACTGAATTTCGGCCATTTGGGCGATCTGGCTTGCCTGATATACCGTATTTGCTCGATTATAAGACGACCCCCCAAAATCTGAATATTAACTTAGGAAAAAAAGAAAAAGCCTGAATATAAGACGACCCCAAAGGAAAAAAGTTTTACCAGTAAATGTTAATTCATGTAAACTATTTTTTTTAATAAAAGCTATGATTGAGAAAAATATTTTTTTTGTTTTTATTTCTTGTATTTTCCAACCTGTCCCCCAGTTACGCACATCTGCCCCCAGGCTTGCCACTCCAATATGGCACTGTGGCCCATGATATGCCTTTTAACCCTCTATATGCCACTGTGCCCCATGGTATGCCTTTTGACCCTGTGTGCCGCTCTGCCTCCAGAAATGCCTTATACCCCTATATGCCACTCTGGCATTTAGGGGGTTAAAAAGCATATTATAGGCAGAGTGGCATATAGGGAGGTATAAGGCATTTCAGGAGGCAGAGTGCTCTATTAAATGCCCCCTTTACGCCACTCCAGAAATGCCCTATGCCCCCATTTAACACACACACACACCCCCTATACCCCCGTTTAACTAACACACACACACACACACTCCCCCCCCCTCTCAGCCCTCTCTTACCGGTGCTTCCAGCCGGGGCAGCGGGTTGACGTCGCCTTCCGCTGCAGCCGGAAGGAGGTGGAGTTGGCAGCGGGGGTTTGTCTGCGTCCGTCGCGTATACTTTCCCCGGCTGTCAGAGATCAGAGTTCCCCGCACCGGTGCGGCACTGGTGCGGGGAACTCTGATCTCTGACAGTCGGGGAAGGTCTACGCGACGGACACAGACAACCCCCGCTGCTAGCCACACCTCCTTCCGGCTGCAGCGGACGTTGTCTACGCGGATTCAATATTTGAGTATTTCCAAAGTGTTGCTATAGCCTTTCCATCCCAGGTTTCCATTGCTCTGCAAGGAGTCTCTGGTGCAGGTGCCATCCCGTGTCCGTTACAGCTTCTGTTCTGAACTTTTACGCATGTGGGAAAGATTTTGTTGTGTCTGATTCAGGCTCAGAAAACTATTCATCTTGAGACAAAAGGGACATTCATGAAGAAAAACAAGATCTCAACCTTTTCTTCAAATTGATCCTTCAAGTAGGAGTATCCCACTTGAAGGATCAATTTGAAGAAAAGGTTGAGATCTTGTTTTCAGGTAAGACTAGGCCTACGCAGTACTTTCCACTGCAAGACACCTTGTTAAAGGTTATTCTGTAGTTGTGGAAGTACCCAGAGATTTTTCCACTTATAGAAAAGTGTGCAAGCTTCTTCCTTTTCCTAAGGCAAATATGTACCTCTGGGGTCATTCCTCGTTCTCTACAGTCGTCTGCAATGGTCTCTCAACATCCAGTAGTGGTCCCCTCCACCTGTGACTCGTTCTCAGATTTGCAGTCGGCACTTCACGTGTGCCAGCAATAAAGGGACCGCGTCCTGTGTAGGGTGGGAATTTTTCCTGGAATTCCGGGACATTATTTAAGGCCCTGGCTTCCTCACTTTGTTTATGATTTGTCTTAGCATGTCCTTTACAACTCAGCAGTCTCTTCTGGCCCTATCCTAGTTACCTTGAACCCTGTCAAGGCCTGCCGTTGCTTGCTGTTTTTTGATTTGGCTCATTTAACGTGTCCTTCTGGCTCTGACCTTGGGCCCTTGCCTCCAGGTCCTCGTCACTTGTGTCCTGGCCTATTCTGCCTCACAGTATCCTCCCGTAGTGCCGTTACAGAGATTTTGTGACAACTCTTTTGTGGCTCTAGATTCCAAGAATCATCCTGAAGAAGAAAGACCAAATCAACACGCAAGGCAGAAAAGACTACTTTCCTTTAAGTCTGGCAAGACCCCTGTGTGCTTCAGATTATCTGCTCAGTGTATGGGAATTTGTTTCCCTCCCTCCTGAGAGAGTTTCTTCAAGCTCAACTTGCTGTGGCACACTTGAGGACGTTTATTCTACCTGTTAAAGATTTAATTCAAAAATAAGGTGCTACTTTTTTGTAGTTCTAAAAACGTCCAGAAATTTTTGATTGATTATAGACTTTGGGTGGTTAATGGTTTCCTGATTTTAAAACTGCTTATGGGACATCAGCGACACTTCCTTGGAACGTTCCATTACTTGGTTGATCAGTGACAACACACAGATTGTTTTTTTTTTTTTTTTTTGTAAATATATGTTTATTGTTTTATCAGAACAACAAAACAAGAGATAAGTGGGAAGGGAAGACAAAAGAAAAAAGGGATGGGGAGAGGGGTCCATAAGTCCACAGAGCACAGGCAGAAATAAAGCCCAACGCAGTGGGCCAGCATTGTCGAGCACAGGGCATTCACAGCGGCAAAAATAATGCAGGAAATATAACACATTGCATACCAAAAGTAAAGCAATATATGCGTACATGGGCAATAAATTCGCGGCAGCATACATCCACCCTGGCATAAACAATAGGCCGAATAGAGGGCCTCAGGGGCCAATCAAAATAGGACAAGATGGAGGAAAGCGAGGGGGCGCAGAGATGTAACATCCCTGACAAAACAAGGGAAGGACACGGGGAAGGATGGCACACAAAAAGGGAGACGAGAAGGTAAACAGGAAAGAGAGAGAGAAGAGAGAAGAGAAAGAAAGAAAAAAAAAAAAAAAAAAAAAAAAAAGGGGGGTAGGGGGGGGAAGGGTGCTCCCAGAAACCAGCACAGCGCCCCACCCCGGAAACGACCCCTCACTCATGCAACAGGGCTCGAACGTCGGAGCTCCCAACATATTCCAGCCAATAATACCACGTCTTCCGATACCTCTCACCTTGATCATCAGAGGACATGGCCAACTCCTCCAGAGACCTCATATGCTCCACCTTCAGGACCCACTCCCGAAACGAAGGTGGCAGAGGATCCTTCCAGTGAAGCGGGATTAAGGCTTTCGCTGCGTTTAAAAGGTGAGGCACTATCGACTTCCTATAGCTAGAGACCGATTGGTCAGTATGATGCAAAAGGAAAAAGGCTGGCGAAAACGGCACCTGACGGTCTGTGAACCGGGGCATGAGCGAATGGATCTGACGCCAGAATGGAACAATCCTCGGGCACTCCCACCATAAATGAAAAAGTGTCCCTACCGCGGAGCCACACCTCCAACACGTATCAGGTACATCCGGGAAGGCAGCATGGAGAACATCAGGGGACCTATACCAGCGTGTCAGGAGCTTGTACGAGGTTTCTTGCAACTTAGTACTACGTGAGCTCTTATGGGTAAGGAGAAAAATCTTGTCCCAGTCATTCGGGCTTAGAGAGACTTGCAGTAGCTGCTCCCAGAAGCCTTGAAAGCGCAGCGGGACAATGAGTTGCGTCCGCAAAAGAAGTTGATATAACAACGAAACACCATGCGGAGGGAGGGAGGAGCCAGTGCATAGGAGCTCAAAATTAGTAAGAGCACGCGTCATGGTATGTTTGCGAGCCGATTTAGTGAAGAAACTCAGCAATTGACAGTAGTGAAAATTATCGAGAGTGGAGGGCAACCTGCCCGGTATAATCGCATCCAACGGCCTCAACCTGCCATCAAGTAAGAAGTCGGAAATAGGAGCCCTGTCCGTCAACGTGGTAGACAAAAAAGGGCCAGCAGCCTGTCCCTGCGGGAAGTCAGGATTATTTCTAATGGGCGTCAGGGGTGAGGGATACGTCGTCAGAGAGTGTGATAAATGCAGCGAGTGTAACGTGAGAAGCGTAGCTTTCACAAACGGGTGGGTGCGGGCAAAAGCTCGGGAATGATGGCGCGGCAACCACAGGAGATGATGCAGGGGCACAGAAATTGCCTGGGCCTCAATGTCAACCCACAACTTGTGTGCAGGACGGTGGGACCACTCCAGGGCCCGCAAGAGGTGGCAAGCCTGAAAGTACAGGCGGGGGTCCGGCAGACCCGCGCCTCCACTCAACTTAGGCCTGCACAAGGTCGCAAACTGGATACGAGGGCGCCCACGAGACCATATGAAACGCAAAAACAGGGAACGTACCGAAGCAAAAAAGGCCCGGGGGATCTCTATCGGGAGAGACTGAAATAAAAACAAAAGCTTAGGCAGGATAGTCATTTTGAGCGTATTAATCCTCCCAAACCATGAAATATGTTGAGGAGACCATGCGTCGAGGTCCTTCTGAATAGTAGACAACAAGGGAGGGAAATTATGGCGATAAAGCTCTGACAGGTCTCGCGTAAGCCAGACCCCCAAATACCTCAGCTTCTCCCCACACCATTTGAAGGGGAAGCTCGAACGCAAATGCAGAGCGTCATGCGTAGCCACATTAAGATTCAGGATCTCAGATTTCGAAGTATTAATTTTGAGATTAGCCAAGTCCCCGTATTCCCTGAACTCACGGAGGATAACCGGGAGCGTGAGCCGCGGCTGCGTGATAACAAATAGTAAGTCATCGGCGTAACCCAGGACCTTGTGCATGACGTTACCAACTAATAGGCCCCGAATATCCCCGTTCTGCCGGACGGACTCCATGAAAGGTTCCAAAGAAAGAATAAACAGTAAGGGGGAGAGCGGACAGCCCTGCCTGGTCCCATTCGTGATAGAGAAGGAGTCAGTTAACACTCCATTAACGCGCACCCGGGCCGAGGGGCGGGAATAAAGGGAGGAGACCCAGCGCTGCATATTTGGACCAAACCCCATATGATCCAAGACCGCAAACATAAAGGACCAATCCAACCTGTCAAAGGCTTTTTCAGCATCTGTTGACAGGAGGATGGTTTCAGTCCTGGAGGAGATTGCGTAATGCATTAAATTCACCGCCCTAAGCGTACTATCCCGGGATTCGCGTCCCGGCGTGAAACCCATCTGATCAGGATGGACCAGGTACGGGATAAACCGTTGCATACGCGTGGCCAAAATTTTGGAAAACAATTTGAGGTCTGCGTTAAGCAGGGAAATGGGGCGGAAACTACTGCATTGTTCCAAATCCTTGCCCTCTTTGGGGATCAGGGAGATGTTAGCCATCAAGGTGTGCGGATGAATATCCCTCCCCTCCAAGATAGAATTAAAGGAGCACACCATCTGCGGCCCCAGGACATCTAACAGCTTCCAGTAGTAAAGCAAAGGGAGCCCGTCTGGGCCAGGGCACTTCCCAAGCTTGGACGCCTTAACCGCCACCCCCAGTTCAGCTATAGTGATAGGGGCTTCTATACTATCCGCCTGTTCCCCCGACAACTTCCTCCTCAGCGTTCTAGAAAGATAAGCACGTATCGTAGCAGACCGGGCAGCCTGATCAGCAGACGAACGGGAACCAGACAGATTATAGAGATTAGAATAATAGTCCTTAAAGGCGGACATAATCTCATTGGGAAGCCTGCGGTGGGAACCGTCTGCCGAACGTATCTTAGGGACATAACATGGCCGGCAGCGAGTTTTCAGGGCTCTAGCCAAATATTTACCCGGTTTATCCCCGTGCTCATAATAAAGGGCCCTCAGCTTCAGAAAAGAGCGGCGTGCTTTAGAGACCAACAACGAAGAGAGGTCCCTTCGCAAAAGAACCAATTGCTGAAAGGCCTCATCAGTAAGAGAATCTTTATGGGCCTGTTCCAAAGTTGCAATGTCGCGGTAGAGCTTCCCCATGGCCGACTCAGCAGCTTTCTTGCGCTCAGATCCGACCTTTATTAAATGACCGCGCACCACGCATTTATGAGCCTCCCACACAGTAAGAGGGGATACGTCCGGGGTAGCGTTTTCCGCGAAATAGTCAGTCAGGAGGGAATGCGTGTCAGAGATTGTTTATGATACAGTGCTACTCAGCTTGAAATGCGTAGATGTGATCATTGCATGCCCAAGTATACATCTTTCTGCACTTACCTTGGTGATTTTCTCCGCATTCCCTCCTATATTGGCGTCTTTTTTAATCAACCCAAGATTCAGGATGGAGACCATAATGTCTACCTTAGAGATCCTATCACCAAGGTAATATCTTGCTACTACAGATCTACAGGATGCCTACTTTTATCTTTCGATCAATGAATCTCATCAGCAATTCCTTCATTTTACTCATCAAAATTGTGCATACACAGTTCAGGGCCCTTCTTCTTGGCCTCACATCTGCTCCCTGTGTCTTTATAGCAGTGGCAGTTGCCTCTCTCCACAGATCCGACATCAAGGTGGTTCCTTGGATGACTGGCGTCTCAGTGAGATGAACTTCTTCAGGATATCAAACATTTTCTGAGGCTGCGTCAAAACCTGACTTCGTCACGTTTGTTTCAATACCAAAGACTGTTGCAGAATCTTGCTTCCATTGCTCAAGAAGGAACAGAGATACTTTGCTAGATAACAAAACTTTTACAGAACAGATTGGTCTCCGTTTGTCAGTGCATGATCCTTCTTGGCCTAGTGTCAGCCTTCCACTTCACAATCCAGATCGATAAAGAAGAACTGGACAGATTGAGCCATAGCAATTCTCCGCTACTCTGATCCGGTGGGAATATTGTTTGCATAACCTCTAACTGCCTGACAGACCAGATGTTCTTCACCATGATCTAGTCATCCATTCCAGAGTGACATCAGTAAAATACACCAAGAATTATATATTTTCTACTTGGTGTAAAATGTGGCGCATCATCTAAATGATGATATTGCTCAGATGCTGGACTTCTCTTCACTATTTGCTAATGGACTTTCAGCTTCTCCCTTGAAGGTTCAAATTTGTCTTGAGTGGATTTAGGGAGCATAGTCTGATTAATCATCCTCAGGTCCAGTTTGATTCTTGCCACCTCCAGAATTCAACATTGGAAGCCTCTGAGTCTTCACATCTGGGATTTGGATAGTCCTAATCTGCTCCATTTGAAGCCCTGCAAGTAGTTTCTCTTCATCTCCCCAAATCCAAGACAACATTCCTGATCGCCATAACTTTTGCTTGACGAGTTGGTGAACCCCAGGCTCTTTCCATGTCCTAGCAGCTCATTATGTTCCACAATGAGTTTCCTGTATTTTACCTCAGGCCTTAAGCCTTTTTTTTTTTTTTAACTTAATCTAGTTCTTGGAGAACATCCTCATTCCCAGGTAAGGAATTCTTCATATTTCAAACCAGTTGGGTTAGAGCAAGCTTGGATTTCCTTACTATTCTGAAAGACTGACAATCCAGCAACAAATGGCTGAGCTGGAGCGGCAGACTGAAGAAATATCACAAAGCTACACATCGTACAGGGTCAATCAAGCACCTTCTACAGAAGCAGTTCATTGGGTTGGCCCCTATATGTATAGTGAAGTCACGAAGTTGAAACAACAACTCTACTGTCAACAATTCCCTTTGTGAATGCATTTCACTGAGCCAGGGACAAACATCTATTGTGCTACTTAACCATAACCATGATTCCCACTTAATCCTTTAAAGCAACCTTTTCACCAATTTATAGTATCAAGTTTTACTACAGCAATGTCTCACCATTTGGTGTGACCCTCAACTCAGTGTGTTTTCTATATTATGCAGTATAAAGTCCTTTGTTGTGCCACCTTAAAAGCACTCATAAGTACGGCATAAATACTTCAAATAAAGTTACAAAAAATGGACAATGACAGGGTAGCTATTGGTTCAAGAAAATAGGAAGGACAGCCACAGAAGCACAAAAACTACATGCAGTTTTCATCCAGCTCTATTCACAACACAAACTGTTTATCAAATATATATATAAAAAATATGTTTGGCAAGAGAACGTCACTGACATTTACAGCATGGACCATGCACAAAAAAAGGAAAAACAAATATACACAGTACTAAGAGTTAGTTTAACTTTACTCTCTGAAGAGATAGAGATATAGATATATATATATATATATATATATATATATATATATATATATATATATATATATACACACACACACATACATATACATACATACACACATATATATGTAATAGCTCATCTAAGAAATGGTCAGTAATGTTTATCAAAAAAGGCAAAGTGAAACTTCATAAGGTAACTACATTGGTTTAATGCTTTAAAGCACTAACATGCAATAATCAATAGGCTTGACAAATTATGATAGACAAGCGGTGTTTTCAAGCAGAAACAAAAATACATAAACCAAATAACTTAAGTAGAAGGTGCCTAAAGTACAGCAACACAACTCAACTTTTTCAACCAGATTAGAAATCAGTGGTTGGTCCGAAGTCTGGTGCTGCACAAAGAAATAATGTGAAAAACAAATCAAGGAGTATATTTGCAAAACAAAAACTGACAAATAATTACAAGAAAAAACTGACACGCTTTGGTCTAGAATGACAGGGGTATATAAAATACATGGAGACAAGATTGCCATGTGTAGCATGTCTCTTCTTAATTATAATCAAGGTGTATAGAAAAGTACCGCAAGAAAAACTACAATTTGAGAAACCGGATTCATGAAAAGGGTTTGTATTAGAAGAAATTGAGGAAAAAAAACCCCAAAATGGTTCGAGGTTAACAGTTCCAGTTGATTTACACTATAGTACATTTTAAGTACTACCTGAACAAAAAAATTTATTCATTTAATTTAAAATAGCTGAAACTTATGCAATAAACATGTCTCAATACTAATTTATGGCTCTTATGGGCGCTCTATGTTAACCAATGACGTATAATACATGCTCTAGATGTCAATGCAATATCATTAATACTAAATACATATTTGATGTACAACTGTATTACAAACAGAAAAGCAAATCCATCATGTGTAAAAGGACCAAACACACTTCTTGGAGTGTTTCTGGATTAATTTAAAAAAAAAAAAAAAGACTGGGAGGGATACCTTCCAGAGACAGAAGGGACCTATTCACTCAAAAGTGAGTTGTGGTTTCTACTACTGCACATTATAAAGAGCCAACACTGGAAGGTTCCTCCATTAGGAAAGGTTGGGCCGGGCTTGCATACTATATAATTTAAAGGAGTAAGGAGACTTTAAATAAACTTCACTGACTTAACCCCTTATAGGACCAAGGCTAGTATAAATGGGCAAAATACCAAAAAAATGTACCCTGATCTAAAAATCACTATGCTCCTACATATTTTTATTTTGATTTTTAACCCCTACCTAACCCTAGTTCACCACTAACTCCCACCACACTAACTACCCAACATACATTGTAAAAAATGTTTACATGACCCCAAGGGGTTAACTTGTTTTTTGTTTATGGTTCTTCCTCTCCAGCTCACACACACACAGCAAAATGGAGAGGCAGAGAAAGCCAAGCACTGCCTTTGCCATTTAACTGTATCCATGTATGTGATAGGCTGTAGAAGTGATTACATGCACAGAAGGGAATCTGCTGACTAGACTGATAGACTGACTAGAGAAGTCAGCAGTAGTGGCGATGTGGAGCCGTTATTAACCCAGGACATACCAGGTACGTCATTGGTCCTCTAGGGACAAACCATACAATATACAGGGCCAGACAAACTTTTCTTTCAGAAAAAAATACACAGTGAAGTCAAAGAGCAGAAACACAACTCTCCTGACAACACTCCCTTTATCGAATAAGCCCCAAAGGAAATTCAGGAAGAGTGCCAAGAGCCATAAATCATGTGCAGAGGCAGAAATATACTGGAACCAACTGGTATGTTAAAACAGCTTGATAGATATCAAAGTGAAACACAGATAGCTACAATTGTTGAGGAATGCATGGTAATATCAGCATCTTGCTACGCAACATGTAAACGTAATAAATATAATTACTTTGAATAAAGGGAAACGATTGTAATTTATTTGAAATAATTAAAATATTTAACCATTTAAAGGTTTGCACTCATCGGAGAGACTATTTGTTGTATTAATCTTACAGACTCAACGTTAATACTGCAATATTTGTAAAGACTATATATTTTAAAAACTAAGTTTTTTTAAAATAATTTTTGCATCTATTTTCAAAAACAATCACGTTGAAACAGAACAGTTTCTTAAAGGGACACTCCAATCTCATATTTTGTTAATGTTGAAGTTAATGTTGACTTTACATTTTAATGGAGCTCGAAGCGAATTCCAAGCATGCATTAGTGACAGCGCACAGAAAAAGGAAAAGCTGAAGTGCAGCGATTTGCAAGTATGTAGCTGGACTCCTACTATGTTCAGTAGAAGCAGAAACTCAACGGGGGTGTTGTGTTCCTTTCCAGTGACAAATTAAATAAAAACATACCCTTCTAAACGTTCACATCCCTCACTACAACTTGAGATTTTAAATGGTAATAAGAAACAAAGGACTTCAATAATCTCACTTAGAAGACCTACTATATTCTTAAGAAACTGGTCTTACATTCCATAAAGGAAGACTCAAAACAGAATACCGTATTTATCGGCGTATAACACGCACTTTTTTAACTAAAATATGAAGCTGAAACCCCACCTGCGTGTTATACGCCGATAAATCCTAGAGCCAGTGGCGGAACTACCGGGGTCGCAACTGCGACCGGGCCCTGGAGTTCTGCCAGTCAGGGGGGGCCCAAGGGGTGCCGAGCGGTTGCTGAAGACGACCGCTCGGCAACTCTCGGGCCCTCCTGACTGACAGAAATCCAGGACTCCTCTGCTGGCGGCCGCCGCCGCCTGCCGCCTGCCTCAGCCGCCGCCGCCTGCCTCAGCGCTTCAACTCCTGTGTTGGAAGCGTGAGGCGTTTGTCTCGGGTGCCGGCGCTCAGCAGTGAAGCGCTGGCACCCGAGACAAACGCCTCACGCTTCCAACACAGGAGTTGAAGGTAAGTGACCGGGGTGGGGTTAGGGAGAGAGAGGGGAGATCCTGAGAAGGGGGGTTAGGGTGTGTGTGTCTGAGTGTGTTTGTGTGTGTCTCTGAGTCTGTTTGTGTCTGTGTCTTAGTGTGTGTCTTAGTGTGTGTGTATGTCTTAGTGTGTGTGTGTCTTACTGTGTGTGTCTTAGTGTGTGTGCCTGAGTGTGAGTGTGTCTTACTGTGTGTGTCTGAGTGTGAGTGTGTCTTACTGTGTGTGTGTGGTTTCCCAGATAGCAGTGATTCTGATGAAGTTTTTTTTCGTTCAGTTTTTTTGTTCAAAAATGGGGGTGCGTGTTATACGCCGATAAATAAAGTACTTGTCTTTCTCCTATCATAAGAATAAATCTGTTTAACTTGCCTGCCGTGAAGTCGAACCTTTCCTGCAAACTCAGGAACCAACGCTCTTATGTACTAAGCATATGTTTTAATACAGAATAGATTTTTATCAATGCCTCAAGTTTGCTGTTCCACTTACTCTGCTGAATTTGAATGAACAACTGCAGCATTAGAAACATCATTACTAGCAATACTGCATGCCCAAGCCTTTCCTTGAAGAATTGCTTTATCATGTCAAATTTTACCGCATTCAAAATTCTTCTGGCAATGCTTTATACTCACATGACGCAAAAGCCGGCACAAGACGCCACAGAAACCAAAAAAGGTGTCTTAAAATGTATTTGAGACTCAAACACCAGATGAAAGAATAAAATGACAGATCTGCTTATTATTTTTGGAGTACACAGAGAAATATTAATGTTTCATGTGAGTGAAAGCATGTTTGACTGGCATCAGTAATTGCAAATATTTTTCCATTACAAACTTCTAGAAGTCATAATTGAAAACTGAATGAGCAGTACATTTTTCTTTTACCGTTTAGTACAAATAAGATTATTATGCTTCATTAATACTAACTTACCATTCAGTACAACGTAATCCCATTAACACAACACGGGGCACATAATATGGCATGAGAAGCTCAGTACATTTTATAAAGGCATTTAAACTGTTGTACAAAATATAACAGTAGCATTCTTTGAGACAGAAATATTGTAGTGAATAAAATTTATTTTTTTAGTCTTTATATACCCTTATAGTGAGAGGGGAAAAAATAGTAATTACTCTAACAAGGATAAAACCATACTAAATTGAAAATGTCTCAGTTCCTTGGTTAAATACTGTCTGAACTGACCAAACAAAAAAAGGGAAAATTAAAACTTTAGCAACAATTAACAGTTTGTGAATTTTACCTTCTACTCGAAGGCAAAAACCATTAAAAGAAATAACTTAGTTAGTCCCTCTAGACACAGCAAGGTGTTCATCAAGTCCATTATTTAATACAACACTTATGCTAGTACTGAAAGGTGAATTCACAGTGAAATTAGAACACTTTGTAGCAATCTAGGTCATCTGCTTCCGTATAGCTTCTAGAGCTTCCTCACGTTCTCTTAAAAGGTCCTTCAGTCGGCGGATCTTCTCATCCCTTACGGTGTCATCTAGATCCACGGGAGAAGGACACAAACTCGTTCTAGGAACCTTTGTAGATGGAGTATTAAAGACTGGAATACTGGAATAATTGTCCGTGGAGTCATTTGATGCTGTCGCTGTAGAACTTGCTTCCACTTGATTGCTTACCGAGTGATTGACAGCACTAGATGGAGAAAAATACACTGTGCTTGGTGGGGAAACACTAGATCGGGTGGGGGAAGAGGCTTTTTCCACAGGATTTTCAGAGACGTTAAGGGACGTTGAACTGGCTGATTCCTGTAAGCCTCTGGACCTATTTAAGGTAACAGAGTCTTGCAGCAATTCCGAGCTACCTAGGTTGCTCTTTTTTGCATATTTTAGAGTGTCTACAGGCATTCTTCGTTTGACTTGAAGTTTTTCCTATAACAAAAAAAAAAAAAAGTTCTGTACAGTACCAGTTTTAAAAATACAGTTAACTTATTTATACATACAATTTAGCAATCATTTATAGGACTTCACATCAGCTACTGTAGACTTGCTTACCAATTCTGCTTAGAGGAAAAAAAAGTATAATTGAGCTCCATGGCATGTTAAAAAAATTAACATGTGTAATTTTATTTAATCAGAACAATTTTCCACTTTCTTATTGCAACCAACCACAGGTTGCTTTTGCGCCACGTGCCATTTCCTTTAAAACATAACTGAGGCCATATTTTATGTGAATAATTTACTAAATGTCTAGTTCAGGCATTTGGCAACAGTAGGAATGCTTTTAACTCAGCCTTTAGTTATTAAAGTGTTAAATTTAGCAGATTAGGTAGAACAGTATCTAACAAAAAGCCTCTTTGCACCACACTAGCATGTGGCCAACCTCCTAATGAAGAGATAAAATGTTTTTCACATTAAGAAACCATGATCTGTCCAGGTTTGCTTAGACTGCATTAGTAGTGATATTCACAATATTAGTAAAAAATGTACTAACCTCTGGATGAGTGTCTGATGGAGTTTTATTTTCAGAAGAAAGACTCTTGTTTAGAGCAGCTCTCGTTCTGTAACTAAAACAAGACTGGTTGTTGGATTTAGATGTCTCTTTAGACGTCTCATCTGGACAAGATGCAGGGAGCCTTCTTAAGACAACTTTTTCTTCTTTGTTTAAACCAAACTTCAACCTTAAACTTTCGTCGCTAGTTTTACAACCTGAAAGAGCGTTATCCATCTCCTCAGCGGTGGCTGTTTCTATCTGAAATTAAGGTAAATTACAGTTTAGAAATAGGAATACGCAATATAAGATTAACAATTTTGTCAAAAGAAAATCTATGCTTCCAGAAAATTGCGAAAAGAGTGCCAGCAGGCTTATGTAGCAGTTTCCTTTGATGGTAAGCTCCATTTTTACATTTGTTTTTTTGGGGATTGCTGGTAACATTTGTAGTATAAAGCGGAACTCGTGCAACTTTTTCATTGCTAAATTACCTTAGCACTTTGTTCTTTTAGAGGTAGAAGAGCAATAAAATCCCTGTCTGAATGCACACTTTGGGAATCAACCTTTCAGAGCATATTTAAAATAAGGACAGTGCTTAACACTCTATATTTATGTAGCTAAACAGACATACGCATACAAAAGACACATATATACACACATGCAATATTACCACCTGTTTAGCTGGCGTAACCGATGTTGGTTCCTGTGGCACTTTTGCGGGAAAGTGAATGATAGAACTCACTACAGCTTTTGGCACATTGGGTTCCTGGTTATTCTGCTTTGAAACGGCAGAGGACGTTTGAGCAACAAAATCGTCCTTAATGCTAAATAATACAGACTCATTTTTCGGTGTCAGCAGCTGCTGATGCAAAGTTGTTTCGTTTTTCGCGTTCAGCGGAACCAAGCTGACTACGTTGGGGTTTATCGGGGAAGCGCTGTTCTGTTTGGATGCTTTATTTTTTGAGAGAACCACCTCAACCACTTTATTGGAGATATCTTTCATGGACTTGGACAGCGTTGGTTTTTTTTCTGGCGACTCGGGCGTATTTGTTTGCGCATTGAAAACCCCAGATCCTTTTTTAGTCAGGAGATAAATTTTGTTGTTGTACATAACCAGGGCATTGTCTTTTATGTGGATTCCTTTTGAGTCGGAAGAATTATTGCACATTGATAGCACATCTGCAAGATTCGGTGGTTCATTTTGTTTCCCAGATAGCATTTTTAAGATTTTTGAGGCGGTGTCATTGGAAGACTTCACCGGAACAAGACAAGCTGCAGACTCTTTTTGTTCTCGCACAATCCACTTCATTGGTCCCTTTGGAGACTCCGTTTTATCAGGTAGTCGATTATTACTATGAGCCTTCACGGTTGAAGGCATCGCTTCCAATGCAGCAGCCGAAGGTTCGGTTTTGGGGTATATTGGTGGCACTGGCTTGGCGGCTTGTGTTTTTACAGTGTTGACAGGGGACACATAAATAACAGGAGAGTTTTGGGGGGCATCACCACAGGGCATTGTTGCTAAAATCTTCTGCTGGATTGCAAAAGGCAACAGAGAGGCTGGAACAGCTTTTACTTCGGCATTAGCAGGTATCTGAAGATGATGTCCTGACGGTAGCATAAAAGGGGACTTTTCAGCTGGAGGGGGCGATTTTGGATTCATCTTTACAAAGGGTGAATTTCCTGGTGGAGAATCAGATGCACCATTCACTTGGGACTTCTCAAGAATGACAGTTCTACTCTGAAGAGCAGAAGGTGTTTCTGGAGTGCTGGGAAGGCTTCCTTGTGTTGTGATTACATAGTTCCCGAAGCCAGGCTGCTGCAGAACCGGGACTTTCACTGGTAAAGGTAACGAAGTACTTTGCACAGGAGATGACAGAGAAAAACGAACGTGTGTTTGAACTTTCAATGGTGCGGAATTGCATACGACAGTATGCTGAATCAAGGGAACCAAGTTATTTGCTGGTTTTGATACTGGTACCAATTTCAGAAGATTCTTTCCTTCTGGTCCAGTGGTTGGAACAACTCGATACAAACAGTCTGTAAGACTATACGATACAAAAAAAAAAAAAAAAAGACAAAAAACGTTAAGTATGGTTATTTTCACTTGACAATATCCACAAATATACAAATTAGCATGCCTAATAACAGGTATAAGAGCATATGCAAGTGCGTACGAGAAAAAAAAAAAGGGGTTGTGTTAGAAATTAGAATGAATAAGGAAAAAAATATTTTCCTGATGAATCTAAAAATGTACGATATTTCAAGAAGGTTCATTCTGATTTAGGTTTTCCGATTATTCACACAGTTCACCACCTTGCTTAATTTCTTTTGATACTCTTTGGTTTGGAACAGATGCTCACTGGGTAGATTCAATTTAAAACAGATTTTAAAGCCCATAGTTTTTAATTTAAATCAAAGTGTGAAATAACTAAAACAGTAAGTTCTATTACCAAGAGCTTCTTTTCCCTGCCGATCACCGGTGACACTACAGATAGACTGCTTCTCCGTACCTGAGATAGGGCAGAACTCCAAACATTTAAAAGCCCCTCCGCTGCTGATATGCCCTGTGAACACCACCACACAGGAAACAATATGATGCAAAAGTGTTCAAAGAAAGGGAGGGAACAAACGTGTGACCAGGGATCAGCAGGGAGAAGATGATCTCGGTAAGTAGAACTTACCGTTTCCCGGCCATCCCAGGTGACACTACGGATAGATAAACCCAAGAAGAGCGGGGAAACCATTAAGAGGAAAAAAAAAAATAAAAAAAAATAAAAAAAAAATAAAAAAAAAAAAAAAAAAAAAGAGCCTCAAGGACCTTAAGGCCGAAAAGAGTCTTCCTGCACCATCTTATCGAGTCTGTAATGTTGGACAAAGGTATGGAGAGTCCCCCCCAAGTAGCCTCTTCGGCTGATCGGGGAGATGGGAAAAAAGGTAGGCAACACGATCGCCTGGTTTTTGTGGAAGGCCGGCTGTACTTTGGGCATAAACTCTGGAAGCAGAGAGAGCACAACCTAATCCGGGGAAAAAAAAAAAACTAAACGCAGAAATGGTTCTTTCGTAGACAGAGCCTGAAGTTCGCCAATACGTCTAGCGTAGGTAATGGCCACCAAAAAGGCGGTCTTCAGAGACAACAAGTGCAGAGATAGACTGGAGGCTCAAAAGGTGGCAAAACGAGTCTTCGAGATTAAGGACCCAGGGAGCCATCTTGGTGACAGGGTAAGGAAGCATACGAACGATGGCTTTGGAAAGACATCTCACTTCCGGTTGTCAGAGGAGATCGAATCCCAGTAAGGCACTTTTGGCAGAAGGCTGGACCTTGATAGCAGATGGTTGAAGACCAAGGTCAAATCCCTCTTGTAAAAACTCCAGAATAGATCCTGGGGAACAGGAGAAAGGAAGAGCTCTTCTGGAACCCCACCAACTGCAGAACTCTACCGCAAAGAAGAGTCTCAACTTCTGGAATAGAGAAACCCTGAGCCCTCAGGATCTCATGTTCACCCTCAGGCCGTCAGCTGGAGGATCTCTGGATTCGGGTGTAGAAACTGGCCCTGATGAAGGTCTCTCCAAGCAGGGAACCCCAGGGGGGCTCCTGGAACCGAGGTCGATCAAGTCAGCATACCAGACGAGTCTCGGCCAGTCTAGAGCTATTAGGATAACATAGGCGTGGTCGTTCTTGATCTTCTGCAGAACCTTGGAGATCAGAGAAAAGGGAGGAAAAATGTAGGCGAGATGGAAATTCCAAGTCTGGGTGAAGGCATCTCCCGCCAAAGGAAAAGAATGCCAGAACTTTAGTATTGTCTCTGGAGGCCATCTGATCGATTTCACATAATCCCCACTGCAACATCTCACTTCGGGTCGTCAGAGGAGATCAAATCCCAGTAAGGCACTTTTGGCAGAAGGCTGGACCTTGATAGTAGATGGTTGAAAACCAAGGTCAAATCCCTCTTGTAAAAACTGCAGAATAGATCCTGGGGAACAGGAGAAAAGGAAGAGCTCCTCTGGAACTCCACCAAATGCAAAACTTCTTCCAGATCTTATATCTGAGGGAGGTAACCTTCTTCCTACCGCGAAGAAGAGTCTCAGCTACTGGAATAGAGACGGAAATTCCAAGTCTGGGTGAAGGCATCTCCCGCCAAATGAAAAGAACGCCAGAACTTTAGTATTGTCTCTGGAGGCCATCTGATCGATTTCGCATAATCCCCACTGCAGGACAATGAATCTGAAAGCCCCTGGATGCAGAGCCCACTCGCCGTTCAGAACAGGAGTTTTGCTCAGGAAATCCGCCCGAGTGTTCAATGTCCCTTTGCGGTGGACTGCAGACAGGATAATCAAATGGGCCTCTGCCCAGGAGGAGATCTTGAGAGATATACGCAGAAGACGGGGGCTCCTTGTAACTCCTTGCTTGTTGATATATGCTACTAGTGCCTGATTTTCAGAGTGTAGCTGAATGTTCTTGCCAAATAGCAGCGGTTCCCAATGATGCAGGGCTCTTTTCACCGCAAGCAACTCCAGGCAGTTTGAAGGAAGGAGTTGCACAGCTGGAAACCAAAGACTTTGAACAAATTTGTCTTGATATGTGGCTTCCCATCCTCTAATGCTTGCATCGGTGGTGAGAAGCTCCTTCACTGATAAGGACCAACGTCTCCCTGAAGCTAGGGTGTCCCCTTGGAGCCACCAGGTGAGAGACGCTCTGACATGAGGAGGGAGACGGACGTGCCTGTCCAGAGAAAACAGGTTTCCCTGTAGATGAATACAATTCTGAAGAATCCTGTGGGCCAGGGCCCAAGGAACTGCATACCTTGGGAAGGCCATCTTGTCCAGCAGAGACATGCACGTCCTAATGGAGCTTCTGTGCACAGACAAAACCCTCTGGACCAGTAAACAAATCCGGTTAATCTTGGAAGGTGGAAGAAAAGCCTTCCCTGGGTAGGAATCCAGACATAGGCCCAGGAACACATCTGTTGAGAGGGAATGTGCTGGATTGTCGCAATTTAGAATCCAGCCGAGCTCCTGCAAAGTGTTGACCACTTTGGTAAGGCCAGTCATCCGGGTAAGGAATGACTGAAACTCCTTGAAGTCTGAAATGGGCCGCCACTACAGCCAGGAGTTTTGTGAAGACTCTGAGGGCTGCCGACAGACCAAACAGAAGGGCCTGAAACGGGAAATGCTGGATACTTTAACCCCGAGAAACAGCAATGTGCAGAAACTGCTGAAGAGACTGATGGATCAGAACGTCCATGAAGTCATAAGGTGTCTAGAGCGGATCTTATGGTTTCCATCTTGTACCGGACATACTGGAGGTGACTGTTCAGGAAGCATAAGTCTATAAATCAGACAGAATCCCCCCTGGCACTTTGGGGACCAGGAAGACCGGAGAATAAACCCCCCAACCTTGCTCCAGCCGAGGGACGGGAACCAGGGCCTGTAGATCTGCAAACTGCTGAATGGTAGACAACAGGAAAGCCTGCTTCGCCCGGTCATGAGGAAGGCGGCAAACCAAAAAACACTCCGTAGGCCTGATAAGAAACTGAAGCCGATAACTCAGGGGTCTCGAGTGATGGAGAGCCTCACTCCCACTGGTGGTGTCATGTGAAGCACTTGGGGTCCTGGGGTACTTTAGGGAAGGAGAACCTGTCAATTCTACCCCTCTCATGAGGGAGTCTGACCCGTCAGCCTTGATCCTGTGAAGAGCAAGAGAATCTGGAACCATAGCCTGTGGACTGGCCAAAATGACTGCAGGTCTTTTGGAAGCAGGTCTCCGCTGTGGCATCCAATGCTTATCCCCTATAGTCTTCTCTAAAAGGGACTCCAACTCTTCATCAGTCTTACCCTTATAATGGATATTAAGCAGTCTATTCTTTGAGGCATTATCCGCAGCCCAGGCTTTCAGCCATAAAGCCAGTCTAGCCGCAACAGACAGCGTAGAAGCCCTGGCTGTCAGTCTGATGGTCTCAATCGAAGCATCGTAGAGAAAGTCCACAGCCAATTTAACAGCTGCAACGTTCTTGAGGATAACCTCTCTAGAAGTCTTGGTGACAAAATTCTCTTCAATCTGCGAAAGCCAAATCTTAAATGCATCTGGAGGCAAATGTGATTCCTGGCTTGAAAATAGAAGCAGGGGCCTCAAAACACTAACAGCTGCTTCAACTTTCTTTTCCAGTCAGAGAAATGTGAGCCATCTTCAAGTGGCAGTGTGATCTTTCTGGAGACCCTCATAACCGCGGTATCCACCAGTAGAGTAGCACAAAAGTCCTCATCAAGGGGGAATAAACGCTTAGACAGATTAACCCTTCTTTCCGGGTGATGCCATTCCTGCTTAATAATCTCAGACAGCACAGGGTGAAGAGGAAAAGGGGCTGAATGCTTGGAGAAACTGGCAAAGAAGGGGTCACTCTTCTGGGTAGCAGTCTCTTCTAGATGCATAGCCGACCTCACAGAGGAGAGAAAGTGTCTCAATTTCCTCCACCGGGAAAATAAAAACTGTCTTCCTGGATCTCCCCTTCTTCAGATGAAAACTCTGCCACCTTAGGATAATCAAATTCTGAGTCAGACAACTGTGGCTAATGACCGAGTAGAGAGGTATCTTGCACTGCCGTAAGGTGGGGGTAGGAAGGTACAGGGACGGCTTGATGAAAGGCAGAGAAGGTAGACTGCACGTCCCCTTTAAGCCAGGCCAAAAACTCTCTTCCTTCAGCGGCCTCAGAATCAGCAACTGAGTTCAGGCAAGTGGTCCAAAGCTTCTTCCTGGAATCTTGCAAGGCTTTAATGACACCCAGTGCACTGCGCATGTTTGGCTTTCATAAAGCTTCGCGAGTAGGAGCAGGAGCTGAGAGGACACCCCCACTCAGGTAAGAATGCACTGGGCGGCATGGCAACAGCCATCTGGCTATGGTGCAAAGGCATCCCCCCACCAAAGGGGCTTAGCCTGGGGAACCGGCTGAACCTAGAGCCTAAGAAAAAAACAACAAACGGGAGATGAGTCCTCCCTACCAGATGTAGGGCAGGAAAAAACACTGATATCAGGGGGAGGGGCTTTTAAATGTTTGGAGTCCTGCCCTATATCAGTTAAGGCAGGGCTTGACAAATTTGTTGTGAATCTCGGCACCAGGTAAAAAAGTTAGGAGCCAGGATATTTTTAAACTAACAGTTGGTCAGGAGTGATCTGATCATCATCAGCCCACTTACTAAACTCACAGCGTTTGACCTGGAAGCACCATGGACTTTCAGGTCAGTGCTGTTTTTCTGTTTTTCTGTTTTTTGTTTTTTTTTTTAACTCTTTCGATGCTGATGTTCCATTGGAGCATAGCATTGACTGATATTTAGTCCCCACAAGCTTGTGGGGACAAATGTTAACCCCTGCAATGCCACGAATGTGTCATACACAATTGTGGCATTGAAGAGGTTAACGCTGCACTGTCACTCTCATGGGGCGATCAGGCAGATGGGGGGTGTTGGGTCGGGTCCCCACACTTGTGTGGGGACCCAATCAACACACAACCCCCTTCCCTGAAGCTGCCTGTGGCAGCTGAAAACACGATTGGTGGTTTTGCAGCAACCGCGTTTTCAGCCTACAGAATCACTCCGTGGGAGTGATCTCAGGCTCGGGGGCGGGCTCTGAGTGGCTGTGCTGTCTGCCCAGACTCCTGGGCAGATGGCAGACAGCAGCGTCCCCGTGTGGTAGCTCAGCCTCTTACATCCACAATTTTTTCTGGATGTAAGAGGCTGACAAAACCTAGGCGCCAGGACAAAATTCCTTCGCCATGGCGACCTGGCGCCTGGGATTTGTCGAGCCCTGAGTTAAGGAGGAGGAGTGAATCCGTAGTGTCACCTGGGATGGCAAGGAAAAATAAATGATTGCAAGCACAACCATATTGTAAGCTTTCTACTTTTATCCCGTTTATTTACTTTCCCTTCCTGGAACTTTGGAAAGATTGCCTGTTTTAGTTACAGAAATCAAATTATACAGGCACCCAAGATCTTCACAATGTATAGTCCACTCAATCAGTTGAAACAACATCTCTCTCTCTCTCTCCTTATCTGCCAGTTACTCCCTTGTTTACAAATGGTTGTTAAGAGCAAACAAGTGTCTCTCAACACAAGACATACAGGTGAAGAACTGCAAAACCAAGGATTTTATTTTAAAGAAAAAAAAATATATCCACCCCGGAATCTTATGGCAACTTGGCATAATTACACTTGTTAAGCTATTGATGAACCTAAGTGTATGGGATGTACATTGCACATAGAACTACTGTAGTAATTTCCATAAACACACAACTGATCCTAGCAATAAACAAAGCTCAAAAAATCTGATACACTTCAAAATAACTACACAGTAAGTAATAAAACCCAACTGAAACTGTCCAATTATGACAATACATTATGCACAATACAACACTTCTGCTTTCCTACAAAAATGGAACAGATCAGAAGGGCAGGTTAAGGTGATAGAATGAAAAAGTCTATGGTTTGTTGTTCATATGGCGCTGAAACCAGGAAGCATTAATATGTAAACATATTCCTGTGTAAACTTAACCCCTCTTAGGGTTAGGGCAGCATCCTGTCACATGTATGTTAGCAAGACATCAGCAAGACATCAGCGCTCAGATGTCATACGTGTGATTGGCTGCTACTACCCTCAATGTTGATTAGAGTGGGAATTCTTTTAACCATGTGCCAAAAGCATGCTGAGGCACTGGGGGTGGAGCCCCAAAGAGGAAGGGGTGGAGCCCCAAAGAGGAAGTTGAAATTTTTATATTTGTTAATATTAAAAGTCATTTTTAAATATATATTAAGATTGAGAAACAGCACCCTTTTTTGGCTTTATTCTCCATTGCTAATGACAGAGTAATAAGTTGGCACGGCTTTATTGCTGATCACCAAAAAAGAAAATACAAACAAAAAGCAAAACAAGTTTTTGATGATGCTTTCATTTACAGCACTGGGTTTTATGCTCAAGGAGAAAATATTCACCCTACATAGCGTCCGGAACAAGAATGTCTTCAGTAGAGTTGTGCAGGTTTGCGCACACTGGTTACTGGTGCAGGTATTCCCTCATACCACAGGACATGCATGGGGGCCATCATTTAGATCAAATATAATAATCAAAAATAAAACACATTCTTTAATGCATTATTAATTTAATCATAGCGCTGTTATATAAAAAAAGAATATGACAACTGAATGCTATTATACTCAAGTAGGCTTACCATTATTTTAAGACACAGCATGTCAGTAACATATGTAGAAAAAAAAACAATGATCTACATGGAACCTCTATTCATACACTTAAAAAATACCACATTGACAAAAAAAGGGAGACAAAAAGAAAGTTTATCCCCGCTGCAATCTATAAGGCCCAAGCTAAACAAAGGCTTAGATTAGATAACACATTTGATACAACTCAATGGCAGAGTAAACTTTATAAGCTCTGTCGGCGCTTTATAAGTATAATAATAAGCAGTTTTGAATTTTACAAAGAAAGAAAATGCTGCTGGACTTTAAAGATATGAAGATAAATGGTTAAAGAGGATTGCACGCTTTGGCCCAAATTCTATATTTTCACTTATATCCTAAATTTAGGAACCAGTTTTTAATTTTTTCTATAGATTAAACTTTAAATGTTAATCTTTGATGTTAAAGGGATACATTGAGTGGGCTCCTGAGCATATTACTGCATGCATCCTTTAGTTCTTAGCTATGCAATGAGACTTCTCGTTTAACGCTACACCCCTCCCCCACACGGTGCCTCGGCACGCTTTTGGCACATGGTTAGTAGAATTCCCACTCAAATCAAAATTGAGGGTGGTAGCAGCCAATCACATGTATAACATCTGAGCACTGATGTCTTGCTAACATACAAGTGACAGGATGCTGCTTCAACAACCCTAACGTGCTAGTGAGATAAGTTTACACAGGAATACGTTTACATATGAACGCTTCTTGGTTTCAGTAGACACAGGCAAAGGAGGAGATGAGTGAGACCTCGTTTTGTAACTAGGCCTTCAGCAAAAGGAGTTCATACAAAAGCAGCCAATAGGAAGGGGTAGGATGGGAATACTGCAAGTTTTAACAACCCAAAGTGCTTTAAAGAAAATCCATAGCGTTACAGTATGTGTTCAGGAGTATACCTTTAAGACTCTTCCCTGGATACACAGTATCTAGAAAAAAGATCTATGAATATGGTACCTTATCAGGAGCAATAGACATGGCCAGTAAAAGAATTAATCCCACAAGAGCTTTGAAGGAATGCCTTTTAAGACCATTATATGCACTGATAGTATATAATTCAGGAGCCCTGACTGGCAGTTGGTACTTACCATTGACTGGATGGCACCGTCTCTGTGGTTTTCATTAAGAGTTCCCGGAAGCTAGACATGGATGTCCCAAATTAGATCAAAGTCCCCAACGTAAAGCACAGCAATACTTCTATGGAGCACAGGTGGGTATTCCAATTTGGCTTGAGATCTTTAATCAAACTGCTGGAAGCAGGGCACCGAATGTGTTTTTTAATACCAGATTCTTAACTTATTTTCCCAAATATCAGTATGCATAGCCACCATTAGAAGGCGTATCTTAACTACACCGATAATTCACGGTAGACTACCGGACACAATCTATACCACACTCCAAGAGGGCTTTCTGTGTTGCACCTGCACTGCCACTAGTGACCACTAGGCGTCAGGCGTGTGGCACACTTTCCCCGTTTCACCGTATGGCAGCCTAACAATCCGTGCCAGATTTCCCATCCGCCACTAGAGGGCAGCCGTATACCTCATTCCCTTTAAGCAACAAACGGAGGATACGGCCGCTACCACACGTATCCTCAGACCGTACTAAGCATACAAGCCCAGGCAGTCTGCAGAAGCTCTGATAAAGCCGGGGTCATTACCACTTGCGATAAACTGAGGTCTATGTCCGGGTTCTAAAACGGTGCTCTCGGCCGACTCATAGGATACTGCGTCCCTTTTAACCCTCCCCAACTAACGTTGGTTTCCTCCCGGAATAAACCGACACTGAGAGAGTCTCCTCATAAACACCGGAGCGAAAAAAAAAAAGCGCGGCTGCAACGTATACTAACCGACGCGGAAACGGCTCGCTTTCCTAGCACGCATAAAATGGCGGCACGAGAGAAAGTTCTGTGAGTGACGCCTTTTGCCGGCGCGCGCACCTTACCGGAAGCTTCATATCGGCCGCTCACGCGCCTTCACGCCATTGGTTGATGTCCGAGCTGTGAGTACGACAAGACCAATTAGGCCACGGGAACTTCTCTATGTTTCCGGAGGCGGCTATTTCCGGGGGATGTGAAGAAGCCCTATTTCCGGTTTCTGGTGTTTTCTTTGGAAGTTTAGTGAGGAAATAGCAAACCTATATAATCTCAAGTATTTATATATCAAATTATAACTGTATGCATTAGTTTATTGTCATTAACTATGATTACGCGTCAATTTATTATTTATTAATATGCACACATATATGTAATTAGTAATAATACTATTAATAATAACCACTGATATCAGTAAAAAATGAAGGGGTTATATGTTATTAATTTCCTGTCCCAGATGAACGTTTCTTCTATTTTCTCTCCCTTGTTATGGTAACCTGAAACAATCAATGCTCATCAAGAGCTTAACAATACAAAAGACACCAAAGGGGAGGAAAAATCATGAAGGTCATCAGAACAGGAAGTTAAGATGACTGCTTCCTGATGTATTTATAAAACACACACACACACACATATATATATATATATATATGTATGTGTGTGTTATATGATAGGATATATATATATATATATATATATATATATATATATATTTAATCATAAAGCACATTAACATAGACTTTAGTGTTGCAAACAAGAGACAAAATAAGTAATTTTATCAAAATTTATCAAAAAGTGCGATGTATTTAAGATGACAATAATGTGCTGGGATTTTCAGATCGTTGTGTTATCAGTACTATCTACATTTGTTCACTTTTATAGTCTTGATGGTTAAGACTTCTGTGTACATAACACTGATGTTCACAACCAAAAATAATTCTAAGGTGATCACGCTTACTGGTAGAATGAGAGTTTCTCCCAATGCTGTATTTCTACTCTTTGTCCACAAGTGCTCTAAGTAAAAGACAATAAACAACGTATGTAATATGCTCTTATTCCACAGGGTAAAAATAAGCTGATGTGGTTCAGCAGGGTCAGTCCATTAAAAAGTTGACTTTATATTGACTTAAACAACTTGTTGTCACACTTGTGAACAATTTTGACAGCAAATCACTAAATCCCCTTAAAAAAATAAAAAATGGGGTCTCCATGAACCCTTATTAACCAAGGAGTGGCCATGGACTGCTCTCTTTTCCCACTCTATTTGTGCTAATAATTTACCCTTGGGTGTATAGAGCTTGTCTTTTTCCATTGGGTTGGAGGGCATATTAAAACACCCTGAGCCCATCCATGCCTCACCTTGACCACTTGCCAATGGCATGTGGGGTGAAAACCCAATTAATTGGAGAGAAAAGGTGCCTTAAACATGCCAGTCCATTCCACTTCCATCCCCTATACTTTGGAATGGAGTCGATTAACATGCATTAAAAAATAAATTAAGAATAAAAACTACATAACCCATCTACCCTCGGTAGGGGGCAATGTTTATCTTATGTGCCCTTTAGGTTTCAAGAAGTTGGGCAGTGAAAATTACACTGACCTTGCTGGTATGCAAATAAATCTACCAATTACTACCAAATACCACATCCGTATCTAGAAGACATACCACCTCTATCTAGCGCTTATGGTATACATTTATTATGTTCTTCCTATCCTCAGCCTCTAACAAATTGCGTGCTCACAAAATGGTACGAGGGTGGGATCTGGTTTGTGACTGACATCTAAAGGCGATGGGTGCACCTTACTGGAAACTTCATACTGTCCATTGAGATGGCTCTCCACTACTATCCGATGCCTGAACGGGTGGAAAAAAAAAAAAATGTTTTTAACCCTATGTCCAACATCCACCGTCGTCTCACTAGGCATGGTATGTCGGAGTATAGGTGGTCACGTTAGTGAATTAGTACCCATGGGGGGTAGAGAAGGCTTGTCTCTTTCCATCTTAGGGAGCCAATTTTTTAGTTTATTGCTTTTTTAGATGTAATACCATATTTGCTTGAATATAAGACATATTATAATCATATATATATAATATATGTTATAATCTGACCTTAAAAAAAGGTCTGACTATAAGACTAAGATCCAGATCCCCCGCAGCGCTGCAGGGGACCTGGATCCTCCTCTCTGGCAGCCGGTGAACGTCTGTATGATGCAGGTAGACAACCTCTGCCGCTGCCTGGCATTTCCGCTGGGGCTTCAATGACAGAGCGCCGGCGTGACATGAAATTCCAATGCTCCTTCATTGAAGCCCCAGCGGAACTGCCGAGAAGCAGCAGCAGCTGTCTACGAGCATCGCACAGATGTGCACCGACTGCTCCCACTAGACACCAGGGAGTTTGGAGCATGGGGCGGGGGAGTCTGGGGATGCATTGGTAAGTCTGACGGTGCACAGTAGCAAATAGGGGGTATACAGAATATCTGGGGGGCAGAGTGGCATGTAGAGGGTATAAGGCATAACTGGGGGGCAGAGTGGCATATCGGGGGGGAGTGACATATCTGAGCAGCAGAGTGGCATATTGGGGGGGAGTTGCATATCTGAGCTGTAGAGTGGCATACCAGGGGGGCAGAGTGGCATATAGAGAGGTATAAGGCATATCAGGAAGGCAGAGTGGCATATCAGGAAGGCAGAGTGGTATATAGAGGCAAATAAGGCATAACAGGGGGCAGTGTAGCATATAGGGGGTATAAAGCATATCTGGGGGGCAGAGTGGCATATAGGGAGGTATAAGGCATATCTGGTGGGCAGAGTGGCATATAGGGGGGTGTAAAAGGCATACCTGGGGGCAGAATAGCAAGCCTGGGGCAAATGTTCATAACTGGGGGGCAGGTTGGCAAATAGAAGGAAATAAAAAGAAGAAATGCATTTTTCTCAATCATAGCTTTTATTAAATATGAAAAAAAATGTTTACATGAATTAATATTTACTAGTAAAACTTTTTTCCTATAGGATAGTCTTATATTCAGGCTTTTTCTTTTTTTCAAAATTAACATAAAAAACATTGGGGGTCTTAAAATCGAGCAAATAAGGTATTTCTTTTTTTGTAGAAGATTTAAACTTGCATTTCAAACGATCAATGTGCCTTTACAACTGACGAGCAACTTGACGGTAGCGAATTCCTAACATTATTCAGCTTTGTCGCTCCGAAGTTGAGTTGAGTATAGTTTGAGGATATTGTCCTACTCGATTGTTGTAGCCTTTTACTTGTCAGCCTGCCCTTTAGACATGATTGAATAGATCCATTATACAGTGTTAAACAATTTACACATAATAATGAAAAATGCCATCTAGCTTTTCAAATGGTCTTTAGTTTAGGAAGCTAGAGTTAGGTTATCTCATTACTAGTCTTATAGTCTTTGAATAACTTCTAACCATGTTTACGGAACCATCTTTGGAGCCATCAGGGAATTAATTACCTTATTTTCCGGCGTATAAGACTACCCCTCTACCCAGTATATAACAACCAGCCAATCACGCCAAGCGATGTACCTTACTGGTGATTGGCTGGTTGTTGTATACAAAGCCTGCTTGGATTGGGTGGGTCAGCTCTCCCTAACATATGCCTGTCCACACACACATGTATAGACATACACTGCCCTCACACACCCCGTCCTTTACACACATATACACGTACACACCAGCGTACACACACCTGCCCTTACACACACCTGTCCATACACATACACCGCCCATAAACAGACATATACATACATACATACACTGCCCTTACACACACACACACACACATATATATATATATCTACACATACTAACATACACCTGTCCATACATACACATTTATACACTGCCCTCACCACACACCCCTGCCTTTACACACCAGCTTACAAACACACAAATACCTACACTGCTCTTACACACACCTGACCATACACACACACTACACTTACACCCCTTTCTCCCCATCTCTTACCTTTCTCATCTTCTATCTTCCATCCAGTTGTGGGAGCGTGAGGTCTGTCATTTCAGACCTCTGCTTTACTGCTCCCTCATCACTACGCGCCGGCAATTGATGCAGAGCGCCGGGATATGACGTCATCCCCGCGCTCGGCATCAATACCCGGCGCGTAGTGATTAGGGAGCACGGAAGCCGAGGTCTGAAGTGCCAGACCTCGAGCTCCCTAATGTTGGGCTAGTTAGAAGGAGGTCGTGATCTCCCCAACCAGCCCTGCTCATCGGGCGCCCACTGATCAGGGCTAGTTGGGGACATCACGATCTTGCACCTACCTCGGCGTGGCCCTGAAGACCGTCCCAGGGGAGGAGGCTTCTCCGCTCGCCCCTCCCCTAGAGATATGCTACAGTTTTAGGGGCTTAGTGGGGAATCGTGATTCTACAGTCCGGCTCGGTAAGTTTCAGTACCCGGTGTATAAGACGACCCCCGACTTTTGAGAAGATTTTCATGGGCTAAAAAGTCATCTTATATGCCTGAAAATACGGTAACTCATGGATGAATGGTCACTTATCGACCTATGACGTGCCTGACACGTCATTTAATTAAAAAAGCTTAGAAAGTGATCTAAGATCACTTTCTTCGCTTAAACAGTGTTGCTGTAATGTCGCGATGTCAAGGCATTCAGCAACACCAAGATTGGCATCATGGGCCATGCCTGGCCCCTCCCTGTGGGCGGACGCCCGCTTTAAAAGTTTAGGAGGCGATCACCTCCTAAACTTCAATGGTGTTGCTGAAATGCTTCGATCACGAGGCATTTAGCGACACCGAACACTCACCCCAGGACGCCCTATGACCGCAAGATGGCGGCCGTCCTGTAAAAATAACAAAGTTGGAAAAGTTCGGCAGAGGGTCTACAGACCCTCTAGATAACTCTGGCTCCACTTGCTGGTTGAATACAGGTACTGCATTCAACCATGCAAGACAATGGAGCCCAGCTTTCTAATCACTATGTGATTAGTAAAATATTTAAAACAAACAAAAAAAAATATGGAAAAGAAAGCTTTAAAAAAAATGGTAACATTTAAAAATGATTATGTATCAGAGGAACCAGAGGGCGGGGGGGTGTTTGATAGTGACATATACCAGGAGCTGTATATCCATACCTGAAGCGCAGTTTTAGTGATAAAAAAACACAAAATAAATTACTACCACAAAGTTTGACAAAGGATGGTAGTAGAATTAGTGCATGGAAAGGGTTAAAATACCAGCATTTGAAATACCTTGAGGTGTCTAGTTTTCAAAAATATATGGTTTGATGGGGTAAATTGCATTGGCCGGCTTCAAAGATACCTGAAATAGCACATGGGGCAGAATGACCAGCTTTGGAAAAAAAAATGGTTTTAAAATAGCAAAACACTTCTTATACTTATTGCCCAATAACTTGCAGAAAAAAAGCAAAAAACATTGGGTATTTCTAAACTCAGGACAAATAGTAGAATCTATTTAGCAGGTTTTTATATTAGCTTTTTTGGATAAGTAAAAGATTTTTCGAGCAAAAGTCTGAATCTTTTTTTTTTTTTAATTTTTCATCATATTTTATTATTTTTGTAATGGGAAATTAGATAATATGATAAAAATGATATCTGAAGAAAGCCCTTCTTTTCTTGAAAAAAAGCAACATATAACTTGTGTGGGTTCACTAAATGAGTGAGGAGAAAATTACATCTAAACACGAGCTCCGCAAAAGTGTTAAAACAGCCTCGGTCCCAAAGGGTACAAAAGGTAAAACACAGCCTGGTCCTTAAGGGGTTAATGTCTCATTTTATTATTATCATTAAAAGACATATTCTAAAGGGAATAAATATTTGTATGTTTGTCATACTAGCCACATTACTAACTAAAGAGAACACATCTTTATATTAAATTACATTCAAATGCACTGAATAGCTCATCTTAAGCAGCAACATACAGATCAGATTACGTTCATGATGATTTCATGCTTTTCTTTAGACACAATGTATTCAGTATAGCATGATTTACAGAACTCATATGAATTAGCACTCTGTAACCTGTAATCTGAATTCTGGAAGACTGCACAATAAAAGTGGACCCTTCTAAAATTATGTGACAGATGTATCCTCAAGGGTTTCATTGAAATGTTAGTTATTATTAAAGCATAAATCGTATCTGCAGTACCATCAGGGCCGGCCCTATAATGGGGCAGACTGGGGCAATTGCCCCAAGCGCTTTTTTTTTTTTTTTTTTTTTGAAGCGGAGGAGAGAGAGAGGGGCACCGAGTGGTTTTCGCTTACCCGCTCGGCGCCCCTTTCTCTCTCTCCTCTGCGGCGAGTCTCCCTGTCTCCCTGAGCGTCAATTTCCGGCGCTCAGCATTACAAGCCGGCACCGTGGCAGAGCAGGGAGACTCGCCGCAGGACTGTTTAAAGGTAAGTACCGGGGGGGGGGGTCGTAGATTATGGCGTCGGCGAAGTTTAAAATGCCCCGTTGGCGGGGGGGGCGGGGACGGCGTTTTAAACTTCGCCCCAGGCGGCGTTAAGTCTTCGGCCGGCCCTAAGTACCATAACTATATTTATAATGTGTAGAATATTGCTAGCCTTACAATATGTCTAACTGTCATACAAAGGTGAAGGCAACCATTGCTTAAGAAAGATTTGTCTCTCTATGTATTTGCTAGAGAGGTTAAACGCTTAATTTAAGGATTTTTATCATGCTGCAAAACGTCCACTCTCTGAAGGCACTCACTCAAGAGGAACTTAAGCCTCTGAATTCTCTCCTCTCTGGTTATTTCATCAATTTCTAAAAGATCCCGTCCGCTTTCATTTTTCACAACTGCTGTAGAAGATGCTGGGGGCTTTAGAGGATTGTCTGAAGTACTTGGAGACTTTATAGGCGAGTAACTTGATGATGTCTCATTAGCATCAGAGGTTTCTGCGCAGTGGGTCTTCCCTGAAGCACAAGAACACAGCGTATTCAGTTGTGGGATCTTATGAGATGACTTTAAAATCATAGGAATGGTGCTTGTGTAATTTAAAGTATTATGCAACATTTTGGAAGGACAACTAGAAACTGGTAATCCTACTGTAGAAGAATGGGACTTTTCTGTAAGAGCAGAGCTGAGTGTCACTGGACAGCAGGTGAATACATCTGCATTACATGAGTCCTGTTGCTTTGTCTTCTTTGGAAGTTCTGCAGTGTCTATTAATTTTCTTTTGTTCTGATTGAATTGTGTTTTAGAAGGAACCTGGTTTACAAAAAAATACAAAAATAAACAGCAAATATTTTTTTAAAAAATTCATTAGGATTAAATTCAGAATTATGCCCACCCAATGAAATGTCCCTTTTTGAAAAAAATACCCTACTTGGAACCCCCCCAAATCTAATATATTCTCTACTACTATATTTAAAGGGGATGTCCCATGGAAAAATATTTTTTTTATCCTGAAGCATAAAATACAATGTATACAATCCAGTAATGCAAGTTAGCATTAACAAATATCAGGTTTTACCTAATATTTTTGGAATAAACTTTCTTTAGCTGGAGACATACACACTGAGCTAATTCATTATGGCAATGTTAATGAAGTCTGTTCCTCCCTAGACATTTTGTCACA
This sequence comes from Spea bombifrons, assembly GCF_027358695.1. Lineage (NCBI taxonomy): Eukaryota > Metazoa > Chordata > Amphibia > Anura > Pelobatidae > Spea > Spea bombifrons. The sequence goes on along the minus strand of NC_071088.1, from coordinate 134,847,258 downwards.
TACACAGCATGTAATTCGCATTGAGCCTTTGTGTTGTAAATCTCAATGCAAGTATGATGAAGAGTCAGGGTATTTGTCTACTAGATTGGGCTAAAGTAACACATTGTATTATGAACTCTGTCTGTACCCCACGATACATGAGAAATAACAGGTAGGTACCAGCTAGATGAAACACATTGGCGGCCAATAGAGTTGCTCGCACGGCCCTTTAACTCCTAGAACCTCCCCAGGCCAAGGAATTAAAGGTCTGTACGTACGACTCTATTGGTCACTCATACGGACCTTTAAATCCTGGAGCGGGGAGACCAATGGTCAGGATTTAATGGTCAGTACGAGCGACTCTACTGGTCGCCAGCAGGGAGCCCCTTCATTGGTTAATACCAGAGGAGCTCCCTGCCGGTGACCAATAGAGTCGCTCGCACGGAGCTTTAACTCCTGGAACCTCCAAAAGCCAAGTTCTTCTGGCAGGAATTAAAGGTCTATAGGAACGACTCTATTGATCACTCGTACAGACCTTTAAATCCTGAAGCAGGGAGACCAATGTTCTCCCCAGGCCTAGTTTAGGCATCAGTAGTCAAAGACCCGTACAAGGACTCCATTGGTCAACTGCAGGGAGCTCCTTCATTGGTTAATGACCAATAGAGATGCTCACATTGACTTTTAACTTCTTGAATCTCCAAAGGCCAAGTTCCCCCATCAGGAGTTAAAGGTCTGTACAAGTGACTCTATTGGTCGCTCGTACAGACCTTTAACTCCTGGAGCGCAGAGACTAATGGTCTCCCCAGGCCTAGTTTCCACATCAGGAGTTAATGGTCCATACAAGCGACTCTATTGGTCACTGGCAGGGAGCTCCTTCATTGGTTAATGCCAGAGGAGCTCCCTGCTGGTAACCAATAGAATTGTTCACACGGACCATTCATTCCTGGAACCTCCGTGTCAAGCTGATAGGAACTTGGTGAGGAACCCAGTATGCAGACTATCTTCCTGAAGCTGCGGGAAGGTTTAGAAGATAAGGCAAAACCAGAAACAGTCCGGAGGTCAGGGTGGGAGGGAGCAGCGAGGTCAGAAGACAAGCCAGCGGTCAGGTTAGGAGAAGACAGGATCAACGAAGTACAAAGCCAAGGGTCAAAACCAGGAATCAGAATCAGGGAGCGCAAAGTAAATAGCTTGTATAGAACAATAACTGAGCACTGAGTGAAGCTCTGTGCCAGTTTTTAAATCCTCCACTAGATGTCGCTCCACCCCCTTGCGTGGTGCCCTTGACGTGCTCTCCCAGGTTACGTCCTGCAGGAAGCTAGAAAAGGTAGGAGGGGGCGCGCGCGCCTAGACACAGTTGCCGGAGCTGATGCCTGGAGGACGGAGGTTGCGGCGGCGGAGCTAGTACCCGCCATCAGCGGGTACTCAGGTGAGTTGCTACGGCGAGGATTCTCTCTGCCTTGCCGCTGACCCTGACACTCCGAAGGCCAAGTTCCGCTGTCAGTACGTCAGTACGGACCTTTAACTCCTGGAGCAGGGAGACCAGTGGTCTCCCCAGGCCAAGTTTCGGCACCAGGATTTTAAAAGTCGGTACCAAAGCTGCTGTGTACCGCATTAATCCTGTATTAACCCCTTCTAAAAAAAAATTAACAAAAAAAACCCCACAAAGAATGTACACGAATATTCGCCCGAACCGAACACAGGAACAGGCAAATATCCGTGGAATATGAAGATTTGTTTCCCTACGAAGACGAACGTAAAGAGTTGGTCGGCACCAAAGTATAATACTAACCACGTAAAATCTAGGTAAGACATGGGCAGCAGTATACGGGTTAAGAAGCAACTTAGTCTGCATGCCTACGGCTAAGAGCCATCTTTGGGGCGAGAAATACGTAAGGCGGTCTCCTATGGGGTAACTGATCCGTCACTGAGAGAAGCCACATTGTGAGTTATACAGATGATATGGAAATCATGAATAAATAAGCAAAGATATTTCTGTGATTTGGATAAATCTACGGGATTGATTAAATCATAATCTGAATCATTTTGGTATGACTCATATATAAAAACATAACTTCCATAGTACCTGGGTATGTATACGATCTGGATCTGGTCCTGGGGCGTTATCTATTGTAATATTTAGTAGTTTTATAACTTTGTTCTTTGTCAACCCTTCGCGTGTTTGTACAAGCTTATTGTAGAATTAATATGTGAACCTTAAACCAGAACTATTTCGGATTATGAAGCGAAGGAAGTGGTCATCTCCAATATGAAAATCTATCCCCTATTATAATACTGATCTACTGGCAAATGAGCACTCAAAATACTATTTTAAGGAAATTTACCTGTTTGGGTGAAGTAATTTGCACAGTTTTCTGAATCTTTTTGAAGGCATCTAAATCCACAGACGATTTTAGTTTTGCCTGAGTTTCACCCAGGGGGATTTCAGAGATATTATTATGATTTGTAGAACTGGTGTATGATTCCTTTTTGATATTAAGTTGTTGGACAAAAGGAACATGTGAGGGTTCTGGTAATGTCTTATTCAGATTCAAAGGAACTGGTTCACCCATTGTTGTGCATTGTAGTGTATTGTTCATTTTTGAAGCTAAATCTTCATCCTGTTTTTTGAGTCTATCTTTCATAAACTCAGTTTGATTTGAAGATACTTTGGGTGATTGATGGCTTGTTGATCCTTTAGTTTTTGCAATAGAATTTGTTGATCCTGGTGTTACCAGAAGATACATTTTATTTTGACGAATAACTAGAAAATTGCCTTTAATATGGATAATTCTTAAACCAGAACTTTTGGTATTCTCTGTTGGTTGAAACATATTTTCAAGATCCAGTTGATCTCTTGGTTTTCCTAATATGATTTGTAATATTTTCAAAGCAGGATCCTTAGCAAAATATATCGAGACATAACAAATGTCATTATTGTCTTCTGATTTGCACATTGGTGCTCCTTGAGATCGTGTGCAATCAGACAGCTGAGGAGTCAATGAGCCAAGCATAGGGTAAATTGTACCTAAATGTTTCATATCCTTTGTTGTTATTGTATTCACTGGAGACACATAAATAACAGAACCATTCTTGGGGACATCACTGCAGGATATTGCTGCTAGCATCTTCTGTCGGATGTCCAAGGGCAACAAAGATATTGGAACAGGTTTGACATCAGCATTTGCAGGCACTTGATAATAACATGAGATGGATGCGGAGTTTACAGCTAACGTGGGAGACTTTTGATTAAACATCATAAAGCTGGCCTTGCTAGTTGGTACCTCAATGTTTATATTTGCCCTTTGACAGGTAGAGGTTAGTTGTCCACATGGAGGATTTTTACAGTATCAGAGAAATGTGACATCTGGACCTGAAGTGGATAAAGTAAAACCCATATTCAGTGTACATTGAGACATCTTATCTTCAATAATAAAACTCATGTTACAATACTACTGTCTCTTATTCTATGACTTATTTTATTCCATTAGATATCTTTAAGTACTTTTGTTACAAAGTATAATTCAAGGATTAATTAACACCTTAATGACAAAGCCCGTACATGTACGGGCTCAAAATGCATTGTTTTCAATGGGTTTAGGGACCGCCCATTGTCCTTAAGGGGTTAATCTGCTAAACCATTATCAGACTCCTGGACACGCTCCAAGAGTATCCCCTTCAATTACTAGCGAGGAAGGGGTGGTGCCTGGTCATGGTAGGAGGGTCTTTGGTCCACCACTCTATAAATCCCACACAGACTTAAGTCTGTGCTTGTATGTTGAGCTGTTAGGTTTCTTTCCCAGTTCCTAGTCCCTTCTGTAATTCCTTGTGCTTAGTTTTGGATTACTGGCTTTTGACCTCGGCTTGTTTCCTGGACAATCCCTTCTATCTACCCCTGTGCTTTTTCACCATTTACTCATCTCCTGAATTACTCTGTTCTCTTCTGCCCTGACCTTTCAGACTGTCCTTTGACCTCTTTCTACAATCTGCCATTGCTTTTGATGCGTTTATTTTGCCTCCCTTCTACCAGCTTCCATCCTCAACCCGACAGACATATAAAAAAAAAAAATACATCTTGGTTTATCATGCTGAGCTTCCTGTTGGTTAAGAAGTACAATTAAATGCAACATGCCTATAGTACTAAAGAGAAAAAGACAAATATATAAAAATGACCTATATGGGACATACTATTAGTCCTGCCCCTTGTATGGCTAACCACATCCTCATGCATCTAGCCCTTCCCTCATGTAAGGCTAGCTACACCCCCACAAATACAAATCCACTGCCTTCAGAAGAGTGAGAACTCCAGGAAGGCAAAATTGGGAAGTTCCCGGGTAGGGTTCTATACGCTAAATAAATATGTTTGCACATTAACCTCTTAACGACCAGGCGCATCACGGAAAAACATACAGTTAAGGACCAATTACATGCCTGGCAAGTCATGGACTTTCTTCACTCAAATGGTGTTTCTGCAATGCCTTGATGTTGAGACATTCAGCAACACCAAAAGAGTTGCAGGGGCTCTGTGTGATCATTCTCAGGTGTGGTCACATTCGCCATATTCAATACGGCCAGCTGCTTAAATTGGGCTTAGGAAGCAAATTGGGGATGGTGAAATGCCTCGTTATTGAGGCATTCAGCAACACAATAAAAAAAGTCAGGGGCCCTTTGTGATCGTGAGAGCAATCACTAAGCCATAGTGCTGTCTCTCACTAGGTGGCATGTGCATGGGAAGTGTTAAAATAGCAGCATTTGAAATACCTTGGGGTATTCTAGTTTTAAAATATATATGGTTTGATGGGGGGTAAATTGAATTTGCTGGCATCAAAGATGTCCCAAATAGGACATGGTGGAGGATGGCCAGATACCAAAATTTCAAGTTGAAAAATGTGTACCTCCCAAATGTGGCCTTTTAGCTCCCAAACAACATGACAAAGCTATGTATGGGTGGTATCACTTTACTCAGGAGATGTTGCTGAACACATATTGGGGTGTTTGGTAGTGACACATACCAGGAGCCGTAAATTGCTGGTATTGGAATTAGTACATGGAAAGTGTTGTAATAGCAGCATTTGAAATACCCTGGTTGTTCTAGTTTAAAAAAATATATGGTTTGATAGGATAGAATGAATTGGCTGGCTTCAAAGCAATAGACTACATGTACTTGCCTTATAACTTTCACACCAAAAAAAATACATAAAAGTTAATATTTTTTTGTCTGCAATTTGCATGATCTTTCACTCACACTCTCTCACACTCTCTAAATGTTTCCCTACCTTTTCTTCTCACAACTTCTGCTTCTGTGACTTGCAGCTCCGCTTCTGTGTCTTGCATCTTCTTTTTCTTCTCTTTTTCTCTCTTTCTTCCTCCGCATCTTCGCGGACATAACCTCCCGACGAATTTCCGACAAAATAGAGGGGAGAGGTAGAGGAAGTCATCACATTTTACCCTAAGATAACCCTATGTAAACTTACGCCACAATGGTGGAGCTTCTGGTAAAGTCCTCTCCATCCAATTGGAGAATCAGGGAGTGGACGTCTTCGGAAGTTCTGCCATTTTGTGCTAAGGTAGCCTTGTGGGAACTTCCGCCAAAATGGCAAAGCTTCTACTGACACCCTCTCTCCTGATCGGGGAGTGGACGTCAATGGAATTGCCGACATCTTGGTGGAAGTTGGCCGGGAGGTTATGTCTGCGGAGATGCGGACAAAGAAAGGAAGGGAAAGGAGAACAAGAAGATGCAGTACAAGAAGATTTGAGACATGGAAGCCGAAGTAGATGGCAGAGAAGGTAAGGAGGTACTCAGAGAGCATGAGAGAGAGCGAGTGACCGTTTGACAGAGTGAGAGTAAATGTGGGTGTTGGTCAATGAATTTTGTTTTCAAATTTAAAAAGGTCCCCGAAACGAACTTGCAGGAATCTAAATTCCTTGCCCAAAAATAAATGGGCCAAAAGTGAACCGAAAAAATCATCTGAATCGTTTTTGGCCCATTAGCATGTGTCTAGTACCTAAAGAAAACCATTCTTGTCCTGAAAAAACTGTATATACAATATGTGTTGGTACAGTAAATGAGGTAGAAGAAAACTACAGCTAGACACAAGCACAGCAGAAACATTAAAACATTAAAATAAATACTATACATGTATTAAAGACCCATCTAGTATGTGTACCATAGGGAAAGGATCCTCACTTTCTGCCATCAGGATCTTCTTGATTGTTAAGTTGCTGGTGGTTGCTGTTTGGTTCAGGCAGCATTTGAGGAGGTGGTACATAATGCGAGGTGTGCGACCAATCTCATCTTCCTTGAGTTAAAACAGTCTCTTACTTTTAACACAAATATCCTCCATATTTAAAATAATAAAATACCCTATTGTAGCATTCAAGAGATGGATAGTATGTTCTACACTGGATCCAACCCAAAATAATAACATATTTCTGGTGGGAGTCATTCTATCCTAAACACCACTTTTTATTTTAAAAATATATTGATTCTTCGATAAGATACGTTGATGACTGCCAATGAAGTCTGTGCATTTATTGAATGTTTCTCAAATGAGTATAGCAATTTTTAACTTCCTCTGTGTTTGTTGAGAGGGACCTGGTTTTTCAGGACATACTAGTCAACCAAGACTCATTTAAATAATCACTTTGCTAGATAGGAAGCCTATGACTATAAATAATCTTTTGAATCAGACATGTTTTCCTACACCTTCTCTGAAAACCCACGACTTTGACAATATATAAAGTCTAGGAGGAATTGCTCCAGGGAGAAAGTTTTTGGATCCCATTGTAAAAACATTTGGAACTGTTTTAAAGAAAAAAGCAATGTCGGATGCCGGACTGTGATGGATCCAGTTCAGTGCTGCTCTCCACTTTAGCCCTAGTCTTCCTATTGGAGTGCCATCTATAGGTAACCTAGGCATGAGCAGGATATAAACTTGGGATGACAAGCTTAGTACAGGCAGGGTACAGTCTTGGGATAAAAAGCTCTCAGTATCCTGGCTGGCTGGTAACTGGAAGCCCACTAGCAGGGCACAGGGCTGGAAGCCCATAGGCTGGCCACAGGTTTGGAAGCCCACAGGTAGAGCACATAACAGGAGCTTGGCACTTGAATGGGTCAGACTCACAGGTTGATCAGTCTAAAGACAGGATGCTGTAGCTAGGAGGAAACTGCCAGACAAAACCACTGCACTATACCAAAGCATAACCCCAAGAACATTCTCAGTCAAATGTCAAACCTGTATATTTCAAGCAGCAGGGTACCAAGGGGGTAAACTCACAAGCAAGGTCTGGATCTGAACCTGAAGGCCAAACACTTGAAACAGGTTAGAAGCAGAAACCTGCAGACGAGCATGCATGGTTTATATTGGGCCTTGATTGCCCGAACAAGGGCCAGGTGTGTCAAGAGCTTGTAGGAATAACACGGCCAAACAGAGGCAGAAAAAAACAGCAACCCAAGATCCACCTGGTGGTGTAGCGGATAGGTGATTCACCTGAAATCCACAAGGTTGCTGGTTTGAATCCCTGCAGCTCCTGACATTTCCAAATAATTTAAGGTCCATCATTCTACAGTGAGGTTTGCCAGGAAAAAAAAGTTCCATGACTTCTGGAACAATGTTTTTTGGACAGACGAGGTCAATGACAGCGCCACAGCGCCACATTTGGCAAAAACCAAACACAGCACAAGCACCTCATACCAATTGTCCAACACGGTGGTGGAGGGATGCCTGCAAACCTCCATGATATCGGGAGGGGCACTTTTAGATTTTTTTCTATCCACCATTACAATAGTGTTTTTTTTTTTTTTACAGAATGGACAATGTTTTTATGAGTATGATGCGTTCGATTTAAAGAGAAATGCCACCAATTATCATATTAAAAACAAAGTTTTCAAAAGCACTCCTTTAAACAGTTATAGTTTTTTTTATCATATAATGTTGTAAATAATAGATTGATAAGGTCACTGCAATGTAGGAGGGCAATAGATTCATTAGATCCATATGAGAAGAATGTGTTGGGGATCTATCCCTAAGACTATATATATATATATCACACTTGTAAGTGGGTAAAAGAAATATTTAAGAAAACGGGAAACAAAGGGAAAAACCCAATGTCATAGAAGCTTCCGTACCCTGGGACTGTGGGCCCTGGCCTTGGAAGTGGTTCTATTTTTAGGGAGGTGAGTACAAGGGGTCTAAAGACTCTAAAGACTGTGGAGCTCGGATGCAGGTATGAGGCATCTTCATTTTGGAAGGGGGTTTTTGTCATCGGGTGAGGACTTACAGGAAAGAGACAGTATTTGCATCAAGATCTGATATCCAGCAGGTTTCAGTCTGAAGTCAGGGAACTGCTCATGTTTACCATCTTCCCCACACACTACAATAGCGACCCCCTACTTGGCTGAAGTGCAAATACTGAGCCGTGTGCAAAGGAGGGCCTAAACGAGTGGTGGTTTCCTATGACTATTGTATGTAAATACCAGTGTGTTTTCAATAAAACTCTGTCCTGTTTTCCCCACAACATTGGTGCTGTCTAATGCTTGGAGTTGGCTGCTGTTATAACTCACTGTCCGTTTCAGGACAGTACGTGCGCTGAATACGCTAAGCTACCGCTAGCCACTGCGCCAAAGCAGCAGCGGGATCCCTCTTCTCTCTACAACGCTGGTTTGGTCTGGCACTGAAGGGGTTAACAGCTGGTGTCTCGGCAGAAGAAAGCGCAGTTTGGAGGGAGTACCCAGTAGGGTTACAGGGACGTCCCGTCACACTCAAACTTTTTAGTTTATTTGCTCATTTTAATTTGTAAATGCCACTAACATAGGTTCATTTAATGTATAGAACTGAAAATGTAGGATTTGGACAACGTGAGAGATCTGTTTTAAGAATCATGTTATAAATGAAAAGTGAAACAATCTCCCTTTCTTTGCTGTGTGCATAATAATTGTGGCTGGGGAGGCAGCAGAAATCTCTTCACCCTTGATACTGATATGTGATGTTATTTTAGTAATAGCCTACGCACTCACGCACTCTCTAAATATAACTGTTCTCATTACCGGCCAAAAGCTCACACTATTTGCTATATGCGCTCCTACAGGGACAGTCTATTAAAAAGTGCTACAATAAGATTCTTGGGAAATTAGGTAAACCTAACTTTCACTTTAATTTCTTTTTTATTTTTTTATATTTCTTTCTAGAACATATAGTACTGGCTGTTATTTCTATTTACAGGATTTTTTTTATTTATTTTTTAGGGACGATGACCTTCCTGCTTTCCTGTATTTCTCTTGTTGCCTTTGCTGTGATTTTAAATAAACAGGTACAGTCACATTTTAATAATTTGTTTTGCATTTTCTGGAATTAAGGGGTTACTAAAAGTCCAGTGGCACATTAAATAAATAGCATGGCACATACCTAGACTAATTTGCAAGAATAGGTTGCGATAAATGTTTTACCTCTAATTAGCCATCGAATTACTTGAATAATTTGAGGTTGTTTTTATACCAAGTATTGCCCTATTAACCTATCAAGGTTGCTCATGATTACTCTACGTGAGAGGAGGCATGTTGACCCGGTAATCAATGTTAGTGTCAGAATAGATAATTAGCGACTGTCAATCTTAATATTAATGACATAAATAAAGCCATGTTAAAGCGTATCTTTTATACAAATCAGTTAACATAACTGCATTGTAGATACATTAAAAAGTTACCAAACCACTCAAAGCTACTCAAACCCACCTTAGATGCACCATTAAGTATGTCTATTAAAATTAAATCTTGACCTATCTCTTCTACCCCAAGCTACACAGTGCTGCCCTGTGCATACAAGTCACTCACCACTGGACCAATTAAGCTTGCAATCAGTTGCATTATGTCAATAATCACTTCTTCCTTCACTTTGACCTCCTACTGCTTGAGCAAGTACCCTGTCTACCTTTTAAACGGCAAACTTTCCAAGTCAGGGTGACTCTCCTCAATATGTCTTGATGATGACTTATGATCGCTATAAGTCTTGTGATGTTTATTGTCTTCTTTGCATGGAACCAGATTTCCATGACAAAAGACACACGTCCATCAAATTCAACCTTTCTGTTAACGCAGAAGGCGGCAAACCCCCCACATTAAAGACATTTTTAAAAAGGGGAAAATTCCTTCTGATTTCTCACTGGATTAACGAGATATAGCTAACCCTGCGCTTTACTTTTCTGACAGTAAAGAGCCATTTTTACTGCTTTAAGTGAAAATTCCTTTCTTTAAGTCTTGTTCCTTGCACAGTCCTATTAATGGGGAAAAGAAAAAATGTCGGTGCGCTAAGCTAGTCACAGGCTCAAATAAATAAATAAATACAAATGTGTAATACGAGGCCTACCAAACAGGTGTAAGCATGCTGCAAGAAACAGTGTATTGGCTGTACAATGTATACAAAAACAAAAACTGTCTGCGCTTCTTACCCTAATAAAGTTGGCAACAAATATATAAACATAATATAAATGAGAGGTTTTGGTTATATGAATTGGCCAAAGCATAATTAAGCTCACCCGCCACGTCAAGGCACACTCTCAACAGGGTGAGAACCTCCTCTCACCTCCTACATAGTGGGCACAAAAAGCAGTTTATACTGCTACCAAAACCTTATTAATGTGTTGGGGGAGGTGCAATTAAACCTCCTCCCTATTAACCCCTGGACAGCAAGCTGCAACCAGACTGATGAGGAGCCAACAACCTCAAATATGTGCAAACAGGGAAAAGATAAAATGTCGGTGCGCTAAGCTAGTCACAGGCTCAAATAATACAAATGTATAATACAAGGCCTACCAAACAGGTGTAAGCATGCTGCAAGAAACAGTGTATATTAATTATTAACAGTCCTATTAATGAACAGATCACCGCAGAGCGGCTGGTATTGTCCCAGCATGTATTTGTATAAATATCAAAATCCACCTCAAATGGGTTCCTAAAGAACATTTTTTTTGTAAAGGCAAATGAGTTTGGTTATTTATATAGATAGAACCCAAAACCAGCTTGGACCAAATCTTTAATATCCCATGCGCTATAAAAAATATAAAAAAATCTGTGTCACAGATAAAAGTTTGTCTAAAATGTAAATACTAATTTATACCAATCTAGTTGAATGTACAGGAGCTGTATGCATGTCAGATAAGTCTATTCTATTTATCGCTGTAGGGAGAATGCCAGAGAGTTCAGCTGAACATGTATAAGGATTCCTTCGATGATCAATATTTTGGATGCATTGAAGATATGGAGTCAATACTTCCAGAGCTACTGAAAAATGAGAGGAACGAAAACGAGTATTTAAACGGCGCTTGGGAGAGCGCTGCCAATATATGGCAATCCAAGAAATCCTCCCTAAAAGCTCTCCCCAAAGATTTCAGAGATGAGCATGGCATCGCCATATTGACTTATACCAATATAAGTAGCCCTGTTTATAAACAATTAAACCAAGGGATTCGAGAATATGGTGTGGCTCCTCGGAACTTCAAATACCATTCGTTACATTTTTACCTTACGAGAGCTATGACTTTGCTGCGATCGAGTTGTAATGGGGAACCATTGTACACCTATCGTGGTACTAGCAAAATTCAGTTTGAACCTCCCGTGGGTTTGGAGCAGAATATAAGACTAAGTCAATTTTCGTCATCATCTACTGACATCAAGGAAGCACAAAAGTTTGGCAATGCCTCCTTCTTCAGGATCACCACTTGCTATGGCGTTGATATCCAAAGCTTTTCGTACTTTCCATCGCAGAAAGAGGTGTTGATTCCAGTGGATGAGGTGTTCCGTGTGACCAGCTACGCTAAAGACGGGAACAAGTTCATTCTGACCGGCACAAATCAGAGATGCAGCTTTTATAATTGTGATTACCTAGGCGGTGAGCTTGCCATTTTACACTAGAACATGGGGGGGGTATATTAAACAGTGAGGTGTCAATGAAGCAACCGCGTAACTACCCCTTTAACATTTATTTATGTACAGATGATGTTTGTTAACATTCCTGAACACAGAACAATCTAGAATTCATCTGGTTCATAGCATTCGACTATAACTACACTTAGGAACTGGATCAAAATGAGGGTATGAATATGAAAATGGAAATTGTAATAAAAATGTGATTTGACAAAGATTTTAATCTTAAAAAAAACTTCATAAAAACACAACCTTAATCCTCAAAGCATTTGAGTGTATATACCGGGGCAACCATTATACCATTTCACAGAAGTATTTTCTAGGATATGTAATTCAGCAATAAATACACTGAAGTTAGTGGTCGACCATTAAGTTTCCTGCATATTTTACCATAGATTTGACATTTTCCTTAATGTTGGGGAAAATCCCAAGAATAACAGTTGAATTAGAGATTTTCCCAGCTTAGTTATTTTTTTCTTCCAATTTGAAATTCTCCTTTAATTCTCTTAAAATTCTCAAACATTTTCTGCTTCATTTTCTGCCCCTGTATCATCCCCCTCAGTACCTGTATTATACCCCTAGCACTCGTAATGCACCTCCCAACCCCTTTACTATCTTCTTGTATTATCCCCCAAAATTTGTATCATCCCTTAAACTCCTGTAAAAACACTCCGGCCTCTTTATTATCTCCATGCATTATATCCCCAGACTCTGTATCACCCCCAGCCCCTGTAACGTACACCTCAAACCCTGTACTATCCGTCAGCCCTTGTATTGAACCCAGCCCATGTATTGACCCCCACCACATACCATGCGGCCTATAGTCAGGATTTAGCGCAGGGATGCACAATTTGTATCGCCCGATGCCCAGCACATGCGCGGCATGACCCTCTGGTGCTTCGGCGGAAGTGGCAGCAGCAGAGGTTTCCACTGGCTGCCCCCACTAGACACCAGGGTGTCTGGGGATGCATTGGTAAGTCTGGGGGGCAAAGTGGCATATCAGGGGGGAATAAAGCATATCTGGGGAGCAGAGTGGCATATCTGGGGGTATAACGCATATCTGGGGGGCAGAGTGGCATATCTATAAGTAAGGTGCATTATGAATTAAGAAGGGGAGGACTTTAAAATGACTATTGGTTTTCCAAATTTCTGTTTATATATAACATATCCTGTCAAAAGCACGACTAACTACATAATAGACTGTGTATTTTTAAAAAATATTTTTTTTTCCTTAAAATAGCACCAAACTATAAGGGTGCAGTCTATAAAAGGGATGCGGCCTATAATCGTGCCAATACGTTATATTGTCGCACTAGACCCTATAATACCCCGACTGATTGCCTTTTTTTCATGAGGGGGTAGTTTCCCTAAATTTTCCTCAGTGAACCTGCAGCTGTGTCAGAAGCGCATAAGACGAAGCCAACAGGCCAGGTCTCTGCTGCACAGGCCTACGCTTCTGTCCAGTGGCGGATCCAGATCCTTATCTCATGATGGGCACTCACCAGTACACACACAACAAGACACTGACACACACACACATGCACACAGATACAGACACTAACATACCCAGACACACACGCTAACATTCCCAGACACACACTAATAGCACACCCAAACACACACATTAACATACCCACTTACACACACACACAGGCCAGCACACCTGATCCACACACTCACCTGATCTGCGGTTCCAGCGGCAGATTGAGGGCTGCAGTGGGTTGCTTGGAATGCCCATCCTCACGCAACATGAGCATAAAAACATAGCATGCAGTTGCATATATCCAACTTTTGGGCACATTTTATATGACCTTCTCAAAGACTCAAGTCCTGGAATCATGATCCTTCAATTAAGCCCATGTCCTGTTTGGATTACCAAATTGTCACTCCAAGCCACTGCATTTAAGTGTGATTTGATAAAAAAAACATAATCATTCATGCACATTTTCATTGTTTTCTTGGGCACCCTTCTGTGTGTAATGAACTAAAATTGTTTGTTATGTATTGTTTTGTTTTCTTAAAACATTGTATTGCTAATTAAAGTGCCTCTGTCTGCAGGTACCAAGAGAGAAGTCTGCACATATAATTCAGGTGAGAAGTATCTTACAATTGTATTTTTATATGTCTTATAAATATCCATATTTTAATTGGTAACATAATTTCAACTATCTCTTATTGCCGAATATAGACATTATGAAATTAATTATTTATTCTTTGTTAAATCTCCATTTTTTGTAAAATTTCCTTTTACGGTGGCAAGAAAAAGTATATGAGCCATTACCAACACAGAATAAAATTTGTAAATTTGTCTTAAAATATGACATGATTTTCATCTAAGTTCCAAAAATGAACAAATACAATCTGTTTTAACTAATAACACACAAATAATTGTGTTGTTCTTGACCATATTGAATACATCAGTCAGACATTCACACTGTGAACCAGTAGGCTAATAATGTCAACAAAAACTAATTGGAGTCAGGTGTTAGCAAACCTGATGAAACTAAGGTTGAATTATTTGGGAACATGCAGCACTACATATGGCATGAAAAGGGCACCCCATACCCATGCAGAATACCAGGTAACTCCTAAGGGTTCATGTTTTCTTGCCAGTGTAAATGAGGATATGAATATCCTCTTCACACACCATTTGCTTATACCTTGTCAACACTCTTGTGAAACTATATATTTAATTCAGTGGGTCACATCCTAGCATACATGTAACACCTGATATTAATTCTGGTAGTATAGCCATGCCAGTGCTTCTACTAGTGCTCCTGCAAGTGCTGGTGTCAGAGCCTTTGAAAAGGACAGCATTTGAAATACATTTTGTAATCATGTCAAAAGAGCATAGTAAGCAATATGAGGACATGTTCTCCAAAGTGCTGAAATAATTTTCCAGAGCAAAATTGCAGCTAAGTTAAACATTTCTAAGAGCAGGCCCGGACTGGCCATCTGGCACACTAGGCTTAACTCGTCAGGGCCGCCTGACCTCCACCAGTCCTGTACTGTCTCTTTTGTCTAATTTTAAAAAATATATGGTTTAATAGGGGTACATTGAATTGCCTGGCTTGTGAGATGTCCCAAATAGGACATAGACTCATGAAGACCAGATTTTATAAAAAATGGTTTTAAAATGGCAATATTAAATAAATGGTACTTATTGTCCTATAACTTGCAAAATAAAAATATTGGATATTTTGAAGCTCAGGAGAACTAATATAATCTATTTAGCAGGTTTTCCATTAGCTTTTGCAAATTAGTAAAATATTTTTTAAGTAAAATTCAGAAAAAATAGTTTTTTAGATTTTTCACCATATTTTATTATTTTCTTATATAGTATATTAGATCAGTTTCTCCTCTTTGCATAGCTCTGGAATAAAAGGGCTAAATGTGGCAGATACTAGTGCCCATCCTTCTAGATACCTGTGAGGACCTAAAACGTACAGGGAGGGATCCATTTTAGCTAGCTTAGCTCCTGGTCACGATTTTTTCTTTCCTAACGAAAGAAAAATGGCTTGGGCAAATCCTGGCAAGAATCTCTTGCCTCGACATAATGCATAGATAATGCAACGGGACTAAATGTTTAATCATCTAATGCAAATCATTTACAAATCAATTTACGAATAAACCCTTTTGTGAATAACTGAATGTATTGTTAATTATGTAATAAGTGTATACTAATCTTTTGTTCTACACATTATATTATAGCTTCAGTGACTCATCTTTTTCCTGGACCATTGACTTTGACACTCCTCATCGGATTAGTTATTACAGTTACAACAATTCCAGCTTGAGAAGAAGTGGCATCTGGATGAAGCATCCCATGTTGAAATTAAACTTGGAACCATATTTGATAATGAGGGGTAATTAGAGAATTGGGTCTATTCTGATACAAAGACATATATGTTGTTTCATTAAAGAGACCTATACAGTGATTGATGGGTGCACATTGCTTTTGCATGCATTAGGAATTTTTAGGGAACATCAGTCTGAAACCTTTCTCTAAAGTAGAACTCAATATATTCCCAAAAATGATAACGAGGATCCATTGAGATAGCTAAATTCAGCAGGGCTGTTTGCTTTAAATCATTTGATTTTTTTAATCATTCATTTTAATAAACTAGCAAATACACTGGTTAATTAACAGAATAGTATTTTAAAAATGCAGCGGGTATTCCGGACTTCGTCTACTATTTCTGAAAAGATGGTTGCCGTTGCCTTCTGATGCAAGAGAGAAAATGGAAACAACTTATAGTTTAGTAGATTCTGTCCTTATGGTTGTTGGCCAAAAAGGAATGGATGTCAAATGCTGAGGAGAATAGCAGCTCCTAAAATGGAGTCAGAGCCATGCGACGATGCAAGAAGAACGACCCAGAATGAAGAGGACAGATATTGATAACCAGGGGATACACTCTCTGGGAATAGACATAGACTCATTAAGAAGCAGAAATTAAGGTAAAGGTCGAACATGACACAAAACTCCATTGCA
The DNA here is from genome assembly GCF_027358695.1 of Spea bombifrons. Taxonomy (NCBI): domain Eukaryota; kingdom Metazoa; phylum Chordata; class Amphibia; order Anura; family Pelobatidae; genus Spea; species Spea bombifrons. The sequence goes on along the minus strand of NC_071088.1, from coordinate 134,830,873 downwards.
AGTTACCACAGAGAAGGTTACGTGTGCGTTCTCCTGCTTAACTGGGTTGACAGTGTCAGCTGGTAGGAAAGCAGGCTCCTTTTGGGTAAATTTTATGGAAATACCAACTTCCAGTGGGAAAGGCTTAAGAGAAAAATGCAAGATAAAAAGCCTCAGTGGAGTGTGTCCAGGCTGACAGCACATTGTGAAAACTGTAAAGAGAATGACATTACAGATGGGAGGTGACCAACAGAGGTGTTTGTACGGACCTTTTACTCCTGACACAGAAACTTGGCCTTGGGATCAATCCTGGAACCTCCCCAGGCCAAGTTTTGGCATCAGAAGTTAAAGATCTGTATAAGTGACTCTATTGGTCCCTGGCTCTGAGCTCCTCTGGGATCAACCAATGAAAGGCAGCTTCCCTTACTTTGTTTATGCTGACCAATAGTCGCTTATACGAACCTTTAACTCCTGGAACCTCCCCAGGCCAAGTTTCAGCATCAGGAGTTATAGGTCCATACGAGCGACTCGATTGGTCGCCGGAAGGGAGCTGCTCTGGCATCAACCAATGAAGGGCAGCTGCCCAATAGAAACATTTGTATGGAGACAACTAAAGGACAACCGCTCTGAGCAACTTGACCTTGGAGGAACATGGATTTTAGTCCCCCCCTGGCAAAGCACAGGGCAAGGTATAACTAGGAGCAACTTGGTCTGGGGAGACTAATGGCTTCGGTGTCACGAGTTAAAGGTCCATAAGAGTGACTCTAATGGTCGCCACCAGGGGGCTCGCCTGGCATCAACCAATGAAGAGCAGCTGCCCTTCATTGGTTTATGGCAGAGGAGCCCCCTGCCGGCGACTAATAGAGTCGCTCTTACTGAATTTTAAAGTCCTGGCGCCAAAGCTGCTGCTTATTTTAGCCCCTGCTAAAAAAAAGTCAAAAATGAAAAAAAAAACACAAAAAAGAATGTACATGAATATTCGCCTGAAAAGAACATGAGAACATGCAAATATGTGTGGGAAAACAAAGATTTTTTTCCCCGAAGACGAACACGAGGACAAACACAAAGGCTTGGCTGGCGCCCAAGTCTACTGAAAAGTTACTTTTTATTTTTTTGCACTGTTGTGTAAATAACGAAAGCTTCTCTGATTTAAATCTGATTTAAATTTTAAAAAAAAAGTTTGCCAACCCCAGTCTTCAGCGGTCTGTGGCTATTATTGGAGCGAGCAGAATTTAAAAAAGAAAATACTGTCAAAATAAACAAATTTTAATTTTATTAATTGAAGAACGTTCACAAGTAAAATGATAGCCCTGTAATTATGTGGTTATCCGTTAAGCAAATAAACAGTACAGATTCTTAATTTCTTTTCCTTTCTATCTAATCTGGCTCACAAAGACCGGGGAACTGAAGGATGAAATAATTCCAAAACGCAGATCCTAAATGCATCAACTGTGTTTGAATTTTGCTAAATTCACGTATCCCAGACCCGTTGGCATTTTAATATCTTTATAAAAAATATAAACATTTAGCCAAGCATTTACCTAACAAGAAAAATACATTTTTTTTCTATAGTTTTAAATATTGGATACATATTAAACAAAAATTGAAATGCTTACCAAATATTTTCTTCTAATCATTGTTTTCAGTATATTTTTCTTGGCAGGTAGCTGCAAGGTGACTATTCCCATAATGATTGGAAGGCACTAATTACAGTTAACGTTTAAGCAACGATGTAAGCAATGCCGTGCTGTATTCAACAATCGGTAGGGCATCGCTAGGCAACACATCACAAACTTCCTGTGATTGGCGAATGTGATGGGGTTTATATGTTTGTTTCATCATTGTGGCTCCGAGGGATTGAAACGTTGTTTATTCATATATATCTACTTATTTACGGTATTTAAGTAAAATATTAACACTCTCCTTCCTTGTCCTTCTTCTTCCTTTAGCAAAACATAGTGATTCTATAAGAATCTTAGATATCATCTTAGCTGCTAGAACTTCCCTGTCACTGATAGAACCCCACACTATCTCTCACCTTTTCTCTGTGCCTTATGTTTGTCACCCCATTCCCTCAAGATTGTAAACTTGTGAGCCGGGCTCTCTCCACCTAATGTATCGGTTTGTCTTAGGCTGTCAATTCTCGTCTTGTCAGACCCCTTGAATATATGTATTGTATTCAGGCCCGGACTGGCCATCGGGCACACCGGGCATTTGCCCGGTGGGCCGGGCCACGGCAGGGCCGCATTGACTTAGGGGCTGATGGAGCTGCAGCTCCAGGCCCCTACCCTACCTACGGCCGCATTAACGCAGGACATAAGGGGCACCTGCCCCTTAAGCCCGCAGCAACTGCGACCGGGTCCGCCACTCTAAGGGGCCGGGAAGTCCCCACCAAGGCCGGCCTTACGGGTCTGCAGCCGCAAAGGGTTTAAATTAAAACATCGGGTTTTTTTTTTTAACTTTATTTAACATCCTCCATGTTAAATAAAGTTTTTTTAACTTTATTTAACATGGAGGATGTTAAATAAAGTTGAAAAAAAAACCCAGATGTTTTAATTTAAACCCTGTGCGGCCGCAGACCCCTAAGGCCGGCCCTGGTGGGGGCTTCTCGGCCTCTTAGAGCAGGGCGCCACACTCCAGGGGGGGGCGGCGGCGGGGGGCGGTCCGCACCGGGTGCCGCTCATCAGGGGGTGCCAACTTGCGGCACCCGGCACCCCTCCAGAGACGCACAGTAATGTCCGCCGCTGGAGGAGCAGTCTCGCAAGGGAGCGGTATCGGAGGTCTTTAACAGACCTCCGGCTCCCTTGAGTGATTTTAAGCCGGGTTCAACCCGGCTTAAAATCACTCAAGGGAGCCGGAGGTCTGTTAAAGACCTCCGATACCGCTCTCTTGTGATCTGCGCGGTAACAGCTGCTGTGCGCCGGGGTTTGTTGTCAGATCCTGGCGCACAACACTGAAGCCGCGCCCACCGCTGTCCGTGCCCTCTGAACCGGAAGAAGACAGAGAAGACAGAAGAACTGAAGAAGAGGAGGAAAAGGAGCTGTAAGGAGAAAAGAGGAAAGGTAGGAAAACATTCAGTGAGAGTGGATTGGTATATATGTGTGGATTGGTGTATATGTGAGGATTGGTATATATGTGAGGATTGATATATATGTGTGGATTGGTATATGTGTGTGGATTGGTATATATGTGTGGATTGGTGTATATGTGTGTGGATTGGTGTATATGTGTGTGGATTGGTGTATATGTGTGTGGATTGGTGTATATGTGTGGATTGGTGTATATGTGTGGATTGGTGTATATGTGTGGATTGGTGTATATGTGTGGATTGGTGTATATGTGTGGATTGGTGTATATGTGTGGATTGGTGTATATGTGTGGATTGGTATATATGTGTGGATTAGTATATACGTGTGGATTGGTGTATGTGTGTGGATTGGTGTATGTGTGTGGATTGGTGTATGTGTGGATTGGTGTATATATGTGTGGATTAGTATATATGTGTGGTTTGGTATATATGTGTTGATTAGTATATATGTGTGGATTGGTGTATATGTGTGGATTGGTGTATATGTGTGGATTAGTGTATATATGTGTGGATTGGTATATATGTGTGGATTGGTATACGTGTGGATTGGTGTATATGTGTGGATTGGTATATACGTGTGGATTGGTATACGTGTGGATAAGTGTGTGAGAGTGATGGGTGTTATGCTGTACCATTTCCAATGTCTTTTTCATGATCTAATTATGCTCTAAAAGTACATCATAACTCCCATCACTCTATACTGTTCCATACAGTGGCAGAGCTGGGAGGCAGAGGCCTTGCACCCCTACCACAGGACTCCTGAAAGGTAAGTGAACTTCAAAGAGGGAGAGGGTAGATAGTTAGGAGGGGGTAGTTGCGGCGGGCTTAAGGGGCTCTGCGTTAATGCGGCCATATAGGACCAGTCAGTCCAGTCCTGACTGCACCTATTTTAAGGTGGGAGCCTGGAGCTGCAGCTCCATCAGCCCCTAAGTCAATCCTGCCCTGGCACAGGCGCGGTCGCAGTTGCTGCTTGCTCCAGCAACAAGGTAAGTAGGGTGAGGGAGGGGGTGCAGTGAGAAGGGGCAGAGGGGGGTTAGGTAGCGAGAAAGGGGGAGAGGGGATAGATAGAGGTGGTACATATTGAGAAGTGGGGAAGGGGGTTACATAGTGAAAAGGGGGAACATAGTGAGAAGGGGCAGATAAGATGAAGAGAGGGGGTAGTGTGAATGCGTATGAGAATGAATGAATAAATGTGTGGATGAATTGTGTGAATGCGTATGACAATTAATGAATTCATGTGAGGATGAATTGCTTGAATGATTTGTGAGACTGCATTAATGAATGTGTTAATGATTTGTGTGAATGATTAAATGCAAAGATGGTACGGGTGGGCTTTAACAATAAATAAATAAATAAATATGGGCTGCTCAGGCTAAAATGCCCGGGCCTATTTTTTGTCCCAGTCCGGGCCTGATTGTATTAAGCGCTGCGTAAATTGTTGGCACTATATAAATAACATATAATAATTATAAGAAGAAACCTTGTGCTTTGTTGCGTCAAACATGTCTCCTTGTGCTGGTCCTGGAACCCTACTTCATTGGACAGACATTCCCTGTGCTTACTGTGGGACCCAGCTACATGGGTAGAAATGCACTAGGAAATAATAAATAGGCGGTGCCGTATTCTGCCTAAGAAAGTGTGTCTGTGGGGGAGTCGGACGCTGGACAGATTTACGATAGACAGATCACCTCTACTGGGCAAGCAGGCTCCTTGCTATACTATAGATCTCAATGTGTTGGTTTGGGTCATTAGAATTTTCCCTTGTAACCAACCCATTTGTCTCCCTGTAAGACCTGGGGCAGATGATGTCATATCCCAGAGCTCTGCAAAGAGAAAATGAGAGGGCGTCAGGGGAGTACAAGGAGCAAGTAGCTTTAGGTAAGTGCTATGGTACAGCTGTACGTTGAATTTTCACCAATTATTCCTGTGGTTATTGTAGGTTGCATTACGGGATCAGATTACACACAAGAAGAGTTTGGCATAAAATACATTTTAAGCAGGTTGTAAAAATCTATGTGTGCTTTGTATTAAAAATTAATTTTCCGTAGCAGCCACAGTCAGGGCAGGAGGAATGGGAATTCTCCTGGGCTACCTTAGAATTCTCCTGGTTCTGACCCAGAGTATCTCGATGAAGTGCTGCTTCCGTGGGTCATTTTTCTATGCGCAAGGGAGCGGCGTTTGACCTTTTCCATTGCAGTTCACATATCCTACCACTTCACTACTTAATCCCTCTTTATTTCCTCTTTACTATATTTCTCATTTAGTGTTAAGCTCTGATTTTAAGAAAAGACATGGCCTTCTTCAGTAAGCTGACAGGTACTGATTTCGACCTCCTTGTCATTTGTGTATAATGTCTTGGCCTGCTATGGATGTTTATTTTACCCTTGTTTTTCCAGCCACTTAGTTGGGGATTTTTATTTCAATATGTTTTACTTGATTTATTTTGGTTATATTTAATTTATCTCATTTTTATTAGGACTTTTTCTCAGCTATTCCAGTTACTTTCTTCGTGTACAAATGTAATGCTTTACCACCACCTACTGTTTGTTGTGGCCATTGCAATTTACTTTGAACTTAATGGAGCTCCTGAATAATATAGGAACCAATCCACCGTAGCGCCTCACTGTACCAACTGAAGGAAATCCCTGGTGACAGGGGCCACATCATATTACGAGTGGTCAGTCAGTTAAGGGTTAGCTTGACGGAAGTTACATGCTCTTGACTGAGGGCTACCAAGCCATGTGCCTTGTCTGAGGGCTACTAAGCTGTGTGCTCTGCCACTCTGGATTCCCCTGTCCTCGCTACAATTCACCTGTCCTCACTACAGTTCCCCTGTCCTCACTACAGTTATTCTTTGATTACAGTCCTGCTTTTCTTGTGTGCCTGTCTGTACCTACGTACCCATTATGATGCATCAAGGTGTACAGACAGAGCCCCTAGTATCCCTTGCAACTGGGCTCCTACCCGACCTGCTTGCCGGGGTCCTGACTCTGTCTTTGTCACTGTGTTTGTCTGTTTGTCACTGGGTTTGTTTGTGTGACTGTGTTTGTAATGTCTGGTAATATAGGGGTTCAAACTCTGAACTCTGAACTCTGAATCAGTGTGTATGTGATATATATATATAATATAAAATGCATTGTATGTGTATGTGATGGAGTGTATATGTAAATCAGTGTGTATGTGATGATATATATATATATATTATAAAACATGTATTTTATGTGTATGTAACGGTGTGCATATGTGAATCAGTATATATATGCGGTCACCCTGTAGTGCATTACTTTGCAAATGACCTTACATTGTAATACCAGATAGCTCGCCTTACAGACACCCAAATCTTACCAAAAGCATTTGTTTATACATTAATTGTAATATTACATTTTAAAGGCACCCTTCATTTCTCACAGTAGGCTGAAAGAAAAGGAGTCAATATCCCCCGGCAGCCTTAGGTTTGTATAGTATGGAAGTAGGGAGACAACTTCTCCTCCCCAACCAGATGAAATGGTAGATGGTTCTTTGGAGGCCGTCAATATCGGAGGTTTGAACTGGTAATGAGATAGTCTGGAAAATTTGGGGAAAAGTCCCATAAGTGATACATTGTATGTAGGCCAGGTAGTCAGATCTTGCCTAAGGCTTGTGATTAGTCTGGGGTAGTTAGCATCGTATATCAGTTAGACATCAAAGAGTTAAGAAAATGCTCAGAGACCTAAGTTTATGTGGTTGCCATTTAAAGTCAAAGTTTGTAAGTGATGTAAGTGGGGAAGTCGGAGTTAGTAGCACATCATCAGCGAATAGGCTAAGCTTATACTGATGTCCCCCCACATCCAACCCACTGATATCCTGACGTTGGCAATGGCTTGAGCTTAGGGTTAGCTAGGGAACAGGAGTGGAGAGAGGGGACACCCCTGTCTAGTACCCCCAAGAATAGAATAGAATAGTACCCCCAAGAAGGAGAAGAACTATATGTGCCTATATTGACTGTGGTGGTGGGGTGAAAGTAATGCACCTGAATATGTGTTTTAGCTCTGCAATACTCTTCCCAGTGACCTCTGTCTGATATTATTGTATTGAACCTCTGCCTATAGCAGGGGTGTCCAAGTTTTTTCTGCAGCGGGCCACTTCATCAGAATTGTATTCGTGTGAGGGCCGCACTCATTTTTCGATGTGAGAAAATATGGCCTTTAATAAAATATGCAGATTCAAATAAAGTAAATGACACAAGACCTTTACTTTTCCTCTCACTGATTTCTGGGCCTAGAAAGTGTTGTGACTACAAATTCAGGATAATTAAAAATGAAATAGTTCTATTTATTCTAGGGATGCACCAGAATGAAACTTCTGGACCAAAACATTCACTTAGCCAAAACCGAAAATGACCCCCCCACCTTTAAAAATAATACTAAAAACTAACATTTTTAATAAAAGTAGGTAACACACCACACCTATCATACCCAGACAGGCAACCAATAAATGCTGGTACCTAGGCATGATGGGACTGTGCTTGCTGTGATTGTTGTTAGCAATCATACTCCTATCATGCCAAGTCAGCCAGTACATGCTGGTACAGGGTGGCTGTAAGTGATGTGCATACCCCATACTTCTGGCAGCATCAATATACAAGGGGGGAAGCTAGCTAGGTTTCAGCATGTACTTGCTGACTTGGCATGATAGGAGTGTGATTGCTAACAGCAATCACAGTCCCATCATGCCTAGGTTCCAGCACTTACACATCCATGATATCACACGCACACTCATTCATTCATATACTCATTCATTCACAGATTCATTCCCTCAATCACGCATACTCATTTAAACACCCTCCCCACCCCCTTACCTGCACTGCAGCTCATCGATGCCGCTCACAGACTTCAGCAGGGGGCGTGGCCTCCCTCTGCATTCTCTGGTACTGCACAGAAGAAGCAGGACTGGAGCAGAGTCATGTGATGTCACGTGAACTCTGCTGGGTTCCGCTTCCTCTTTGCAGTACAAAAGACCCTCCCACTGGTAAGTAGCAGGGGTCTTGTTGTAGCAGGGCTTGAGGTACGGCCCGCGTAAGATTGGTTGCCCTGGCTGCCGATCTTACGCGGGCCGCACCTCGAGGTCTCGCGGGCCGCATTTGGCCTGCGGGCCGTATGTTGGACACCCCTGGCCTATAGCCTCAACCTTGAATTTTTTATTGACCATAACAAAGCTAACAAAGTTTCAAGATTGTAAGAGATTCACTAGGCTTCTCCTTTGTTCCTCCTCCTTCCACTGAATTGGCTACAAGTCTTTTCCTCTCCAAGTTTATTGTTACAGAACTAGTTGTGCTTCTCTCTTCCTCCCTCTAGTGACCAGTCTTGATATAGCAAGTGAGCATTTTATGTGTTTATGATAGAACCCCAAATTATGATTGCTCAAAGTAGTTTCAAACTGAGAACTTTGCACAGGTGAATCAAAAATGTGTACCGTGTGATGTTGGGGGATAACTACCCCTAAACACCAAAATAATACCCACAAATGATATGTTCCCTTTTTTTCTACCCTTTCACGTATCAGGCATGTTTCGGGGTGGATGCTGCATGCTAAGCTACCTGGAGCAGGAAGAAAACAGAAAAGGCTTGTCTGTGTCATGTTTGTCCCCAAACAGCTTGTCAGTGTCACCTTTGTCAAGTAGATTCATGGAGGAAGTGGATATGATGTGCATGCTGGATCAGTCTGACACAGCGTGAAGGGACAAACTGGATGATCTCTACACTCTCCATGCCCCTAGCGGCAGGTATTATCCACAGCTTTAAAGGGGGGACAAGTGGGCCCACCTAGAGTTACCATGATTGTTACATTCCTGGTTATACACTATATGGACAAAAGTATTGGAGCACCTGACTGTTACACCAACAGGGACTTTTATGACATCGCATTCTAAATACACAAAAAATAATATGAAGTTGGTCCCCCCAACAAGATTCCACTCTTCTGGGAAGGGTTTTGTCATGCCCCTCTCACCCTAACCTGTTCTTCCCACCCATGCTCTGTTACTGCAAGCCTCCTAAAAGCTCCACGATCGCGGAGTAGGTCGAAGTCGTGGTCTGTAGTAGTGATCGGTTGTATACCTGTGGAGGGGAGGTAAAGCCTGCCTCTACCATCAGCTATCCACCAATGATGTTCATACAGAGAAACCGTGAACCAGGTGCTGTGGAAGCACTCCCCTCTGGTAACCAATCAAGTGAGGAGCTTGTCCAGCACAGGGGAGGAGTAGATACCTGCAGCACTATAAAAAACCCTCAGACTGTTACCACTTTACTCCAGTGTTCCAGAGCTTTGGTTCCTGTGTGTTCTAGGACTCCGGATTCCAGTTCTTCTATTACCTGACCTTTGCCTTTCCTGTTGGACTACGCGGTTGGTCAATTGCCTGACCCTAGCTTAGGTTACCGTTTTTTCCTGATCGCCGCCTGCCCTAATCTATTGGACTGCTCCTGACAATGCTTTTGGATTACCCTTTGCATTCTCGTGCTTCCATTCCAACCAGGTTGTCTTACTTGTCTATCTCTGTGACCTCCTGGTAAGGGTGCTTGGTAAGAGATAGTATCCTCTGCTCTTACGCTGCAAACCCATCCTGACAGGTTTCCACAAGATTTTGGAGAGTTTCTGTGGGAATTTTTGCCCGTTCATCCAGTAGAGCATTTGTGAGGGCAGGCACTGATGTTGGACGAGACGCCCGGCTCGCAATCTCCGTTCCAGTTCATCCCAAAGGTGTTTGGGGTTGAGGTCAGTGCTCTGTGTTCTGGGGGAATCTACGTTGAATATTTAATTGAGAATCTAGTAATAGAGATTGCAAGCCGGGCCTTCTAGTCCTGACCTCACAAATGCTACTGGATGAATGGGCAAAAAGTCCCACAGAAATACACATAGGTTCTTCTTTATTATATTTAACACCCCCCATGCCGTGGAATGCATTGGTGTGGGAAAAGATTGGTGGCAGCAGGGTCATGGGGCCCCCATTTATTTTGTTTTTATTCGTGTATGCACAACTCTGGAGCTCCCTTCCTCTTTGCCATACTTTCCTGAGATTCCCTGATTGCACTTAAATAATGGTCAGAGGAAACTAAGAACTGTCTCATAGCGTTTGCTTTCTGTGGTGATTTATTATTAGGTCCTGAACTTGAAACTATTATTATAGATCTTACAGAAGGAAATAGCTTGTTTTTGCCTTCAAGATCTGATCTTTATTACCAAGGTTCAGGGTTTCTTACAAAGTCTTTTGATCAATTTTGTTCCTTTTGTCAGAAGAATCATTCGTCTAAAGTTACAGGAGTGTCCTTCACATTAAACTAATAAAGTCCTTTGATCGAGCAGCGGAAGCCTTCTGACAATCCCCTTCCAAATATTCCATTCAGGTAAGAGGCATCTCCCTTCCAAGGAAGTACCTTCTTTGGCTCAGGGGACATTGGATACAAAATGTTACAAATATTTGGGAGCTCGACATTGTTTCATAGTGGTACACCATTTACCTAATCAAAACTTACCGTATTGGCTCGAATATAGGCCGCACTTTTCCCCCCCACTTTAAGTCTTTAAAGTGGGGGTGCGGCCTATATTCGGGGTCTAGCGCCCGACGCCCGGGACATGCAGTCCCGGGCGCCGGGCAGGCAGCGGGGTTAGGATACAGATCCCCCGCAGCGGTGCAGGGGACCTGCATCCTACTCCCTGATACGCTCAGACAGCCTCCCCTGCCAGCACTTCCCATGGGTGGGGTGCAGCAACGGGAGGTTGTCTAAGCGCATCGTGCGGACGGTCACCGGCTGCGGCGATGCGGGTAAACAACCTCCGCTGCCGGACGTCTGCACGATGTGCTTTAACAATCTCCCTTGCCGGGAATTCCCACGGCGGGAGTCCCGGCAAGGGAGATTGGTAAAGCACATCATGCAGATGTCCCGGCAGCGGAGGTTGTTTACCTGCTTCGCCGCAGCCGGTGACTGTCCGCACGATGCGTTTTACCTCTGCCCCAAGACTTACCAGAGCAGACTCCCGGGTGTCTTGCGGGGCCGGCGGGGGACATCTACGCAATACGCGTATACAACTTCTGGTGCCGGCAGTTTTATACGCGTATTGCGTAGATGTCCCCCGCCGGCCCCGCAAGACACCCGGGAATCTGCTCTGGTAAGTCGGGGGGGGCAGAGTGGCAGCATATCTCGGGGGGGGAAGGGAGGAGGACGGTGGCAGCATATCTCGGGGGGGCAGTGGCAGCATATCTCGGGGGGGAAGAGGAGGACAGTGGCAGCATATCTCGGGGGGGAGGAGGATGACAGTAGCAGCATATCTCTGGGGGGGAAGGGGGAAAGTGGCAGCAGATCTCGGGGGGGGGGGAGGACAGTGGCAGCATATCTGGGGGGCATAGTGGCAGCATATCTCGGGGTGGGGGAGGAGGAGGACAGTGGCAGCATATCTGGGGGGGGAGTGGCAGCATGTTTTTATGGTGCTTTGTTAAAGAAAAAAACTTTTTCTTTAAAAAAACACCAAACTTTTAGGGTGCGGCCTATATACGGGGGCGGCCTATATCCGAGCCAATACGGTATTTATTCTGTTTTTTTTTCTGGATTCCTCACTATTCCCAAGGTTTCGGAAAATGCCAAAAAAGCATTCTTAACTTAAAAGATGGATACTCAATTTCAAATGCATCTTCTCCAGACTTTATTTGTTGCAATATGGAACACAAAGCAATAAGATCCGTATTACTCTGTCTCTCTTCCCCTCTAGAACTCTCTATTTTGGCGAGAGGAATTCTCACACCTCCTAAAGGTCATGTCTTTGCTTACCACTTAGTGGGCAGTTATTACCACTTACTCTCACCCTTAGCATTGTCATGGGACGCGCTCCTGACCAATGCACAGGAGGTGAGAGCTCTCTTTTATTAGCAAGACATCCTAAAGCATGTGATCATAATTCGGTTGTACGTCTTTGTTACACCTCTACTTGTTCCAGTAGTCCATGAAGGGACTCAAGATGCTGTATCCTTAGTCAACAGTTAAACGAGGTATCCAGCCATTGGATCAAGTCCCATTACACTTTGAATAAAAGTAAAGCTAGCTCCAATACATTCCATTTTATTTATAGAGCGCCATCAGATCCCGTAGCGCTATCCCAAAAAGGGGAAAATATAACATTGCTAAAAAAAATGTAAACTGACAATATATAAAATTAACAATAATAGGTACATGTTAAGAAATACTAGCACAGAAAAAGAAGGCGGCTCTGCTCTTGGGAGCTTACAATCTATTAGGTATATGGTATATCACATATGTGTCATTTCTCTGTAGCTTCCAAGGAGAAGACAAAATCTACATAACGTTGGCCAAGGGTCTCCAGCTGGTCTCTTGCAAGTTACTAGGATGGGTACCGCTAAATAGCTGTCATGCTCAGAAAATGTTTAAAATGCTTCAAATGTGTCCTTCATTGATTCAATGTTGTGGTTTTCCCAGTACATTTTAGAGTGGCAGGTTTATCTGAAGCTCTTACATCATTGTGTTTGTGGAGTAATTGTTTTAACTCTAAGACACATTCCTTTGTAACATGATTTCCTTCCTACCGAGCTGGGGGATGTATCTCTTAACCTTGCATCTGTTTAGCCTTGAAGGACAAAGCTTTGACCGCAAAGATTTCTTGGAATCCCCATCACGGTTTGCAATTTAGTTATAGAAATGTATAACATGTCCTTAACTCATTCATTGTTGAGAAAAAAAATGTAATAAATGTTTGTTTTTTTTAATAGGAAATCCTTATATGTTTCCCAGATATTGGATCTCATCACTGTCTGGGACTTCCTTGAAAGATTTCCTTGCAATTTGGAGAGCTCAAGACTACAACAGCTGCAAAGCTTCTGATACGGAATGGTTTATTGCCAAGACTTGTGGATTATATATTTAAATGTTGCACCCTAAAGTGACACTCTGGGGGCCCAATCAGGGGCGTAACTAGACGACTCAGGGCCTGGGTGCGAGAATCTGTTAAGGGCCCCCCCCTCACCCCCCCAACCCTAGGTGGAACCTAGGCATGATGGGACTGTGATTGCTGTTAGCAATCACACTCCTATCATGCCAAGTCTGCCAATACACGCTGGTACAGGGTGGCTGTAAGTGATGTGCAGACCCCATACTGCTGGCAGCCTCAATACACAAGGGGGGCAGCTAGCCAGGTTTCAGCATGTACTGGCTGACTTGGCATGATAGGAGTGTGATTGCTAACAGCAATCACAGTCCCATCATGCCTAGGTTCCAGCACTTACACATCCATCCAGTAAATGCTGGAACCTAGGCATTATGGGACTGTGATTGCTGTTAGCAATCACACTCCTATCATGCCAAGTCAGCCAGTACATGCTGGTACAGGGTGGCTGTAAGTGCAGACCCCATACTGCTGGCAGCATCACTACACAAGGGGGGCAGCTGGCCAGGTTTCAGCATGTACTGGCTGACTTGGCATGATAGGAGTGTGATTGCTAACAGCAATCACAGTCCCATCATGCCTAGGTTCCAGCACTTACACATCCATGCTATCACACACACACACACTCATTTATTCATATAATCATTCATTCACAGATTCATTCCCTCAATCACACACACTCATTCAAACACCCTCCCCAGCCCCTTACCTGCACTGCAGCTCCTCGATGCCGCTCACAGACTTCAGCAGGGGGCGCGGCCTCCCTCTGCCTTCTCTGCTAAAGCACAGAGGAAGTAGGATGTCACGTGAACGCCACTTCCTCTGTGCAGTCCAGAAGACCCTCCCACAAGTAAGTAGCAGGGCTTGAGGTGCGGCTCGCGTAAGATCGGTTGCCCTGGCTGCCGATCTTACGCGGGCCGCACCTCGAGGTCTCGCGGGCCGCATTTGGCCCGCGGGCCGCATGTTGGACGCCCCTGCCCGATTTCGGGCGGCCCCTTGGCTTGGGCCCCCCTGCCGCCAGGGCCCGGTCGCAGTCGCGACCCCTGCGAGCCCGGTAGTTCCGCCACTGGGCCCAATACAGCCCTACCAAAGAATAATACATATTAACGATGTATGCAATTTAAATGCATTTGTTTGCTGAAACAATAAATAAATCATTGTAGTTCCAGGGTCAGATTTAAGGTATGACTACCTTAAGGAGAAGCTCCAGCGTCCAGTTTAAGATACGACTACCTTAAAGAGAAGGTCCAGTTAAAGGTACAACTTCTTTAAAGAGAAGCTCCAGGGTCCGGTTTAAGGTACGACTACTTTAAGGGGAAAGATGGCAAATGGATGGTGGTGAGGTTCTCTTGAATCCAGCTTTCATATCCGATACGAGGTTTTCTTAGTGCTATTTTATCTAAAATCCATTATTTGCGACGTTAGTGAAGCTACATGCTGATGTAGGCAGCAGCTCTTATGGAAGAGAGAAGCACACAGAGTTAAGAATAGTCTAGCAAAAGAAGCCCCAGGAGAGGTGATGTCAGAAGAAATATTACAGTTTAGAATTTTTGGGAAAGTTTGTGTACAGAATGAAAAACAAGAAGACGTAGTGGGTACGCTGAGTGTTAACTGTTAGTCACCGGATCCACCATGTGTTCTTGCTTTTCATTCTGTACACAGACTTACCCAAAAATTCTAAACATTTACATTTCCTCTGAAGAGCACCTGTCAGTCAAAAAAGTGTAGAAGACAAACATGCCTGATATGACTATTTGATGAAAATATATCTGAACTAGCCAATCAGATGAGGAGGCTGGCACACTTATACCCAATCCGATCCCTTTGGCATTAAAAGTGTGCAAACCTGTTAGAGAAAGCATCACCACTTACTGTTTCAAAGCTCATCGCCAGGACTCTGTATTAATTGAGGGGTGGTGACAATTGCCCCCTCTCTTCTTTCCCTCATCTTGTGGCAGCGGATAAAAAAATGGCCGCCTATTGCGCGGTTGAGCGTATATACTGCAGCGCACCAGCTGACCCCAGCCTTGCTTTAATGACATAAACGGCCCCATAGTCGTCAACGGTATCCATAGCTTTGGACACAACGGAATGGATATAACGTTTTGACTTTGCACCAAAACTATATTTTATACACAAACCCTGTTGTCACTCTGATCTTCCCCTTTTGTTGGTTTCCAAATTGTTAGATTATGGGGCTAATGAACTGGCGCAGGACTCCAGACCTCGTAAATGGAGTAAATAAAAGACAGTCCCAATAATTGGATCAGGTTTATTAATGATTAATATTAATATTATTATTTATTGAGTTATATTGGGCCATAAATCTTACCAATTATTATAATTAGCTTGGAAGGGTAGCTAACAGGTGTTGCTCCGGATGTGGTGAAACTACAACTCCCATGATGCTTGCTTAGCCACACCCCTTTTTCCCCCTTTGGAAATACCAGCAGAGCATTACTGGAGTTGTAGTTCCACTGCAGCTGGAGAACACTGTTGGATACCAAGGGTATGAAGTATACGTCTGCTTCATTAAGAAATAAAGATATCTTGCGGATACACCCTGGGAAAATTGCATTTTTTAATTCTACGCTTTTTTCAATTTGTTATTTCAGGTTATGTTAAGGAAGTTGGACATCATAGTTCAGATTTCCTGTTTTGGATCTTAAGATAGTGTGCGGAGCTGGAAGAAAACATTAGGAATTGCCAACCCTCTCTTCCTCTACATCATATTCTGTGAAGCTGGGCGAGTCACTTGGTTAAAAGAGAGGCTGAGAAAAGGAAACCTGAAGGTCTCTTCTCGAAAAAAGAGGTAAGAAGCGTCTTTTTTTATAAGCCCACGCTACATTGTAACGGCGCTTTAATATAAAGATGGTCTTCACAATTACACTGCGTTCCAGAAAAAGACGGAATGATGTAAGTTGAGTTTTTTTGACATAAACAGATGATGACGTACTTAATCGTATGAGCAATTAGCAGCGTTTGGGCAGCTATTTGAAAAGTATAAAAGAAAAGGCTTGGACAATCTGGTCCAGTGTGGTGGAAATTGCTGCTCTACAGAATATGCCCATAATGACACAATCAGAATATTTAAATAGAAGGGAACATGGGGCAGAGTTACTATAGTAATGGAAAGGTAATATGAATTATATCCAAGTCTGCTATTGCTGTAAGTTGAGTCAACGTACAATTAGGACTTTTTTTCCAGTATAGAATGTGGCCCCATGAAACAACAAATTTGTATTTTTTA
Source organism: Spea bombifrons (assembly GCF_027358695.1). Lineage (NCBI taxonomy): Eukaryota > Metazoa > Chordata > Amphibia > Anura > Pelobatidae > Spea > Spea bombifrons. The sequence continues at coordinate 134,814,632 of NC_071088.1, read as the reverse complement.
ATGGACAAACAAGGAATACTGAGTTCCTTTTTTTGGTATAATTAAACTCGTTCGTAATGAGACCCCCAAAACCTACAGCTCCCCCGGCCACACGCTGTTAGGAGAGGCATATCGTATAGATACGTTCAAACTTCCCAACGTCCAATTTAGGACTATCTAAATAAACAGAAGGATAAAATCATTGTTACTGTAATTAGAATGGATGTGGGAAGATACAGTGAGTTCCAAACATTTTGTTCTGGGGCGACGAGCCATTGAGACAGATGTAAGGAAATGGGCTTTGTTTACTTTGGGATACTTTGTTTACTTTGGTATTTCTTCTCAAGAGATGTATTAAGGACCACTGCCACAAAACAACGTATATACGTAAAATGAGAACTAAGATACTGGAGAAGAAGCAAAAATTCTTTATTTTAAAACTTTATTTTAATGAGACTAAATTTAAATGCAGAAAGTCCCTTACAAATTATTATTCAGTGATACTAAATACAAGATATGCGGGTGAGATCTCACCCAGGGTTATAGGTCGATTTGTTGGGAAATCGAGAAAATTGGAATAATAGCCACTTAGTTTTACGCACATTCTATCCTTTTAAGCGAAACCGTAAGTTATTACTTTGTTTCACTTTCGGTTGTTTTTCCATGAGTGCGTCTACGAGGATCTTAAGTTTTTAACTCTATCTCTTGTACTTATTATCGCTTCATAGTGAATAGCGATTTGCCAGGGGTTTTCTGTGTTTTAGTTTAGTTCCGTTTTACATGAAACAACAAATTTGTATTTTTTAATGGACAAACAAGGAATACTGAGTTCCTTTTTTTGGTATAATTAAACTCGTTCGTAATGAGACCCCCAAAACCTACAGCTCCCCCGGCCACACGCTGTTAGGAGAGGCATATCGTATAGATACGTTCAAACTTCCCAACGTCCAATTTAGGACTATCTAAATAAACAGAAGGATAAAATCATTGTTACTGTAATTAGAATGGATGTGGGAAGATACAGTGAGTTCCAAACATTTTGTTCTGGGGCGACGAGCCATTGAGACAGATGTAAGGAAATGGGCTTTGTTTACTTTGGGATACTTTGTTTACTTTGGTATTTCTTCTCAAGAGATGTATTAAGGACCACTGCCACAAAACAACGTATATACGTAAAATGAGAACTAAGATACTGGAGAAGAAGCAAAAATTCTTTATTTTAAAACTTTATTTTAATGAGACTAAATTTAAATGCAGAAAGTCCCTTACAAATTATTATTCAGTGATACTAAATACAAGATATGCGGGTGAGATCTCACCCAGGGTTATAGGTCGATTTGTTGGGAAATCGAGAAAATTGGAATAATAGCCACTTAGTTTTACGCACATTCTATCCTTTTAAGCGAAACCGTAAGTTATTACTTTGTTTCACTTTCGGTTGTTTTTCCATGAGTGCGTCTACGAGGATCTTAAGTTTTTAACTCTATCTCTTGTACTTATTATCGCTTCATAGTGAATAGCGATTTGCCAGGGGTTTTCTGTGTTTTAGTTTAGTTCCGTTTTATTATATCGAGTTTCCGATATTTTCTGGTATCTTCCTGAGCAAGTATACTGAAATACGTATTCATTTTCCAACACCCCACACTAGAACGACGACGACGAGCGCCTGATTCTCTCCAACTGAAAGCTCTGTCTGTCAATGAGCTGCCAACCATTCCACCCATTTGCTTTGGCGATGTTTATATGATATGTAGTTAATTTTTATGGTAAAATTCTCTTTTTTTTCAATGTTCCATTTTCTGAATCACTAAACATAGTGATAGTGGTAAGAAATAAAATTTTTTTGACAGTACTAGAAGGTCTATATGACTCCAGTCTTCAAGCTGCTTGAAGATGGCGCATGGGCTTGTCTAGAACCATTGTTTGGATGGGTGCTGATAGGGTCCCCCGAAGCTAGGGTAGAACGTGTCGGGGCGCAAACAGACATCCAAAGTAGTTCTGCAGGGTAATACAACTAGCTATACCTCCGGCTGGGGAGATTCTCTGAGCGATCCATGCCATTAACTCAGAGCTGAACTGGCTCCACAGACAAATGTATCACATCCACTCCCGTCTTCAGAGGGTTAAAATTATCATTCCGTATTCCCAACTCAATAGGCATTATGCTATTTACCCCCAGGGCGATTTGCCCTGGTGGGGGAATGACCCGTCGTATTGTTTTTCTTGAAATAACCATTAAGAAGGAAAGGGCTGTTATTGTCTCATTTTAATGGGTTTTTTTCTCGGAGCATTTGCCACCCTTCCTGGAAAAATAACAATGGCCATTCTGCTGAGAACCACCTATTTATATATTAATTTACATCATTCTTACTTTAAGGAGCTGGCATTCGTGTAGGATTTCCTCTGTGATATTTGGATAAACCTTTTAACCCCTTCTGGTGACTTCTAATGGGTATTGATTAGGACTGACTAAGCGATACCCATTTATTGTCTCGGTCTCTTCCAAAGAGGTGGCTTCCTAGCCAATCATATCATTTTACTTACATTCTTTTTAGAACTTAACTGTATTGTTTGATACATATTATCAGCTGCAAAACAAATATATTCATTCAACATGGGGTAAAGAGCCACGTCATCTGCACTGTAAAAAAAAAAAAGAAAAAAACCTGTTAATTTTACTGAAAAAAACTGGTTGCAGAATAAATCTGTAAAAAATACATAAAAAATGTAAACAACTTTACAGTTTTTAACAGTAAATTGTACAATTTAAAACTGTTGTAATTTACAAAAAAAAAAACATTTTAAACTGGTAACTCCAACATATTTTTTTCATGTTGTTTTACAGTTTTAAAAGGTAGATTTTACAGTTTTGAAATTTACAAAAAAATACATTTTAAACTGGTAGATCCAACATCTTTTTTTTGTTGTTGTTTTATAATCTAAAATGGTAGATTTTACAATTTAAAACTGTTATAATGTACAAAGAATACATTTTAAACTGGTAGATCCAACATCTTTTTAATGTTGTTTTATAATTTTAAATGGTAGATTTAATGTTGTTTTATAATTTTAAATGGTAGATTTTTACAGTTTTACAACTGTTCTAATTTACAGAAAAATACATTTTAAACTGGTAAATCCAATATATGTCTTCTGCTGAATTAACAATACCACCAATATTAGCTCTTCTCCGCAGGACGCATCGTCATTACTCATCTTCTCATTTCTCATGTCGGGAGCAGGTACAATCATATTATTCATTATTCAGAAGAATTAAGTTAATTTCTAGAGTGCCTTTTGCAGCGTTAATGACAAGAGCAACATCTAAATAAAACATTTCATTTTCTCTAAACTGTATTCCGTTTAAGTTAAAGGCATGTAACGTTGTCCCAACTGATGTTTTTAACCCATTAATGACAAAGCCTGTACATGTACAGGCTCAAAATGCATTGTTTTCAATGGGTTTAGGGACCACCCATTGTCCTTAAGGGGTTAAGGGATGCAGGAAGAACATGAATAAAAGTAAGAATTTTCAAACCCTTAAATGATTATTGCTTTTTCCTTATTAGAATGAATAGAACAAAATGCACAAATATCTTCAAAACTGATGTACAGGAATGCGATTGACGTACAGAAAGCAATATACATAACTTTAGTATAAAACTATATGTAAAAATAGTAACATTTCAAAGAACTTTGTCTAAAACTTTTACTTGTTTCTTCATCTTGAAAAAGTAGGCACAAGATTAATGAGCAAACATAACAGTAGTGCTGGCTACCCCACACTGGATGTAATGAGCTTCTGCTGTAGCAATTACCTGCAGTAACATCAATTGGAAGAAGCTTTCCTTCGATCGTATTAACCTTGCATTGATTTGCACATGTGGGGCGATGATGAGCTGGATTTATACGTGGATTTGTGCAGTCTGGATTTGTGCTCTGGGATTTGAATTGCTTTTATGATTTTAGCATAAGATCTATATTTTAAGCAAAAGGTTTAGATTGTAGTTGGCTCATTGCCACTAGCATCATATCAATCATTCATATGCTTGGGGTTTGTTCCTTTATTGCTTTTTTGACATATTTTTTTTTCCATTCCGAAACATAAAATATACGGTGAAAGAAAAATAAACAAAGTAGATTTTCCAGATTTAATAAATAAGGTAATTAAACTGCTAGACTGCAGTAACATTACACTGAAAGGAATCAGATACACAAAAAGACACAAAATTACTCATTGCCACAATATATTTATAGAAATGTATTCAATACATATATTATAAAAAATAAACAAATAAAAAACCACAATGGAGGTACAGTATATATCAGAAAAAAATACATCAATGCTGTTAAGTGCATAAGCACCAATATACATATATTAAGGTGCTCCATTTATTGTAAAAATCACCACAATATTCTATATAATGTAAAATATAGTATATAAAACTACAATAACTATAAGGAGAAATAATAATAATAAATAAATAAAAGTCAAAAAATAAACTAAAAAACAAAACTCTTTCTCAGGTGTTGTCCACTTGGCCAAGGTAAACGGATATAAACAAACGATAAATTAACTAAAATATCTTCATTTTTAACAAAAGTATGGATTTTAGTTGGCTCATTAACACAAGCACCATATCCCCCATCCATTTGCTTGGGGTTTGATCCCTTATTGTTATTGACATTTGTTTACATTATTTGTTTCCATTCTGAAACAAAGGTTCATCCAATCAGTTATGTATAAATGCTTGCGATAATAGTGTAAAAACAACATGTAATAGCAAAATATTTCCACAGGGCACAACTTGGATGAAGTGTGAGTGATGGAAGACCGAACCCTAATGCTGCGTCTCACCTTTCCAACTCTGATTATACTGCAGGGGATTACACAGGTACTGTGATGTCCTAAATAAAATAATTTTATTATTATTATTGTTATTATTATTACCATAATAGGGTTCAGTATCTTTGGTAAAAATGGAAAAGCATATACAAATTGACTTCTGTCTAGGGGCGCTTCAAAACACACGATAACGAATCACTCATAAAAAAATAAAGCACAAATAAAAAAGAAAAAAATAAATAGTGTGATACAGTAAAAAAAAGTTCTGGAATTTTCGCACAATGCTTCAACAGTTGCACTCACAATGTATATAGATCTTTAGCGCGTGTATCAACCACCCTTCGGTATGTTTACTGGTTCCTTAACCTCGCGTGCATGGAAGAAAAGAAAGATCCAATAGGGTAATATCTTTAAAACCACTATTTTACGCGGTGAAGTAATGCACTCACGTTTAGATGGAAGATATCAAGCACATCTGGTAGGTTTTCCTGAATTGGTGGTGTCTGGATGGAGTTCCTGGTGCAGCTTTGCTGAACTTCAGGTTCCGCTGAGTTCCAAAAGGTTGTTGCTTTAGTATTCCGGTGTGTGGGTTTCTTGTAAAGTGCAAGTGCTTGTGTGAATTAAATTGCTATTGAGTATTATTATTATTATTATCTTTTATTTATATAGCGCCAACAGTTTACGCAGCACTTAATACAATACATAAATTCAAGGGATATGACAAGACAAGAATTGACAGACTAAGACAAACCGATACATTAGGTGGAGAGGCTTGGCTCGCAAGCTTACAATCTAGAGGGAAAATGGGGTGATAAACATAAGGCATAGAGAAAGGGTGAGAGGTAGTGTGGTGGTTGTATCGATGACAAGGAGGTTCTAGCAGCTAAGATGGTATGCTTCTCTGAAGAAGTGGGTTTTTAGATGTTTCTTGAATGTCGGGAGGGAGGGTGAATTCTGAAAGTTCCTTGGGAGTAGATTCCAGAGATATGGGGCAGCTCGAGTGAAATCTTGTAGACGGGAAAAGGAAGAGGTGATGAGTGAGGAGGAGAGCCTTAGCCCATGGGAGGAACGTAGGGATCGAGTAGGAGAGTATTTGCTAATGAGGTCAGAAATGTACGGAGGAGCAGTATTGTGGATGGCCTTATATGTCAGTACCAGGATCTTAAATTTAATTCTAAAGGTAATCGGGAGCCAGTGGAGGGTTTCACAGAGGGGGGAAGCAGAAGAGGAGCGAGGTGCAAGGAAGATGAGCCTAGCAGCGGCATTTAGGATAGACTGTAGAGGAGAGAGTCGAGGCAGTGGAATGCCAACCAGAAGAGTGTTGCAGTAGTCAAGACGGGAAATGATAAGTGAATGAACCAGAGTTTTTGTGGATTCTTGGGTGAGGAATGGGCGGATACGAGAGATGTTTTTTAGGTGCAGGCGGCAGGATCTGGCGAGGGACTGAATGTGAGGGATGAAGGAGAGGTTTGAGTCAAGGATGACCCCAAGGCATCGGGCCTGGTTAGTAGGAGAGATAGTCGTGTTGTTAATGGTGATAGAGAATTCAGGTAGTGGAGTGGAGATGGAGGGAGGGAGGATAATGAGTTCCGTTTTAGAAAGATTACGTTTCAGGTAGTGTTGTGACATCCATGAAAAAATAGCAGACAAGCAGCTGGAGAGATGGAGAGAGATCAGGAGAAGATAGGTAGATTTGGGTATCATCTGCATATAGATGATACTGGAGGCCAAATTATTATTAAGAGTGTAGTGGGTGGTGTATATTCAGCAGTTGATCAGCTGATTCTATGTGTATAATGATCAATATAAGAGACCAATAAATATATTGAAAAATAAATAAATAAATAATTTAATCCGGGACTTAGCCCTTACAGAACATTGATCGGCAGACCACACTATTTGGCAAGTCTGTCGGAAATCAATTAATAAAAACAGTATAAAAATATATTCCAAGATAAGAAAATAATGAAGTAATAAAAACAGCCAAGTAAAGTCCAAAGTAAACAATCCTCTACGCGTTTCGCCGGTAGCGGGCTTCCTCAGGAGGTACCTCCTGAGGAAGCCCGCTACCGGCGAAACGCGTAGAGGATTGTTTCGGCAGACCACACTATATAAGTGTTTGGCAAGTCTGTCCGAAATCAATTAATAAAAGCAGTATAAAAATATATTCCAAGATAAGAAAATAATGAAGTAATAAAAACAGCCAAGTAAAGTCCAAAGTAAACAATCCTCTACACATAGAATCAGCTGATCAACTGCTGAATATACACCACCCACTACACTCTTAATAATAATACTCAATAGCAATTTAATTCACACAAGCACTTGCACTTTACCCACACAACGGAATACTAAAGCAACAACCTTTTGGAACTCAGCGGAGCCTGAAGTTCAGCAAAGCTGCACCAGAAACTCCATCCAGACACCACCAATTCAGGAAAACCTACCAGATGTGCTTGATATCTTCCATCTAAACGTGAGTGCATTACTTCACCGCGTAAAATAGTGGTTTTAAAGATATTACCCTATTGGATCTTTCTTTTCTTCCATGCACGCGAGGTTAAGGAACCAGTAAACATACCGAAGGGTGGTTGATACACGCGCTAAAGATCTATATACATTGTGAGTGCAACTGTTGAAGTATTGTGCGAAAATTCCAGAACTTTTTTTTACTGTATCACACTATTTATTTTTTTCTTTTTTATTTTTGCTTTATTTTTTATGAGTGATTCGTTATCGTGTGTTTTGAAGCGCCCCTAGACAGAAGTCAATTTGTATATTCCTTTCAACATTCCGTGGAGAGTGTTTATAGGGCTGCAGCTATAAATCCGATCAAAGAAAAAGGAAAGTATTTTTTGTTCTTGCCTTTTGACACTTGGTTTCACCCCTTGCACATTATAAAAATGGAAAAGCACCTTGGGAAATTTCAGCAACTCCTATTGGACTCTAAGCAGGTATGGACTGACACTGTCCATGCCCTTATACAAAAGTATGATGTGGGCCCCCACTTGGCCCCACAGACAAAAGCACAATGTGGGCCTCCACTTGGCTGTGCCTGTAATAGGCCCCACCATAGCATCATACTTTTTCGTTGGCCGTTATCCGGTGACATCCGGTACTTCGAGTCCAGTCCGCCGCTGGGTGCCCCAGCTCAGTTCGCCCCAGTTACGGGAATTCCTGCCATATTGTTCTTCTTAAAATATCCTTAAAAAGGAAAGTGATCTTATTGCCTTATTGTCACATCTAAAGGTGTTATTTATTAGCCGAACAATGTAAAATTATAAATAATTTAACAAATAAATGTTTAATATATTTTATACAAACCAGCAGAGTGATCATGTCACAACTTGGTTTCTTGATTTTGGAAATATGAGAGCTTTTTAAATCTATATAAGATCATTGTGACGGTGTACGATTACCTACACAACTTTTAGCATAATTACATATCATTTCCATAGGTACGGCTTCTGCTTTGTTTCATCAATTAGTGTGATCTCTTTGGGAGATAATTGGATATATGTGGCAAAAGGCGACAATATCTTCATAAAAATAGTATATAGCCAGTTCCCATATAGCGTAAAAAAAAGGTAAGGAATAGGGATGAGTATATATGCAAGGCCTGCAAGATGGCCGCTCCCGTGATACAGTATATATATATATATATATATATATATCAAGGATTTGATTATTTATGACGGTAGATGTCCCAATCAAGTTTACATCTGCGTTGAGCGGTGAGGTGCCTGTTCCTCCCTCCTGGTGTCTCAGTGGTAGCTCCTTCCCTCAAAGCCCATCAGTTTCAGATACTGGAGGACAAGTAGGAAAGGACCTTATGTGTGGCCTGAGCTGTACAGAGCATACAGACAGCACGGGCATACCTGGTAACATAATGGCTCCGGCTACCTGGAGCAACCCTTGCTGGATGAGCTGTACAGAGCATACAGACAGCACGGGCACACCTGGGAACTTAATGGCTCCGGCTACCCGGAGCAACCCTTTCTGGATGCAGGCAAGAAGTCCTGCTTCCGTCGGTGGGTGGTCCGGTTGCCATCGATGGGCGGTCCCTTTGCTATAAGTGGGCAGTCCCGCTGACCTCAGTGGGCGTCTCTAATGCTGCTGTATAAGGGGGTAATGGGCGTCAGAACGCGTTCCCACGACCCAGAGTTTTCAGGTGGTGACCCAGAGAAGTGGCGATTTTCAGGTATGAGCATGAGTGAGCGGAGTATCACTGAGAGAGCCCAAGCCAAGGAAACACACAGTGAGTCCATAGCTGCACCAATCTGTGTCTGCAAGGCTGTAGCGCCATCACAGACGCAAAGTGGTGTCACATAGAATTTTTACACAGCTAAGAAACCTTTGGTCCATCTAGTCTGCCCTCTTTTCCTAATATAAACACTCAAACCCTAAGTGAGCTTCTAGCCCTCGCTATACAACCAAGCACCCTGCTGACTTTTTTCGATGCTTTGTTGCATCGCCTGCTTACCTTGAAGTCCTTTAGAAATAATTACTCTCTTCTCTTGTTGCTGACAAAACAGTACCCCCGACGCTATATTTGGATTTTTATGTCACAAGTGCACTATTTTACATTTATCAACGTTAAACTACAGAATCTATAGAGTATATAGAAGTGTATGTATATCTATATACAGTCTTCCAAAGGTTTTAGATAAAGGTTTAATGGCTAATATTACTCTTTAGTGGTCACTTATATCGTGTCATTGACATTCTTGCAGTTAAGGAGCCAAAAGTGGGATCTTCCCCTGCAGCAGAACATTTTTGATGACCAGTACATAAGTTGTTCGGAAAATCTGGAAACTGAAATCATGCCCAATCTGCTCAAAGAAGAGAAATCTCAAAATCCACAGTTCCGTGAAGCATGGGATAAGGCGGAAGAAAAATGGAGAAACCTTACACTATCCTTTTATTACGATTACAATTTCCCTCTATGCCCTGTTATGTTTAAAGATGAATATTCAATCGCTCTAATATTGTACACCATGCAAGACCCCGACGTCCAAAAGGTTCGACAGCAATTTAACGCCAACGTAAGCGTAGCCGGGGTATCCAGGGATGAATACATGAAGAATTTTCATTACAAGTCTCTCCACTTTTACCTAACGAGGGGATTACAGACATACCCAGTAAAGCAGAAGGAAAAGATCCGCGTCTTAACGAAGGATAACGTCCCAGAGAATACATCGTTTGTTTTCCGTTATGGACATTTTTTAAGGTCCACAAGAGAGAAAATGAAGGTTTCGACACACATCCTAACCTCGTATTTTGGTTATAAAACAGACTGCTTCGGTATATACTACAATGAACCCTCGGAGATCATCATTCCCATTTCCGAGACGTTTTTTTACGTGGGAACCATCGAAGGAATTCAATACGTCATCAGCTCCGGTCTACAGTGCAGCTACTTTAACTGTGCATACTTGGGAGGTATGTGAATTATTATTATTATTATTATCGTCCTGGCCTATTGTGTGCCAACATTGGCCTTGGTAAATGGATATAAACAAACGATAAAATAACTAAAATATCTTCATTTTTAACAAAAGTATGGATTTTTGTTGGCCCATTAACACAAGCACCATATTCCCCATCCCCATCCATGAATACTTTTAAAAAATGTTTTTCCCTTTTTACATTTTTTCCTAATGATGGTTTATCTATATATCTATATATTTTATATATATAAAAAAAATCTCTGAAAAAAATATGTTAATGGATTAAAAATAACTAAGGATTAGACTCGTCGTGTTCTCTGTCGTGGGGAAAAAATCTTCATATTCCACGAATATTCGCCTGTTCCTGTGTTCGGTTCGGGCGAATATTCGTGTTCATTCTTCGTGTTCATTTTTTTTCTTTGTTTTTTTGTAGAAGGGGTTAATATGGGGTTAACACGGTACGCACTATGCAGCAGCTTTGACTCCAGGATTTTAAATGTCCGTACGAGCAACTCTATTGGTCGACAGCATGGGCCTCCTCTGCCAATGAAGTGCACCAATGTCGCAACTTGGCTCCAAAAGTTATTGGTCCGTACAAACGACCAATAGAGTCGCTCGTACGGACCTTTAACTCTTGGAGCGGGGAGACAGGCCAAGTTCCCCCTCAGGAGTTAAAGGGCTGTGCGTGTCTATTGGTCGCCAATTGGTTGATGCCAGAGGAAGCCTCTCCAGGCAACCAATAAGTCGTTTGCACGGCCCTTTAACTCCTGGCGGCGAACCTACGGATTTCCACTCCCGTTAACCCCTGCAATGCTGCGTAGATGAAGTAGGCTAGATGGGGAAGGGAGCAGGGAGATTAGTAAACGAAGACGATCATGAAGATTCTTCATGTTGTGTGTCTTTGTCTTCATATACGTTTTGCTGCCGCCATGTTCGTATGTTCGGTATTCGGGCTGAACAACGAAAACGCACGTGTTCGTTTTCATGTTTGCCCGAAAATGAATGCACAAGTCTACTAAGGATCTACTAGCAGCAATCAGCCCATGGAGCAAGCAGCCTCTCACTGTATCACTGCGCCGTGTTAAAATTTTAACAAGACACTAAGTGGATTTATTGTGAGATCAGCTGGGTAGCATGCTCGTAAAATGCCTGATCCATGCAGGGATCGGTTATTGTCACTCCCTCCTAAAACCCCTTCTTCCCAATAAAAAACATTAATTTATTTAAATATACATTTGCTTCCCTAAGTAAGGTGTTAACTGCTTATATATATATCCATATTATATTATATATATTTATGTATATATATATTTATGTATATATACATACATAAATCTAACCAGCTAAACCAAAAAAAATGGTCCGACCTCCAATGGAAAAATGTCTCCTGACCACTAGCACTCAAAGGGTAAAAAAAAATTAAAAAAAATGGAAATAATAATAAAAATAATGAATACCGCTAAGGAAAAAAAAAAAGGTTATTTAACGCTAGTTTTAATATGATGGATGTGTGGGTAATAATCTGCAGTGTACAGGGTGTGTGGGTAATAATCTGCAGTGTACAGGGTGTGTGGGTAATAATCTGCAGTGTACAGGGTGTGTGGGTAATAATCTGCAGTGTATAGGGTAACATGGCAAATTATATTTGCGATTCCAAGCTGCCTGCAAGGTATGTTGGCGGGGGAGTGGCTTAATGAGGGGGCATGGGCATGGAGTGGGCGTGCCCAAACATCACCCGGAGACTCCTCGCCATCACTTCCCCCGGAGACTCCTTGCCATCCGTTCCCCCGGAGACTCCTCGACATCACCTCACCCGAAGAAAAAGACTGTAAAGAGCTGTAAAGTTGCCATGGAGATTATTACTATGGAGGATTTTAAGAATAAACTGGATTTTTTGGCAAATTCAGGGGTATATACCATACATTGTAATATAAAAGGCAGTAGCTTATTTTTTTCGGGACCAAGTGATATCTTGGATAGGCTGAAGCTATTTATTATGTAACTATGAGTTTTCAGGTGATTAAAACTCCCTGACATCATTATGCATTTTAAGGGTCTTTCCTAGTGAGCTTCTTCTGGAAGAAGGGCAAAGTTTAGGGTGACCACACATCTATTTCACAGAATAAACCCCTCATTGAGTCTCCTGTCTCTGGTTTCCAGTTGACTGTTGAATAGTCACGCAATGTTTCTGTATCAAACTAAACAGGTTTATTTCTGTTTATACTTAATAAAGTAATGCAACAGTAAGATAGAGATGGCCACAGCCGCCATGTTTTTCAGGACACATATACATTTTCCATATTGTTGACCAGCACGGATAAAGTGCTGCCCCCTGCAGTATGTGGGATGTATAAACTCATGAAAGCAAATCAGTTTCTCAGTTATACATCCCACCTCCTGCAGGGGGCAGCACTTTACATTATTTATGTCTTGGAAAACATCGTCAATATGGTGACCCTATAGTAAGATGAGTTTAAAGAAACCTCCTCGCATTACCTATGCACTCTATAAAGCAAAGCTAGTGTGGCTTTAGGACCTCTTTAGAAGAGGGATTTACAGTGAGGTGCTTTTTTTATGGTGGCTTTCTGTGTAAAATGACTAGTATTATTTTAGATGATACCTTCTATTGGACCAAAACAGAAAACCATGTCAAGTCACCTAAGTTTCCAGGACCTCCACCTAGAGAAGACACATCAGAGGTCCCAAAAGCTTAGGTAGCTCTATGTATGTTTCTGCCACATAAAAGGAATCACCTTTGACTAAAGACTATTGGACCAATACGACTATATCCATCTTCCTAAGCAAAATGGTGGTGAACTCCATTGTGAGTTGCCACTAATACTAAGACATGAGTCTTGCACATTTCTAGAACAAGTTTGGGTCTATAAAGAACAGTTACCTCCTGTAGACAAATAGGGAGGTCTTAAATGGTACTTAATGGGATTGAGAATGAAACTGAATATTTTCAACAGTATTTTTGAAATGTCTAACTAAATACTGCGTGTAACAAATATTTTTTTTTTTTTTTTTTTAGCTGAAAAACGAAAATCTCCTCTCTGCGGATCAGGTAAAGAACTTTTAATTCGAGGTGGCTGAATGAAAACTTGTTTTGGAACATTGTCGTGATTGTTAAAATTTGGATGTGTGCACTGCGCCATTAATCACAATATCCGGCCTCACAAAGATTCCTCTAGTAAAACATGAAAATACAAAAGAAATATATATATATAAATAGTGCAATATGTCTATAAAAGCGATAATAAGACTCAAAACATCGTAGGCAGTGGCCACTAACTCTGAATAGAGCAAAACATTGCTCCTTTGATCCACGTCAACTGGAGACTAGACGTTTTTTGCCCATCTGTTTTCAGGCAACAAATTATGTTCTCTGTACATTCGGTTCAGATGAAATTTGGGGGGCATTTTTAATTTGGGAACTAAATTTAGTGCCCCCGCTCACTCTCACTTTTACGCTTGCTCTCATTCTCTCTCTCTCTTAAGCTCTCTAAATGTTTCCTTACCTTCTCTGCCGACCGCTTCTGCCGAACACTTCCGCTTCACCTCAGGGCAAAATGGCGGCACTTGTGTTGACGCCTTCTTAAAAAATGCATCGGTGTCTCCTATTATTCGTTGCTCCTCTAAAATAATCTTAGGCCTAGTTGGTAAAAAAGGCTTTCAAACTTTCTGTAAAATATGCCAATCCATATCAATATGTTTTGTGAAAAGATTGTTTTCATTATTAAAATGGAAAATATTTAATAGGGGGGTCCTCTCTTGCATCCTTCTTCTTATCCTGTCGCAATACTCTACTAGTTTCAAAATACTTTTTTTTTTTAATTCACAAAGTCTCTCTTTTGGAATCTGAAGTTGCTCAGCGCATGCTTTTTGCTCCGTCCAATTCCTGATCATTCTTATTGCTTGACTCTTAGGTACTCCATCTTCCTAGGTAAACATCTTTGTGTTTAAGTGGCCTTTATCCCAAGTTCTAAACAATTAACCCTCTCAGTACTGAAGTCTGTGTTTAATTTGACACAACATTAGTTTAGGCTTTCTTCATTGCCCCTCCGGATAAGGAACAGATCCTCTATGTATCTATAGTAGGTGATCGGGTTTGCCCTCCAGGGATGATCCAACCGAACATAACATTCATTTTGGTCTGATGATGGAGATAAAATGCCTCAACAATGTATTAAAGTATCATTTTTACTATCTCAGATACATTTTAAGATGTATCTATAATGTTATTAGTATATATAAATAAAAAGGTAAATAACAGTGTAGCCCAAATGATTCTAAGCAATGGCATGAATAAAATAAACAAGGAGAAAACAGTGGGTACCATCTGCTTTCTCGAACCTAAATATAAAGATCTGACAATAAAAATGTGCAAAAATATGTGAAAAATTGCAAAAAAAAAAAGTCCAAATCAGCAAAATGAATTATAAAGTCAAACTGACAAACTGCCCCAGTAGAACAGCTATAGATATCATGAATCAGGAAAGTTACCAAAAGCTCCATTTAGCAAAATGTTTATTATCACTATCCTGCCCAGCGGCGCATAATGTGAATGTAACAACACTGTGGCAGCCGGCCTTAAAGTGCCAAGGCCACCGCATCATCCCCAGTCCAGCCCTGGCTGTAAGGATGGGTTGAGGAGAAGGGAAATACCGTATTGGCTCGGATATAGGCCGCCCCCGTATATAGGTCGCACCCTAAAAGTGCTTTTTTAAAGAAAAAGTTTTTTTCTTTAAAAAAGCACCAAAAAAACATGCTGCCACTCTGTCTCCCCCCCCGAGATATGCTGCCACTGTCCTCCTCCCCCCACCCCGAGATATGCTGCCACTGTCCTCCTCCCCCCACCCCGAGATATGCTGCCACTGTCTTCCTCCTCCCCCCCCGAGATATGCTGCCACTGTCCTCCTCGTCCCCCCCGAGATATGCTGCCACTGTCCTCCTCCTCCCCCTCCCCGAGATATGCTGCCACTATGCCCCCCCCCCGACTTACCAGAGCAGACTCCCGGGTGTCTTGCGGGGCCGGCGGGGGACATCTACGCAATACGCGTATACAACTTCCGGTGCCAGCACCAGAGTCTTCTCTGGTAAGTCTTGGGGGCAGAGGTAAAACGCATCGTGCGGACGGTCAGCCGGTGACCGTCCGCACGATGCGCTTAGACAACCTCCCGTGCCGGCACCCCCCCCCCCCGTGAGAAGTGCTGGCAGGGGAGGCTGTCTGAGCGTATCGGAGAGTAGGATGCGGGTCCCCTGCACCGCTGCGGGGGATCTGTATCCTAACCCCGCTGCCTGCCCGAATATAGGCCGCACTTTTTTCCCCCACTTTAAGTCTTTAAAGTGGGGGTGAGGCCTATATTCGGGGTCTAGCGCCCGACGCCCGGGACTGCATGTCCCGGGCGTCGGGCGCTAGACCCCGAATATAGGCCTCACCCCCACTTTAAAGACTTAAAGTGGGGGAAAAAAGTGCGGCCTATATTCGAGCCAATACGGTAATATTAGGGCAAGGAGTGTTTAGATAATGCTACATTTTCTACTGTTAACCACAAATCTAAAACAAAAAAATAGCCCTCTTTAACTTTATAGTGAATGTGGCAATGGTGCCGTTGTAACTTTAGTAGCATGGATCTCTTGTCTGGTCATTTTTTATAGTTTCTACTTCCTGATTTAATAATAATAACTCAAACATTGTAAATGGATGCACCAGCGTATTTTTTTTTTAACAAACTTGTTTTTCGAGGTCAGGAAGACTCATTATGTCACATAAACTATACGCATTTACTGCCACGCAATTGGCAGAATTTATTTAGAGGATGATGTTATTTGGACCCTTAAATGAATATCTGTAATTTGTTTTATTATTGCCGTACTAACAAATCTATTTTTCTTTTGCAGACTATGACCAGAAAATCTTCAATGGTTCAGGTAAAATGAATCCCATTGTAATCTATCTAAGCATCGTTCAGAGTTTTGCAGAGTTTTATTGGCTGTTTAACTTTCCTTAATTTGAGTCTGGGTCAATTGGGAATGTGTTAAAGAATTAAAACACTCCTCTCTTCGCCTTTGTGGTCCTAAGCATACAATGGCATGGAACAATCAGACAAGTCTAAGTGAATTCCCTTAGATTAGAATGTATGTACAAAATGTAACAGCCACGCTCTAGTCGAGTGTCAGTAGAATTAAGGGTTAATTTGCTGACAAGACTGCACTGAAGTTGGAGGCTTTCACATACTAACACTCACAGAACATCTTTACCAATTTCCAGGTTGATTGGGAGGGCATGCAGCTAAGGTTTTGCAAGTTTCAGACGAGGGTATGCAAGTTCTATGTGAACTTTTATTTACTCACCTAAAACAAAAATGATGCTTCCCACTATACGATTAAACGTAAACAAATAAATACCTGAACAAAGGTCATCAGGAACCCGATCAACCCAGGTGAAGACAATGGCCCAATCATACCTCACCCCGTGCACAGTGGGTTTTGGGGTAATAAAAGTAAATCTAGGGGATTTCTTGCAACTGCTTATTGCTGTTGCAAACGTGCATTTTTTTGGCAGCTCGCAAGCACTTCCAGCTTAGTGAATAGATCTCATTGCTTGTAAGGATCAGTCAGTTGTTTCTTAATGCAGGACTTCATAGCCAAATATTTCTCAAAGGATTCCACTTGGCTCCCACTTGTATTGTAAGATGTCTGACTAGCGTACGCAGAGATCTGGAAGTAAATAGTTAGGGCAGTTGTCACGTATACACGGCATGCCCCAGATTCTGGAATGAAACACTGTCAATATTTGTTTTATAGGTCCAAGAAGAGGTTTCCTGCTCTGTGGCGGTGCGATCCCTTACATCTTCTGCGGATTCATTTTGGTTATCGCCGAGGCTTTCTCAAAACTCGTGTGCTCCTTCTAAGCGCAACATGTACTACTACTGCATTGTGAATTGCACCGGATGGGATTTGTGGCTCCTTCAATCTCATATAGCATTCCGAATTTGGACGTTCTTCCATCATTGCCATTAACAATTCCCGTCCAGCTAATTGGCTGAGGGGTCAGCATCATCATCATGTCTTGATGGAATTCTTGAACTCTTTGGCTATGGAATCATCAAACCAATCACGTTTACAAGTCCCTTGCTATCTGAACTCCCGGAAGTCTAAACCTCCTACCATATGTCACGTTGTCATACCAGAAATGGCCGTATTCTAAATCCAATGCCAGGGGAAAAAAAAGGCCATGGATTTTAAAGTTTTTTTGTACCCACTGTTACATAGTTAATTACCTAAAATTGTATATCTTGTATATAAAGAAGGCAGTAAACACATTGACACTACTTACAGTTTAAAATGTGTTTAACGAGGTTCCGTCTCTGTTCCAACACGCTACGTGCGGCTAAAGTGAATTATTTTTATATCATATGCTGTTTTTTTTTAAAATTTTTTTTTTAAATAAAAATAAAAGCATTCATCTGAGAATTTGAAGGCATTGACTCATTTGGCTGCGAATTGCATGTTTTAACTGCCCCGAAGAATATATCGTCCTGAGAGCGCTTACATGCACAGTAATACCGTCACAAAGTTTACATGTGAAAGCAAACAGTTACAAGGTAATGAAATAAAACTGAATGTAAGCTGTTATTGGAGCCGCATTTCAAGCTAAATACATTTGCAGGGATCCAATAGTTGAAAGTTTTCTAGCGGATGAGACCCATACGGTCCCATCTAGTCTGTCCGTTTTTACTGCTTTAAAGACAGACCTGAATCACTCCTTGATCTTGTATTAGATCCAAGATCCATACGCCTATCCAGGGGCGTAACTAGAAACCTCAGGGCCCCGGTGCGAGAATCTGTTAAGGGGCCCCCCCCAACCCATCTATCCCTTTCTCACGATCTACCCTCTCCCTCCCTACCCCCCCTTCTCACAATCTACCCTCTCCCTCCCTACCCCCTTCTCACGATCTACCCTCTCCCTCCCTACCCCCCCTTCTCACCATCTACCCTCTCCCTCCCAACCCCCCCTTCTCACCATCTACCCTCTCCCTCCCTACCCCCCCTTCTCACGATCTACCCTCTCCCTCCCTACCCCCCTTCACACGATCTACCCACTCCCTCCCTACCCCCCTTCTCACGATCTACCCCCTTCTCACGATCTACTCACTCCCTCCCTACCCCCCTTCTCACGATCTACCCACTCCCTCCCTACCCCCCTTTCTCACGATCTACACACTCCCTCCCTACCCCCCCTTCTCACGATCTACCCACTCCCTCCCTACCCCCCCTTCTCACGATCTACCCACTCCCTCCCTACCCCCCTTCTCACGATCTACCCACTCCCTCCCGACCCCCCCTTTGTAGGTCACTTACCGTCAACTCCTGTGTTGGGAGCGTGAGGCGTTTGTCTCGGGTGCCGGCGCTTCACTGTTGACGTCATATGCCGGCGCTCAGCGTGAAGCGCCGGCACGCGAGACAAACGCCTCACGCTCCCAACACTGCACTCTGGGCAGCGCTGAGGCAGGCGGAAGCGGCGACGGCGATAGCAGCGGCGGGGAGCGGAGGCATCCTGGATTTCTGTCAGTCAAGGGGGCCCAAGAGTTGCCGAGCGGTCGTTTTCAGCAACCGCTCGGCACCCCTTGGGCCCCCCTGACTGGCAGAACTCCAGGGCCCGGTCGCAGTCTCGACCCCGGTAGTTCCGCCACTGTGCCTATCCCATGCATCTATACATTTCCTTCACCGTATTAGCCTCTACTACTTCTGCTGGGAGGCTGTTCCACTTATTAACCTTTGGCCTTCTAGTTTTAGACTCCATACCAAGACATTATGGACAACGTTATGCTCCAAAATCTTGTGGAAAGCCTTCCCAGGAGAGTGGAAGCTGTTACGGCTGCAAAGGGGGGACCAACGTCATATTAATGTCTGTGTATTACAACGCAATGTCATGGTGGTCTCTGTCGGCGTCCCAATTCTTTTGTCCATATAGTGTATATACATACATAGGGGCAGCCAACATTGCCAGCGGCAGATATATCTCCTGCTCCGCGCCGGGCAGTGTGACTACTTACATCTTGTGGTCGCTTCAGGCCTGAAGACCAGAGAAAAAAAGTGGTAGAAATTTGGGGAAAATATTTTAATGAAAATATATGTTTGATTTTTTTGTTGCAAAGATGTGATCTGACGGCGGAGACATGTAACTGGGTCCCAGGCCCAGTTGGTTAGCAATTCCGTTGTCGGTGTGATGGATGCGAGTATTTGGGTCTTCTGAATATATGGATAAGTGTTGCCTGGTGCATGAATATTCTCATAAGAATAAGTAGTTCCCATGGGAACAAATCAAAACGATATAAGACAGCTTTCTTTTTCTTTTCTTGAATGACTTACGCTGAGTAAATCAGCACAGCAGATCACGGCAAGTCCGGTATACACGTTTTGTTCGGATGGCCGGTTTTCGTTATGGACAACTGACGGAAAAAGCCGAAATAAGCCGAATGCACCTGATTGTCTCCATACTGATAACGTCAGACGGCACGTCAGAGAAAGCGACGGAACCCACAGATAAAAGAAATGACGATACCGATAACCGAACAGAAAATCCTTCTCTTGAGGAAGCCACACGGCGAAACGCGTCAGAAGGACCACAGCTGATTTATCATTTATTATTTTATTCAAGAAGAAAACACCATACGGGACTCCCTTCCCCCCTCCCTCTTGGTGGACTTCATTTGCTTTTAAATGCACTCCGTGCATGGATGAATTGTGAGTGCAATCTAAAGAAGTATTTTTGCTTTTATTGAGATACTGCACTATGTTCAGTTTTATTTTCTAGATCTTATATGAAGATCAATTAAAGATTTCATTGTTTACCACACTTGAGAAGCCTGAAGCATTCTGTCCGTTTGTGAGTGCATTCATATTTCCATACACTTTCCAGTGTATATACGATTTACACTATATATATTAGTTTTTTCTTCCCTATATGTACCTGTGCCCCAATCATCTGTATTTGTTCCCATGGGAAGGCCTTGTTCTCAGGGTCCAAGCCCTCGTCTGTAAGTGGAAACAGGAAGTAGTTAGCAATTAAGCTGCCGGCCCTTATTGTTTTACCGTCGGATGAGTTTGTAAAGAAGCCATGAAGGTGTTTCCTGTTTGAAAATAATATAACCTTGTCATTGAGGAAATTACTTTTTTGGGGGGAGCAGGGGGGTAATTTTTAATTTGTGAAGGTTTTATCTGACTTTTGCCTTGTTTTTTTTTACAACTTGAATACCTTTTATTGACTGACTTGTCTTCTTGGGGTGCTTGAGTAATAGTGAGTGAGAGTATCAAAGTGAACGAAAGTGAAAAAGCAACGACATGCAAGCAAAAATTAAGATGATTGGAGATGGGGTTATGTTGTAGCACCGACAGTGTCTGGCTCAGAATCTGCTGTACCACCAAATGTGCCTGGCTTACTAGATTGATGGGAGTTGCCCCTTTTGTGGCAATCGTCCCTTTTTTGTTCCAGAAAGGAAAATCCGTTCTTTGCAAAACTCCAAAGATGGCCGAGAAGTTCATGTATGTAACCATATACATATAAAACAATCTATTATGTGCACAAGCACAATGTATGGCATGTAGCATGATGTAGACTAAAGTAGAGATGATCATGTATCTACTGCATAGATTACATATATTTCTCTGCAGCAATTCACTATTTCCGTGCTTTACGTCCGTAGGGTTCTGATTCTGAAGCCTGCCATTAAAGCCGGGTCCCTGCCCGTTTCCAACATGGCCGCCGCGTAATTGATCACGTGGTTCCGCGCCGCCGAGAGTGTACATCGTTTCCAAGGGGACGGAGAAGCGTTTGAAAAGCAACCTTCTGGGGACGATCAACATGCCGGCGGCTTCTGCCCCTCCAGCACAGAACCCCAAAGGTCAGATCTGTGTATTTTAATCACATGCAGGGTGGGAAACGCATATATAAATACATATAGACGCGCAGTATATAAAACCACCCTGCTGGTGGGCTGAGCATCATGAGAGTTGTAGTCCACCTCAGCTTAAGGGCTAAAGGGGGCTCGCGGTACTTCGCGTATTTTATTATTCAGAGCTGGTTATAAATGATAAATATCCCCTGCCATGCCACACTGTGTGGAGTACAACTCTCAGGAGGCTAAGGCAGGAAATATCTGAGGATTTAGACTAACAGTTATAGAATGTATTTTTTTCAGTTACAAATTACTTAAATACAGTATTTTATTTGTTTAGATTTTTAATTTGGGTTCATATAATAAAAATCCCTAAATAAATAGACTGCAGCTGAATATTATAATAATTTCTAGTGTTTCATATACATTTCTCTGGTTTATATTATATATATATATATATATATATATATATATATATATATATATATATATATATATATTTGTGTGTATATTTATATATATATACATTTCTATGTTATATATATATGGTAGATAAGTATATATATATATATGGTATATATATATATATATAAAACAATGTTATATGTTACAATATTTATGCCCTATTCGGTTAAAATGATATATATAGATATAGATATAAATACCCTAGTTAAATAACAAAATACGGCAGAAAAAAAGAAAACACATTCATCCTGTTAATCTTAATACTGCGGTTTCTACAATTATACGGAGTCAATGTACGCCAACGACAATACTTAACTTATATCACACATGATTAATAATAATTTAGAAGACCTGCTACTCTGATCTACTAAAAAACAGCAATGACGGATGAATAGCTGATGAAAACAATACATATTTCATTCAGTTCCTGTATTGGTGATATAATATAAGCAGGATCGATGTATAATATAATCTGTCTGTCGGTCTACCTATCTATCTATGTTTATATCTATCCATCATTATGACATCACACATGCTTAAGAGGATAGATCATAGTGGTGTGCATCAGTTTCACTGAAGCCACTCGCTGGTGATTACTAGTACACGGCTGATAACTGTGAGACTATCATGTCTACTAAAAAGCTAAAGCAATCGAAAGGACGAATGTCCCCTGGCACGGGCAACATGAAACTGCCGTCCAAGGACAACGCTGGAGAACACTCTGAGGACTCCAAGGTCTCGTCCGCTTCCCAACGGGAGAAACGTCTGTTGGAACGTCACGACGGACTTATCAAAGAGTTGATGACTTTAAGCAAAGCCATCAAAACCTTAGAGCTGGAGAACATAAAACTTGAAGAGGAAGCCAAGGATATCCAGGAGAAGAACCAAGCCTATAGAGACTACCGGCCCAAGCGAGCGGGACAGTGGCAGAATGCCATAATCTCGCTGTCCGACCACCACCGCAAGGAACTGGATGAGGAAATAAAAGAGAAAGAGAAAATAATCAAGGAGATGGAGGAGAAGGAGGCAGGACTCAAGAGGGAGCTGATGGAGGAGAAGGAGAAGTTTTCCCTTCTGGTCAATGAGTTGGAGAAGCTTAAGCCGTACAGGGCCGCGCGGGTAGAGCGACTTGCCAAAATCCGGGCGCTTGAAAGGAAGGCAATGGCGTTGAGGGTGGAGTACAATGACCATCTTAAGACGGCGAGAATTGGGTTTCTCCAAGAAATGGCAAAATATCGCAAAGACCATAAGCTTACCAAAAAAGAGACCCTTTTCAACCTGCAAGCCCACATGGAGCAGGTGAGAGCGGAGAATATCCAGCTGCACCGAGAGCTCACTGACCTGTTCTACCGCAGTAAGGACCTGAAGAAGCAGCAGCACCATCTGCAGAAGCAGAGGCAGGAGCTCCTCGGTGAGCAGGAACACCCCGAGGGGCTTCCTCACATCAAGAAATGTCCACCTCTCGCCGGATTCATTCCTGCCAAGTCTGGTGGCCCCACCGTGTCACAGATTAAGACCTATTTGCGGCCCAGGTCAGAAGTCGCCCCATCTAAACTTCTTACAGCAAAACTGGACGTGAAGAAGACCCACGGCCCGTGAGACGGGAGAAGGGAAGGTTTCTGCCCACGCAGTGACTCCATGGTTGACCCAGGACGGGCGACACTCATCCATCGCTGTAACGTTTTAGGACTATGTGATGTAACATCAACTTTATTAAATAAATTAGCTTGTAGTGTAATAATCTTTGCTCGTTCGTCTCGTTATTTTGCGGAGACTTTTTGGCAGATATGTTCATACCTTAGAAAGAAACATTTGAGGGAAGACCGGACCCACTTGGTCCAAATAGTCCGACCCTGTTATTCCTGCTCTAACGACTCAAAGCATAATCAGTCCTTGGCCTCGTATTAGATTCAGGAGCCGTTTGCCTATTTATTATTAATATTATTATTATTTTATTTATAGGTCACTAACCATTCCCCAATGCTTCATGCAAAGGGGTATAACAAAACTAGAACTGACAGACTGAGACAAACTAATACATTACCAGGGCCCTGCTTACAATCTATCCCATGCGTATGTAAATTCCCTTACTTTGTTAACCTCTACCACTTCTGCTGGGAGGCTGTTCCATCTATCTACCACTCTCAGCAAAGTAAAACATACATTCCATCTAATCCTCTGACCCTCTAGTGTAAGAGTATGGCCTCTTCTTCTAACATTTCTCCTCCTTGAACTTTGTTAAATCCCCTTACAGGAATGTTTACGGATCTCTTATTCCCTGGATTCTTCCTATACATCTACTACCATCCCTACCGCCTATCCCGGGCTTGTGTAATAATTCCTAACCATTGAGTGACTCTTTGTGGTCATATTGACTTGTTTAGATGTGGCCAGTCTTGGTTTTACATTGAAAAGCACAATTAGAGCCATTCTAGGCATCTAGTCCCTCCATATTTTCTAAAATGTCAAGCTTTTCACTGAAAATAAACCTGAAATTATTGAGCAAAGAATAAAAATGTTTGTGTTATAATTTTGTTTTCAAAAACTCATATCGTATGACGGTTATTAAATTACCGGTATATTTGAGATGAAAAATCCTGTCTCAGCTGGTGACAGTTGCTGGATCCAAGAACGCAACCGACTCCACCTCCTGATTGGCTGCTCGTTTAAACAGGAAATGATGTCAAATATGGCCAAAGGAAACTGAACTTTCGCTTGTTTTTCCTTTGAAATATCTTAATAAAAAAGTTTACATATAGATATTTTTTTACTCTTAATAAGTTTATTTTTGGTAACAAAGACACTTTCATTCCCATCACTGTATGTAAAACCTCCGGTGTGTGACGTTCCTCTGTATGATACCCCCCCCCCCTGCTCGTCTCTATTCCGTCGTATTGTGTACTATCTCTTGTAGGATTATATATGTATATATATATTTTTATATATATATATATATATATATATACCAATAAATATATATATAGCGCCATCATATACCTCAGCGCAGTACAATGGGTATAAGTAAAAGGTTTTGCTGGGCTCGCTCTCCTGCTTCGTGTGGAAGTGGGGCTAGGCACGTGTGGGGTCTTGCATTTGGGTGGGCTCAGGCTGCCTTAAATGAGCTGAGAGTAAGAAGGGGAGAGGGTATGACCAAAAACTGCTCTCCTGTCTGGGGCAAAAAGGAAAAGTGATCCAGAGACCCCGGCCTGCAGCGCTTCCCCCGGAGAACCTGGGTCGCACTCCGGGAGTTCCTAGGTATGGGTATCAGTTTTACCCTTAGCTGCCAATGCAGCAGATTTAACCCCTAAATGGCAATGCATTGTGAGACCGTACATGTACCGGCTTTGTCGAGAAGGGGTTAATGCCATTACAACTATGTTCTTCTTACTATTTTCTACTATCATATGTGTACTGATATGAAGTCTGCTTGATACTGGCTACGGTCAACCTTTCAATGACGTCCACTTTTCCCAACAGAGGGCCAGAAGAAGAAGAGAAGCTACAGTAGCATCCACGAGGCGGTGAAAGCCGGAGACGTGGAACAACTCGCCATCTTCGTGAAAAGTGGAACAAACATCAACGAGGTCGATCCAGTCCATAAGTTCACGCCGCTCCACTGGGCTGCCCATTCTGGTAGCCTCGAGGTGAGGGTGTATGACAGTATTCTCATCTGGAGTGACTTTTAATGGACCAGAGTCAGATGAAGCGTTACATACGCCTGGGGATATAACCTCCCTCACCGTCTGAAAAAGAGACCTCTGAGGTCTTACAAGCTCTACAATTTACTCTGTGTTGTGGAAAAATATCTGCGCTTGAACAATAACATCAATCTCCGTTTTTGTGGATTGGAATTCAATAAACGGATCCAGTACTGTAGGAATATTCCTAAATACAGTGAATTAAGCTGTGTGATATTTTCCAATACCCCTATGACGTAAACACGCGTGGTTATGTTTCAGTTCATTTCCACTTCTAATTATTGATCTTTATATCTTCTTTTTTTTTGTTTTATTGCCTATTTTTTGTAGTGTCTTCATTGGCTGTTGTGGCACCGGGCGAATGTCTCAGATGTTACAACAAGAGGTTGGAGCGCAGCCCACCTGGCGGCTATAAAGGGCCAGGATGCCTGTATGCAGGTGCAGTAAACCCATCATCCAGTTACAGAACAACTGAATCCATAAAGACCACAATAGTTTTTTTACCTTAATTCTATCATAAAATGCAGCAAATCACCTATTTTTTTAGAACTTTTTTTCTGACGTACATATTGTCTAGAAATAAAAGGTTATTGGAATCTGCAGTAGTATTAGTGCCGACCAACCTGGAGGTGGCTAAAATTCTAGTTGAAGACCCTTTAATTATAACCGTTTGGGGGGGTTTTGTCTGGTCATTGTTCTATTCTGGTTATCAAAAAAAGAAGATGGGTGCTATTTGTAGTTTAAATACTAAATACCAGCCCCAAGCACTCTCCATATGTTAAACACCGTTATTAAGGGTGCTGTTCCACATATATTCATTACACTCTCTAGTATGTTGGCAAGTTAACCGTAGCAGATCTGTCGTTTTGGTACAAAATCTTTTGATAAGCCTGTATGGCAATGACCTATCAGTGTCCGCGTCTGTGTCACATGACAGTCCGGCTGAATGAGGCAAGAATTGAGTAAGTAATCATAGCTGGGAGAGTTTCACCAGGAACAATGTTTCTAATACTGCATTTAGTTATTATTATTATTTATTGTTTTATATGGCGCCGTCAAATTCCGTAGTGCTGATACCAAGTAGTGAATTCAGCAGAGTAGGTGGAACTGCACCTTTAACGTCCTTTTAAACTCACGGTCGCGTGTCGCGTGTAGTTATTGCATTTTGTTTTACGTGTAATTCTGTGGCAGGCGCTGGTTATTAACGGAGCAGACCTTTTAGCCAAGGATGACCGGCTGTGCTGTCCCGCTCATCTGGCCTCGGCCCATGGACACTCATTCACTCTGCAGACCATACTTCGCAGTGGAGTGGTGAGCAAATATGTCTCGTATCTGACGCACATGGATTATTTAATGTGTGTAAAAATACAGCCTGCAAACCGGATATCACATGTATAGAGAAAATTCCTTTATAAACGCTAAGCATGATCACATGGTTCCAGTGCTGCAATCAATGCATTGGAATAGACCATGACTAGTATAAATCAGCTGCTTTTTACATATATGTTCATTATGATGTACTATTCATAATGACAAAACATGGATTAGATGATTTCTACATATTGGTAAACATTGTACTAATTATTATTATTATACATTTTATGAATAGCAGGCACTCCTTTCATTAAGAAAAACGTGGTATGGTCCAGGTAGAGACCAACTGTTTAGTCCAGAGCAGCTTGACGTTCAAGGGTTGTCTCTGGCATGTTATATGTATTGTATTGATATAATATGACATTTAGGATATTATGTATATACAGGGCCGGCCGAAGACTTAGCGCCGCCTGGGGCGAGGTTTAAAATGCCCCCCTGCCGACGCGGGGGGGCGGTGGCATTTTAAACTTCGCTGACGCCATTATCCCCCCCCCGGTACTTACCTTTAAAGAGTCCTGCGGCGAGTCTCCCTGCTCTGCCACGGTGCCGGTTTGTAATGCCGAGCGCCGGAAATTGACGCCACTTCCGGCGCTCATCATTACAAGCCGGCACCGAGACTGAACAGGAAAACGCGCCGCAGAGGAGAGAGAGAGGGGCGCCGAGCGGGTAAGCGAAAACTACTCGGCACCCCTCTCTCTCTCCTCCGCTTCAAAACAAACAACCAAAAAAAACGCTTGGGGCGGCAAAGTGCCGCCCCTTCTAAAGTGCCGCCTGGGGCAATTGCCCCAGTCGGCTCCATTGTAGGGCCGGCCCTGTGTATATATGTAAAGCCGTTGGGTATTGAATAGGACACCAACACCCCCGATAGAAGTGGCTGGACGCCGGTTCACTACGCAGCCTTCCACGGAAGACTCGGCTGTCTTCAACTACTCGTAAGGTGGGGAGCGACTGTAGAAGACTGTGATTACAGTGGAAACACTCCAGGTATGTGTACACAAGTGCCATAAAAACACCTAATAGTACATGTAGCAGATGGGTTTGATTGGACAGGGCAGATTACCTTAAACTTACCTGACCCGGAGCCTGCAGCAGCTGCCCTCCTCCCCTGTAGACCGACATTTGTAGCCACCAGTATATGAAAGCATCACTGTTAAATGCCCCCAAAACATTCCAAGATAATCCTCCAAGAACACTTCATTGTCATGTAACACAAAACGAGGCACTAACATGATAGAAAGCACAATGAATGTTTTATCGCTGTGCAGCTAGACCTTTATGCACGTTGCTAACAGATATTCTGTGACTGCCCAAAGCACACTTAGCCGCCATGGAAGGACATCTGCATTGCTTAAAGTTTCTACTCAGCAAAGTGGCCTGCGTGACTCAAACTCTTGAAGCAAGGAACAACGAGAGAAGGACTCCAAAGGAGCTGGCCCAGAGATTCTTTAAAGACGATATTGTTCGGTATATTGAAGGGGTAGAATATGAACGAGACCATCCAGAGGAGCAAGAGAGTGAGTTCATTTCCGAGAACAGTCTACCTGTACCTTTATGATTTACTATAGGTTGATCTTACGTTACCCCTATGGTTGAAGTTTGAAGGGTCTCCACGTGTGGACCTTTCTCCTGAACCCATGGAACTGTCAAACATACTGGTTGGACTCACTGTGCTCATGAGAGAGAGCATGTTGTAAGACATTTTTGGATAGGATTGAAGACAATCGATGAGAAAAAACTACTAGAGAGTCACCGTTAGTAGAAAAGACCATAGAGAAGCCTAAGTAGTCTGCCCATTGCATCCCATGCATGTTTAAATTTCCATACTACAGTACCCACTACCCTGTATCTACTACCCACTAAGCACCCAAATACAGCCCTGCTGGAGCATACTTAGTGTTAATTACGAAACTTACATGTATTGGCATCATTTAGCGCTTAAACACCTCTAAAGGAATATATTGTATTCAATATACTGTTATAATACATAAATAATACAAAAAAAAAAGTTTCAGTTTTTAACCAGTCTTTTGGGGATTTTCCTATTAGATTTGGCATTTCCAGCCCATGTTGCTGCCTTCAAAGGTGACCTCGTAACCCTTAGGAAACTGGTGGAAAACGGAATAATCAACATTAATGAACGTGATGACAAAGGAGCTACTCCGCTGCACAAAGGTAAGACTTTTTTTAATTAATACAAATCTTCTGCTTATACACCCCAAATCGTTTTCAAAGCTTAAATGCTACATATGAAGTCGAAAAAGACTAGAAATCCATCATCCAACAGTGTGGTTTTTGCGGGTAAGTTTGCTGCTTGGCTGATTTAACTCGACAAACACATTTTAATATAGCGAGGGAATGTAAACATGCATGGGATAGACATACGGCTCCTGAATCTAAGACGAGACCAACCACTGATTACGGTCTGAGTCTTTACAGCAGGAGGAACGGGCAGACTAGACGGGGGCCGGATGGGTCTTATATGCCATCAAATTCTATGTTTCTAGCTTGTGCGTTAATATAGATAAATAACGCTTAAGTAAAGCCAAGAAGACTTCTTCAGCAGGTTCCCCAAAAAGTTTAAGGGTTTTCTCATAATTTCATGAGCACCTTGAACATCTCCCGCCAGGCATACGACGATTAAAAGGATCCATATGATTTGTCTTAATGAACAAATCTGATGTGTTTTCGTAACTGAGATAACGGTTTCATGCGCTCTCTGGTGTCCTGCCCTGCTTTCCGAGCGTCTGAGAATGCGTTCACACGGACTAAACACGCGCCGTTCTGAATAGCTGCAGGGCAAGGTCGCATAGAGTGTCTGCAATGGCTCCTGGAGATGGGGGCCGATTACAACATTAACAACGAAGCTGGGGAAACTGCAAAAGACGTAGCTAGAAGGTAATATATTCATTAAAAATGATTCTAAGTATTCCCTAAAAATAAGACCTTTGCCGGGACATTTGGGAAGGCTTTTTTTTAATAATATCTTTATTTTCCTGGCAGGTTTGCCCAGCTGGCAGCTGTAAAGCTCCTCGGGGGCAACGCAGACGTGGATTCAGACGAGGAATTAACCGACGACGATCCAAATTACTTTGAAAGACACGGAGTGGAGGGGAGCACTGATCAGCTCGACGATTTAAATCTGAGCGCCGGGCAGAAAAAGCAGGCACGCGGTATGTTAATTACAGTCGTTCCGTAAAAATGCAGAATGTCCGGTATTGTTTATTCTCTGAAATTTTAACTTTTTTAGGCCTGAATAAAACTCAAAGAGAAGCATCAGATGTTTAGTTCTCAGTCTGCAAGATAAACCTACCAAGACTTTGGTTATTAGGGCTTTCGCAGAATTACTAATGTAGGTATTTTGATAATATACAATCTAACAGGATCTGCCTTAAAGAAATGAATAGTGTGACAGTCAGGTTAGTACCTGTGTTGCAACAAAAAGATCCATTGTAATAATTTCCGTGACCAATGGGGTGTTACTTGAGATGTGATTGGCTGGAGCACAAAATCTAAAGGGAGAGAAAGGTGAGCTTGACGGATTCCTTAACATTTGTAACAGCGCGTCAGGTAAGCTCTTACGGAGTTCTAAATGATGTGTCTGTAAAGTTTATTATTTAAATATGTAAGTAGAGGGAAAAAAAATATAATGATATAATATATATATATATGAAAACATGTAGTTATTTAGCAGGTGGAAACAGAATCGGAGGGGCTTCCGTAGGTACAAGGACAACTGATGCTACCAAGCCCACTGAAACAAAGCGGGAGAAAAAAAATGTTTTGATCCTGGGAAAGAACTCGAAGGAGGATGGTTAAAATGTCCCAAATTTTTGCCTAATTTTAAACCGTCTGTTCACCACCCCTTAAACGTCTGAGCCTCTAGAAAATGCTCCCTTATACAGATTCCCATCCTGTGCAGCAGACTACTGTCCCGGGCAGGTATTTCGGTTAGGAGACTGATATAAAATGTCACACAAGTTATTTCTCTCACAGCGAGGGCTTACAAAAAGCTGAAGGAACTCGAGAGACTGATGGAGATCGCAAAGAACAATTACAAGCATCTCGGTGGCATCCTAGAGGAAGAAAGCCAGAAGAAGCGAGAGCAGAAGGAATCCGAAAAGTAACGTCGGAGACTCCTAAACACTTTTATACTGTCTCCTAATCACAATATTCCACTTCATAGCTGAGACAATTGCAACATGCGTTACATGGGGAAAGATTCAACTTGGGTTTCTTTTCTCCATTGTATATTTACACAAAACCTTAAGTAAGCTCAACATGAGTATAAGTGTTGAGCACCACCCCCCCCATTGATCATGACAACTGGTTTTGTATTATACCTTCATAAAGGTGCACTATATTAACAGCTATCTTCCCCCCCCCCCCCCCCCAGTAAGATAAAGGAGCTGGAAGAGCAGCTGGAATATGAACGCCTGCGCAGGGAAAAAATGGAAATCAAGATGGATGAATACAGGGTAGAAATTGCCCATCTCAGCCAGTGTCTGGAAAAGATGAAGCCGCCATCAAACCCATCTGTAAGTACATCCCTGCTCAGAGCGTTTCACTCCCACTCTTGTTGACCAAGAAACAGTTTTGACAATGGGGAAAAAAAGACTTTGGGACTTAGATCACAATGCTCTTAAATTGTTGGGACATTAACCCCTTCACTAACCTATAGATGTGTACTGGTACATCCACAAAAGGTGTGGCAAGATTACCCTTAGGACGTACCTGTATGTCATGCGTTTTTCACAGTGGCGGGGATCTCTCCCTCCCGTGCAGCCTGGACTTCCCCGTCAGCTTAAGCCAGCATCGCTTAGTTCCTGCTGACCAATTGTGTGTAATGGCGCTCGGCGTGAGTGCGAGTACGCTGTTAAATAAGGATCGTGAAATCAGACATTCCCTTCCGGTAGGTGTCACTTCTGATATCCACCAGACATCTTTTGGAGGAGAGCAGAGACAGACCCTGCTAGGATCTCCAATTGCTCCCCCGCTGGCTGATCGTGCGCATTGCGGTCAGCAATGCCAGGCTACAGCGCCCTGGTGTGACAGTAGATGACTGATTACTTTTTTTTTAAAAAATTTCTTTAGAAAATTGACTTTTTAAGCATGTTTATTGACTTTTATTTTATGTTTCTCAAGGTGGTAAAACTGTCTGACGAGTACAAAGAAAAAAAGAAGGCAAAGAAAAAAACTCCTGCACAGCGCATCCCCAGCGGTGTCTTCATGAAAAGAGGCATTGAGAAATGATTGGGGGAATATCTGCAGATTTCTATACTAATGACGTTATGGGGGTGGGGATATAGCAATGTAGCCTAATTTTTATATTTTTTATTTCATAAGAAACTGTTCTTCTTGCTTTAAGAAAATCATCAGAATTGTAGAGAGCAAAACACAGCTCCTGATGTTGGAGGCGGAATAAACATTTATTAAATGGCCAACCTAAAACATATTCAAATGTCAGGGGAGTGAGGAAGGACATTCTGCAGCAGCATGAGACTGCTATTTGGTTTAGTATATTTTTCACTTAACAGAATAATGGCAGCACATTCATCCCATTTCATTTTACATTATGAAGGACCAACCCCACTGAGCGTCAGCTCCAATGAATAGCTTGGCAGGTCCTGAATAAAGTATGTTTAAGTCAGTGAAATTTCTCGGAAGTCACTTTGCTTAGAGAACTATACATTATTTGTACCTTTGTATGCTGTATTACAGGGCCATAACTAGAAACCATGGGGCTCTGGTGCGAAAATCCCCCCCGGGCCCCCCCAACTTCAACACCTAGTATATGCCACTATTGCCCCCACACACAACTGGTCTGCACGTTCTTTGCCCCTTGACCCCTTCTTCCAAAATACGTAAACACACAAATTACACATTTACACATACTCACTAGCAGGCATGTACACAAACACATACACACCCATGCTCACACACCCATGCTCACAAATCCCACCTCCCGTCCCCGCTTACCTCTCACCGCTCCTGCAACTTAATACCCCGGCTGCTCACACCGTGCGAGCAGGCTCAGTTTTACTGTGGGACTGGTGCGGTCCAGGTCAGAAGGGACCTTTCCAAACAATTTTGAACCGGTACAAGAAGACCTGAAGAAGGGGTCGCACCCCCCCCCTTTAGTTACTTCATTGCTGTATTACAATCTGTATGGCCCATAGGTTGCCTATTCTATATCTTTATAAGGAAAACACAGGTAGCGCCCCACCACCTTCACAGTGTCATCAGCAGCCTCCTGGTTTGCCTTAATGATAGAGCCAGCCCTGGCCAAAATATTACGGCTACCCACTGGTGGCACAAGAGGTCCTCATACAGTATACTTGGTATCTAACCCAGTTCACCCATTTGAAGCACCGGCCACCAAAGGATCAGATAAAACAGCAAAGGTGCTATTGATTCAGGAGAAACTCGTGCATCTGACCAGTTACATTGTTTTGTACCGGACAGCCCTTACAGTTGGATATTTCTTCCTATATCAATGAATCAACTAAAACCCAGAGTGCCGTTTAGCTGATAAATGACAGTAAGCTGCAGAAACAGCGTAATTAGATAAGTATGTAATACTCTGCAAATAAAAGCACACTTTCTATGTTGATTAACCCTGGAACTTGTATGTTTTGTTCGTTTCTTGTGCTGCTTTAAGGTCACCGAGACCAACAAAGGAATTTTAAATAAATTCCAAAATGTCGAATGACTCAGCGAGCAGCGAAGCATTGTCCTAAAACGCCCGGCTGGCGCTCCGAGCCGCCGCATGTCACTAGAGGCTCAATGAAAGCGACAAGGCACGGACGTGCTGGCCTTGCCGCCGGCGACAAATACATTCATTCAAACTCTACAGGTTTTACTTATTCACCCTTAATGCAGAAGGTTGTCGGCACCTATTACATGTACCTTCTTGAGTGTCTTTAAGAGCAGAATGTGTGTGTTATAATTACATTGTGTATATCGAGTATATTATCATTCCAAATGCTTTACTCATGTATTTAAACAGCTGTCAATGGGTCACAGCCGCATAAAAAGTCTTAATAAAGCCCAACCTGTAGCTATACCTCTAACATCACCCCCCAAAACAAAAAATCATCTTAAAAATAAAAAATACATTTTTCTAAAGGACCGACGACTTAAACCAAATTTATTGTAACAGCTACAGTACAGAGATGTATAAAACACACAGGTCTGATGATCATAACACAAAGGCGCTTTAAATCCAACGTCCACGGATCCCACTCGTTTCCCGTGGGATGTAACGGTGCACATCAGCGATAACAGAGGAACGGCCCACACCACAGGCGGCACTGTGCGTCAAAAAAAGCAAGCGGCAACAAAGTAGCCGGCTGAACGTAATAATGGGAACCATTAGAGTCGTAACCTCGGCTCTGCGGCATTCTTTGGTTACAGCTCCGTCCGTCTGCTTAAAATTCCTATACCTCGGTAATTATCCCAGAGGGGATGATTCCAGATCACTTGCCCTTTACTTTTTCCCTAATATAATAAGTTTATAAAAATGAACAGTACTTAGTGATGTAATATATGCATAGTAAGCCAGGATATCAGCAGCTGCCGCTTTTATAGATAGATGCCTCTATACATAATATATTATATAGGGTTGTGCATGTGCTTCTTTATTTACTAGAGGCAGGGTTTTTTTCCTACTTCCACAGTCGATAAAATCCCAAGGCTATTGCTAAGCAGGTAAACACAGACGCTGCAAAGAAAGAGAAGAGATTTAAATGAGATGATACCCGATGGACACACCGGTCAGACTTTATGGTGTTCTATTTAAGGACTTAGTTGGCTTAAAGAAAAGGTTTGGAATCTTCCCTTTGCCCTTTGTTACTTCAGCCTCTATGGTAAGGGGTCAGAGGAGAGGAGAAAACGTCCCAGTGCAAAGTTTGAACAGTAGTCTTATATCCAACGGCAAAAGGAATTGTCCCGTCGGCAGGAACGTGACATTCATGCCTCGTTTAAGCCACTTCTCAAATTTTGCACCAGAATAGCTTTTCGATAACAATTAGAAATGGTTTGCTCTCCGATTATAAAATCAAAGAGACTTCACTATTACAGCTTCAAACAGGTTCTAGGCAGGGAATACACGTCCTGCCTGTGATATACACATACATGTGATATACATATACATGTGATATACCGCAGCTTTAATGACACGTGATGGGTAACTTACCTGCCAGGTAGCGGATGGTGTCCAGTTTATGAGACTCCATGAGCGTTTTGAGGGACGCTATGTCTATATCTATCTTTTTGTGGATTTCTGTGATAATGTTGTCTGTACTTGCATTCTGCAGTAAATAGTAAAACATATATATATTTTTATATATAATCGAAAATAATTTTGCTAGCACATTATACAGCGTTTGGAAGGTTGTCTACAGCAAATAGAATAATGACACAGGATGATCCGCACAGAAAGGGATAACAGGTCTGCTGTACTAAGAAGGAGATATGAAGGTTTAATTATTATTATTTATTGTTTTATATATCGCCATCATATTCCGTAAAAAAGCCGCAGATCTGTAATTTTGCTAACAAATAGTTTTCGGAGGTTATTATGCTTGTATGGCAACAACCAATCGCTGCCTGGTTTTGTGTCACATGGCAATAAAGTGTTCCTGAAAAAAAAACATTCTTTAAAAGCCAGGATATATTTCATAATTTTTTTTAAAACATTTTAAAGAGGATGTTTTTCGCTGTTAAGGTTATATTGTGAAAAGGTAGAAAACCAAGCACGCGTATTTTATTACATACCTTTTTGTAAAACTCTGTGTTTGTTTCCATGAGCTTCTTTTCTTGTTCAGTGAACTAAATTAAATTAGAGCATTTTAAGTATTTCTTACAAACCAGCCAGTTTGTAGCGCAAAAAAACCCCCACTAACACTTAAATATCAGTTTGGATCAAATAAATCAACAATAACAAATTCTGATTTCGTATTTATTTGTTTTAATATGCATAAAACTAAATTCCAATGAAATCTCACAAAAGTGTACTTTTGGAGCAATTTTAGATAAGGACTGGAAAGAAATTAATATTTTTTAAATGCAGTGGAAATGGGCCAAATCAGGCATCTGCTCGCATATTCTTTGTTTCATAGTGTAATACCAGATAATTACGTAATTACCTGGCAAATATCGAAAAATACAATAATATAGAGAGTTAAAAAAGCTGAATACACAATAAAAGAAAAGGATGAAATTGCTTTGGGATACAATATCGAATGAAGCCTAGAAATCCATTAACATTAGCAATATCTGAAATAAAATACAGCACCCTGGTGATCGTCAATTAATGACTATTAATAAAAATACATTAAAAAAATACTTTTTAGAATGTCTTTTTTTTTTCAGAAGAATGTTTATATCACTGAAAAAGAAATTCCATTCAGACAATTTCGATTTTGACCACTAGATGGCAGTGAATACATTTAAAAAAAACATTTTATAGGCCGCTGTGATCGCCCGGCGGTAGAATAACTTACCATGTCTGCTAAACGGCTTCTTTCAAGATTGATATCCAGCTTTGTGTCAGCGCGGATTCTATTGGTTTCATTCTTAGAGACCGTAAATAAACAGGACAATGAAAAAAGCAGCAACACACTAAATAGATAAGTTTATAAAAAACCTCCATTATGTGTATAATAAAGAAGCAGCCATCATAACTTCCTGAATGATTATTCCTCCCCATTAAAATTATTATTCCAGTTTTTGGAAGAGCTAGATGCAAGGTTGTATGTTTTTCCATTTCATATACATCAGGGCTCGACAAATCCCAGGCGCCAGGTCGCCATGGCGACTGATAATTTTTTCCTGGCGCCTAGGTGTTTGTGAGCCAAACCTATAATTGGGTTTAGGATCCAGATCCCCCGCGGCGTTGCAGGGGACTTGGATCCTCCTTTCCGGCAGCAGCGGGCGTCTGTGCAATGCAGACAACCCCGCTGCTGCAGGCGGCTCCGCCCACCCTCCTCACTGAAGGGAGCTGGCACCTCCCACGAAGGTCACTGAGTCGCGCTGGCCAGCTGACTCAATTCTATTTCGGATCAACGGGGACAGCTTATTAAAATGCTGCCCCTGTCGATTCGAAATAGAAGTGAGTCAGCCGGCGCCACTCAATAACTTTCGCGGGCGGCACCAGCGCTGCTCAGTGACCTTTGTGGGCGGTGCCAGCCCCGTTTAGTGAGGAGGATGGGTGGAGCCGCCGGCAGCAGCAGCGGGAATCCAACAGAGTGCACATCGGGGTCAGGTAAGTGGAAGTAACTGGGGGCATGCTTGGCAGTGGGAGGCTGGGACAAAGATGGCTATGGGAGACTGGGGGCAAAGGCAAACTCTGTCCCCAATTTCCTATAGGCATCTTTGTCACTAAACATGGGACTATGGGAAGCTATTTAGTGACAAAGATGCCTATAGGAAATTGGGGACAGAATTTGCCTTTGCCCCCAGTCTCCCATAGGCATCTGTCACTAAACATGAGATTATGGGAAGCTAAGGCAAATTCTGTCCCCAGTTTCCCATAGGCATCTTTGTCACTAAACATGGGACTATGGAAAGCTATTTAGTTACAAAGATGCCTATGGGAAACTGGGGACATAGTTAATTAATGGGATTAATTAATAGTAATTAAAAGTATGCACTGGTGCTTTTTAGTGTGGGCAAAGTGCTGGGGCAAAGTGTGAGTGCTGGGGCAAAGTTCTGGGGTAAAGTGAGGGCTAGGGTAAAGTGTGAGTGCTGGGCAAAGTGTGGGTGCAGGGGTGAGTGCTGGGGCAAAGTGTGAGTGTAGGGCAAAAAAAAGTCCTGGCTCCTAACTTTTTTAGCTGGCTCCTAGATTTAAAAAAATTTGTCAAGCCCTGATATACATTATATATACAAAGTGCCTCTGGGTATATCATGACTTTTTTGTTTTCTGTAAGTCTGAAGAGTTTCCAGAAAACAACCTTTTTTTGGTCCCTTGGGATAACTGGTTCATATATTCTATAATTCCATTAATTAAAGCCAGATCGCTTACCAAGAGATGCTGCTTGACGTGTTCCAATTCAATTTTCATTTTCTAGGGAGGAACAAAAACCAAAAAAACTTTAGAATTCTAGTCAGCAGAAGACAGGTTATTCAGGTATCTACCGGTTATACAGATTATCGACATTATTCTCAATAAATAACATTAGGTCAGCGGGCCCCAATAACGAGAACCGAGAGTAATGTGATTTGCAGTAGAGGGTCTAATGCAATCAGAAAACAGTCCAATTAACTAAAAAGGGAAGAACTTCACAGGATGCCGATATTGTTAATAGAATAGGCAGTTCTTATCAGAAAGAACTGAATATGGGTACTTTAGCATGTGCCGTTACGCGCCATGTATTTTATTTTTAATAATAATCCGGGTTTTTGTGTAGAAACTGGCAAAACTATGTAACAAACAAAAAAAAACAAAAACAAAACCCCCCCCCCAAATTTCAAAATATAGAGTTCCTGGAACGCAGAGGAATATATTGTGTTGCAGACCTTTACCCCATATCTGCACACCTCATAGGATGGCGTACCTCAATCCTTTTCCAGCCGTCTACCATTAATCATATAACCAAGGGCCGATTGGGGATGACTTGGTGGCCCTGCCACTTTACGGCCAGAGGCAGCCAACTGCCGTCCGCGTGGCCGCTGTAGTACGGGGGCACTGTCGGCCAGCAGCCCGATGGCGGATGATTACGGCAGAAGGAATAAAATATCTACATGATCTCCGAGCCTTCTGAAGAAACTATTTCGACATTCTAATAAAATTCATTTTAATTAAATTTGTATTTCCATCAAAAGTGCCTTCAGTACCAAAGCGGAATATAAATAGGAATATATAATGGTATAAAAGTTATATTATATTAGTAATAAATCATGCTGCAGTAAGAATACTGGGAGGAAGGCGATTACTAATGAAATGCAAAGCATGTTTTCCATAGTTTCTTGGGGAAAGAAAAATAGCTTTCTTTGGGCATAAAGTATAGTGCTGTATATAACATTATTTAGCACAGCAGAAAACCTTTTTTTATCTCATTTTGTTCCAATAAACTCCCTTTATCTGCAGACCTGGAGCCGCCGTTGCTGGCAGTCATGTGATATTTTGGGTGATTTTCCCGGCTCAAACACCACACTGAGCTGATGCTTTATGGCAATGCTAATGAAGTCCGTTCCTCCATAGACTTCCATTAGTCAGAGGGTCCGGCTGGGGGATTAAGACTGAGCCATTCTATTATTCTCCTCAGGCATTATCCCCAAGAAACTATTTCAACATTCTCATAAAAAACATTTTAATTACATTTGTATTTCCATCAAAGTGCCTTCAGCACCAATGAGGAATATAAACAGTAATAAATTATAAAATAATATATAACATTTAGACAATCACAGCCTGGCAGAGTAAAAGCAGCCCACGTGGGGTTCTTCAGAATAAAATCTCATCCATAGCTGGTTTGGTCACCATTGGGCCAATTTTAAAGAGGTCACATGATTCATAAAATGCTTTATTCTCATAGGTTGGCCTCCGGCCCAGCTGGTATAGATGTTGTAGACAAGCGAGACACCACATTACATATCGTAGGTCAAACTACAGAACTGAAAAAGAGCGCGGCTTTAATCAATGACTGCGGACGGAAGTGTTATAAAAGCGGCTTTTATTCCAAATGTCACCGTCGCGGC
Organism: Spea bombifrons; assembly: GCF_027358695.1. NCBI lineage: Eukaryota > Metazoa > Chordata > Amphibia > Anura > Pelobatidae > Spea > Spea bombifrons. The sequence goes on along the minus strand of NC_071088.1, from coordinate 134,775,217 downwards.
CTTGACAGCATATAATGTTTTTATTCATGTGACCCAATTGTTCAGATAATTCTCAATACGAATCTTGGCAAAGGTTGTGGGCGGGCGGCGTTAGACAAAAATGGAACATATTGCTTAAAAAGGCAAGTTTATCCTGGTTTAAAAAAAGGAGAGGTTTTCATTTAAAACACAACTCATCGTTATCGATGTTTGGAGGTGGGGAGCCGGCTGGTTGGACGCGGGAGCCGAGCTGGACCTAAGACACCCAACGAGCCAAGCCTGGAGGCCGCCGTCGCTGTCAGTCATGTGATATTTTGGGTGACTTTCTCAGCTCAAACACCACACTGAGCTGATGCTTTATGGCGATGATAATGAAGTCCGTTCCTCCATAGACTTTTATTAATCTAAGTGTCCGGTTGGGCCATTAAGACTGAGCCATTCTATTTTTTCCCCACAGGCAGTATGATAAGGAGTCGGCGTTTGTCTAGTAGATCTGGGCTCAGATAACAGAACGGGAATTTATACAAACGGCTGATATGCAGCGGCCTGAAAACATTATATTACGCAACAACTAGAACTGTTTAAAAACCAAGAAAATGGCACAATAAATAATTAAAGCATACATTCATCACACTAACGCTGCCCATTTCCTCGAACATGCATTGTTTAATAGCAATTTGTTTTATCGTCTCTGTGCAGCAATAACAATGCAGAACACAATGCATCAAAACCCACAAACCGGAGTAATTAGACGAGTCCAGGGAGCTCAGAGCGCTACAGCGTTTTATGGAAAAGCTGCAAAAAATGAAATAAACAGATAATTCTTGGTCTCAGCAAAAGCACCTCCCTGTCTGAGAGCCAAAATAAGGCACCTTCCGCCCCCCCCTTTTTTTTTTGATAGATGATTAAAGGGGAACAGCCACCTTCACAGCTTTTAGCAGAACTCACAGCTGCTTGGAGTTTTTTCGATCGGTGGAACGGTTTCTAAAGGAATTTAGTTAAAAAATAATTAAGCTATTTTACTTGGAAAGCGTGTGATCCGTGGCAAAAGGTGGCACAACTGTTATTATCCAACAAACGCGTCCTCTTTCTTCTTCTCTCCCACCCTTACGAAGGCTGTCGATGCCAATCATACTAGGGTGCATAAAGTTAAGGCGGCTGCCCCCCCCCGCGGTAGACACATAAGAGGGGCTTCCGATACATGTTTATACATCTTTACTTATGGGGTACTGAACCGAGAAATGAATAATTTGGGAGAGCGAGGGAACCACTCCAAAGCCCGGATAGCAGGTGTTCCCAGGTAAAGGAGGAACGAGGTCCAAGAATAAACGCTGGTTTCCTCGCACCTCGTAGAGTCGATGGGTCTTATTCTTTCCTCCATATTGGCACCGGTCGCTGGCACGGAGGGCCTGGCACTGGGCTTTGCACAGGTGGTGCATCGCGTGTCTTGGCACGGACTGAAAGCTGGTAGCATAGCAACGCCAAAAAGGGGCACTTTTCTTTAAAAGGGAAAGCCGAAGTGAAGCAAGCATTGATTTTAACAACCCCCCCCCCTTGACATGTGATTATAATCTCACTTCATTGAGGATGTCACATTCCCAAAATAAAACGTCTTTAGGGAAAAATGCTCTTCCCTACCGTTCAGAGACTGATGAGCTTCTCAGGCGTGAGTAACATTGTATCTGATCTGCAAAGATCTAGAATTACTTTCTGAAGGACAGTTGGAGTTTAGTCATTAGGATAAAATAAGTCTACAATTCAACCCCTTAAGGACCATGGGTTGTCCATAGCCCATTAAAAAGAATGCATTGTGAGCCCGTACGGGCTTTGTCAGGAAGGGGTTAAAAATTTTGACAAATTCGGTAAAACTTTGGGAGATGACGTTTACGAGTCATCTATTCCCGGTCTAGATTGTCTCGTCTGCCTCGAGTCTTTGCTGAAACTCTCTCTGACCCACCAAGCGCTCTCTCTCTCTTTCAAACTTCCTAACGGGTCCAAACATCGACGTAACCCACGCTTGGTTTGGGAAGTATCATTTTTATTTGGATATCATGGAATTTGAGAGCAGATCAGACCCACGCGGTCCGTCTAGTCTGTCCGTTTCCCCCAGCGCAGGGACTCACTCCTCGATCAGCCCTTGGTCTTGACCACCATTCGGAACAGCATTACGTCTGCCCCATGCATGCTTACATTCCCTTACTATATAACCCTTTAGCACTTCTACTGGGGGGGGGTATCTACCACCCTCTAAGTAAAGTATTTGCCATAACTTGATAAGGATAGATCACTCAGACATCTCCAGTGGGAGACCCCCAGCCCCTGGTAACCTTGGACCATAAATTCGGTGAACGGCCAATTGTACTAATAGGTCAATACATACTCATTATCTCAATCAATAGCTTAGAATCCAAAAGAAGACAAGAACCGTTTGCCCCATAGAATCTTCCTATTGTAAAAACCCATGCGTGTTTAAATCCCCTCACTGTATTAGCCTCTAACACATCTGCTGGGAGGCTGTTCCACTCATCTTCCACCCTCTCATAGCAAAAGAAGAAATATCAACTGTATAGCACAGGTGCATATATCAAAGCAAAACACAAAGATTTAGAACGGCTACAAACAATAAGCTCTTTGGCGTATTTTGTGCTTTGGGATAAAGACTGTTATGGATTAACCTCCACGGCTAATAAAAATGAGACATCACTGCAGACGCGCGGTGCGGTGCGCTCTAATGAGGGTTTTATCGCCGTACCTCGTTTTCCGTCCGCAGAGTGGCAAACTCGCTTTTCTCCAGAATGACCATGTCTTTTCGGATGGAGTCCAAATGAGCCATTATTTGCTGCACGGTAATCTCCTAGAACAACGGATTTATAAGCTTGTTAGAGACTGCGGAGTAGACCGAGGGGTTAACCACTAATAACACGCTTGCGTTTTGCTGGCGAGACTCTAATAAGCAAGAACGCCGAGATATATCGCCTGCAATAAATACCTGCTATCTGCCGGCTGGGAAATTTAGTGAAATTAAGAAAATAAAAAATAATCGGCTAAATAATTATTTTATTTATTTATTTTTACACAATGTATGAGTTATAAACCGTCAACAAAATAAGAAATAATAAAATAGAAAGTCCGTGGGGAAAGTTTAATATTTCACATCACTGTTTATAACGAAGGGCCGACCTCGGCGAGCTTCTGCTGCTCAGGAGCCCCGAAACGAGTTTGGGTTTTAACCCTTTCACAGGAAAGTCAGAAGGCTGAGCCGGCCCTGTATGTTTTATAAGCCAAAGGGTGAAGAAATCCCACTGAGTCAACTATACATTACACAGGGCCAGCCGAGCGCTCCCTGCAGCAGAAGCTCACCGGGGTTGGACCTACACAATGTATGATGACGTCACTTAGCTGAAACACAACTCTCCCTTTAGTGAATAAACCCCTATGAGACTTATAGTTAATTTATTGCTAGGAATAATAAAAAAATATATATATATTATTTTCTTTTCATACAAATAAATAGACAAATTTAAAAAAAAAATTAATTTTTATATTCATACTTCTCTTAGGATCGGTCTTAAGGTTAAATTCTTTAGTTAAGGTTAAATTGATTAGTATAAAGTTTTATTATTTTTTTTTCTGGAGGGTATATGTTCCGGACCCGGCTGTAAGGTTCAGGAAGTTGCCCAAAAACACCGTAGGGGAAAAAAAAAAAAAAAAAAACAACAACAAAAAAAAAACTTCCCAAATAGTTGGAGCTCTAATTGTGCTCTTTTAAGGCAATCAATATCTGCTTTAGAGAAGATTTCACAGTACGTTATATCAGCGACGGTCCGCAGAGAAGCGAGCATTGATCGCACACGTGGTGAGTAGGGGCTGAGCGGGCTGACAATTGAACCAAAAGTTTAACTATTTAATCCCCTCCAGAGACGGCGTAAAGATTTCCAGCGCGAGGTGATCCATTCTATCAAAAATGGCCTCATTGAGGCTGGGATCGGTGGCAGTCCGTGGCAGAGTCAGCATTTTGCAATCCACTTCAGCAGATCCTGGGAGTTTATATACATTTCCCCATGTTATACGCATTACGGGGTTTATAATAAGTAGATATCGCTTATTTTCATCCGTATGCACGTTTTGTACGTTTATTAAGCATTCCAGGCTGCAAAAGGTAGGATTTGTGAAAAATGTGATGGATTTACTTAAACATTCAGCGTTTGTCTGGGGTTATTCGTTTTCTGGGTTTTTTTTTTAATAGTATTACCTAGAAGTCACGTTCTGATTTATTAATTTTTATAGGCATACGGTACGGGAACATGACATTTAGAACTCATTTTTCTGCACACTGCATGTGGCTCTGCGGATTTGGTTTACAGCACTGGGATTTTTTTGTTCTTCACCATTCATATTAAAAAAATGTAGGAATGTTTGCTCTTCTAGCAGCTCATTAGCCACGGGATTCAGTGCTGATGTCATCAGAATCTAAGTTTGATGTCAATATGGAACTTGGGAACTTGTAAGCTCCTAATATTCTAACAAGTTTGAGCCGAGTTGCATCCATCTCTATAATAAGATAGACTTGGGTAAATGTGAGTAATTCAGTATCTCATCGCATTTTTTTAAAAACGGAAAAGCTCAGGGATGGTGTTTTGAAGCTAAACTAACGGCAAAATATCCGCTTACCTTCAACGTAATATAAACTGTTGAATATTATTGATGGATAATCAGTGTCATGCCCCAGAGGCAAGTTTACTGCCTTCTAAGCTATCTACTCAGGGTGAAAATTCTTCATACTCTCATTCAAGGTTGCTCGGTACACTCGAGAAAAAACTGTTTATACCCCAAATGTTGTTTACAAATTTTTGCTATTTAAGAGTTATCATCCCGTCCTCTGTGTCCGCGGCACCGCAGGTTTTACTATCTAGTGCTGGCCAGGGTTTGCTCGTCATTTAAAAAAATAATAAAAAAAAAACAAAAAAAAAAATTCACCCAAAATTTTTTACTTATTTTTTTTTATTATTTTTTACAGGCAGGAAGGAAGGTTGAAAAGTTTTACCTGCTGGGCTCTTGTCACCATGTCCCTGTATACGGTGTCTATGCTGGTGTTTGTCAGTGTAGCCAAAGCCGACACAATGGTCTCAGCTTGACCTTTGTCGAAACCTGAAGGACATGAAACACGCTTGTTATACCGGGATGCACACATGGGTCTACATGGAGTTGAATGCCAGTGTCAGCTATCCCTGGTGAGGAATCATGGGAATTGTAGTTCACCAACTTTGAAGATGCACTGTTGATCCCCATCACTAGACATAGACGATGCGTTGGCTTTGAATGTATTAATAAATAAGTTTGCCTTTTCTGTATAAATGATCGGGCTTAATCTAACATTTTCCGGAAGGCTATTCTCACAAAACATTTTTTTGGCCTTTTACCAGGGATTATCCTTTACATAGAACAACGCGTTTCACAATAGAATTTTTTTTAATATTCTTAAGGTGAAACCTTGATTTAAAATGAATGACTGTGAGAACATTCCGTTCTTTGGGGTTTTTTTTTTGTTTTTTGATCAGAAAGACACCTTTCCCAATGCCCAAAAGATAACACCGGCTAATCCTGTAAACCTGCGGACAATTGCTTAATGCGAAGAATATACCGGGTGACAGGCTTCACCGCGCCTTTTGTCAAAGCAAAAAGTTAATGGAAACCAAAGCTGTGTCCTTTCCCTAACCTTTAATCTTACTTCTTACAGATAGCGGGAGACACAATGACAAAATCAATAAACCTACCGCATCGGCAACCCGATCTCCCACATTGGCCCGCTCTGATCAATGGGAATGCCATACAAAATGTCCTTCAAAATGTCTTTATAGCATGTAAAAGGCGTTGTATTGTCATTCTCCACTCATGTTAAACGCATTAAAGCAAAGCCTTTAAGGAGTACCAACCAATTCTTTTTTTAATCTTTTTTTTTTTTTTTATCTCCACAAAGCAATAAATAAAAACCAGGGCTCATTCACGTGTGACAGCTGAACATGCGAAGGGTTAACATATACGTTACATTGCCTAAAATAATAACAGACGATCAAAATTACAATTCTTATCGGGCGAGAAAAAAAAATATTTTGAATTAGTAGTAAAAAAAATTAAATAAATTGCTTCTCTTCTTAATTTAGCGAGAAATTTGTAAAAAAAAGATTATTACATTGTATCAACACGTTAAGTTCCCGCTTAATTTGACTATTCAAAGTCCATTTTTCTGTTTTGGCCGGCACGCCACTCCTGCATGAGGAATAATTAATAAAAATTAGAATTGTTTTTCATTTTTAATAATAATTAACATAATACTTGTTTTTTTATTTGTAATAATAATAAGAATAATTGTTTTTTTAATAATTAAAATATATATTTTTTTATTTTTAATAATTAAAATAATAATTTTTTCATTTTTAATAATAATTAAAATAATTGTTTTTCATTTTTAATAATAAACATAATACTGTTTTTTATTTGTAATAATAATAAGAATAATTGTTTTTTTAATAATTAATTTTTTATTTTTATTTTTCATAATTAAAATAATTATTGTTTTTCATTTTTAATAATAATTAAAATAATTGTTTTTTATTTTTTAATTAGTCAGTCTTTCTAGTCCTGCTTTGCTTTTGTAAGATGATGACCAAGCACTGGTTTTATGGTCCCGCAGGACTCCAGTTTAACATCCTTTTATGTTTTCCTATTTTTGATCACTTTACGTAGGACAATAGTAAAACTATGCTCAAAGATTTTAAAATTGATTATATGGACCTCCCTGGATGAAGTAGGATGGACACACAAAGGGGTCATGGGAAATATTGTAATGACCCACTTCGGCCGAAGAAGACCGGTCAAGGTTGGACCAGGTTGGACGCCCCTGCAATAAGGATTTATGCTATAAATAGGAAAAATATCTCACCGTGCGTCTCCAGGTCTCGTACCAAAGCATGGGTGTCAAAGGTTAACTTTCGCTGCTCCGATGGCGTGATTTCCACCCGTCGGACGTCATAATTGGACGGATCAGATAATGAGGTCAGAAAGCCTACAAAGAAACATAAAAAGACCATCCTGGTTGCAAACGGCTGCATTACATTTACTCCGGGGCTGCATTAAACATTTCTTCTTAAAGTATCCTGGTTTCAGTGACCCCAAGTGAGACGTTTACTGCCCACAAAACCTCTAGAACAATTACGCGAGACATATATATACTTTTCGAAGCCCGCCGGGTGGTCCGCGTCTGCCCGCAGCCTCGCCAAAAGGTAGCCGTATTTATAGCCTTCACCACTAGCAACTGCGTAAGCATACAGAAGAAGGCAAGAAACTTTGGGGCAACTTTAAATGTCACCCGCATGTTTGTTCTCAAGATGGCCAATACAATGTATAGGAAATATTTATCCTCTGTATGATGATGAGGTCACAGGGTGTCATCTGTACAAGGCTGCTTTAACCTGCATAGACGTTCCTTAAGTCTCTAAGTTAGTGGGGGGGGGGGTAGCACTTTAGTGAGACCTTTAAAGTCTCCCACCCATTGAAGGACTGTGCGGTACTCTCCTCCATGTGTTTTCCTCTTACCCCCCCACTACTAATTTCTGTGGGAGCGCTTTACTGCCACTGATTGGCTGCTTCAAAGCCAGGACTCCCAAGGGGCTGCGCACTGTAGCGCTGAAGCTGGAGCTTCTCCTAAAGGTAAGTCACTTTGGTTTCCTACAGATAATTTTATACGCTGCCCCCCCCCCGACGGTTTACATATAAAGCGGGATTCTCACACAAATAGTGCACCGAACTGTAAAATGCAGCATTAAGGGAAGTGGCAGCTCCTCTTTACCTTTCCTCCCAGCTGTGAGAAGCTGCAGCTTGCTGCCCTGCAGGTACACGCGTCTATACATCAGGCTCTGCTTCACTGTGTGCCACTAACAATGTAACACAACACCAAACAGCCACTGTCACATTATACTTCCTGGTAAGCCACTTCCTGACTGCCCCCCCCAAGCATGCTGGGAAATGTAGTTCTAGCAGTGCTAGAGGCTCTCTGCCCTTCTTCTAACATTGTTCCTCTGCCCTTAAAGGGGAAATCAGCAAACAATGTCAGGGGCTTACATGTAACTTAAGGAAGTTTTACTTTACTGACCGTGTGGTACCTAAGTGGAACAGCCTCCCAGCAGAAGTGGTAGATGTTAATACAGTGAGGGAATTTAAACATGCGTGGGACAGACATACGGCTCTTGAATCTAAGACGAGACCACAGACTATACATTGGGAAAAATGATCTCACTAGATGGGCCAAAATGTCTCTTTCTGTATAGACTGCATTAAGGATTTCAATTGGTGTTTGCGCTGCTGCATTACACGGGCACGAGGCGTGTTTAGACAACAAATATTGGTCAAAACCCTACTACATCTCTCCTTAAAATACATTATACTAGCCCGTGCCCTAACTTCTTGTATATATATCTATATATATATCTATATATGCCATTCAAAAGTTTGGGGTCACTTAGAAAGTTCCTAGTTTTTGAAAGAAAAGCAAATTTTGTCCATTAGAATATCATGAAATGGATGAGAAATCCAGCGCAGACAGGGTTAATGTTGTAAATGCCTATTGTAAATGGCTGATTTTTAATGGAATCTCTACAGAGGCCCTTTATCATTCCCATCACTCCTGTGTTCCGATGGCCCTTTATCACTCCCATCACTCCTGTGTTCCGATGGCCCTTTATCACTCCCATCACTCCTGTGTTCCGATGGCCCTTTATCACTCCCATCACTCCTGTGTTCTAATGGCCCTTTATCACTCCCATCATTCCTATGTTCCAATGGCCCTTTATCACTCCCATCACTCCTATGTTCCAATGGCCCTTTATCACTCCCATCACTCCTGCGTTCCAATGGCCCTTTATCACTCCCATCACTCCTGCGTTCCAATGGCCCTTTATCACTCCCATCACTCCTGTGTTCCAATGGCCCTTTATCACTCCCATCACTCCTGTGTTCCGGTGGCCCTTTATCACTCCCATCACTCCTGTGCTCCAATGGCCCTTTATCACTCCCATCACTCCTGGGTTCCAATGGCCCTTTATCACTCCCATCACTCCTGTGTTCCAATGGCCCTTTATCACTCCCATCACTCCTGTGTTCCAATGGCACGTTGTTTTTGCTGATCCAGGTTTAAGTTTAAAAGGATAATTGATGGTCAGAAAACCCTTTTGTAATTATGTTACATCTAGAACTTTCCTCGGTAATTCTAACATGCGACAGCCCACTCAATGATACAAAAATGATACACACAGGCTTTATTCCAATAAAAGCACCTAAATGTCCATGACTCGTTATTATATTATATATTATTATTTATTGTTTTATATAGCGCCATATGGTCTGAATAGCCCCCCCCCCACATGTGCCTGAGACATACACGGTTAAAATGCCGTGCTGTCTGTCCACCGTGTAACGCACTCTCCACGGGGAGTATTTTTATGCCGGGACAGACCCAGATTTGACGGGACAGGACCCCCCAAAAAGGGTCTGTCCCACAAAATTCAGGACTGTTGGCAGGTATGCATATGGTGGAGGAATTTGCAGACCCCCCCCACATTCATTTTTAAAAAGGAACACCCCCGAGAATTTAAAGGGACCCCACAGCTGCCATATGCATTAAAGTGCACGGGATGACTGTCCCTTTAAGCCTTTTTTTTTTTGGTAAATAATAATCCTAAAATCAGCGCCAGGTTCCTTAGAGCCCGAAGTGCTGTCTGTCAGTGTTAATGCACTTCACAGAATCGCGCCGGGGAATTTAGTCAACGGCTCCCGGGGGTTTACAGAAAATAAACAATTTTCTTCCTATCCGGAAGCAATTTTGTTTCGTTCGCTGTGCCGCGGCTCACATTTTTCATCTTGTGATGTTTTTAAAATGCATTTTGACAGATGAAATATTTATTAACTTTATTGACTTTTTTTAAGGGAAAATATTTTATAAAATAATTGCAGTCGAACATAATGTTTAGGCCCTTCATGGAATTCTAAGGGGAACATTTAATTGTTTGTAAATTTATTGTGTTTTTTTTTTTTTTTTACACTAAGAAGCATTTCTACGTACCTAACAAATTTGAGGAGGTAACCAAAGATTTTTTTTTTTAAATTAAAATAAATAAATAAATAAAAATCCATTATTCCAAAATATACCAAATAGTAATTTGTGGATTAATTACCTCTAGACCAAGATGTTTCGGCATTTGGAAATCCCTTAATAGATGCAATGTTTTTTTTTAAAATTGAATTTTAATTGAATTTGAATTACTATTTTTATTTAATATAATTAGATTTAATTGTATTAATATATATTTAATATTTAATATAATTGATGTAGGTCATGTGGTTAGGACTGGCAGTGATATATATTAGGTTTAAATACACTGGTGTTCAGGCCCAGCCTGGGAATGACGAGGCAGCCCTGGCACTTTATGGCCAAGTGACGAAAGATTGGCCACCATATGGATATGTGCGGCCGGCTGTTACATTTTTATACTGGTGTAGCGTGAGAACGGGCATATCGAGCCAGCGGCCCCAACTTCGGCATCCAATCTGCCCCAGTTTGGGTGTTTATGGGTCACTGGCGACCAGTGGCCAACCAACTATTTGCCCAGTGTGCCAGATGGCCAGTCCAGGCTTGATGATGCCTATAAATATGGCGGCCAAGGGTACTGTGTGCGGACGCGAATACCCACGGTCCTCTCTGTCGTACAGAAAGCCATATGACATCAATCAGATATAATTTTAGACAACAATTCCACGACCACAATATATAAATACTTTAAATCCTAATAAATACCTTGTCAGCCACATGTTTCTTAATGCCATAAAGGCAGAACGATAGGGAAATGTCAGGCCTCTTCAAAAATGAAACATTAGGAAAACAATTTATTTGGTATTTGGGGATTTTTCTTTTCAAAGCTTTTTTTTAATTATTTTTTATTTTTTTTTATTGGTAAAAGCAATTTGTGCCTTCTAAAAAAATACAGTACAAATTTACCTTGTATCAGGAGCCATTAAATCTATTTTAAAAGTTGCATTATGTGCCCCGGTTGTCCTGTGGGGTCTTATTTAAAACCCCAGCTTGGGAATCGCCTGTGGCCGGCATGCAGAGCGTAACAAATCATTAAAGGAAAATCAGATTTTTAGTGATCTTATGTTCCACCCAAATCAATGTTTAACTCGGTACATGGGTTTGCGCAAGCCGTGGCTCGTAGTTAACAAAAGTAAGGAGAAACTTTAGAAAAAAAGGCAATTAAATCAGTTTTGTTCAGTCTTATGGAGAACCATAAATGTTACGGTATTTAATGTGTTTAAAGTATTTCTGCTCTTGAAAATGAGTTGTAGATTTACGACATCTAATAAAAAAAATATAATTAAAATATAAAATAAAATATAAAAAAAATTAAAAAAAATATAGTAGTTTGGGCTCAAATTCTCATATATATTTTATTTTTTATAAAAATTATTGTTTTTTAAGTATTTTGATTGCCTTCATTGTTTAATTATAGGTTAAACTTATTCTAAGTCTCGAAAGGGACCCGGTTCTCACTGACTGTGAAGAATGAAGGCTAAATTAAGTAGACGCTACAATCAAATTCAGCGTTTGGGAGAATCGTCCCAGTTGTCCCATGTCCAAGGACATGGCCACCAATCCTCCAGAAATGGTCAGCTTGTAAGTGCCTTTCCAGGTCTGACTCTTTGTCTGAGAGGAGGAGAAGCCAAACGTGCTTCAGGAACCTGGGCTAACTTTGCAAAGGTTTGGGTCCATTGGGTCTGTTTAATGCCGAAGTGCACCCGTGATGCTGTAGCTGGCTTGGCAAGGAAGGACAATGATGTCCTTCACCAAGCAACCCTTGTTGGGTTGTCCCTAAAAAACAACCCAGCTGTCAAAATGTGGTGACCCTGCTACATATCAGAGCTGCCTGAAACAGCAATGTGCTAAGGAGTACCACCTCATAGGTTATGCCATCCTGGTCCATCGGCTACCGTGTTAAACATTTAAGACCATTTAAGATGCCAGATGTCAGGGATCGGTTCCTCTTCCAGCACAGATCTCTTGCAAATCTCCTTTCCCTTGGGGGTGCCGCTAGGTCTAGACCCTGTCCGCAGAGCTCAACCCTTGGGGAACAGAAGTTGGAAAGTGTCAAAACGACATTAATATGTAGAGGGTTCAAGTCACCATCACACCTAGTAAGTAACGGACTCCATGACACACAGGGAATCGTACTGATTTCACTTTTTTTTTTAAGGGAATTAAGGTATTTTCGAATGCCGACACATCTTGGTGTTGGGGTAAGTCTTATTAATTCACGCAGCACACATAATACGGAGAGTACATTTCCTTGCTTAAAAAAACGAAGGGTTTATAACCCTCGAGAAATTTGCATTGAGAACGGCCAGAGATCTGGTAGCAAAAGTAGCAGGAATGGAACAAAGTATCGGGGGAGCCACGGAATTCTTCACATATTCACATATTTAATACTAATAGTTCTACAAGTGTTAGCAAAGATCCAAATACTACTTATTTTACTAAACGAACTAGTTACATCACACTAACGAGTTACTCAAACACCTTTGATGCAAGCTTTGAGGGATCATTTGCATTAATCCTATAGAAGCCTCAACAGTTAATGATTTAGTTCCATCTATTATACAGCAATGCTGTGATATTTGAATATATGCCACACGCATGTTTTAGATCAGCTGAACAATTCTTAATGTTAGACAAAGATAAAGCGATTTTCTTTAAAAATCGAGCCTCATGCCCTGGATGCTTTAAGTCCCAACAGTAATGTTTGACGGTTCTTCCGATTTTCCATAACATCTGCTGCCAAGTCACAGAAAAGAGCACAGCCGCATCCACACACCATGCTAAAAGATACCTCTTGGGTGATGTAGGTTCAAGGTAATTAGTTCTGCTTTGTTCTTGTTTGGTCAAAGCCATTTGTTAAAACTTGGCTTGTCAAAACGAACAGATTGCTTGTTTTTACCGAAAGCTACATTTTCACCCCCACCTCCCAAAAATGTTTTATAGCAAACAACCAAGAAGCAATTCATACAAAGCCCTTTCAACATCATTACACAAAAGCCGGTGAGAAATCTGAAAGCACCAGGAAAAGACGTATTAAAGGGAAAGTTTAATGTCCCTGACACCCCCACTATAGAATAATTTACACTAATGCCTTCAGTCCCGGGGGGGGGGGGTCCATAACCAAAGGACCAAAATATTTTCTATCATTTTTACCATATGTTAACTCATGATTGTCCTTTTCCATATTTGATGAACCCACACAGATTATACATCATTTTGTACTGCCCTCATTTAAAATCATAGAAACACATGATACACAGACTCCATGACACACGGGGAATCTTATACCCCGACAGACTCCATGACACACACTGAATATTATATCCCCTGACAGACTCCATGACACACGGGGAATCTTATACCCCGACAGACTCCATGACACACGGGGAATCTTATACCCCGACAGACTCCATGACACACGGGGAATCTTATACCCCGACAGACTCCATGACACACGGGGAATCTTATACCCCGACAGACTCCATGACACACACTGAATATTATATCCCCTGACAGACTCCATGACACACGGGGAATCTTATACCCCGACAGACTCCATGACACACGGGGAATCTTATACCCCGACAGACTCCATGACACACAGGGAATCATATACCCCCGACAGACTCCATGACACACGGGGAATCATATACCCCGACAGACTCCATGACACACGGGGAATCATATACCCCGACAGACTCCATGACACACAGGGAATCTTATACCCCGACAGACTCCATGACACACAGGGGGCCTTATACCCCGACAGACTCCATGACACACGGGGAATCTTATACCCCGACAGACTCCATGACACACAGGGGGCCTTATACCCCGACAGACTCCATGACACACAGGGAATCTTATACCCCAACAGACTCCATGACACACAGGGGGCCTTATACTCCGACAGACTCCATGACACACGGGGAATCTTATACCCCGACAGACTCCATGACACACGGGGAATCTTATACCCCGACAGACTCCATGACACACGGGGAATCATATACCCCCGACAGACTCCATGACACACAGGAAATCTTATACCCGACAGACTCCATGACACACAGGGAATCTTATACCCCGACAGACTCCATGACACACAGGGAATCTTATACCCCGACAGACTCCATGACACACGGGGAATCATATACCCCCGACAGACTCCATGACACACAGGAAATCTTATACCCGACAGACTCCATGACACACAGGGAATCTTATACCCCGACAGACTCCATGACACACAGGGAATCTTATACCCCAACAGACTCCATGACACACACTGAATCTTATACCCCGACAGACTCCATGACACATAGGGAATCTTATACCCCGACAGACTCCATGACACACAGGGAATCTTATACCCCGACAGACTCCATGACACACAGGGAATCTTATACCCCGACAGACTCCATGACACACGGGGAATCATATACCCCGACAGACTCCATGACACACGGGGAATCTTATACCCCGACAGACTCCATGACACACAGGGAATCTTATACCACGACTGACTGCATGACACACGGGGAATCATATACCCCCGACAGACTCCATGACACACGGGGAATCATATACCCCCGACATGACACACAGGGAATCTTATACCCGACAGACTCCATGACACACAGGGAATCTTATACCCCGACAGACTCCATGACACACAGGGAATTATATACCCCGACAGACTCCATGACACACGGGGAGCCTTATACTCCGACAGACTCCATGACACACGGGGAATCTTATACCCCGACAGACTCCATGACACACAGGGAATCTTATACCCTGACAGACTCCATGACACACAGGGAATCATATACCCCCGACAGACTCCATGACACACGGGGAATCATATACCCCGACAGACTCCATGACACACAGGGGGCCTTATACCCCGACAGACTCCATGACACACGGGGAATCATATACCCCGACAGACTCCATGACACACGGGGAATCTTATACCCCGACAGACTCCATGACACACAGGGAATCATATACCCCGACAGACTCCATGACACACGGGGAGCCTTATACCCCGACAGACTCAATGACACACGGGGAATCATATACCCCGACAGACTCCATGACACACGGGGAATCTTATACCACGACAGACTCCATGACACACAGGGGGCCTTATACCCCGACAGACTCCATGACACACAGGGAATCATATACCCCGACAGACTTCATGACACACAGTGAATCTTATACCCTGACAGACTCCATGACACACAGGGAATCTTATACCCCGACAGACTCCATGACACACGGGGAATCATATACCCCGACAAACTCCATGACACACGGGGAATCTTATACCCCAACAGACTCCAGGACACACAGGGGGCCTTATACCCCGACAGACTCCATGACACACGGGGAATCATATACCCCGACAGACTCCATGACACACGGGGAATCTTATACCCCGACAGACTCCATGACACACAGGAAATCTTATACCCTGACAGACTCCATGACACACGGGGAATCATATACCCCCGACAGACTCCATGACACACGGGGAATCATATACCCCGACAGACTCCATGACACACGGGGAATCTTATACCCCAACAGACTCCAGGACACACAGGGGGCCTTATACCCCGACAGACTCCATGACACACGGGGAATCTTATACCCCGACAGACTCCATGACACACAGGGGGTCTTATACCCCGACAGACTCCATGACACATGGGGAATCATATACCCCGACAGACTTCATGACACACGGGGAATCTTATACCCCGACAGACTCCATGACACACAGGGAATCATATACCCCGACAGACTCCATGACACACGGGGAATTTTATACCCCGACAGACTCCATGACACACGGGGAATCTTATACCCTGACAGACTCCATGACACATAGGGAATCTTATACCCGGGGAAGAGACCTGAATGTAGCATAAAATAATCATAACAATCACTGAAGACGTACTATAGAAAAAGATATGCGATTGTCCGTCACGTTTCCTCAAATCCACAATTAATGGACTTTCAAGAATTGTGTCCTGCCAGCATGGCGTATATATCAGCTGTGATTTCCCTTGTCTAACACTAATGTGGGCTAATTCTGAAGTAACCAAACAACATAAACCTCAAAGGAACCTGATCAATCGAAATCAGCATCATCCGGGGCTTGATTCTATTAACTGTGACAAACGAAACACAGGACCTGTTAAGTTGTCTCTGTGGAATATTTCGGGTTTTATGGGTTCCTGCACTACGATTCCACGTGGGTTTGTCCGTGCGACACTGTGTGCTGATGGGGCTTTAACCCTTTGTGTGCCGGGGATCGACGCACAATTTTCTTCTCGAGAGACCGTGATGATTTTCTTTGTTTTGCTATAACTAGATTTAGGTGAAAACCATAAAAACAGCTAACATATATATATATATATATATATATATATATATATATATATATAGATATATCTATATATATATATATATATATCTATATATAGATAGATAGATAGATAGATAGATAGATAGATAGATAGATAGATTTATTTATTTTTATTATTATTCAGGACCAGTTAAGCTATTGATTTATACCTAGGTTAAGGCAAACTGTGCATAAAAACTGAGCAAAAAATTCTAAACCAAAAGCACATAAATTCTAAACCAAATTGTAAAAGTAGCAGAAACAAAATAATTTTCTTCCCATCACCCTTTAGTAAATGTGTTCTATAGATCGCGTTGTACATACACATATATTGCACACAGGGCCGTTTAGGTGAGGGCACACCAGCAAACATACTTTCATTTTAGACAGATCTAAGATTAAATTCATGCAAAAGACACATAAATCGAGATAAAATGAATGGTTTTATCCTATAAAAGCTGAGATCTGTGGCAAAACTTGCATATTAAATGTTATAGTTTCCTGTCCTGATCTTTTTTTTCCTCCCCTCGCCCTTAAGGCTTGGGAGGAATAATAATCTTACAACGAAGGGACCTGTGAGCTATCACTAGATGGATCCCTGCCGAAGACTTTTTAATTCCTGGTTAAACAGACAAACAGCCACGCTTTAAGGCCAGCGGCCGCCCGATGGCATAAGTGAAGCCAACCGCTGGAGCTTCACTTTTTTTTTTTGGAGGCCGAGGGGCGTGCTCCTGGGTGCCGCAACTGTGCCAAAGGCAGCAGAAGCCAGACTAAGATACCGAGTTCCCTCACGGAGAACTCGGACAAATTCCAACCCCCCCCCATGGGAGGGTTGGATCTTGAGTCTCACCCCGAAGAGTGAGACTCCTTGCTGGCCTTCTTGAAGAGAGGAAGGGGCCAGAAGGCTCCCAATCCTCCTCCAGCAAAGTCCAGGCTTCACTGCCTCTAAAAAGAAAACAGTGTCCAAAAATGTGGTTACAAAAACATGTGCCAAAGAGTCGTGGGGGCCAAGCCGTGAATTTCAAAGCCGTGAATTCAAATAAAGCGAAATTAATAGGCACTCGTGGAAAAACGAAGTGATGAATAAATTAAGAAAAATAATTTAAGGACAGACCATTGCTGGCCTGCCGGATTCAAAAATAAATCATCTTAACCCCAAGACAAGGGGAAAAGGTAGTGCTGGAAGGCCGCCAGTGAGAACGTGCGCTCACCGAGAACGTGCGCTCACCGTGTGCAGTGGGGTGCAATACCACACACGGTGACTCCAGCATTTCTGCCGGGGCAATTCAACACCTCAGGCTCCATTGCTTTCCCAACCCTAAGGCCCAGGGCCGGCCGAAGACTTAACGCCGCCTGGGGCGAAGTTGAAAACGCCGCCCCCCCCGCCGACGCCGGGGGGGCGAAGTTTAAAACGCCGCCCCCCCGCCAACGCCGGGGGGGGGCGGCATTTTAAACTTCGCCGACGCCATAATCTACCCCCCCCCGGTACTTACCTTTAAACAGTCCTGCGGCGAGTCTCCCTGCTCTGCCACGGTGCCGGCTTGTAATGCTGAGCGCCGGAAATTGACGTCACTTCCGGCGCTCTGCATTACAAGCCGGCACCGGGGCCGAACAGGGAGACTCGCCGCAGAGGAGAGAGAGGGGCGCCGAGCGGGTAAGCGAAAACCACTCGGTGCCCCTCTCTCTTTCCTCCGCTTCAAAAAAAAAAAAAAAAAAGCGCTTGGGGCGGCAAAGTGCCGCCCCTTCTAAAGTGCCGCCTGGGGCAATTGCCCCAGTCTGCCCCATTATAGGGCCGGCCCTGCTAAGGCCAGAGGACCAGTGTCACCCCCCCACACACACCACAAGGGGAACTACACTTGATCTTAGCCAAAAGGCCGAGAAGCGAACAGCTGGAGCTTCACTGCCATGGCTGCTGGACAGATGCTGAAGCACCCAATGGGCCGCTGGACCATTTCCCCCGTGTGCCAGATGCCCAGTCCCGGGCCTGAATATAGGCGAGAGAGATAACGGGGAGGAAAAAATCATGCAGATGCTGAGAAGAAGTACGCTGATGGTTGTTTTTATGAAGCACACATGAGGTTTCTAGTATAACTCTGCTGTTTATAGTTTTTAGGCCATGTACATCATTGTCCCCTGCATGTAATTAGAACCCCTGCAGTTTTAATTACGCCTCTTATTCCATTGACTATCAAGCCTACAACATTCTAATTTAGTTATCTGCATTTAAAATGAATCCCTCACCCCTCTTAAACGGTTATAAACTAACACCTTTTAGTCTGTCAGTACTTCATTTAAGGGGTATTTACGACCACAAGCTATTTAATAATCCTTACCTCCTGTCCAGGACACTGGTGCGTTTGGTATGTGGTAGGGTATGGTCTCTAACGAGAGTATTCCTCTTGTGGGTAAATTGTATGCATAGTAAATGGGCGACAAGATAAATGGGCTACAAAGACCATGAAATAACATAATAAAATCCTGGTTGATTGGCTAGATATTCTATAGATTTCTCTATTTAAATATTTGTTTTATTTATTTTATAGAACATATATATATATATATACTACGGTTTAAAAGTTTGGGGTCACTAAACTGTTTTCATGGAAAACAAGGACATTTCTGTCTGGAACATAATTACAAAAGGCTTTCTAACCATCCATTATCCTTTTAACCTTAAACTTGGATCAGCGACCACAACGTGCCATTGGAACACAGGAGTGATGGGAGTGATAAAGGGCCATTGGTACACAGGAGTGATGGGAGTGATAAAGGGCCATTGGAACACAGGAGTGATGGGAGTGATAAAGGGCCATTGGAACACAGGAGTGATGGGAGTGATAAAGGGCCGTTGGAACACAGGAGTGATGGGAGTGATAAAGGGCCGTTGGAACACAGAAGTGATGGGAGTGATAAAGGGCCATTGGAACACAAGAGTGATGGGAGTGATAAAGGGCCATTGGAACACAGGAGCAATGGGAGTGATAAAGGGCCATTGGAACACAGGAGTGATTGGAGTGATAAAAGACCATTGGAACACAGGCGTGACGGGAGTGATAAAGGGCCATTGGAACACAGGAGTGATGGGAGTGATAAAGGGCCGTTGGAACACAGGAGTGTTGGGAGTGATAAAGGGCCGTTGGAACACAGGAGTGATGGGAGTGATAAAGGGCCATTGGGACTCAGGAGTGATGGGAGTGATAAAGGGCCGTTGGAACACAGGAGTGATGGGAGTGATAAAGGGCCATTGGAACACAGGAGTGATGGGAGTGATAAAGGGCCTCTGTACGCCTTTGAAGATATTCCATTAAAAATCAGCTGTTTCTGATTACAATAGTCATTTACAGCATTAACCCCGTCTCTGCTGGATTTCTCATCCATTTCATGTTATTTTAATGGGAAAATTTACATTTCTCTAAAAGACAAGGACATTTCAAAGTGACCCCAAACTTTTAAACAGTAGCGTGTAATAATGTCAAACTTCACACCATGGCACTCTACTCTGTAAAATATAATCTGACGCTTGAAATCTCATTAAGGTACTCAGAACAGAGGGTATCTATCTGAAAGACCCAATGAGTCTCCTGCTGCTTTCATTTGCACATTCTGTTACGTCCCGAAATATGTTTCAAATCAGTAACCTTTCCCCGCAGAGCAAATATGAGTAATCGGTAGAGTTATTTCACGTTAAAAAATAGAATGTCTGCGCAAAGGCAACTAATATGGTTAAAGGCATTTTGAGATGTGGGTGCGATTTATTCGAAAGGTGTATGGAGGGTGCGAGGGTCTCTGTGCCCCCCAACCCTCTCCTAGACTTTTATGGCAGATAAGATCCAGTCGGCCCATTTTTCATGATGTATAAGACCGTAATCAGTTTTTGGTCTCATCTCTGGGGGGCCACATGCCTACCCCATGGTGTTTAAACTCCCTCGGTGTGCTAGCATCTACCACATCTGCTGGAGGTCCATCTCTGGCAGACCACTCAGCTCTCTCAGCTGTTGAAGGTGATAATACCGGGGAATCTTCACTCAAACCCCATATATATTTTACCACATCTGCCATCTTGAATATTCTCGTACAGTTGGTCCATGTTTACGGCATCTTTCCCTTTCTGTCAGCGACTATCTATGAAGCCATAACAGGCCTATCTTGGTAGCTGAATTTGGGTCCCTTCAGTCTTTTATGGAACTCCAATGAGTCTCAGATGGTCACTTGGTCTCTTTATGCGTCAATAAAGTAATTTAGTTTTAAGTTAACGCAACAAACACAAAGCAAAGCGCACTTTTACTAAAAACGTACGGCTCATCGGGGAACGGCAACAAAGTGGCTTAATCCGTACGATTTCTGTCAAGTCAGGGACGTGCTAGCGATGTGAATTTTTAAGAGGAAACAGTGATAGCAAATGAAGTTTACTTTGTTACTTTGCTGGAATGGAGGAAATCACCATTTACGTTGCTTGAGTTCCTAACAAACAAAACAATTTTCACAAAAATGTACCACAAAAAGAAATTTATGGTGGAACCAAAGTAATGAAAGACGATACCTGTCTCACGACGATACCTGTCCGTGTAGAATCCATGTTGAGGCGTTGAGGTGATCCTCGGTAGAGGTTCCTAGCCTAACTGCTTCTTAATCAAGGACATTTTTATGCAATTATAAAAGATATAAAGATAACATGGTTATCTTTAATTACCTGCTCTAAGTACTGGTCCCTCAGGACAGAAAGCGGATACGGGGACTGTAGCATCATTTTGTGTCAGGCTCCATCCACATTACTTAATCGAATCCAGACAGTTGGTAGCTATGCTTAAGTATGTACTTTTCCCCGGTTAATAAAACGTTAGCTGAATGTGATACTCAATGCATGGTGGATTCACCATAATACCATAGACTTATAAAGAGTTTTAGGGGACTCTTCCGGGGCGAAATACTTAAAAAAAAGAGAATTGTCTCTGGACCGGACTGTCCCCTGCATTAACATGCATTAAATATTGGAGATGGATATTTACTATATAGTCATTTTGTTTAATCTGATTTTTAATACATTTTTATAAGGCGCATGCGGATTCTCTGTTTTATTGTTTTGTCTTTAGTTGATACCTTTTATCGAGCCAACATAAGAAAAAATATGTAAATTCAAATATGCTTTTTGGAGGTCTCTTCTTCTGTGCCTATTAATATATATATTTTATATATATATATATTTTTTTTCATTTTACAATATTGTATTAATATATATATATATATATATATATAATTTAAATTTAAAGGGGTACTTTAATGCATATGATAGCGGAGTGGTCCCTTTAAATATTCATGCCCCAAATAATAGGCAGATATGATTTTAGTTTAGGGAATGTATAGAAATATACATTCTCATTATAAAAGGTTTCACACATCTGCGGAGGCCAGGAAGGTACGCAGGTTGACCGGCTTCCAGCTTTCACGGGGTCACGTATTGTTTCATAAAGTGTGTCGGCTCCTAGGGGCGTCTCGGCAATCAGTCCTTTCACACTTATTCTCACTTTAAGATGTGTTTCCTGAAAGCAATTTTATGACTACAAAGAAATTTCCATTCGTCTTTAATTGGTTTTGGGACCTTTTTCATCTTTTTTTTTTTTTTTCCTATGAGTTTCTGACAAACCATCAAGTGTTTTCCTTCAACGTCTATTAAATCACCACGGCGCAGAGAGACTCTATGGGTCCCTTTCCAGTGATATTTTTTTTAGGAGTGATAAAAAATGCGGAAACGTTGACAAAGCACAGCAGGAGGCATTCGCTTTCATGGTGTTTCCAGATTCCATGTTAATTTACACAATTATCTAGTTCATTTTGCAATCGTGTCAGTCCCCTCCGATATTAAGCCGTGTTCATTGTCACAAAATAAGACTCGAGGGAAACCAGGCATATTGTCGGCAGTTCCTGCCCCTGGGTTAAGCCCTGAAACATAAATCTTGCTGGGTCCCAAAAGTCGAGAAGAGCCACCAGCCTACCAGTAGACCCGCTTTAGGATAGCCTTGAGATAGCTTATCAGCCCCTGTTTGGAAGACTGGTTACGTCTTGCAAAGGGTGAACGACTTCATTGGGGTTTTCAAGGGTTTTTAGACACACGCAATAGAATGAGCATAGGTAAAGGAATCAACCGGCGACTGATTGGATCACAAGAGTGATGGCAGAGTGTCTGGTTCCAGATGACCTATCAATGACAAAGATGACATCGACTGAATCGTATAAAACAGAGGTGAACTTTCCGAGTGCCTCCCAAGCAGAAGAAAAATATACAGAATCAAAAAGTGTGCTAAAAATATACATATAATAAATAATGTCCAACGATAAAAAGATTCTGTGTAAAATAATAAAGCAGACACTTCAAACGTATCTCAAATGTAGCAAGATCCGTTCTCCTTCATAAAGGATCAGAACCTCACAGAATAGTGCATGGTGCAGTATAGTCTGTATCAAAAACAGACATATATTCATAAAAGATGTATTGTTCTCACTCTTTGGTGAGCAGTGATCTTCCCAATATATCCAGCGCTATTGATCAGATCTCTCAGGTTTCTGTATGAAGTATGAGAGGTCACACCCCACCGGTCTTCATTGTCGAGGAGAGCAACGGAGAAGCGTCCGCGGAAACAGAATTTATTACATATCATAAGTGCATAAAGTATCTTAAAAACAATGAGTCCCCGGGATCCCTCCTCCCCAAGTCCTTCAAGCCGTCTCTGTATAGAGCAAACGGTTCTACAACTCGGGACAGAATGTCCCGGACGCTCTCTGTAGGAGAGTTCTGGTCCATAAGGAGCAATCATAATGGTATCCGTGGTGAATGCTCCACAATATGTGCCTACTGGATCTTACAGAATGTAACAAAGAGCTGACACTCCTTCAAAGAAGAGACAAACAAGTAACATACCGCTAAAAATTCTAATAGATCATTTATTCGGGTCTGTAATCCCAAAAGGATAAACACGTCAGCCGGTCAAACCCAACGATACCACAGCAGAAGGAACCGGCTCGACGCGTTTCGCACCAAAAGGTTCTTTGTCGCAAGCGGGATCTTACAATATATTGATTGGACCCGGTTGCTACCCGTCCGTGACGTTAATTTACAAAAAAATGGGCTGTCCGTCTCATAAACGATTTCACCCAAACCCCAAGTAGGACACAGGAAGACGTTGGGGCTTTAAATATTAGACATCGTTACCAGTATATACAGCCATTCTCTACTGTAATCAATCATCGTTTGATACAATTTCTCAGACGTTCTCAGTTTATTAAATCAATATGAAGAGTCGTGGGCGCGGAGAGCACATTTATTGCGTTTTTTTGTCTTGTTGTTAAATATACTTATTTTCAAAGCGCTGGCGTGGATTGTTTTCTGATGCCAATATTACGTTGCTGGGAAAACATGCGCCGGTGATGTGCCGTGGTAATTGTGCACTAAAAGCTGTTATTATTGATATCTTTGTAATTCTCTCATTTCGGCTGTCGGAGGAGATAAAAATGTTACCGTTGCCGTGGGTTTTTTTTTAAAGTATAATAACTCCAACGGTGTTAAAGGTAACTCTGCTTCAGGCATTGAATGGAAATTATAGGAAGAGAAAACATTAGGCAGGTTCGGTGCAAGTGATTTCAGTCTTTTTGAGAGAAGTGAATAAAATCATCATTTTTGATAGATAGATGGAATTTGGTGATTAGTAACATTTTTGTAAATGAGCTGCATTACACCCTCGCCTTCAGGGGAGAAGCATTCAGGGGACCCTTCAGCCATCAAATGCACGTTAATGGGTATGACAGCTGAGGGGTCCCTTAACATTTTGGTGATCTCCCCCATTGTAAATGCGTGGGGGTATTCTGCAGAGCCCTCCCATATGCATTTGCACCTTTCCCCACCCTCAACTATTTTTCTCCCTGCGCGTGATATACTTATACTATCTAATGGGACCCTTAGGCCACGGGAGTGAAAAATGCCCCCACTTATTTAATTGGGAGCGCTTTACTGCCACCGATTGCCTGTTAGCGGGAAACTCCTCCTCCTTACGGTGTCCTGTAGGGCTGCACACCCATATGGCCGACCGCGGCACAAATAAATCATTGTAGACTTCTATATGGGTATCACTTAGGGTGACCACATCAGCATACCTGGGAACTTCTTGGCTCCGGAGCCTTCCCTTGTGGGATGCGGCCAGGACTGCACACTGACGTCACCGGGCAGCCCCGTTGACGTCGGTGGGCGGTCCCGCTGACATCAGGGCAGTCCCCATTGGCGTCGGTGGGCGGTCCCGCTGACATTGGGGGCATTCCCACTAACGTTGGTGGGCGGTACCACTGACGTCGGGGGCGGTCCTATTGACGGAAGGAATGTAAAGGAAACAATTCCCATGTAAAGGAAAAAATGGGTGGGTAGCGGGGCGTGTCTTGACCCGGAGAACTGGAGGAGCAGCGCTCACCCGGCAATCTCCGGGTCAAACCCAGAGAGTACCCAGGTATGCACATCGGCCATGTTTTCCAGGACACATATACTTTTTACATATTGCTGACCAGCCCACATACAGTGCTGCCCTGCAGTATGTGGAATGTATAGGCTTATGTCAGTTATACATCCCCCATGAGTCTAAATTGGGATCAATTCCAGCTCAGCACTTCTTGCAAGAGAAATGTGCCATAGTTAACCCTTTATATCATGATGTTGAAAAGGGGAAACTGGAACTTTACTGGAACCTGTACTTTCCTGACTTAGCGAATAATCCCCACTGCCCGTTATCCTTCCATTTATTCTTTTTGGCATTTTTCATACATCTGGACTTTCAAAAATCCAATAAATTCACCTGGAAGTATAAGCTTCTTTCTATGTGCTCACAATGTAATCCATTGATATTATTTTATTCTCGACAATAACGCTTTATTATTAAGTGCATATCACTAACACAGTAATCATGAAAATAATAGATGTAAATTGACTTATTTTTCATAAGTTAAGTTTTCAAAAGTTATTTTTTTTTGCCTTCTGGTGTTCAGAAGAGAATGCGGTTTATGAAAACATTGCTATCGCATAAAATTGCGCTTTCCCTTGGGCATTTAGAACGTTTTATATTTATAGTTCTAAAAAAAAACCAAAAAAAAGGAAAAAAAAAAAACACTTAAAACTGTTTCCAAGTAAGAAAATCAATTTATAGGTCTGCTGGCTTATATTTGCATTAATTGCCATCTGCCCTTAGTATATTCAGCTGGCAAATTGGATATTGGTTATTAAAAACGAGACAAGAAAATATCTGGATAAACAGAAAAAAAACAAGATTTATTAGTGGTTTTATATCTGGGGGAAGTGGGTGCAGCATTAGATGTTAACACTTTATCCACTATGAAGCATTTTGTTCTCTGTGATGATTCAATAACCAAAAATGTCCAAAATGTCAAAAATGTCCAAAAACGCTTGTTAACCAGTCCTGTTTCACCTGTTCTGCCAGCACAGTCCAATATAGACTGTTATCTGTATATATATCCAAGCTTGTGTGGTTTTTATTTGCTCACCTGTACCTACCTACCATTCACGATGCATTGTGGGGTACAGACAGAGCCTCTGGTATCCCCTGGAACTGGGCTTCTAACCGACCTGCCTGCCCTGACCGCGTTTGAGCTTAGGAGGTGATTGTTGATCGCCTCCTAACTTCTTTCAAAGCAGGTGGCCGGTGCCATATTTAATATGGTGCACGTTGACTCTGTGGGGTGGAATCAGACGGGGCCCCTGCTGCAGTTTTCGCTGCTGCTGAATGCTTCAACATTGAGGCATTACAGCCGCTTGGGAAAAGGAAGCATGTCAACTGTCATCAACGGGACGTATTTCTGTGCCGTGCCTGGCACGTCAGTTGTCCTCAAGGGTTTAATCAGTTTCACATTCTGAAGTGTGGCCTGGGCAGCACTGCTTTACCAAAACTTTTTATCTGACTTTAAAACCTATTTATATACTGCTTCCATGGCATACACTGTACATAAGGTAGGTTTCTCTTATATATATAAATTTAGTTTGTTTTTATTCTGTGAATATCATTACATAAGTTTATATAGTGCATGGAATTGTAACATTTTTGATTTTAGATTAGGATTTTAGAAAAGTTACCGATCGCATTTAAATCACTGCATTTCCGCTTACCAAAACCTGAAGAATTATAACAATTAACCACCTTGCCTCAGGAGCTCGATTCCATTTTCCTTGAAATAATTGAGAACTTGGCTGCCTGAGCTGACCAAGTCTTGTAACAAATCTTGAGATTGGCTGAAAATAAAACGTCAGACTTATTTTTCAGTTGACTGCATGCTTTCCAGAAATATGTATCGCTAAAAACGGCTATATTTTCCTCTTTTCCCATCGCTCCTGCTGAATGTATTCATCCTGACAAAACCTGTTTTTAACTAGTCACCCATTTTTTCCCCCCCAGGCATGTTTTGTAAGCACAGTAAAACTTCAAAAAATATTTTCACGCAAACATATCTCGGCTGAATAAACTAAGAGTATGTGACGGATTTTACATCCGGGATGCAGACTCACTACACGTAACGCATTAGGGAGAGGATGCTCTGCAGAACTAAAATTGAGACTTTAAAGTCCCATTGAAAAAATCTACAGTAATGTAGGTCAGCATTGACAAAAACCTGGTTTTATCTGATTTTGCTCCAATAAACTTTCTTTTATCATTGTTGTTAGGTTAAATATTTTGGGTAGCTTTCCCTGCTCAAACAATTCACCGAGCTGATTTTTGGGGGCAATTAGGGTTGCCACCTGGCCGGTATTTTACGGCATAGCCAATAATCAGCCCTTTGAACCCAGTGCCGGCATAAGTATAAAATACCCCAATGCAAAGCCAGTATTTTTTAATTTTATTTTTGCTACAGTGGGAGCGGGGAGCAGACTTTCCCTCTTGAGCTCCCTCTTCGGCTGCCAGCGCCAATAGAAACACAGATGAGGGACATTCAGCGCTTCTCTCATTTTTAAAATGCCCCTTCCTTTCCATTCCTGCTTCCTCTGGTCAGGACCACCACATTTTACATCTGTCAGAGCTCCTAGCTTTTCTCAAGGTAAGAGGGAGCGAGTGTGTGTGATGGGTTAGAGTTGTGATGGCTGTGAGGTGTAAGGTGTGATGGGCATGAGGTATGATGGCTGGGTGTGATAGGAGGGTGCAGATACCCCTTGATATTTAGTGACTGATGTATCAGGAAAGTGAAGGAACAGCAACAAACAGGAGCTTACTGATCAATGGTACTAATTGGACATTACTGCCTGTTTACATATCAATTAATGTGTTTAAATAAACTATTTGGGGCATATATATATGGAAGTTTGTCTTTATGGTCACATGGCTGCTACATAGCACGCAGACCAATGAGTCCTCCCTGACGTCATATTAACCAAGGGTCAAAATTATTGGAATTGTCAGGGTTAATTAATAGATTAAACTTTTTGCCCCTACTTGAGACTAACACGGAACCACGATTACTACTCATACGTGAGCTGATCTCCTAAAACTGCCCTCACATGATTCTATTGTCTGTCTGATTGGGAAAATATATGTCTGCCGGTATACAATCAGGCCGTACAAATATGGAAACTAAAAATTACTTGATTGGAAC
The DNA here is from genome assembly GCF_027358695.1 of Spea bombifrons. Classification (NCBI taxonomy): domain Eukaryota; kingdom Metazoa; phylum Chordata; class Amphibia; order Anura; family Pelobatidae; genus Spea; species Spea bombifrons. Next base: position 134,747,048 of record NC_071088.1, on the reverse strand, counting down.
AGATTTTTTTCTCCCTAAGATTACGGTATAAGTAGACTTTTCTTTGAAATGCTTGTCTTTGAAAAGCAAGTTAAGGGAGACAGAAATGCATCAGATCAGTGTAATTAGACGGACAAATTACCATTTTTTTCATTTTCAAAGAGCAAAAAAAAAGGGAGATGATGATAGAATTTAACTATGGCTATTTTGAAATTCTCCTTCATCATTCTCCTTTCCCCATCAAACGCTACCCAAGATTTTATACTGAGAGACACAAGTAAATAATGGAGTTTGAAACTATTAGTGAGTTTTAAGGGCACGGTCAGAAATCCTAGGGCCCCTCACCCACTTTATAATCCTCCCTTAAGCAACACCTTATGATAGCAAGGAGGTGTGTGTGTGTGTGTGTAAGTGGATAGTGTTAGTGTGAGTTTGCATGTTAGTATGAATGCATTATGAGGGGCGCTGAAAAAATATTGCACCCAGGGACCACGAGCCATAGGCTGTCCTATGTTTGTCTATGGAGATGGCTGCCTATACGATTGATTTTATACGCCTGTTAGCAATGGGTGAGACTAAAGCACCTAAACTCAGTGATTAGGACGTGAGTCCTCATACCTTTGGCCATATAATGTACTTATAAGTCCATGTAAAAAACACTGTTTAGATGGACACGATTGGTCTCACTACAAGTGGTAAGTGACTTTTCTTACAGGGTTTCTACCTCTTCCAAAAATGATAAATATTAATATAATTATATAATATAATTATTTATATTATAATTATATATACATTATTATTAATATTATAATTATTATATTATAAATAATATAACTATTTTTAAAATATATAGTTTATAAAATAAATATAGGTATCAACAAACTGGTCTTTCTAGTTATGTTGCTTTAAGAGCAGCGTCGATAAAATAATAGAAAATAAAAATTAAGAGATGCCCCAACATCCCCTTACCTACAGCAAAATTCAATTAAAAACCCTCTGCACTTTTATTGTAGTTGGAGTATGTTGTTGAGCATCGTTATTTCTTTTTTTCCAGCAGCGGCACATATTGTGTACAATAATCGTTCCTAGTACAGTCGTATGCTTAATCCCACTCCCGGAAATGATTCTTTCAGTAACATTTTACATTGTGTTCTTTCCGAAACTAATAGAGATACAAAGTTTTCTCGTACTTACTAAACCTCCTCTCACAATATGTTTTATCTTTCAGCGAGACCGTCCCCAGCGTGTTACTTCTCCATGAGGTTAACCCCTTAATGACAATGGGCGGTCCCTAAACCCATTGAAAACAATGCATTTTGAGCCCGTACATGTACGGGCTTTGTCATTAAGGAGTTAATAGCAAATGGCTATGCTCTTTAAATTGGGTTGTAATGGTTATGAAACCATATGTTTGTGTTAGACGCTCAGGATCTTGTTCTGGTAATGTTTCCTCCCCGACTAGAGTCTTGAATATATCTAAATCTGGTAAACTGCAACAATTCTCTGCTTTTAGTTTTATAGCTGCTGTTTCGATAAGTAAACAGGTTTTCTGCCCTAGAAGCTTGACTGCTAATTTAATATCCGCAGACGGGCAGTTTTATAAAGGACCCACGCTGGTAAAATGTTTAATTTGTTGCTTTGGTTTTCATGACACGAAGGATTTTAGATCAACGCGGCGTGCTGTGAACCGCGGGGAATTTATAACATTTCATGTGGATACAAACTGTTCCTCTACAGATGCAACCCCCCCCCCACAACATTTATAGTATTGTCGATAAGGGGTAAAGTCTGATTCTTACTGAATAGTTAGAAAAACACTGAAAAAAGAAATTTACTGCTTTACCTACGTAGCTATGGTGGACGCGGGCTCAGACTGGCCATATGGCACGCCGGGAAGCAGATTGGGTGCTACGGTGCATGGCCGCGGGCTGAATATGCCTAGCCTCAAGCATAAAAGGCCACTGATATACAGCCAGGCTGCCTCGCTGTCCCAGTTCAGTCCTGGGTGGTAACCTACAAACACAGACAATTTGTCCACATAGTCTGGAACGTTCTTGCTTTTAAGTTTGGTTATTGTATAATTTATTTTAGAATTTGTTACTGCCTGCCTTCATTACGGGAACACTCTATCCCTACTGATATGTGAAATACATATTGCACATCGGTGCATTATTTTAGTTATTGTAATTAGACTTGTGTCTCATTGAACGCCTTCCCCCTGGCTACCTCTACTGAAAGCAGGAAGTGTACTTTGGTACATTTCCTGCACATGCGCTGCAGCTGGGTGTTCGGCCAGCATATGTACGATTGGCTCTTATGCGTTGAACTCCTACTGATTAGAATGGGATCCCTTTAGTGAACATTCTTACTATGGGCATCAGATATACTTTTATTTAATAAATTATAAACCACCGGTAGTTGCCAACGAGACGATTCATCAACTTGCAAATGGTATTCCAAAGACTAATGTTAATATTTTGTATATTCACTGTGCAGTCAGTCTGCCTCTATCTTATGAATAAATGGAAAATGTCCCCACGATTATATTTCTTCCTTTAATACGGTAAGTATTTCTTTTCAGGTTTATATTCTATAAGAAATTATTTCACACGGGTTTGAGGCGACTCAAAGCATAATCATTTGTGACTGAGTTTCAGAATGTTCGAAAATGAAAAGTTGGAATGCCAGTTATGTAATATTATTCAAAAAAAAAATCCCAAATCCTCTCATACCTCTACTCTTATCTCTAAATTTCCAGAAAAAATTACTGCAGTTTTTCTGAAGTAATACTGCAGTTTTTTGGACATGAAAAAACTGCAATACTGCACATTTACTGCAGTTTTACTGCATTTGTACTTCACTGTACTGCAGTTTACTGAATGTTTCTTTGAACATTCCGGTTACTCGTTCTTGGTGGAACCGATAAAACATGGCGGCATCGAATGACTTTGGACGACGTTGATGTTCTCTCTGCGTTTAGCTGCCTCTTTCAGCATTATGGAAACAATACTGTAGCTTAAGGTTATCTATCCTTGGAAAACCTTTGTTTTCTTTACACGTCTACCATGTCCTCCATTTTCTTTTGGTAAACATTGACTTGTTGAGTGCTCGCTAAGGGACCCTAACATGCGCTACGAATAAATGGATTTGATACCTAAATGTGATATTAGTTTTTAACCTGGTCTACCATACTGTGAGAGTCTTTTTTATTTCATTTGTGGTTTTTCGAAGTGTAAAAAATAAAACTACTCAAGAAAGAAACACTATAATACATTATATAAAAAAAAAAGGTTTAATTTAAATTGGATGGAAAAATCACAAAGGAACTTTAAATACATGCACAGAAAATAAAACAAATCTTGTTTCAATTCAATATATATCTAGATTTCTTTATCATACTTGACTACAAATAAAATGAATTGTGCATTAATGGTTCACGTAAACAGAAAATATCCAGGTTTCTAGCTAAGATTTGATGTAAAATAAGACATTTATTTCAAGAAAACAGAATTAATTACGGGAGATCAGTTAAGGAAATAGAGGACCATTGAGAAGGGTTCTTCTCCACCCTCTTGTAAAAAAAGGTTAATATATTTTATGAATACCCATGTTTTTTGATCGTTACTTGAAGGTTACTAGTTAGAGATTACTTACTTTCGTTATGGTTTTAAGTGCTTTTCTCAGGGAGTAACTACTACAGAAAGGTTTGATGTTGATGCAATGGACCACTGATAAGGAGCTATGGTTATCAGAAAGTCCACCAGAGACCCCCTGACCTACTGTAGTCAACCAAGTATGAAAAATAAGCAAAATATGGGATTTAGCTTTAAATATATAAGGGGAATTCACATGGTACAGGAAGGAAGTTTCATTCAAAGGAGGAGAAATGTTAGAAGAAAAGGTCATAATCTAAAACGAGAGGGTCAGAGGCTTAGATGTAACGTAAGGAAGAGAGTGGTAGGTCAATGGAACAGCCTCTCAGCAATAGTGGCAGGGGTTAATACAGTGAGGGGATTTAAACATACATGGGATAGGCATACGGCTCCTGAATAAAAGATGAGACCAACGACTGGTTAACGTTTGAGTCTTTACAGCAGGAAAAAGGGGCAGAATTGATGGGCCAAATGGGTCTTAATATCCATAAAAAGAAGAGGCATTTATTTAAAAAAACATATTACTTCATTTAGAAATGATCCAAAGCAATTATTGGTAAATAGATTTAGTTAATCTACTATATTCCTGGAAATATAGATTATCATTCTTTTGCTTGAAAAATGTAATCATAATAATAATAATAATAAAATACAGAAGGGTAATATAAAGAATGAAAAAGTCAGTTGAATAACCAAGCTCATACCGTAAAGTATTCATTGCAGGGTAAATGAAGGCTATAAACTATTTTTACAATGGGTTTCAATTTTATAAAATTGATTCTAATTTTTTTTATATATATAATTTAGATTTTCAAAGTCATTCTTTGGAGAAAAAGATGCATTACATTTTTTTTTTCCAATTTTTTCCCCCCCTATTTTTTTCTAAACTAGGCCACCTCTAAGGACCTGTCCTAATTTCTCACTGTAAGTAGAATTCTTTTATATTATATCCAGAGTGAACTATATTTCATATTTGAAAAGTCTACTGGGAAATCAGGAAAAAAAAGCATTCTTTATTTTTTGTTATTTTACTTCATTTTATGTTTTGAGTTATCATTTACATCACTTTATTTTTAAGTGTTAATAAGAAGAATTTAATTTTTTTTCGCACAACAACAATTTGTAAAATAATTAAAATGTATGATCTAAAAAAATACTGAAGGGACAAAAAGGAAAATGCTTTATTTTTAATGTATATTTTTATGTATTTTTATGTTATTTTACTGTTGATAATTAATATTTACTTTTTTCAGGTATATTCAATAAATCTGTTGAATTTAACATTATGGATAAAACAAAATTTTCACGTATAAATTATATATTTTTTTTAATAAAAATCAGATAAACGCATTGTGTGGAGCACAATAACATCTTTCATATAACATGCTAATCAGCATCTTTTTAATTCAAGGCTGTATTTATTATTATTTTTTTAAAAATAATATTTAAGTAATTAAATTGTACCCATTTGCCTCAAAGGGGTAATCTATATGATATCATACATGTATAAAGATACATTGTATCAACCTTTCTGTACAGTTTTTCATTTTACGACTTGGGTGGTCGTATTCTGTATGATCTACAAAGGTTTTTAGGTAATCTGAAGGTTTTTAGGTAATCTATCCTTGGGCATTTATAAGACAAATTGTCCTCCCAAAAACAGGCATCCCACCGTCCAGTGATCGTGACATTTAACCCCTTAAGGACAGTGGGCGGTCCCTAAACCCATTGAAAGCAATTCATTAAGGGGTTAATGGGATATTAAATCTGATGCTTTTAGTGGTACATAAGTCACTGTGACATTGGAAGGATCATTAGTGATGATATTGATGTACTCAATAAGAAGTTTAATGGAACAAAATGAGATAAAAGTTTTTGTCAATGCCGACCTAGATTACTGTATATGGCGCTGGGGTTATTAATATATACAGAGCAGGGGTTTATTACTGTATACAGCACTGTGGAGAATTATATATATATATATATATATATATATATATATATGTAAATTATATATATATATATATATATATGTAAATTATATATGTGTGTATATACATATATATCTATTTAAATTAGTATTTACTTGGCAGATAAGTAGTAATTATAAATAAAAATAGGTTCCATTGTCAATACATGTACATGGACAGCTATAAGCATGTTTATTTACTTTTCTTCTAATACCTCTGGCGCGCAAAGGGTTAATTAATGGTGGACCTTCAGGCAACACAAATGTAAGCTTTTTTTTATGTGACAAATACCACTTATTTTGGATCAAACACACAAATAAGCAGCAGTGTGTGTGTTAAATGTCGTGTGTAGCTAATAAAATGTATTCATATTTTTAAATTTATTAAACTAGAGACAGATCCTGAGACTGTAAATACGGTTGTTTGGAAGACAAGTGTCTCCATCATGATAAAAACTAGAATTTCCATTAAGGCAAATTTTGTTTAGTAAAAGGTCCTTAAGAACATTTTCTGTGTATTTGCTAAGACCTTTCCGTTTACAGCCGCAGGTTTAACCCCTTAATGACAAAGCCCGTACATGTACGGGCTCAAAATGCATTGTTTTCAATGGGTATAGAGACCGCCCATTGTCCTTAAGGGGTTAAAAACTATTAAGGGCAGCTAAAATCGAATGCTGAACAATGGCTCCTACTGTTACTGTATCCAGAAGAAACACACTGGGGACCGCCGGCGATGAATGGACCACAGTTTGGAAACCAGTTGGGTCACTGGACACGTAACCCACGCCAAGCTGTGCATGCAAGCATGATATAATGGAAGATAGCACACGGTACATAACGAATAACCACAAATGGAGAAAAAAAAAGTGAAAAATAATTTCGCAATTTAAAAAAAAACAAAACACCAATAACCCTCCGTTCTACAATGACACCCGGATGTTACCAAGATATGAAACTCATAAAACATATAATAGAAAATGTTATGTTAGACCCTGAGGTGCTACACTATAGGGACATAGCACCAATTTCTCTTCTTTCCCCCTAGAGTCTCGCTGTTTTTTACATTTGTATTTTATTTTTTTATATGTAATAGCTTAGGTACACTGTGTCGTTGTATTTAGCACCAATATGGTCTTAAAAACCCTTTATCGTTATAATCGTTATTATTATTCACTTTATTGTTACTGTATAGAACACGATCTGAAGGGCTGAAGCTCAAGACTGCCATTCTTTTTAACAAAAATATATTCCCATAACATATGTGTTTAAAACAAGGTAATAAATGGAAGGGTTGAGAACACAGTGAATAACTAAAGAACACTGTTCGACACAGATCATGGTGATTTTGTTACACGTTTATATATATATATATGTACATATATACATTAAAAAGTGCAATGGCATGTCTAAACGTTGAACATTAATCAGAATTATGGACAAGAAACAGATCAATGAATAAAGCATTACGATGGCTTGAATGACATACTGATTGTACTTAGCCACAGTATTACCCTTGACTTGAATGCGCAGAACATGACGAAACAAATATTATATAAATATTCATTATTTTCACCCCAAAAAAAATGCTCTGAAAGAAAAACAGATTCTGAAATGTGGAATATTTCTACTCAATTCTATTTTTTTCCCCCTGTTTTCTTAATTTAATGATACATTCATACTGTGAAATATGAAATGTTTGGTACACAGCACTCTGTATTTTCCAAGGATCCGTTAAAGTTAAAAAAATAAAAGTAACTATTACTACTGTTTATGAGTTCATATCCAAAGAATATTATGCAGTAAATGCAACTATACGCTTATCACTTCAAAATTATTAGGCATTTGGCCAATTATGGCGGAATATAAATCATCACTTAATAAAATGCAAAATAGGCCTATAAGCAGACAAATTGATGGGAGACAATATATGTTGAGTGAGCGGATTAATTATTGCCAGTTGTATGGAAATAATACATTGTTTTTTTGGCTGATTTTTGTTGCAAATCGAATTTTAGATTTCCAACTTTCAATTTGTTGTCTGACCTGGGTAAAAAAAATGAATTAAAGATATATATTTCATATATAATACGTAATTCCAAAAAAGGTAACATTTAGCATAGAGGTGGACAAGACCAAAGGGTGTTTCGATCTCTCCATACGGGGCCATATCACGTATGAAGTGATCAAATCATACAATGAAACTTCACTCGCCACATCTCTTAATCGTAAAGTTCTAGGGAGTGGAGACTTGGACCGGCTATATGGAGCGGCCAACATTGCTCCATGCGCACCACAGCGTGTGGCCCAGTTGCAGTCAGTGTGGGCATACATACATAGCGTGAAGCCTCTTACATCAAGCCGTCACTGGTGGCCACCTGCCTTAAAGTGCCAGGGCCACCTTGTCGTCCCCAGTCTGGCCCTATTGGCCCTATCCAAAAGAGCGCTTTTGGTTAGCGCCTCTCCCTTTCCCTTTAAAAAATGATTCCAAGTTCCCATGATGGTTGGAGTAACACGTTATATGTTACCTATTGTACAGCGCTGTGGAATATCATGGCACTATATAAAACAATAAATAATAATATGTTGGATTAAGACTATCTCACTTGACTCCTAGACCCCAGCATTTTTTTTGGATATTGAGCTACTTTTTCATGGATCCAGAAATATTCCAGCAATTGGGTCCGTCCCTAGCCTTTTCTATTACTATAGGGACTCAACAAAGATTACAAAGACAAGTTTGAGGTTTTTTTTTCTGGAAGAGGGAACCTTCAGGTCTTTGTATCCGTGGTTACGTACATAACAAAAGAATACATAAACATATAACATATAATATATAACATATAAAAATACATTATTCACTACAAATCACTATATTTTCTATATGTAGCAGCAATTTTTAAGTTGATATGTTCCTTGGGAATATGTCAATCACAACAAGCATCTACCTAATGCAATTTTGTTGTAGTGGAGGGTCTCATTTTGCAATAAACATATAAAAAAATAAAATATAAACCGTAGGTGACAGATAGAAGTCCAAATGCTGTATATTTTTTGCATTACATATATTTATGTTTAACTGAATACAATAGTAAAGCATTTACTGCAATCTTTTTGCTTTTCTTATCCCCTTATATGTTAGCGTTTTAATGAGACGTGACCACATTTCCACATCCAAGTGCTCTAAAGAGCATTTATATGATGCCCTCAGTTATAAAACATATATTACGTTTTTTTTTGGTTCTATGAAAACATAATCCGGTTATACGTACACACATCTTTCAAAGAATTTTCATAGAAAATATTTTTTTTAAAAATCCTTCAGACAATGAAATGAATCTATGATAATTTTCCAAACAATTACACATTTCATCCCAAATAAATAAATAAATAAATAAATACAATAATTAGTCACTAAAGTCTAATCGAGGTCAATAAGAAACCCTAAGTTTAAATATTCAAGTTAAAACATAATGGATTTTTTTTCTACATAATACATACATTTTTTTTATTTATTGAAAAAAAAAAAGGTTTCAGCTAAAAACAAGAGAATTAAAAGATAATAGAATTAATATCACTATTTTTGATGCTTTACGCAGACCTTTATTCTTTGTGGGGGGGGGTTTGGCCACATAAAATAATGGTTTTGAGTATAGTAATCTATTGTAACATTTAACATAACTGACGTGATGTAATCGAAGACTAAGCAGAAACACAGAACACAAAAGACGTCAACGTAAAACCATCCTTTATAAACGAATGTTTGTATTAAACATGCTATTTAACCCTTTTTTTTAATTCACGGGCATGTTTGCTTGTTTTATGATATTTCACTTGCTTGTCAGGTCAATGCAAAATTGGCCATTTAATAAATTAATAATAATAATAATAAAAAAAAATCAATGTATTTTCCGAGTGGATGAAAGGGATACCGATGTGCGCCATTGATTAGGAAAAGCCTAACGAGGTTGGAATATGATATTTCGGTGAGCTCAGCAAGCACAGAAGAACTCGATGTCTCTTGCATTCTGGTGGTACGATGCATTTCTATGGTTGATATTCCATGCCAAGAGTATATAAAGATGTTTATGGGGCTTGTAGCGCTGTTCTTTCCTATAGGTAGGGGTTGATCGAGGGGTCAAGGAGTAGTTCCCCTCAATGCATTGTTCGCCCCATCGACACCGCAATGGGCACTCACCGTTTGTTTCGAGTCTCAGCCTGTGACACGCCGTTTGTTCTACATTCATTAACAGTTCACAGACTTCAAGATCCTAATTACAATGAACCATAAAAAAAAACCCCTTTCAAATAATAGAGCATTCTCCCAGCTTTCAATCCCATCTGCGGCTAAGTTATAGCTTCTCCTTCGAAGGAATCCAGATAAAAGGCCCCGACTGGTCTTCGATTACCAATTTGCACGAGTTATATATATCTTCCAAAGTGTCACCTTGAACAATAGCTGAAAACAAAATAAAAGATGATGTCATATTAAAATACATATGGTAGGCTGTAAAGGAACGCCATTATCACAAGTAGAGATGTTTTCATGTAGATCGATACATCGATGATATATTTCTTCAGTTGGCTATAAAGGTTTTTAGCCAAAAAAAACCATGAGCTCCTCTGATTATTTAGGATTAGTATTAGTATTAGCAATTGTAAAATATAATTTTTTCACATTAAACTTTACTAGCAGATAAAGATGTGCGATTACATATGGTAATGGAGCTGTTTAGTGCATTTTTTAAAAAAATAGGAAACAATATAACAGAATTTGAAAACACAAAGATTAAATGAGGAAAAAAAGAATCACCTGTAAAAAACTCTCCAAATTCTTGTTCTAACTTGAGTGCCCGGTCAAAGGTTTTCTTAGCTTGTTCTTCTGTGAGACGTTTGCTGATTTCCCTAAAAGCAAAATTAAAATATTTTTAAATAAGAAAAAAAATTAAACTATTTACTTTGGGAATAAGCGTCCCAAGGATTTGAACAGCAAGGTAAAATGTTACATCGTTAAACCTGTCTTAAAAAAAGCAACATAATTTGGGTTTTCAAATGTTTTTAAAGCCGAGAAAGATATATTCAGTGGTTTCCTGAAATTGTTAGGAGTTAGGAGAGTTGGTAGTTTGAGCATAAATGGTTCTTAGTGCTTTCATAGTAAGAACCACCATACATTTTGGTTAAATACGAAAAATGCAGTCATAAAATAAAAAAAAATAAAAAATGTCTGTTCTATATAAAAAAAAGCACATTCTCCACTGCCCCCAATTTGGCCCTTTTCACTGGGAATTTGACTGGTTCTTTAATTCTTATGAAATGCCTACATATTTGGAATAACAAAAAAAAACAGATGTGGAACTTTTTGTAAAGGTCACCCGCTTTAGTCTATAAATATGCGCTTTTCTCCCCACTTTAATATTTTAAACATTCCATTTCTTGTGCAGAGATTTTTTTAAAAAGATTTTTCGAGTGGGTGGCAGTGACTTCCTAAAGTTAGTTCAGAGGTTCTCGGTATATCGCATCTTCCAACATGTAAAATGGCCAAAGAAGGTTTTGTTTTAGGCAGCAATTTACTGAGACCTTTTATGTGAATGTGAACTATTGATGGTTCTTATTGTAACCAAGAAACACATTTAAAAGACAAATTATATATACTTTGATTTGCAAATAATACTCACATTAATGACTCCACAGACTTAGGTTTAATGAAGATGGCTATGGGGTAAAGTTGTGCTACTTGAAGTCGCTTGATAGCATTTCCTGATACGTCCAGTATACAGTGCTTGCCCTGCGGGGCAAATAAAAACATTGGCTTCTTATATCAATTCAATCAAATGAAAGCTTCATTAAAATAAACCGTTCGATGGAATGAATGTTGACGATAAGAATATGGATCTAGTACTGGATTAAGAGAGCCTAATGGTTTCACTTGCTGGCTCTGCCTGCTGCATGACATCACTGGTTGACATAATTTTTTTATTTATTTATAAAGGGACAGCATATTCAGCTGATCTGTACAATTAAACATGTTTAAACCATTAATGCAAAGTGAAATAGTAAGAGGTCATGTGCTAATTATTATTATTGATTTATATATCGCCGCCATATTCTACAGCATAGCAAAATGGACAAACAGTACATAGGAAGTAGTGCATCATATAACAATTAGCTCATGGTGATGTCACAAAGAGGCCTAGCTAAAATCATGAACTAATTTCCCCCCCAATGTATAGGTCAATCAGATTAATAGACTGCATAGGGGGCAGAATCTGTTTAAAATACTCCATAAAAGAGAATTGGACTCATTTTTAATTAGCTAATAAAACAATGGCTGTATTATAGTAATATTTCTTTTTTCATTTTACCATTAAATTCATTTAATCAAAGTAGACCAGGGGGCATTTGCCCCCATAGCATCCTCGCGGCACATTTACTATTGCTAAATATTGATCTAGCTTGGGAAACAAATTTAAAGAGAATAAAATGAAATATCGGTTAATTATAAATTATTGCAGCTTACCCTTTCTGCCACGAATTTTACTGATTGTACGCTCGTCCCGTATAAGTTATCATTGTACTGCCCGGCCTCTATGAATTTGTGCTCTTGAATATCCTTTTCCATTTGTTCTCTTGAGATGACAAAATGGTAATCTCTTCCATCTACTTCATAGTCTCTCTTTGGTCTTGTGGTATCTATAGAGAAAAAGAAACATTTTATAGCACATTGATCGCTAGGTATGGAACCTTTACTGACATAGTATGAACCACCATACGTTTTGGTTAGATACGAAAAATGCAGTCATAAAATGGAAAAAAAAATGTCTGTTCTATATAAAAAAGCGCAATCTCCACTGCCCCCAATTTGGCCCTTTTCACTGGGAATTAACTTCAATATGGCGTTTCTAATTACAGATATAATTGAGTGTTATTCATTTTCTGGGGTTTCAGCCGCACCCATTGCAGGCGTATAAAATCAAGCCCATGGGCAGCCATCTCATTGGCGGTAGAACGGGTCGTACTGAAGAGCTCAGTGACTTTAACTGTGTCGTCGCCATCGAATTCCACCTTTGCTATAAGGCAGTTCATAAAAGATCTGTCCTGCTTGATATGCCCCGGCCCACGTAGACCACGCACACTCACAGAGAGCGGACACTGAGTGCTGAAGAGCGTAGCGCATAAAAATGAATCTGGTTTTGGCGGATGTCAGGAGAACGTTACCTACTGGAATGCATAGGCCTACTATAATGTTTGGTGGAGGAGGGGTAATGGTCTCGGGCTGTTTCTCTAGGTTTGGGCCCCTTACTTCCAATGAAGGGTAATCTTAATGCTTCAGCATACCAAGACATTTTGGTCAATGCTCTGCTTCCAACTTTGTGGGAACAGTTTGGGGAAGATTATTTTCTATTCCAGCATGACTGTGGCCCCAGAGCACAAAGCAAGTCCATAAAGACATGGTTGGATGAGTTTGGGGTGGAAGAACTTGACCGGCCGCACAGACCCCTGACCTCAACCCCGTCGAACACCTTTGGGATGAACTGTAACGGAGACTGTGAGCCGGGCGTCTCGTCCAACATCAGCGCCTGACCTCACAAAGGCTCTACTGGATGAATGGGCAGAAATTCCAATAGAAAATTCTACAAAATCGTGTGGAAAGCCTTCCCAGAAGAGGGGAGGCCGTTATATGAGCAGGGGGGCTACTCCATATTAATATCAATGACTTTGGAATGGGATGTTCTACATGATGGTGTGATGGTCAGGTGTTCATATACTCTTGGTCATATACTATATATATACTCCTTAACAGGTAGACCAAAAGAACTTTTTTGTTATATTGTGTGGGTTTTATTTACAGGATTGTATTTTTGGATTCTCCTACAACTAAAGGGATTTCTTTTTATTTTCGAATAATGCCAGATATGCCAGAATCACGGTGTTATCACTTAATGTTTTTAATGCTATATTTATAATCCAGTGCTAACTAGGCTAGCGCAGCTTTATAGTTACATCAACAAACGTCCCTGACGCCGCTAACGTTTATGGCGTCTATTATTTTTTACTATACCCCCTAGAGCAATACAGTGTTCTGGAATGTTCTGCCATGAGCGTAGAAACGCTTGGAACGAGCAGAACAAATCCATCGGTTAATTAGGTGTGATATAGATACCTGTTTGGAGAGTCAAGTCTATTGGATTGTTAATAGCAATCGCTTGTTAAGTGAGGGATTTAAGATGATTTCAGAGAAAAAAAGTATCTACTCAGAAGAAACTGTTATTAGCATATACTATAAAATTGAATTTTAATTGCATATTTAAAGTTTTTGCCCTTATATTTGCAAAGCCTTGTTTTGAAAGTACCCTTTGTTTTAGGATTTGTGTGGTCAAAAAATAATTACACAACTGAGAATGAACATTTCCATTAAATCCCCAAAAAACTAAAATATTCATTTATTAACAATATAAAACGTTTCGTTAGGAATTTACTTTTATACTTACGTGGAACACATGAGCCAAATTTATCCGGGAATTCGGAGATGAGGTCATCATTGATCCGGTCTTTCATAGGACCCAGAATAATAACAGGCCTGGTGTAATTAACTAAGTAGAAAACAAGGGTCAATGAATTATTACATTTATTTAAAATGTAAAAAAAATAATATTTCTTAATTCTTGCTCATATTGACTTCTTGTAAGCAAATGCATATATGGGTATTAATGATATGGTAGAGTAACACAAGAAAATTGTCTGCAGGTAGAAGCCCAAACCTAGACCTAGACGTCCGATGACGTCCTCTCCCACATTTAGAGGATTGGGGAGAGGACGCGCCGACAAATTGCCCTCAGTTCAGGTTCATGGGAGAGGAAGTCACTGCAAGCGCCAACCTTTTGGCAGAACTTCCTGCCGGGTTATGACCATGGAGATATGGACAAAGATAGAAGACAGGAGATGAAGGAGAAGAAGATGCAGAAGCAGAACTTTGCAGCTTTACAGATATTTATTATTACAGCTTTACAGATATTTAATTCAAGTAGAGATTAAATTAGTAGATATGAAGAATTTAGGTGGGAAAAAAAAAACCTGGTATATCAGTTTTAAAATTCTATTCAACATGTTCTGGTCATGAAACTATCAGGTCCATGAGATACTAAATGTGACCCCTCAATTAATACGCCAGATGAGTTGACGTGTTCTGTGCCCTTGAGTAGATCATGTTTGGGCAAAATTTGCCTTTTTTTGCCTGCATTTCCACAATTTTTAAGCAATGCATACATTTACTGTTGATATAATTGCTATCAGCTACCAATGCTTTGTCCCTCTCTACGACTATTCCTCCAGCCTTCTCTGAACAGTTTTAACCAGGTATCTTTGCCAGAGAGGCTTATTCCTCTTGAGTGTAGTATATCTACTACCCGGATAATGCATCCTTACGGAATTCAAGAGTATTAAGAGGTTTTTCATGAAATATTAAACAGCCTGTGGCTTTACCCATTACCATATGACCTGGAGAAATTTCCCCATTTTTGGAATTTATTTCATTTTTCTGTATATATTGTTTGGAACATAAGCTGATTATTACTACATAACATAAATGAATGATTGTGGTGTTCCTCTATATGATTTTATGGCAATACCAAATCACTACGGTTACGGAACCACCTCGTCGTTTAATATTTAGATGTGGTTCCACATGGACTTTACTGTTTTATTTAAAAAAAAGGTATTTCTCTTGGTGAGTCATGAATTTTGCCATCCCATCTGGTTTATGTAAAATCTGTAACGTAAATGTTTTACGTTGATCAAAAACAACAAGACAACTCAATATCGGGACGAGTAACTTTATATTCACGCGCACGGCTGAAACATATATATCAATTTAAGAAGCAAAAACTTACTTTCTTGTCTTGTGACAGGTTCATATGATAAAATGTAGTCTTCTTGGCCTCCTTATAAATGAGAACAAAGAAAAAAACACATTAGGAATATAATAAAATAGACTGTATAGAGAGCGTTTGGGGTCACTCAGAAACGTCCTTGTTTTTGAAAGAAAAGCTAATTTTGTCCATTAAAATAACATGAAATGGATCAGAAGTCTAGCGCACACGGGGTTAATGTTGTAAATGACTATTGTAGCTAGAAACGACTGATTTTTAATGGAATCTCTTCATAGGCGTACAGAGGCCCTTTATCACTCCCATCACTCCTGTGTTCTAATGGCCCTTTATCACTCCCATCACTCCTGTGTTCCAATGGCCCTTTATCACTCCCATCACTCCTGTGTTCCAACGGCCCTTTATCACTCCCATCACTCCTGTGTTCCAATGGCCCTTTATCACTCCCATCACTCCTGTGTTCCAATTGCCCTTTATCACTCCCATCACTCCTGTGTTCCAATGAACCTTTATCACTCCCATCACTCCTGTGTTCCAATGGCCCTTTATCACTCCCATCACTCCTGTGTTCCAACGGCCCTTTATCACTCCCATCACTCCTGCGTTCCAATGGCCCTTTATCACTCCCATCACTCCTGTGTTCCAATGGCCCTTTATCACTCCCATCACTCCTGTGTTCCAATGGCCCTTTATCACTCCCATCACTCCTGTGTTCCAATGGCCCTTTATCACTCCCATCACTCCTGTGCTCCAATGGCCCTTTATCACTCCCATCACTCCTGTGTTCCAATGGTACGTTGTGTTCGCTGATCCAAGTTTAAGTTTAAAAAGCTGTGATTGATGGTTAGAAAACCCTTTTGTAATGATGTCACAGCTAGAAATCTCCTTGTTTCCCATGAAAACAGCTCAGTGACCCCAGTGTTAAAAAACAAATCAGCTAATAAGCTTTTGTGAACTACAACCCCTACCACCCTCAGCGAGAATAATGATGTGGGCGATGGGAAGTATGTTGTGTAATGACACTGACGTGGTCTATGCGTGCAGTCTACATGTATGTAAAGCCACATCTATTGTACTAATTTACTAAGGTGGTTGGGTCATTTTTGAAAAGAAAATAATTTTGGTAGCTTTTTTATTTGGTTCGGCATTTATATAACAATTATATCACACGACAGGATGCACAGTTGGTCTTAAACTAGATACTTATTAATATTTTAACTTAAAAAATATATATATAGGTTTTCCTGGGAAACCTTTAATTTATTTTTAGGATTGTCTTTAACTATAGAAAAACTACAGAAATTGGTCTGACTTCCAAGGTATTAAAAGGGTTAAACAACTACCTATTTAATGATTCATAATGAATTATAATTAAGCTATTTTGTTCAAGGAACTTTTTTTTAAACGAAACTTTAAGACGACCTTGCTCCTTATTCGATGGTACCAAATAATACCCGATGATATATCATTTTATTCTCTTTACTTCCGTTAATTTTCTATTTAGTTCTCCAAATCAATTTATTGTTACGTTAACAATAAAAATAATGAGAAACAGTTCTAAGGACAGACGGGAAGTACATTTAGTAAATTTTGTACTTCAGTATATCATGCAAATGAGCGATGACCCTTCTGTTACACTTCTGCAAGGAGATAATTATTTCTCAGATTAGATGAATGTAGAACATTTCCGCTGGAGGCAAGCATTGTCCAACCTTGGCAAAGTCCTTGTACTGACATTATTTGTTAATACAATGTGACAACATTCCCAACATTTTTATTTCATACAACGACCTCAACAAAGGAGCTATTTATGGTGATCTGGGTATAGTCACACACACATTAAATGGACAAAAGTATTGGGACGCACCTCTTAATTATTGAATTCCGGTAGCAAGTCAACTAACTAAATTTCTCTCCACCCTCTACAATCTGGTTTCCTTCCACACCATTCCGAGACCCCCCTTAACGACCTAAAATTACTAACAACCTCCTCCTGGTTCAAATCCTACCTCTCTGACCCTTCTTTTAGTGTCTCCTTCAAAAGAACTTGTTTCTCTCCCCTATCACTATCTGTTGGTGTCCTCCAGTTCTTGGGCCTCTACTCTTTTCCATCTACACCTCTTCACTTGGACAACTCATATCTTCCTTTGATTCTCTGTAATATTTTTGGTATTCCCTTCAACCTTGTCTGTCAGGGAAACAGAAGTTCTCCAACACAATTTCCCTTCTCTCTTCCAAACTCACCTTTTTTCTCAACACTGTATTATACTCCTTTTTACAACCCCTAAAAAACTCTCTCCTAAAAATGTTTTCCCTCACTGCAATTTTGTACATTTTCTCCAACAAAAGGTGTTCCTGAATCTCTCCGATGTTATTCTTCTCTTACTCTGGCCAACCGTGTCACACTCTCCAGCTGTAGATCGGGTGATGTAGATGGCGGCCATTGGCTGAATATGCCCGACCACTCGCTACATGAGCATAAAACCGTAGCGCACCTCTGCCCATATCCAGATTCAGCCACACTTACATCGCCAAACCATGTCTATTGGCATATAGACATTAAAATACCTAAGGTGTAGTAAGTACAATGTATATACCCAAATATTATAACTTCCACATAATAGGGAGTATGGTCTATGCCAGGGGCGTCCAACATGCGGCCCGCAGAACCTCAAGGTGCGGCCCGCATGAGATCGGCAGCCAGGATCACAAGAGCCCTGCTGCTTACTTGTGGGAGGGTCTATTCTCTGCTCCAGTCCTGCTTCCTCTGTGGGGAGAACGAGGGAGGCCGCGCCCCCTGCTGAAGTCTGTGATCGGCATCGAGTGCTGTAGAGCAGGTAAGGGGGTGGGGGAGGTTGTGTGAATGAGTATGTCAGATTGAGGGAATGAATCTGTGAATGAATCAATTTGTGTGTGTGTGATAGCATGGATGTGTAAGTGCTGGAACCTAGGCATAATGGGTGTTAGCAATCACACTCCTATCATGCCAAGTCAGCCAGTACATGCTGAAACCTGGCTAGCTGCCCCCTTGTGTATTGATGCTGCCAGCAGTATGGGGTCTGCACTTACAGCCACCCTGTACCAGCATGTATTGGCTGACTTGGGATGATAGGAGTGTGATTGCTAACAGTAATCTGCTAACAGCAATCACAGTCCCATCATGCCTAGGTTCCAGCATTCACTGGTTGCCTGGGTATAAAAAGAGTGTGTTTGCTGTTAGTAATCACACTCCTATCATGCCAAGTCAGCCAGTACATGCTGAAACCTGGCTAGCTGCCCCCCTTGTGTATTGATGCTGCCAGCAGTAAGGAGTCTGCACTTACAGTCACCCTGTACCAGCTTATACTGGCTGATTTGGGATGATAGGAGTGTGTCTGCTAACAGCAATCACACTCCTATCATGCCAAGTCATATTGTTGATTTTTTTTTTTGTCCAATTGTGGTGTGTTACTTTTAATAAAAGTGTGGTTACACACTAAAATTGGACAAAAAATACAATGCCCAGCCAACCAGTACATGCTGGAATCTGGGTATGCCTGAGATTGCTGTTAACAATCACAATATATAATTTTTTCGTACAATTTTGGTGTGTAACTTACTTTTATTAAAAGTGTGTGGGGGGTCACTTTCAGTTTCGGCTAAGTGAACCCTTAATTTTCGGTTTTGGTCCAGAATTTTCATTTTAGTGCATCCCTAAAATAAATAGAACTATTTTATTTTTACTTATCCAGAATCCTGAATTTGTAGGCCCAGAAATCCCAGAAATCAGTGAGAGGAAAGGTAAAGGTTTTGTGTCATTTACTTTATTTTAATCTGCATATCTTATTAAAGGCCATATTTTCTCTCAGTGAAAAATGAGTGCGGCCCTCGCACGTATACAATTCTGATGAAGTGGCCCACTGCAGAAAAAACTTGGACACCCCTGGTCTATGCCCTAGTTTAAATACTCAAGAAATATGAGTATATAATGTGTGTGTGTGTGTATATATATATATATATATATATATATATATATATATATATATATATATATATATAGTCTTTAGAGAAAACTTTGGGTCATATTATATTTTTTTCTAACTAAATAAAAACCTTAAAATAGAACCTTTGTAGGTTGCTTATTCCTCTCTTTTGTTTGTAATTGCCAATTGATTGGAATGACTAGCTGCTGAATAGCATTTCCCTTCTAGTCATTCCCATATAATAACAGCAAGGTCTTTCCTAATTACATTCTCTGCAGAGCGATGGACAGACCTCTTGTCCAACAGATATTCAGAAATCAATACAAAGATTGATTACCTGCAGTCTCTTTGTAAATCATCTCCTTACTTGAATACCCCGTTAGGAGACGCCTATTAAATCTTACGCTACTCACACTGAAAACCTTGTGAACCAGCGTGTCTTGACAAAGCATAATGCGTCCACTTTATAAGGCCATATTTTTTACCGTCCCAGTATTATTTGCAAGCGGTCCTGCTGACACCACTTTCTTTGCTAATAACATGTCTGCTTAGGAGTGCTGAATTATGCAGATGTCAGAAAATGAATTTGGCCGTTAGTTATTGCCTTGAATTTCACACTTTGAGTGTCATTGTAGAAAATCAATTTAGAGTTTATGAACCTACTTGTGTTCACCAGAGAAATGTATGGCTTTTCCCCACTAATTGAAAATACTGCACGTTAATGGGATTTCTACTAGAATGATTATTAGTTTTTTTTTAAATTATCTCTCTCTTCATGCTTTTATTCTAGAAATAATGCACACCCTCTTTGAATTCTATGGTTTTACATATCAGGACAGAATAACAATCATCTGTCCCTTAGAAGGTCTAAAAAGTAGGTAAATATAAATACATCCTCAGATGAAGAACAACACATGACATATTACACTGTGTCATGATTTATTCAACAAAAATAAAGCCAACATGGAGAAGCCATGTGTGAAAAACAAAGTACACTTTTACTGCTTCCATAGGAATTAAAATGCTAAGTAGCAGACAGATACTGCTAGATTAATTGATCATTAGCGAGGGTGACCAGCTCTACACCACAAACACCTTATACCAACTGTCAAACACAGTGGTAAAGGAGTGATAATTTGGGCTTGTTTTGCAGCCACAGGACTTGGGAACTTTACAGTCATTGAGTCGACTATGAACTCCTCTGTATACCAAAGTATTCTAGAATCAAATGTGAGGCCATCTGTCGGACAGCTAAAGCTTGGCCGAAATTGGGCCTTGCAATAGGACAATGATCCCAAACGCACCAGAAAATCTACAACAGAATGGCTTAAAAAGAAAAGGTGTTGAAATGGCCCAGTCATTGTCCAGACCCCAACCCGACTGAAATGCTTGCTGTGGCAGGACCTATGCATGAACACAAGACCTCAAACCTCAATGAACTTCAATGAAGCAACCTTGTAAAGAGAGACTGATTACAATTACTTCAAGTCATTGCTGCTAAAGATGGTTCTACAAGCTATTGAATGATAAGATGTACTTTGTTTTTCACACATGGCTTCTCCATTTTGGCCTTATTTTTGTTGACAGTGTAATATGTCATGTGTTGTTGTTCATATGAGGTTGTATTTTTGGACCTGCTAATGAACAGATTGTTATTTTGCCCTGATATGTAAAACCATATAATTCAAAGAGGGTGTACTTTCTATACAGTGCCCTCCACAAAGGTTTATATGGGCAAAGAGGGCTGTGAAAAATTATATTTTTTCTTTAGCCTTTTTGATCTTTGATCTTATCAACCTTATGTACTATGTAACTATGTAACTGCCTCTTACTTATGAACTGATTTGAAGCAGGGCCGTAGGAAGAGTGAGGCGAGAGAGCCACTTGCCTCGGGGCAGCTGCAAGGCGACGGACAACCCCCCCCATCAGCAGCTGCCAGCAATGTGATTCACCAAGAAGCCCCCCCTAAAAAACAGTAGCGTATCTATAGGGGAAGGGTCCACCACCCCTGGACTGTTCTTCAGGGGACTGCCGAGGCAGCTGCATGATTGTGATCTCCCCAACCAACCCTGCTCATCGGGCGCCTCCGTGGACAGTGCGCACCCAGTGTAAATAAAATAACCTTTGTAAAAATAATAGCTGGGGGGGCGCAATTTGTTTATTCTTGCCTCGGGTGCAAAATGAGCTAGCTACGGCTCTGACTTGAAGTATTATAATATGAGAAGAATGCTGGGTTCAGTATTCTAACAAACACAGGTAAATAAAAGAATATATTACCTTGTAAATACCCTACAAAGCTGCTGAACCACTTATAAAATTGCCAATGTGACATATAGTGCTCTACTGACTCATGCACATTTTCCTTAAGCTGACAGTTCCACTTAGGCTCTTTGGTTGTACAAATTAAATTTGACTTTGGAAGTGTTTCAAAAATGGAAATAACCAGTTTATAAGCAGTGCTCAACTCTTTTAAAGAGCTGAATGCTCACATTATATTCTACATAAGCAGGGTCTGAAAGACACCTTTTTTAATCTATAGAAAGAGCCCAGAAGAGCATTTATGAGGTTGGTCGAGATGCCTGGCTCACAATCTCCATTCCGGTTTACCCCAAAGGTGTTGGATGGGGTTGAGGTCAGGGCTCTGCGCGGCCGGCCAAGTTCTTCCCCACCAAACGCATCCAACATGTCTTTATGGAGCTTGCTTTGTGGTCTGGGGGCAGTCATGCTGGAACAGAAAAGGGTCTTCCCCAAACTGTCCCCACAAACTCAGAAGCAGAGCATTGTCCAAAATGTGTTGGTACTAAGAGGCCCAAACCCTGAAAAACAGCCCGAGACCATTATCCTTCTTCCATCAACATTTACAGCGGGCGCTATGAATTCTGGTAGGTAACGTTCTCCCGGCATCCACCAAACAGGATTCATCCCTCAGACTTCCAGATCAATATGTATATATATAGTTTGGCGGTGCTCCTCAAAACAAATTAGTTGAAAAATAAATTGAAATTATAGAGGTGCAAAGGGTATAGGGGATATCACTGAGCTCTTCAGTACGACCCATTCTACTGCCAAGATGTGTCTATGGAGATGGCTGCCTATGGGCTTCATTTTATACACCTGTTAGCAATGAGTACAGCTGAAACACCTAAACTCGATAATTAAGTGTTCACACACTGTTGGTCATATAGTGTACATTTTTATTGGACCAACATCTAAAAAGAAGACAGGAGTTTAGCGACCCTAGAGATGTCTTCTCAGAAAGAAAATCCATAGGAAGTTTGGTCTCTTACTTTCTATTGATTGTGCTTTGCTTTCATCCCATAACATCACAGTCTCTTTCTATACATGGTATTCTTTTTAAGACTACCCACTCCTTAGTTTGCTATTCCATCTGAAGAGGAGACCTCTGAGGTCCCAAAGGGCCTGCATATCCTTAAATCAAAATATAAACTTCTTTTAGGCTATATCATTGATTTCAATGAGAGCTCAGCTCCTATTGAGTAGAACGGCAGCCCTTGAATATTTTTCTGATTATACGCCTTCTGATACCCGGGGGGCAGAATAAATTTATGGGTATTGGCCAGGCTGACAGCCGACGGGTTTCTAAAGCCTGTTTATCTACAGATACAGCCCCTGTTTGGTGAAGATGTTGGCGTATATTTGATGACTACTTTTGGGTGACTATTCAATGTTATAACGATATCACGTTTGTTTCTGTACAATAGACAATGCAGTTATAAAACATATTGAAGAATATGTAATTCATTCGGTATTTCATCCTGGGCAATTTATGGACATTCTGCACAGAGCTAGTACGACAATGACGGCCACAAGCACCTTATCACCCGCGCCATATGCACAGAGCTATTATATTGATAAGGACGCACTAGACAAAATAATAACGGCTAGATGAAATTCGCAAATAGATTGAGGCTGAACAGACCCTCTATGGGACATTAGAACCGAGGCTTTCAAGATGAATTATCTCCATGAGAATGATGTTGTAACGTGTCTAGGCTATCAAACTGTGGTCATTTCTAAACGAAAAAACTTTTTTTCATTGGACGGAAGTGATTTTATTTGTGGATTATATTCTGGTAAAACACATTTATCTGGTTTTTACATGACCAAAATAAGGATTTTCACCTCTTACATGAAGTGCTAAATGGCTGCCCTTTAACAATTATATTTTAACTATATTCTATCCCTTATTCCCTGTTCATTGGCATACCTGGCATACCGGAGATTGCCGGGTGAGCACTGCTTCTCCCGTTTTCCGCCCCTGCTCCCAGCCCATTTTTCCTTTAAATGGGGGTGTTTTCCGCTGCCGTCAGCAGGAACTCCCCTGACGTCAGCAGGAACGTCCCCGACGTAAGTGGGACCGCCCACCGATGTCACGGGACCGAGGTAGACTCCGGGTAGCCGGGGGCCCAGAAGTTCCCTGGTATGTTCATTGATTGTCTGGGTTGTAAGCATAACTGGGAGCTTTTGAGCGTTGGCTACCTGGAGCCTGTGGGACGCGGCCAGGACTACCTTCTGACATCACTGGGGAGTTCTGGTACATGGTAAATGGTTGGGGAGTGGTGCATGTCAGGACCCCGCTCTCGCGACCCGGAGGATTTGGTTGTTGACCCGGACAACTGGAGGAGCGGCGCTTCTCCCGGAGTCTTCCGGCAAAACCCGGAGAGTTCCCAGGTATGGTCGTAGGAAACCAATATTTTATGGAGCACTGAACAGGTCCACTACCAACAGGAGAAGAGATGTTGCCAATCCGTTTTAATGAATTAGCGTCGTGGTATGGATATTTTTGAACCAGGGGCATTCTTCCCACCACTGGCTTGATCTCCAAAGATACTGGAACATCCACATAACTCATCGGACTGTTAAAATGCCTAAATACCGCGTCACACTTGGCTTACAACTGCTTGGTACATGACGTAGAATCTTAATTTATTAGGATAAGGCTAGCAGTACCTTTACTTATGTCTCCCCCCAGCTGCCTACCCCGCGGCCGCTGGGAGATGACTTCATATCCCGATGCTCCATGTTTTAATGCATCATTCTTGACTACTGCGGACACTCTGTTCTCTGGGACCATTATAGCATTTTTCTATATTTTTTTTCTTTAAATGAATAATAAAAAAATGCATTTCATGAAGACCTGTCATCACACAACACTTAAAATGAATACAAGCCTCGATTTGTCAAGTAATGACAGAAGTTTGCTCCCCCCCCCCCCGGGAGATGCTGTCGCCTATTGATAAATCCCAGCTTTCGCAATTTAAACTGCCAAAAACAATGAAATGCGGTTTCGCGAGACGAGAGCGCGCCGTCTCTTTCCTATTAATGGTGTTTGAGTCAAAATACTGAAAATGATAGGTGCTTCAGAATGACAAGCAGCGCTCCCACACAAACACACGGTGCGGACAGTCATTAATATTCTCCTGCGCGAATGAGGAGACTCGGTGGATTATTTCATGCCACGAGAAGTTATCATCTATAATTACCGAGGCATAGAATTGAACTTGCTTAGTGTTTACAGACACTTCATTTGGAGAGTCAGGAAACTGTCACTTTCGCAATGAAAAATAAAAGTGGGTTTCCTCTACATTAAAATGTGGTCCTTAGGGAGGGTAGAATCTTTTTTGAGTTTTTACATTTCTCTCATTGACATATACTCAAACAAACAAAACAAGGCTGGATTCACTAAACGGCGAAACTTTATTTTAACCACAATTCTCATCATTAAAGTGAACCTATCACTTTTTTCCAAATCCTAAATGTGATAGTAAATTTGCTGATAGTTTCTGATTGCTTCAGACAGCCGGGAGTATTTTAAGTAAGTTAGGTCATCATAGCCCAATTGATTATTTCAAGATAGAGTCTTAATAACATAGGGGTCAGGGTGCAGCTGTACCTCCTTAACATGGAGCGTCTTGGTGGAAGAGGAGGTGGGCTTTTTAACCTGGAGGCATCTTGGAGGGATTAACATGATGGGCCCTAAATTGATACAAAAAAATGTCTCATGGTGGCCCTAGCCAGCTTTGCCACATTCAGACACATATCTCGGCCAGTTACCTCTAAACCAATTATCCCTCAAATAATTTTTGGCCCTTTTCACCTGGCCATTTCCTGGCCATTCTTTGAAAAGCTGTGCCTTGGAATGAGGCTGGGGAGAAAAAGGAGAAGAAAGGAAGACAAGAAAGAAAGGAGAGTAGAGAAAAAAAAAGAGAATAGAAAAGGGAGAAATGAAAGAACATAGACTTAAAGATAGGCGGACAATGCAATAAAGCATCTCAAAAAGCAAGCAGGGTGCTGGGGTGTATGGCCGGTGGCATGAATAGCAGGAAGAGGGAGGAGGTTCTGCCACTTTACAGATCTCCGGTCAGACCTCACCTAGAGTATTGTGTACAGTTCTGGAGACCCCATTTCTAGAAGGATATTGATACATTGGAGAGAGATCAGAGGAGAGCAACTAAAACGGTAAGTGGTTTGCAGGACAGCAATTATCAGGAAGAGTTAAAAGATCTTAATATGTACGGCTTAGAGGAAAGTAGAGGGAGGAGGGGTGCAAATGAAACATTTAACAAAGTACATGAAAGAAACGTATTAAAAACGAGGAACAATGTTAGAACAAGAGGTCATGGTCTAAAACTAGAGGGTCAGAGACTTAGAGGTAACGGAAGTAAGTTCTAATTTACTCAGAGGGTAGTAGATAAATGGAACAGTCCCCCAGCAGTAGTGGAGGTGAATACAGTGAGGGAATTTAAACAAGCATGGGATAGACATAAAGCTTTCCTCACTATAGGACCTGACCAAAGACTGATATTGGTTTAAACCAATAGAAAAGAGAGAAATGAGAGGAGAGAGAAATGAAATGAGAGATAGATGAGAGGGGAGAGAGAGGGCAAAAAAAGACGTAGAAGAAAAAAGAGGGAGAGAAGAAAAAAGATAGAAAGTAGGGAAGAGAAGCAAAGAAGGAGATGTGAGAATGTTAAGGAATGTGGAATAACACAGCCGCTGACCCAGTGTTCCCCGAAACATAAAGAGGTATGTCTGAGATCCAGGACTACCTATTTATCCCAGAAGATGAAACCTGGACTGGGGCAACCCTACTACCAAATGATAAAACTGATAGTACAACAAAACCCCAAGTTACATGTATTTTTAATAAATTAGTTTAAATTATGCTAAAAGCTCTAGGTGGATGTAAATCAAATGATTGAAAGAAATTATTTGCATATATCAAACTTTATTTTGGTTAAAACTAACCCTTTTTTTAAGCAATTTAGTTAATGGACATTAGGAAGATTTGACACAATTTAATAGTTGATCCAAATCAGATTAATGATCAAAGCAAACGCTTAATGACCAAATCAAATGATTTGAACATACGAAAAAAAACACAACTCTAAGCATTTTAGTATTCGTCTCCCGAGCAGGACCGAATCGGCGCTTTTATACTGTTAACGATAATGGACCCCTCGCTATTTCTCATTTACTACCTACTGAGCCAAAGTTGCATTGTGCTTATGCAAAAGTTTGCCGGTAACGCCAGGATCAGATATTTAGTCTTTTATCCGCCTAATAACCGCCGCTTTTTTAATTTTATTTTATTTTTCTATCTCCCTGTTGCTTTTAATACGATAGCAATTAAGCTTCACTGTGAACAATGGGGGGATGGCAAACGAGCGTCCCAATCCGCCAGCCCGGTGAAAATGGATCCAGCGGAGCGGAGTAACACAGAAATAACCTCATTACCATTTACACCCTTTAAACGCCAGGCAGATGTTCTCAGACGTTGAACGCAATGCTCCGAAAAAAATCTTTTTTTTCAAATTTCTGCTTTGAAAAGTAATAGAACTGTGGCAAACTCTGCATAATTATAAGCCGTTCCAATGAATTACTATTGGATCCTGAAATCACCTGCCTTCTAATCCGGCCACAGCCAATGGTTAAAAAATGGACTGGATTAAACAAGGGGGCACATAAAGCAATTGCTCTGGGGCCCCAGAGTGGTGCAGGGCCCTGAGCCCCCATTGTGTTGTGGACTTGATTTGTAGTAGGCTGAGGCGGCTGTGAGTTCTGGATTAATGTGAGGGACGGTGAGACCCCAATCAGAGAGGAGCCCAGCGCGGAGCCGGCTCCTCTACCCCAGCGTCCAGCTGTACCCAGACAGGAAGTGTGGGAGGGCTTTAGGTCACAGAGTGTGCTCTGATTGGTCGTTCAATCGTTGCATTGCTGTAATCATCATTAACCCCCCCGAGTGCCAACAGAGTCGGCAACCTCCACAACTAACAATTAACCTTTGTGTGAATAGTAAGGGATAGTAGACATCACCAATGGCCAAAATAAGGAAAGGCTGCTACTGTCGTGATTTTTTTACCTGGGAGTAAACAAATCGTAAAAATGTTTACGGGCCGATGGCAACGAACAGGGGATGAGAATGTTTATTATTAACCCTTCAGATTCTGAATGCGATGTGCATTGCATTGGAAAGCTTAAACATTTCATTCTTCTGTTCACTTATAGGGTTAATTCTGAATGAAAACATAACTAGCTATGACATCAGCACTTAATGCAGGCGGACGGTAGGAGCGACATTCACCGGGGATGTGAATGCAACCTCTTAATGTGTGTTATTCCCACATACTAAGTATCCCGGCGTGTGATTCACTAACATGTATCTGTTAAAAGAAACTCAAGACGGGAAAAAGGTTTTCGTTGAAGGCTGGCACTCGGTTCAGCTATTCCATGCTTCCCTTTATGCTTTCTTGCGTTCAGATTATTCACGGTGTTTATTCCGTTAACAGACAATTTACGGGAGAAGACAGAAGGCTAAAAATGGTTACTTGGCTGTTTTGAAAAGTGTTTTATTTGATTATATAAACAGCTAGCAATAGATCACACTCCCTAAAGCAAATGTGTCCCTCTTTGGCCCTTTGTTAGTAGGTAAGAGTTAATTTTGTAATATAAAAAATATGTATTTTCAATGCTTGGCTTAAAAAAAAAAATGTACAAAAAAAATATCTTCTGGTTATCCGTAAATTACTTATTTAGTTGAAAGAACCTACCTTCCTGTGACATCCAAACTAATAAATAAATCAATCATTAAATCCATCAATCAAATAAATTATTTAAACAAAAAAAAAAGCTCAGTCGTCTGAACATCTGATCAGTTTTGAAAATCCAAGTCAGAATGACAAACATGCTGAAAAAACATTATTTTAGACAAGAAAAAAAAATACAATCCATAAAATAATATTTTAAACCAGCAAGTTTCGGTTATACATAAAGCTTTTCATCACGTTATCATGCAATTACAAGGCTATTAAAAACATAGAGAATTGTAGCATTCACGACTGGGCAACAGATGAAAGTCTTGTCTGTGCATGCTGGGAAAGGGGGGTCCTCGGGAAGTTTTAAAATAAATATAAATTAATAAATAAAAAAACAACGTAAATAAAAAAAAAAAAAAAAAAAAGGATGAAGGGGAAAAAAATATTAAATTTAAATGTCTTAGTGACCATTCCTGGGAACTTACTCAGAGTCTTTGCTCCATAACCGTCGTCACCTAATCCCGAGATGTCCTGCCCCGCCGTACCCAGAGAGTGAGCAATGAAAGAGGAAGACAGCCGCAGAAGAGGAAGGAAGAAGTCAGTGGAATTGAAATGGATACTACTATGACAGACCATGATGAGTACAGATCTGGATCCTGCCTTTATTTTGAAGTCTTTGTTTGGCGGGTATAAATTTAGGTTTAGTTCTCCAGCGGCATCTTTCCTAATGTACAGCGCTACGGAATATGATGGCGCTATATAAAACAATAAATAACATTAATATTGGCACGCAAGTTACGAGGTTCCATCTGGTTCCGGACTGTAGCACAGAGAACATTCATATGAACGACGTCTTTTGGACTCATTCCCTGAACTTGGTAGATACTCGTAAGGGAGTTAACCGCACTGAAGAGTTCTCATTAGGTGGTTTTTATTATATATAATATATTTTGCGGGGATACAGATAAATTGTTTGTATTTTACGGAACGCAATAAAAACTTAGGTAACGGCCTCAGCATGAGGCATGAAATTTCTCAAATGTCCTGCTGTGAATATTATAAACTGTCCATTTAAGCAAAACAGACAGCAAGCGATAAAACAATGTAAGATCGAATCAGGATCATATTAGACACTGAATCTCAACATGTAAATGATAAGGAATTGGTGCCCAAGAATGTAAGGAATATTTTAGTAATACTTCAGAGTTGAATGTGGAACAACTATGCTGAAATATTACCTTTAAATTCTACCGACTGTTGGGCCTATTCGTACTCACAGCTAACCCACAGCTTCTCCATTTTGGCTTTATTTTCATTGAATAAATCATGACACTGTGTAATATGTCATGTGTTATTCGTCTGATGTTGTATTTACCTAATTTTTAGACCTGCTAAAGAAATCAATAATGTGTCATGGATTTTTTTCTTTTAGAAACACTTTTTTTGTAGATAATGGCTGAAAAAAAATAATTACCGATGCCAGCTACAGTAGGTAACCAGATGTTTAATTTCATGTTGCCTTGAGGAAAATCATTATGCTCTACTACCTTGTCTGCCGATAACCTTATCTATGTCCTTTTTTTTTCCGGAACAGAACAATTATTTGCTCATCCGACCTCGGCCACTGTCTTTGAGATTAAATTTACATTTGCTAAAGATTACTTTACAGTGCATAAAAGTCAACGGATCCAGATAACACTCATTCACCGGTCACAGTAGCAATGCCTAGCCTTCCTACGAGAACCGTATGCCTAGATGTTGTGAAGGGGGAGGGGAGGGAACGTGTCATGCGTGTCACCCACTTTGTGCCACACGTGACATCATCTCTTAGAGATTACTTACTTTCCGGGTCACTTGTTTCCTGATCACTCTGCTCCTTGTTCTTGTAGAATGGGAACTTTCGTGAAAAGATGAGGTTCTTTTTACGCTTGTCATTGAATGACTGTGAAGGAGAAAGGGCATGGGGCAAAAAACAGGGACGTCTAATTGTTGTCACACTCATGCTGACAAAACTAGTTCGTAAACGTGGGCAAAACTACAGTGACAGAAGTGTCATACACGACTCACAGGAAAGAAAAATCTATTATTCTTCTTAAATTTGTTGATTTACCTACAAATTTGTCTCAAATGTGTTTGTTCTCCTGTCTAAATAACTTATTCCATTTCTTCCCGTTCAAGAAAAGAAAGATGGGGCTGACAATAAGCCTGTTTCGTACTACTTTAAGGAATTGACACTAACATTCATAGTCTTCACGCCAACCTGGCATTATAATTTCTTATTAACATACAGTTATTAGGAATTTTTATTTTATATGTACTATTTTAGGTTTCCACTTAGAACACTACTGGGAAAATATAGCATTTTCATCTGAAATGTTTTAGCTAATGTGCCGGTTTTAAAAAACGCTGCTCAGAGATAGGGGAGGTTTTGATTCATCCTGGTGCAAAATTTTTTAAGTCTACATGAATATTTTTTTGGCTGCTATGGTGATAAGATAAATATTTCCACCAAAATTTGCCCTTTATAAAAGAAAAAATTGTATTTATTTTCTGGGTTACAAATTTATTTAGAAGTGCATATAATATAATATAATATATATATATATAAAATAGAAAAAAAACTCTTGTATTGCGCAATAAGCAAAGCTAGAATAGAAAATAGCAAATTTGACAATTTGGTCCCTTGCAATACTAAAGATTAGTACTAGATTTATGATTAATATTGCCTTTTTTTATTTCCAGAACTCCTATATGACATATTGCGCACACATATTGAATGTAATTTATGCGAACTTTTCTATCAGTCGAATAATTTTTTTTATTTAAGGAAAAAGAGCTTCAAGAAGTCCTACTGGATTCCACCATCGGCAAAAAAAAAAATGTACACTTCTCCGTCACTGAAGTTTCATACCACTTTTACATTTGAAGCATTTTTGAATTTTAGAGCTATAACAAATTAAAAAAAAACAACAAAACAAATAAAAAACAGAAAATAAAATGAAATTAATTCACATCTATGAATATCTATTAACTCTTCCACCCCTGAGAAGTAATAGGTCTTAGTAAGGCGGACCGACAAGGTGAATGACTAATTTTAATGATACTAAAAAAAAAAAAAAAAAAAAAACTTTTAGTGCGTTAATATCATTAACACCAGGGGTGAAAGAGTTCAATAAACCAGATGTTAAATAAATACATAAATCATGCTAAAAGAAAAGAAAATTAAACAAAAGTCATGCTTATGTATAATGTGAAAAGAAAAAAACATGTTTGCCGGGATATGACTTATGAATATGATGTAAAGAAATCTCTGATAATGTATAGGTCTTGGCATGCAAAAGGCGTGTAACGTAAAGGCGTTCTATAACGGAACCTGGGATGCTTAGCGCATGAACCGAGTGTATGGTTTCTAATACAGGGGATGGAATGCCTCGATAATTTCCTGCTATGGAGATGTTATCTGTTAATGGCGTCTTGGGGGTTTAATGTAATAATAATTACAACACATAAAAAATGCAGAATAGTATGCCATAAAAATAGTGTAAGGTCCCTTTAAATTATTAATGTCAAACTGGTAGGTGAAAAAAGGCACTGTGTATAAATGCAATACAATCGTATATTACACTGATAGATCCAAACCCTATATATATATATATATATATATATATATATATATATATATATATATATATATATATATATATATATACATATATATATATATCTACAATGTATAGTTAAGGTGACCATATCTCATAATTAATTATAAATGCCAGTGGAAAATATATGATAGAGCGGTATTAAACTCATCCCTGCCCCAGAGGATACAGCTGTTATACGTTCATTAATGAATTATACCGTTTGGTCACCTTATCTATAGTAGCTATTACATTATTCTCAGAAAACCAAAAAACACTTTTTTCTTTACTTACCAAACAATATTTTAGAAACATACCTTTTCAATTAAAATGCATATTTTGGTACTCCCATCATTATATAATTATTTTTTAATAAATATTATATTATATATATATATATATAATATTTATTAATAATATATATATATATATATATATATATATATATATATACATATATATATATATATATATTTATATATACACGAAGTTTTGTATAACATTATATTATAGAAGAACTTGGCATAGAGAGAGAAAAAAAACTTTATGGGAACTTTGCAGGTCTAAAGTAGTGTACCCAGAGCCCCTCCCTGTTTGGGGGGAGTGGCTTCACAAGGGGGCTGGGTTAGTGTGGGAGGGGAATAGGGTGGGGAGTGGGAGTGGCTAAACGCCACTACTGCGCCATGGAGAAAAGAGCAGAGTGCCCCGGAGACTCTGGGAAGCAATGCTTCACCCGGAGAGCTCCCAGGTATAGTAAATTGTATTGCAATATAATGTAATATAATTGTTATTAATTAGTACGAATCAAACTTCTGATTATTGGTACATATTCAATGCAGACTCCATATTTTCTGCCACATTTTTAGTGTCAATTTTACTTGCATTAAAATATCAACAAACATATGCTATTTATAACATTGAGCTAAAAAGAAATTCTACATGAACTGAAAATAAGTTCCCAAGTTGATTACTTGATAACTAGAGAAGTCAACGGTTTGTTTTGTAACAGACATTTAGAAAGGGCGTGTAGATAATCAAAAATATAGATTAGAAAGTGGGTGTAGATAATAAAAAAGTATAGAACAGAAAAATTGCTGCTAAAAATATGTTTAAGTATAATGAATATCTAGTATGTTTTCCAAATGTTGCAGAAAAAAATACAGTTTCTTGCTTCATTATATTAATAATCTCTTAAAGGAACAGTAAGAAAAATATTTTGTACCCCAGCCCTACGTGTAGATAAACAAGCAGTACTTTAACTAAAAATGATAAATGTATAGCGGTCTCAATATACAATACTTCTGGGGAGGACTGACAAGAGATCTAAGTCTATGGTGAAACAGGTTCGTGAACTTCCCTTCATTAACCCATTCTTAGAGAAGGACTGGCTAAAGACCAGAAAGGATAGGGTAGGGTAAGGTTGGCATTGGGTGGGGAATAAATATAATCAGGAGACCATCTGGGGGCTATAAAGATAGAAAGCCCCCTTTTAGAGTACCCAGTTAGGGCATTTTGCATGCCACACTGCCTATAAATTAAACATATGCCGGGGCAGCTAACAGGTGGGACAGAAGCCCAGTTCTTGAGACTGTTGGCAGCTATGAAGGCCCAGCAACCAACTCCCATGCACGGAGCTGAGGCAAACGTGACATAATAACCAGGCTCCATTACTAAGGATCCTCAACCCATGTGAAAGTAGAGGATGCCGGAGAGCTTAATGATTATCTTCTGCGTTACACTGCAGTAGCTCCCTTTGAAGTTCATTTATGCAATGGCATAATTCTGAGATAAAATGTAACCGCCGGCTCTTCCGCAGACGCATTATAATAAATTCTATTAAAATTATACATGTTTCATAAAACAGATTCGATCTCCGTCCGACGCAACGCACATCGCACGCCGTAGAAAAACTGGAGATTCGATTTTAATGTTTGCCCTCACCCAGAAGTTATTGATTGGATGGAAAGAAAATACATCCTGCCAATAACCGAATGAGCGGTTAAGAGGCGCCCGTCGAGTAAGCCAAATTCATCCATAAACTAATTAATTACAGTATGTTTATACAGCACTGAATAACTCAATAGGGTCTAGAAAACCCAACAGCAGATTATTTGTTAGAGTCAATTAGTTTCTATTTCTGCCTCCTTCTGTGATAAAGTCCTTAGTTAAAGGCAATAGATCAGGCACACATAATTAAAAATGTAAAATAACGTAAACTCCAAGGTCTACTTCTTGATGAAAGCGATTTCCTCAGAAGAAGAGACATCTTTTACTATGTTGGCCCAATAGTAGGTACCATCTTTGACTAAAGCCACTGTCTTCTCTTGGACCAACGTACATACATGGAAGGACATGGACATTTTAGATCACTAGTCTTCTGGATTGGATAAAAACCAACGTAATACCCTTGTTTAAAAAAGGATCATAAACCCAATCTGGAAATTACAGACTGGCAAGTTTAACATCAATTGTGGGAAAAACGTGGGAAAGTATTAGTGATGGACAATGTCTATTTGGATTTTACAGAAGTATTTGTTGCAGTTCCTATGCAAATGTAATATTTTAAATAAGGGGGCAAGGCGTTGAAAACTTTTGTATTTGAACAGGAAAATTGAAAGACAAGAAATGGAGAGACTCCTCTAATTGTGTTACTGTTAATTGGGTTTCCTCTGGGGACAATTCTCGGTCTATGTCTCTTTAATCAACATATAAAGGACTTAAAAGTTGAAGTAGCAGAAGCACAATATCTATATTTGCAGATGACAAAAAACTGTGTTGGGACTGTAAAGGCCGATCAGAATTTTCGTTGGTTGAAAATGATTTTTACAAATTGGCAGCACCGTGCAGAAAAATGGCCGATGCGATTCAACACTGATCAATGTCAAATGATGCACTTGGGAAGTAAAAGCATGAATGTTCTCTATGAGCTAAAAGAGGTTAGACTAGGGGAATCATTACTAAAGTCTATACTTAATTGTGGCATGTAAACTCAAACATAAGAAGAGTAATAATGCAAAAAAAGGTCTGGTTAGATCTCACTGAGCATATGTAGTAGAGTTTTGGTCTCCGATCCAAAAGAAAGCGCATTGGAAAGATTCCAAAAGCGAGACTGAATTAATTAAATAAATGGAAAAATGCATTATGATGAGTACTTGGCCAAACTGGGTTTATCGTTATACACCCAGATCAGTAAAAGGCCTTTCGGGGTAATTATTCATCCCATGGACTGAGCAGATTCCATCGCTTAAGATTGGATTTTCTCTCTTAAACAGGTATTCTTTACAGTGAGGGCTGTAAAACTGGAATGCGTTGCCTGGGATGAGTGATGAGTGCAGATAATGTGGAAAGCCCGGTATCCATTGACACAGTGTTTTTTTATTAATAGGGTTGGATCCATGGAGAAATCTGATGTTTTTATGTTTTTTTGACCTCCTTAACCTTATAACTATGAATGAAAAAATGCGAACTTTCATTTGAGAAGAAATGGCTTTAGCAACCCGTCTATTGTGTTTAGAAATCTCAGGTTTTGAGTTGTCACTCATTTTTCGATAAAGATTAGGTTTTCCTTAATATATGTGACTCTCTAGTGGGCTCCAGGAAAATACTCTGAAGTTCTTCAACTACAAACGTGGTCATGCTCTCCCCAAAAAGGAACTGGATGGGTCAACCCAATGTGAAGTTCTCAACCCTGATTCCGAATACCTTAAAACTCATTCCGTTGGCGATCTTCTTCTTCCTGATCCCTCGTGTGGCCAATAAATGGAATCATTTTTTTAGAATCCTTGGTGAATTTGGTCAGCTCAATCTCAAATGTCGTTAAAAGTTCAGATTGAGTGAATGCGAGCAGGCATTAGAAAGGAAGGTCAAGGAACAAACATTCTTGGAGGTTTTTACAATTGTTACAAATAAAGGGCTTACAAGATGGGCTAAATGTTTGATATCTGCCATCAAATTCTGGGTTCCTCGGTTGTATTCCGATCGTATTATTAGTGGAGTCTGCACATTCAGAAGTTGGATACATTTATGGCCAATTCTGGAAGTTTAGCTTTAACACATTTTATATGAAGTGCCTGGCTTTGAACTGCAATATCTTTAAGGTTTCTTTATGAATCTTGATAATTTACCAGACCTCTACTTCATCTATTCGCACTAAAGCTTTAGGGACATATCTTCTCAGCATTTATTGCCTTTTGTTAAAGTATCACTGAAGAAAGTCTCCTAAAGACCTTTGAGGGTTTCCAAAGCTCCGCGCTGCAGTAACATCTTCGAGGAACGTGCTTATCGATCAATTAAAAAATACGGCCGTCTGCAACACATCTACGGTAAATTAACCATGAGTGACATTAGAAGAAAAAGAGAATGAGCTGGGACTAGCCGAAGCTGTTTATTTGCTGGTAATTTTGCAGGAACAAAAGATGAGAACATCCATTAAAGGGACTCAACCAAGATGTTACATAGTAACGAGGCTAAAAAGCCAGCGTTAGAAGTAAAGAATGGGACCTATGCCTTGTGCAACGCAATATATATATATATATATATATATATATATATATATATATATATTGGCATATGGCTCCTGAATCTAAGACAAGACCAATGACTGATTCAGTTTTGAGACTTTACAGAAGTTAGACCAGGCAGACTAGACGAGGCAGAATGGGTCTTATCGGTCTGTATTGTTTTTTAAATTATGCCTAAATTGGGGACAAATTTGATAAAAAAAAGACAACCGACATCTTATATAAGTCATGTTGTATAGCAAAGTACATATTTTTCAATTTACTTGTATTTTGAATCTTTTTTTAGCTTCTCTTCACCAAAATACCCAATATTATTCTAAATGTCTGTCACAATAACCACGATTTACATGAATAAGCAGTTAATCATAAGATACCAAAGATACAGTATATCAGCTTTACTTTTTACCCCTCTGGAACTGAATAAGTTAAAAATGAAAAAAAAAAAAAAAAAAGGAAAAATGCTACTAAAGCACTAAAACCTCAGGTGTTCTCGCTCTCTCTTTTCCTCTCTCCAGATATATATATGGAATTACCAGCAATTATTTCAGTACATTGGAGATCTCTGCAGAACTATTTAATATGCTCATTTCATGCCCTGTCTCTAAAAGAAATTGAGTTTTATGAGCTTTAAAATGTGGCAGGTCTGCATCACTTTGAATTACTTTTTCGAATTGATACTTCAGAGAGTTTATTGGGAAAAATCAATAGAAAAAAAGTGGATTTTTCTTAGTGAGCTTGTACTGGATACACCAAAGATATCGATACATGCTGCTGAATAAATTATATTTTAATTCTACATGTCATTAACATATTTTTGAAATTCAAACTTTTAGTGCATTTATTAAATGGAAACTTTTGTTGGATTACTTACCCCTTTGGCATCAATAACTCCTGGCTTTGAATTAAATTTTACTGTCTTCAACCGTGCGCGTTCCTTCCTTTCCACCCTAGGATAATAAACTACAATTAAGCCATGGGTAATTAAGATATACATGATATATAACAGACGTTTTATTTTAAGCCAAATTTACATATTAAAATATATATATATATTATATATAAATATATATAATATATAATTAAATATATTAATTATATATTAATATAATTAAATATATTAATTTTAATATTTTATAAATTAAAAAAAATATTTTTTAATGAAAAGCCTAAATTCTATTGACATTTTGTATCATAATTCTCATGGCCCATCTAGGATCTTTGCATTATTTCCTCTCATCTCCTTCAAGATAGAGATATATATACACACTCACTGGCCACTTTATTAGGTACACCTGTTCAATTGCTTGTTAACACAAATAGCTAATCACATGGCAGCAACGCGGTCAAGACAACTCGCCGAAGTTCAAGCTGAGCATCAGAATGGGAAAGAATGGGGATTTAAGCGACTTTGAACGTGGCCTCAAAGCCTTGTTGATGTCAGAGGAGAATAGACAGATGGCAACAGTAACTCAAATAACCACTCATTACAACCAAGGTATGCAGAATATCACCTCTGAACGCACAACACCTCGAACAGGGAACTGAGGCTACAACTCGCACAGGCTCACCAAAATTGGACAATGGAAGACTGGAAGAACGTTGCCTGGTCTGATGAGTCTCGATTCCAGCTGCGACATTCAGATGGCAGGGTGAGAATTTGGCATAAACAACATGAACGCATGGATCCACCCTGCCTTGTATCAATGGTTCAGGCCGGTGGTGTAGTGGTGTGGGGGACATTTTCTTGGCACACTTTGGGCTCCTTAGTACCAATTGAGCATTGTTTAAACGCGGCAGCCTACCTGAGTATTGTTGCTGACCATGTCCATCCCTTTATGACCACAGTGAACCCATCTTCTGATGGCTACTTCAAGCAGGTTAATGCACCATATGACAAAGTTCATATCCTCTCAAACTGGTTTCTTGAACATGACAATGAGTTCACTGAACTCCAAGCTCAAGGGAGCCAGTCCCCCTCCAAAGACTCGCCACCCCAGACCAACAAACATATATACTGAATGATTAAACAAATATAACAAATATTTTAAAAGTTTGTTCATTAACCCCGTTCGTCCTTTTTGACGGGCCACGTCATGATAAAAGTAGTGGGCTTTAAACCATTTATGAGAACATTGTACGTTATAATAAGACCTCCTAGGGCAGTCTGCAGGAACCATCAATGAGCCCTAGACTTCCTGTGAGTATGGAAGCCTCATGTTTACACTAAATGTGGAGGCTCTGATAGTGAGGTAGAGAATGCTGCTGATTAGTCAATGACTGATCAGCAGCTTTAAAAAGTGCAAAAAGTAGTAAAAGAAAAAATATGATTGCTGCCTTTAACAATGGGTACACGAAGCAGGCAGCCAAATATGGCTTCCAGCAACCATACCATCTGCACATTGTCAGCTAAGATCTAAGCTATATATATATATATATAGTTATGTATATGCATATATTTAGTATATATGCAACAGTTAAGAGAGTTTTATATATGCAAAAGCTAAAGCACTTGTTTTAAATGTGATTTCACTTCCTACTTAAAGAAGATCTTTCCATCCTTCCATTTGCAGATGACAGGTTTGATTTAGCGTTCCGCTATTTACAGACACAGGAGTTTGTTACTTGTCAGACTTTCTGTTGATTTATGAGATGATCAGTCTCTAAATTATTCACTTTATAAGCGCCATGGCTCCTAATCTTTCATTCTTTATTTTTTTCTTTTATAAATGCGGTATCCTTTTTACATTCATGTATTAATTTGTCCTTGTTCCATTCTTGTAAACTAGAAGAGCAGAATGATGGATGGTATACAGTTGTTACATTGACTGAATGATTTAAAATATGTGTATCAACTTACTTAAATTACATTTAATGTATCTTATGGTGACAGATTATATTTGTTTTTTCACACATCAAATCCACAAAATCTGGGAGAAAAACACTTATTGCTGAAAAAACATGATCATTGTTCAGCAGGTGTAGTGGGCTTCTTTATCATTGAGTTTTTCTGTGACCCTGATGTTGTCCAGATATTGTCTTAAAGAAGGATGGTGAAATATGTATGGGGTTAAGTTCCCCAAAGATGTTCCCCTCTTTGTGTTGAAAAATGCATGATTAGCAACAGAGCCGGCCTTAGGCATTGTGGCGCCCTGTGCGGAATACTCCTCTGGTGCCCCCCCTCACTACTCCCCCTCTCTGTCCCTTCAAACTACCCCCCTCTGCCCCTTCAAACTACCCCTCCCCTCTGCCCCTTCAAACTACCCCCCTGCCCCTTCAAACTACCCCCCCGCCCCTTCAAACTACCCCCCCTGCCCCTTCAAACCCCCCCTCTGCCCCTTCAAACTACCCCCCTGCCCCTTCAAACTACCTCTGCCCCTTCAAACTACCCCACCTCTGCCCCTTCAAACTACCCCCCCTGCCCCTTCAAACTACCCCCCGCCCCTTCAAACTACCCCCCCCGCCCCTTCAAACTACCCCCCCCCGCCCCTTCAAACTACCCCCCCCCCCCCCCGCCCCTTCAAACTACCCCCTCTCTGCGGCACAGGTCGCACACCACTAAGGCCAGCCCTGATTAGCAATTGAATGATCTGTCTAAACTCAGGTTACCAATTGTTAATATTGATACATTGTAGAAAGCGGAGCAATAAAAAGCTCTTCTGTGGCTAGTTTAGTTACAGTGATACTTTAAAGCATTTACAGAGGTACCAATATAAAGAGGGGAAGAGAAATAATATTATTAACCCTTGTACTGCTGGCACAAATTAAATCATGTTTGAAAAAATAACCCTTGTAATGCTAGCGCATATTTTATTTTTCAGATAAAATGCACCCAGACTTACCCAGTACTTTTTGTGGCAGTAACAATAATAATTATTATCCACCGAATAGAGTGTAAGCTCTTCTCCTCCTGTACCAGTATGTCTTATGTGTGTTAAAGTAATTGTTAATCTCTATTGTGTGAAATATTATTATTATTACTGTTACATGTAATGTAATATATCACATGCAGGCACATGCGATTTACTACATGCACATGTATGCAAAGCAGCTGTAACATAAATATGATGATAATGTGATCTGATAATATGTAGCACTTTAAAAATATACCTAATAGTTACTGTATATTTTATCAGTTTATAGTTTGTATCATGGGGATCTGGACTCAGTTTTACGGCTTGTTTAACTCAACGGAACCTAATCGTTCAATTATTTTGATCATGTTTGGCTGCTAAAAGGATTTTGTCAAGGAGTCTAATTTCTAGAGCGCTCGTTAATTCAAGCAAATTATATCCAATTTTGTTGGACACCCAAACTGAAATGGTCACTTAATCAATTAAATGCACTTTAATGCATATGATCGCTGAGTGTCACCTTTAGATTAATCCCCCAAATGCATGGGGGGGATTGATAAGAATACCCCCTGTAGGTAAGTCTTTTTTTTGTATACCATACCTGTAAGTAATGCATACTAATTTAACACTCGGCTCTTTAAACCTTTGTCCAATCAGCTTGAATGTTTTTCTTACTCCTTTCTCAGAAACAGGAGACAAATCACCATAGAAACCAATATATCTGATGACACCTCCATAAATTGAAATATATATATATATATATATATATATATACTGTACAGTACTGTATATATATTATCATATTTAGTATATTTAACCCCTTAAGGACAATGGGCGGTCCCTAAACCCATTGAAAACAATCCATTTTGAGCCCGTACATGTACGGGCTTTGCCATTAAGGGGTTAATAAATAAAACAGATATTGGGGCAGTCACGATATACATTTGCTCTTTTCACGGTTCAGTTAAGCCATGTAGAGTTTCTTCCTGCTGTGTTACTTTCCATGGTGTTACATCATTAGCTTTGGAAACTAGATCTATCCAATTTTGCATTAAAAAAAAAGTCTAAAACAAGTTGTTTTTTCCTTCAATTTTATTTTTTTTTATTGCAATTTTACAAGGAACAAACACGAAATCAAACATAACACCAAAAGTATTTTATACAAGTTATGTTTATGCATAAAAAAAAATTAACTAAATCATAATTCTATATAAATGCTTATAATTGTATATATTAAATGCTCCCAGCAAAGGCTATCAGCTCTGACAACGCTGTTTATGTTGACGGCCCATATTCTTCCGTTAACCATATAATTATCTGTTCTTAACTGTTTTTACTAAGAACTATTTTTTTATTTCAAAAATCAAGCACAAGCCCTCCCAATGTAATACGGAAAAGTATAAACACTATTTTGCTTTTTGCTTTCCGCTATTATATTTTTTTCTCAAAATATTGTTTATACTTTCTCTTTTCTCTTTTATTGGCTGATCCAAAAAAATCCAGTCACTCAAAATGTCAACCTTGTGTTGTTAAAGCATATGGAGAATTAGAACATTTTCGAGACATAATAGAATAATCAGTATCCACACATATAAAATGTAAAAAAAAATTGGCTTGTAGCAAACAAATCTACTAATAAGCCCTGATAAAGAATAGCCTATTATTTAACGTACATGGTGGAAGTAGAAGCACATGACTGAGGTAGCGCCAATGCGTCGCCCTCTTTTACCCCCCTTCCCAAATAAATACACAAACACAAAGTAAACAATATAATGCTTTATTATAGTCAACTTATGGAAAAATAAGGCCACGGTGCAGTCCGCTTTACGCCTTCCACACCGTGACACAGATATAAATAACTTTATTAATAGAAAATAAACTTTATTATGTAAACACCATATAATAATATAGCGATGCACGTGCCGCACCACCCGACTTACTTATGACACGTGCAAGCCTTAAAACTAACAATTGTAAACCAAATGTACAGGTTACACATCGTAACCCTAAATTGTAAACAACGACTGAAACTACCGAACCGGCTGGCACAGGCGTAAAACCGTAAAACCGTAGAGACCACCGGCGTCCCCTGCACGGCAGCCATTGTCACGGCTAGGATTCACCAAGGCACAAGCCCAGGGAGTGTCCTGCACTTAGGCCGAGGGCCTGTGCACCACGGGTAAAACCACACCTAAGGTGGTTAACCCTTGCTCTATGCCAGCTTGATAACCAACCGCCAAGGAACAGACAATTAAAAGAAAAGAGAGGGGTGGGAGGTAGGGAAAGCTTTTCAGGTCAATTGAAAAAGTGACCTAAATGGGGTGGGCTCCCATATATATAGTGACCCCCACCCCTAAGCACAGTAGGATGATTCACACCTATCATAGTCAGCCCAGGGCCGTCAATCAACATAAACTGACAGCCCCCTGAGCTGACTCAGCAGAATTTCAGATAAACAGGAAAACGGGAGGGGGGAGAGGGCTGCCTGTCGTCCCCTCAGTCATGTGCCCTTCTTGCTCCATACTCTCGCCTGGGGCTTTCTGAAACAGCTTTAGCTGCTAAATCATGCACTTTGTGCTCTTCTGAACATTGTTGTGATTTGGCTGCTAAAGCCGTGTCTATGCTTCTACTGCCACCATCATAGAAAGCTGGAGCTCCAGCTGGTCCTTGTGGGTGAAGCTCACGCCTGGTAGGAAGAACCATACAGAATTATCATAGCGCTTATAGAATTTTGGGAACGACGCTTCCTAACCATTGTGATTTGTGTGTAGAGTAGCGAGGCGGTAAGACCTCCAGAGTTGGAGGTCTCTGGAGGTCTCCATTCAGACCCGGCAGAATGGAACAGGTTTTATCTGCTGGACCGTAGTTGCAACACAATGACAATGACCATTAAAAAGAACCATTGAATGCCAACCGAGCAGCACGGTTGGCCCACGAAACAATTCGCCCAGGGCCGGCCCTATAATGGGGCAGACTGGGGCAATTGCCCCAGGCGGCACTTTAGAAGGGGCCGCACTTTGCCGCCCCAACGCTTTTTTTTTTTTTGAAGCGGAGGAGAGAGAGAGGGGCACCGAGTGGTTTTCGCTTACCCGCTCGGCACCCCTCTCTCTCTCTCCTCTGCGGCGAGTCTCCCTGTTCGGTCCCGGTGCCGGCTTGTAATGCAGAGCGCCGGAAGTGATGTCAATTTCCGGCGCTCAGCATTACAAGCCGGCACCGTGGCAGAGCAGTGAGACTCGCCGCAGGACTGTTTAAAGGTAAGTACCGGGGGGGATCGTAGATTATGGCGTCGGCGAAGTTTAAAATGCCGCCCCCCCCCGGCGTCGGCGGGGGGGCGGCGTTTTAAACTTCGCCCCAGGCGGCGTTAAGTCTTCGGCCGGCCCTGAATTCGCCTGTATTATTTTTTTTAATTGTACCACTGACTATGTCACAGCTGGAATTGGAGGGTTTAATAGCATCCAAGTTAGACTGTCAATGAAGATTTCTTAATTTTTGTGAGGTTATGACTTCATTATAACATTTAAAAAAAAGCGAGCGACTTGCCCTGAATACATGATGTTATTTCCTTCGGATATAGCAGAATTAAAATGTATCTCGCCCCAACCCTCGCCACCTACAAGCTAATGTATTTTAATACTTATCGTTGCTAAGCACTCCGATTTTTTTTTTTTGGTTGCAGACTGTAATTACCATTTGTACTTGGAAAATAGTCTGTCTTGTACCTTCAGCTAAGCCTTTTCAAG
The DNA here is from genome assembly GCF_027358695.1 of Spea bombifrons. NCBI lineage: Eukaryota > Metazoa > Chordata > Amphibia > Anura > Pelobatidae > Spea > Spea bombifrons. The sequence goes on along the minus strand of NC_071088.1, from coordinate 134,702,799 downwards.
TATTTATGATGTTTTTGTCTTTATGCATAGAAATTTGAATGAGGTTTCTCTTCTTTCTTATTACGTTGGGCTCAGCGAACAATACAAATCATTTACTGTCATTATGAAAATTCATTTAAATGTTAACCTCTTAACGACAAAGCCCGTACGTGTACGGGCTCAAAATGCATTGTTGTCCATGGGTTTAGGGACCGCTCATTGTCCTTAAGGGGTTAACATTTGCTTCTGCTGCCTAATGTTAGCAATTTAACCGCACTGCTGTTCAGTTTTTGATAATCATTAGCTAATAGAGTATTTTCTGGTATATTTTTAATCCCCCCCAAGGACAGACAACCTCTATCATCACAGCTTCTGTGGACAACAGCTTCGATTTAGTCAGTACACCCCATGAATAGTTAATTGCTAATCATTGTGCTAATTAATTAAATTTAATTATTTTAGCTATAATTTTAGACCACGACGCGAGAAAGTAAAAGACGAAGGGGGGGGATTTGACTCAATTAAATCTAATAGATTTTGATCAGTTGAACAATGTTTATACAACTGCTGTTCAATCATGTGGTTTAACCCCCTGCGTGCTGGAATTGGGACACATCTTTCGTTGCGGGAGGCCAGTACATTTTTCATAGTTTTTATACAGTTATAGTTCGGTGACATCTATATGAGCAGTGCATATGATTGCATAATTTCATTGTAAAGATAAGGAGAGGGCTCGCACTTTCTGGCCTTGGAGGGTAGGTAAAGCTAAGTGGCCCCACTGGCCCTTTGCACCGCTCAGGTAACTCACTTACGTGCTAGCACACATACATACACACACACACACACACACACACACTCTCACACAGACACACTCATACACATGCTTACACTAACACATAATCTAATACTCATTCAAACATACAAACTTACACACTCATTCTAACACACATGCCCTCTCACACATTCACATTCATGCTAACACAGATTTACACACATTCATGTTGACACACACTTACACATACACACTCATGCACAAACACTTACACATACACATGCTAACACACAAACACATTCATGCTAACATACATTTACATATACACTGACTCTATACATATTAATTCACTCACTCTCTTACTCTCTCACCCCTTGCCTCTTTATATCACTTGCAGCTGATATATAAATAACTTACTGTAATGTTTTCTACAACTTCTACACTGGGAGGGAGGAAGATGGGAAAGGAGACAGAACCCTTTCAGTGCCATCACGTGGTTGACGCTCATGGTTCCACTTTGCTAACCAAGTATTACATGAAAGGGTTACATGTTCCTCAGCAAACACCATTTGCATTCATTATTAGAATTATACTAGCAATTCCGGTGTTAACCCCACAGAGATCCACACTTACATCATGCCGTTTTAGACACGATCTGAAGTGGACTGCACATTTCTAAAAAGAGATTTCTATATGAAAATAGCACAATAAATAAATAAATAAATAAATAAATAAGGGACACATTATTTCATCTTATGTCTTAAGTGATTATTTCAAGCTGTAGCAATGAATTTAGTCGTGATTTACGGAAACAAAATTCAGCAGAGAAGTAAAAGATGCAGGGACACCGGTCCCTTTGGTAATTCTCTGATGCCCCAGATCATCTTCTTACATTTAGTTTTCTTTCTAGACTTGGTGATTGCATGACACGCATGATTTCGGTTGTAATTTCTTACGTGAAAAAAGACAGCTGTTGGTGTACACCGTCATGCCGCAGACAATTAGGGGATTCATTCTCGGGAAAACGTCATTTTATGCAAATTAACTTTCTCCCAGGTAATATTGATCCAAATTAAGCCAGCATCAATAGCCTTCCTGGTGACACCATTTGCCCAGGCAAAAGTGTGTGTGTGTGTGTTGGGGGGCATTAGTACAACATTTTCTTTTTTTGTGTATGTACAGTTGTACATCAATGCAATTAAATGTAAATATGTGCTTACTAGGTACTGAAGTCGGGAAGGACCGATGGTTTTTAGAGGCCCTAGGCAATAATTAAGGGGCAAATCTCAAGCCCATGTGCCCCCCCCTGCAGCACCTGGGATATATAATCTGGACACATAGCCATAAAATGGTTTATAGCCTATTTGGTGCTAGAGATTCTGCAAATTTCTCCTCTGCACCAAAAGCACCTCCGTAAAAATTAACCCCCAAATTAGCAAACAAGCCAAAAAAAAAATGAAAACAGCCACCGAAAGTCCACAGGTTTGCAGGCTATTCTCTCTCCATGTAATATGCTGCCTCTCTGCTGCAGCCGGGACTTCTAACGGAGAAATCCTGGTGCTCCTATTACCCCCTACTGCTGGGGTATATGAACCGTGCAAATATCGGGGGCCAGCAAGAGTTTTTAAGTGGCTTTTGCCAACCGGATGTCGGTGGTCACAGAGAGGACTAATAAGGATCATGTTGAAGGAGCTCCACTGTGTCAGTGGGCTGGGTGATTAGACCCCAGGAACTCTAACATACCCAACCTAAGGGGCCAAACACGTGCACCACCGATTTCTACAGAGGTTGTTGGGGAGAAGAGTGGAGGCTGCTGGAGGCAAACATCATGGGGTGGAGAGGCCAGAGAGGGTGTATGTGACTGTGTATTTCGATTTATTTAATAAATAAACTATTATGTTATTATCGTTCTATCATATAATATATGCTGGTATTATTCCCTTTTTTTTGCACCTTCAGTGCAGTTTTATTGTGTTGTATCGCAAAGGTCCTGGTTAGGGAACATAACCTGCAATCTAGTATATATATATATATATATATATATATATATATATATTTATTTTAGATCCCTTGTGTTCACGTAGTCATTCATGCTCTTCAATGTCCTTGGATAAGATCCCTCACAAACACAGAGCATCAAGCCAATGAGCCGAGTGCACTTAGTAATTAGAGCCCTAATGGCTTGTATGACCTGTTTATGGGGTCGCACCCCCACTGCTCAAAGCAAAAATTCCAGGTCCTCCATTTCTCCCCGCTAACACATCCAACATGGACTCAGAGACCAAGCTATAAATTGGAAATGGTTTTATTTTATTTGTTTTCCTTCACTCACCAGAGCTTCAAACCACATTTATGTTATTCAACGTAAAAAGCACTAAATGAGAGCAATATCTATCATGAGAAAATTGGAGCAGCAATTTGGAGCAATCAGCATAAAATCCGATGTAGTATTTCAATGTTTTACTCATAATCTGGCATGTGACTCAAGAAAAAAAGATCCAAAGATTAGTCTAAAACCGGTGCTGATCCAGGTATTTTTTAACATATAACGGTAATTCAACTTGTAACTTTAGTCAAATTACCGGTCCCAGATATAGTTCCAATATCTAGAAGATGTAGGGAACAAATCTAGAACAGTTTATAACCTAAATATTAAATCTCACGTAACCCCTGATAAATCTCCATACTTTTAGAAAATATATCACAATTATACATATTTTATTTAATGGGAAATTTTAGGTAGACAATCAGAATAACACAGTTAAATCTTTTATTTCTGAAACATCCTTTATAGAATACATATTTTAAACTGATGAATATTAACATTTTTTTAATGTATATTTTCCCATCTGTACCATCCTTATGTCATTTGATCATCGTAATAATGAATGTAAATTGAACCTTAGATTTTTAGATGGAACACTACTCATCGTCTTCATTAATATTTAGTATGGTGCCCTGAAAGGGTGATTTTTGCATTTCTGTGCTATTGAATAATAATTTTACAGACTTGGGTTGTTTATTCTTGGGACAGCAAAAGGCAATCAAGTAAAGACTAAGGCACCAAAATGTCCAACATGGGCCTTTACAGAAATGCAGGGGGCCTGTAATGCCTTCCCAAATGCCCGGGTTACTTCTTAATTAACACAGTTGGTTCTGTCTGGTAGACCAATTGATCTGCTTTGGTGATGCCAAGATATAAGGAGAGCCTCAACATAGTACTGGATTGTCATTGGGTTGGTGACCTCGGTGTCCACCATCAGAAAATTCAGCAAATGAATCCAGTACAAGGCAATGTATCGCCATATGGGCCTGCGTCAAAGGGGGTACTCTATATGACCTAGCGTGAGCTTTTGGGATATATTGGCTTTTGGGATATATTGTGATCCAGAGCTGGAAGTGGTACCATCTAGAAGCACAAGCTCCACTTCCAACAGATGGTCCTCACAGTTTAGTTCCAGGCTGAATATTGGGCTCAGCTCAGATTTCGGCTTTACCAGCTGGGCTCAAGCTCATCTTTAGCTCAGCCCGTGTCTTAATTCTACCATCTTGTTTCACCTTTTCCCCGAACAAAGTGTCCAAATACAGTATTGCCCAGGGTAAAACTGGATATCTGTTAATCCTCTATCTTAACGTATTTAGTTACCGAATATTCTTCCATCAATATAAAAATCACATTGTACACCTGGTTCTTCTTTCACTTTGTTTGAGATGATGACTGTTGATGCTCAGAATGTGTAGGAAACATTGGTCTGTGTGTGATAAGCTCGGTCACCTTGAAGCTTCCTAGATGACATGTAGCCTGAGGTTAGGTTCCTGTAAAATGCAGCGATAGTTGAAAAGTGATAGTAGCGGGAGAAAAAAAAAAGTGTCTACCTGCATCTGAAATATCAGTGACAATGCTGACTCCAAAGCATAATGTTGCTCACCTACCTCAATGTCGCGTTGACAGATTTCTATCTGCAATAATGAGCCAATAATGTGAATCTTTAGGTGCTTTTGGAATTTATACTCTCTTTTATCCATAGTAAGTGTGCAATGGAACAAATTAAGGGCTACCAGTTTAATACTTAAATGTAGTAGTAATTCAATGTGGCATACACAATGTACAGCACAATGTACAGCACAATGTACAGAAAACCTTTGATTTTATAAATTATAAAATATAAAACAGATAATATAATATATATAATCTAAAGTTGATTGCAATTATTATGTATAAAGGGAGTATTGGTTATTCTGCCCTATTATAACAAATATTTGTATTTATACTTACCTTTCTATGAATTCTTGAAGTTAAATATTTATATATTTATTGCATTCAAATTGGTGCAGCCGTTCTTTAGTTATAGTAGTTAGAATATTAGGCTTTTGTCTTGTGTAACTCCTCCCCCAGGTGACGCTAGTGAAAGGCGGGAGCATTCATGTGTACACTTCCTGTTACACGCGATTGGCTTCTGCCACTCCCACTGATTTCAATAGGGGTGCAACTAAGTGTGTGCAGGAACTATACTTCCTGCCTACAACTCCTTGGACTGTTCCATTGAGATCTCTATTGCTTGTTGCTGAGGCCACGTTGGCTACTTAACCCCTTAATGACAAAGCCCGTACATTGTTTTCAATGTGTTTAGGGACCGCCCATTGTCCTTAAGGGCTTAAGGGATTAACCATGCCCATGTTTATATAACAATACTTTTAGTCTACAATAAGGCTTAACAAACATTTGCACAAAGGAACTGTAGTAGTCTTGTGTTATGTAGAATCTTGTAAAGTTCTGACAGTGCTCTGACAATCATCTCTTTCATCCGAAAAATAAGAGAACCAGCTTGTGCAGAAAAGATCTACGCTTTAAACGGCAGTTGATATAGAATATATAGTTAAGGGTATTGTGGATCGGCCCTTAGATGCCTTTTCAAAGTCCCTTTGTTTCTATACTAAAAAAATTCAAAAGTAAATTCAAAACTTGGCAAATTACCGTATTTGCTCGATTATAAGGCAACCCCCCCAATTTGAAAATGAATTTAGAAAAAAAAGAAAAAGCCTGAATGTAAGACTACACTGTAAGAAAAAAAGTTTGCTTAGTAAATATTAATAAACATGTAAAAAAAATCATATTTAATAAAAAATGATTGAGAAAAATGCATTTTTTGTTTCTTTTTTTTGCCAACCTGCCCCCCAGTTATGCACATCTGCCCCACAGATGCTACTCTGCCCCCTTAGATATGCCTTATACCCCCTATATGCCACTCTGCCTCGCTGATATGCCACTTTGCCCCCTTTTATACCACTCTGCCCCCAATACTCCCTATACCTCCTATATGCTAGTCTGCCCCCCAGATATGCATTATACCCCTCTATGCCATTCTACCTGCCTGATATACACTTGGTGTCACTGTCGGTGCAATGGTCAGGTGTCCCAATACTTTTGGCCATATAGTGTGTATATATTAATAACATATTAAAAGGTAAGCTTATTTTTGTGCTTCCTGTGTTCTGATTCCAGATTTATGGATGCCTGTAAAAAAAAAAGATATTACCGTACCATGTCAAGAGTGTGGCTTAATTAATCCTCTTTCCGAGAGCGCTGACAGATTTGATTTTTATTTTTGTTGGAAAGGTTTAGGCACCCTACCTGGCAGAGATGAATTTAATCGCAAAAAACGAAATCTTTTCTGACAATATTACAGTGCGTTACACAAACACATCGACGCCGGGGGTAGAATAGTCTCTCAATCTCTTTTTATGGAACACTTCGCTAAAGAACAAATAGATTGGCGGTCATATCCTATAATAGCAGAACTCTGACATCAAGAACTTTAAGAAAGACAGTATTGTGAGATTAGTTGAGAACCTTCCGCCTTTATGGTTTGAGGGGAAAAAAAATGTTTCGGTTTTACCCTACGAATAGAGTTTAATTCTCACTCATGATATAAATGGATAGGAATCTATGATGCTTGGGAAGACGGTTAATGTGCCACCATATAAGCAATGGGTTCCCATGTTCCACCACTCCCAACCAATGGAATTACCAATGAATCGCATATGATTTTCTATAGATAGGTGCATAATAATGCCGATCTATTCCGTGTATCTGTTACCCAGTTAATCTGGCCACAGATAAAAAAAACCTTTCCAAAATACTATTGTTATTTTGTCACAACCTACCCCAAAAAGGAGGCTTGATTTGAAAGTCAGAAAAACCATACCTATTTTTGGTAGATCTATGACAAGTTTTATTAATTACAATTGTTTATTTATTTAGTAGCTGTCAGGCTCAGTTTTGTAAATCATTAAAATTGTTTCCCAAAAACCATCTGTTTCCTGATACTGTTAAATACTTTTAACCCCTTAATGACAGAGCCCATACATGTACGGGCTCAAAATGCATTGTCTTCAATGGGTTTAGGGACCGCCCATTGTCCCTAAGGGGGTTAATATGTTAATGATGGCAGAACAGCGAAGCAAGCAAGAAGGCTCCGGTAAGAGTTTTGTTGAAATATGTTAATTAAGCCATAACATATAATATTCATTTAAGCTACTCAATAATTTAAAAAGAAAACCCTGACCCAACAGTAGCCGGTCCATAAGGTCTGTATGAAAAATCTATAAGTACCGCATTTGCTCGATTATAAGACAAGGTTTTCTTCAGAGCAAAAAGGGTAGTCTTATATTCAGGTTTTTTTCTTTTTTTTCTAGATTAATATTCAGATTTTGAGGGGGTCGTCTTATAATCGAGCAAATACGGTCATCTGAAATGGCTTTCTTTACTTAATCTCAATCAAGATACAATTTGTACATGTAACATGTAATTAATATCATTTTGGAGGTCACTAGCTATACTATGGTAAGAAAAAGAGACTAATTGCAGCGTTTCTCAGTAACCAAAATGTAGAATACATATTTTTTTATATTATATATCCTTAGGTTCGTACTTGGTGCATAAGTTCTCGGCAGCTTCAATAGATCTCCAACAAACATTCAATGTTCAAACATCAAAAGCTTTCTATGAGGACCCTCTCTTTGTGGTTCATTCTCTTTTCTCTTCATTAAATTGACTTTGTATTCTTCCAGATTTAAAGCTTTCCTTCTACCCTGGAGCTGAAATTGTCCTAACATTTGGCACAATGTTTTTTTCTGATAGAAAAGATGGAAATCCAATTCTATGTAATGCTATACATATAATATATATATATATATATATATATATATATATATATATATATATATATATATATATATATATATAATATATACATATATATAATATATGTAACAAGTAAGACAAGCTGATTTTAACAGAAAGAATATCCATCTATAAATCTAAAGCCATGGCATCAACCAAGACCATCATTGAGTCTTACAATGCATCAAACGGGGCACCAGATGCTGCCTATCAATGAATATTTTCATCATTCATACACTCAGTATAATTTCAATATAAAGCATATATGAGCTCTAAGGATACCTTCGTTTGCTGGGGATGACACCCATCTCCTCACTGTCCCCATCCTCTGTGACTCTCCTCGCTTGCCACCACTCATCGTCGGAAGCGTTGATAACATGAAGGATTTCCCCATATTTGAAGCTCAGCCCTTGGCTAGGGAGACCGCTGTCTTTGCTTTTATCGTAGTCGAACATGGCTCTGTAGGGAATAAAAACAGGAAATCATTGCATAAATTTTATATTGAGACAAATAATATAATGTACGGAAACGCTCACAACATGCAAACTGTGATGATATACCTATAATGCCTTTAACTATACTAAGATATCAGTAGATATATCGCGCGGTCAACCGCAGGCCAGATAAAGTGCTGCCCTGCAGTATGCGGGACATGTAGACTCATGGAAGGGAACCAATGAGTCAGTTATATGGTCAGTAATATGTAGAAATGTCAAGGAAAACATGGCCGATGTGGTCACCCTACCCTACACCTTCACAGTATCAGGACAAGTTGGGTCACTTTTGTCATTCTGTTTTGATTTTTTGCTATCATCAGTAGAATACAGAAGCCATTCCATAATAAATTCCCCCCTGTCTACCCCTATAGCCAGCTCCATTCCTGTCGTCAGGAACCGACTTTGTAATAACTGATGAATTTCGTTGTGTCACGGCTCTGCCAACCTTATTTATGCTGCTTCTTATTTCGGCTTTCAGGATTACCATATGGAATGAGCCTTGTTTATTTTTCCTGCTGTCAATTAAAAAGCATTTACAGATCTGTCCAACGCCGTTCTTTTTGGAAGCCATTCTTTCAGCAGAGCATTAGAATAACCAACAAATAATTATATTTATGAGTCACCGGGAAAAATGTTAATTATTTGCCTTGAAATCTGCTGCGTCTGCCGCCACAGAGGCCAGGAGATGGATTGTTCTGTAGTATAATGGAGGTTTTCATATGGCTGCACACCCAACATTAACATACCTCCCATGTGTCCCTGTTTAGGAGGGCTAGACTCATTTTGGGACCCGATTTCTTTGTTCCCTCTTTTATCCCCCCATGTTTTTGTTGTGTATCACAGTATTCCAGAGCTACACGTAAAATATGTTTAGAAATTAGTTATTATAAACTGTTTTTTTATATATATAGCCTGTCATTTAGTAAGAGTTCAATGTAAAAAAAGGGAAGAATTAGGGAAAAAACTAACTTTTGCAATTTTACCTAGGATTTCTTCTACAAGATAGGTACCACTGATAAAATAAACCCCTGGTTTATGTGTAAGAACATCCCCTGTGTAGAATAATACCCCACATGGATATATATTTTATTTATTTACATTTACATACTACAATATTTATTATTATTATTATTATTATTAAACTTTGGATTGGGGTTTAATTTTTAAAGAACAAACATTTTAAGGTATATTGGTAGTGGGAGGGGTATGAGGTGTTTGGGCACCTATTTTTTATGTTATTTTTTTATATTTTTGAAAATATCTAATTGTCTATTTTTTAAAGTATTGTTTGAACAGAGAGAACCTTTTCACATTTAATATTGTTTCTGGTGGGGTCAGGACTGACACAGCAGGCAGAGAATGCCAGAACTTCCATTCAGGCATTTTCCGTTACCCCGGTGTAACCGGATCTGCCAGCGGCAGACCCCAGGCTTTCAAAATGACACCCTGCGTGTACCAGCGGGAAATGCCCTAGCTGTTGTAAAAACCATAGGACATACTATTATGTCCTCTGTCACCTACAGCATGTTTTAGCGGACATAATAAAACGTCCAGTGTCACAAGGGGGTTAAATAGCCGCACCAGCATAGTTGGGGGACCCAGGGCAAATTTTCTGTGCACGTGCAGCAAAGTACACAGTTTCATTGTTACTTGCAGTGAGTAGAGCTGTACGTCAGTCAATCGCTCATGGCTCTACTGTTTCAGAAATATTGGTAAAAACTGAGATCTAATACTCACCAAAATGAACAATTAAACAGATATCTTACATGATGGGGTGTATTTTATAACAGCAGAAGCTGGTGGTGTACGGGACGTACAATGCAATACAGCCAAAATACGTATAATCGGGAACTGACCATATCACATAATCACACCACAACATGCGCTGTGAGGACGGTTTAATGATGTATTAAATGAATATAGAAACGGTAACTGTTCTGGAAATAGGAGACATCAATCAACATAAATTATGAGGGACACGTGTTTCTAACTGAGTTGGATTAGATATTAGAGTAATAGTGGTAAACCTGGGATCTCAGCCAACTCAATTAGAAACATGTGTCTCTTCTTAATTATATTGCTTGAAGTCTACTATTAACAGAACTTGAAATGGAAAGTTATTGTGTCAGCACTGAAAGGGTTAAACACCCTTGCTAAGGTTTTATATTTGGTTGACTGTGCATAACGGTATCTCTTAATGAGAAAAAATAAAATAAAACACAAATTGAAACAACAGAATTATATTTTAATATATTTTAATTATATATTTTAATATTATATTTATGCGTAGGGAATGACGTAGAGTAATATTTTATTATATAAAAATGATATTTTATTATATGACCTAATTGTAATTGCATAGAACGTCAGATATTTGTGACGTTGTTAATTCCATTGTTCTAGACCTTTTAACTGTTAGATTGCAGATTGTTACATAATAACCCCAGGCTGTTCTGTCCTCCATATCTTTGATTCTCATAATTCTAACTTGATATATGGTTTCCATGGAAACATTCAAAGATGCATTGGTTGCTATGTGAATAAAAATGTAGATATTAATAGAGGTTTCAAAGCGTCTTTTCAAATGTTCAGAATTCACTTTCAAACTTAGGTGGATGTTTTAGAAATTGAAATCTAGAATAGTTATTTCTCATGTGAGGGCAACAAGTCCCAGTAGTCAGGGCCGGCCTTTGGGGTGTGCGACCTGTGCGACCGCACAGGACGCCACACTCCAGGGGGCGCCGCCGCCGCCGGGACCTCCCCCGCCGCTGCTGCCGCCGCCGCCGCCGCAGGGTCCTCCTCCTCCGCCGCCCCCTCTGCACCTAAATGAAAACATGGTTTTTTTTGTTGTTGGTTTTTTTAACTTTATTTAACAACCTCCATGTTAAATAAAGTTTTTTTTAACCTTATTTAACATGGAGTAGGTTAAATAAAGTTAAAAAACCAACAACAAAAAAAAACAACAATGTTTTCATTTATGTCCCGGGCAGGGGCGCCGAAAGGGTTGCTCATGAAGTTCTCAGCAACCGCTCGACGCCCCTTACTCTCCGTGACTCCGTCGCAGTGCCGGCGCTCAACATGAAATGCCGGCAGGACTCCTCAAGGTAAGTTAGGATAAGGAGAAGTAGCGAGAGCAGGGGGATAGTTTGAAGGAAGGGGCAGGGGGGGTAGTTTGAAGGGGCAGAGGGGGGGTAGTTTGAAGGGGCAGAGGGGGGTGTAGTTTGAAGGGGCAGAGGGGGGGTAGTTTGAAGGGGCAGGGGGGGGTAGTTTGAAGGGGCAGAGGGGGGGGTAGTTTGAAGGGGCAGAGGGGGGGTAGTTTGAAGGGGCAGAGGGGGGGTCGTTTGAAGGGGCAGAGGGGGGGTCGTTTGAAGGGGCAGAGGGGGTAGTTTGAAGGGGGGTAGTTTGAAGGGGCAGAGGGGGTAGTTTGAAGGGGGGGTAGTTTGAAGGGGCAGGGGGGGTAGTTTGAAGGGGCGAGGGGGTAGTGAGGGGGGGCGCCAGAGGAGTAGTTCGCACAGGGCGCCGGAACAGCAAAGGCCGGCTCTGCCAGTAGTCCTAGACTGAATTGTGAGGACTCTATCACTGGCTACCAAAACAGGACACTATGTGCAAAATAAATGTTCCGCTGCACTGTGCCCAATAATACTTTAGAATCTATATTGCTTACATATATGATGTTTCGGCAAGAATTTACCACAGATCCTAAAATCATTGATGGTGGTACTACCCCAAGTGGTGGCAACATCACCCTTGATCTCATCACGTTCTTGCTTCTGACAGTGAAATGACTTTTCCTTAAACCTCTATTGCGGTTTATAATGCCGCAAAGTTTCTTCATTGCATACAGGAGTGTGAATCCCATCATCTCCTCTCGCCCTCCTGCACTAGGAGGACATCGCAGGAGTCACCATCACAGGTGGGATCGGTGGGACGCGTGGAGATCTGTCTCTGAGAAAGCTCTCGTTCCTTCCATCTGTTTATACAAAGACCGGCACTGAGTTATGAAGTTACAACAACCCTTTTCCCTTTATCCATGTTACCAAATTTACTTATCTGGGACTACTGAAGAGTGATCTTCACTGTCTCCGACCCCCCAAATATTAACTCATCACAATTCTCTTGTAGTGGCTTAACCAAGGGTGGCAACCAATTGGTTTTACTAACTGTACTTATTAAAACCATCAAGTGGTCTTAGGATATTCAGAACAAAGTCACCTGTGTTCAAGCAGGGATTTCGGCTGTGATATAATTAGGGTGTTCAGATATCATCAAATAAGAATAGAATATAAAGACATCTTCAGACTGTCATCTTGAGAACCTGTCCATCTACTTCAACAAAAACACCGAATAACCCCGAAACTCAGTTTTAAATCCCAATGGTTCCGAGTTATACTGACTGCGGATCAGTGATCTGCACAAACACTGATCTTTTTTTAAAATTCCATAAAAAAAAAATATTTTTGCAACCAAACACAAGGTTAAACAATAATTATTGTTGTTTCAGGCCTGCTGGATATAGAGCTTTGCTCGGGACGCATCCATTAATAATCCGCAGCGAAATTAATTATGTGTAACATTTGCACTGCAGAGATGTTTGTGCTGTTCTAAGAAGACAATAAATCTCCGCAGAGTAACATTTGTGAAAAAGAAAACACAGGCTTTCTATTTAAAGCCGCCCAGACGTAACCTCGTTCGCGGGGAACAACCTGCAGCAAATTAAAGTTCGCTCTGAGGAACGTGGAGTGGAAGCGGCCTGCAAAATGAAGCCGAGCTCGGTGTGTCAATCAACATCGGAGGATCTTTATTGTTATCTGCTATTTTTATTTCCGCAGTTAGTCCTACTTCAGAAAAGCAAGGAATAAGGAGAAGGGGTGCGAGTCTTTAGGAAAACTAGGTTTTTCAGCGGCCCTCTACAAAAATATCTCAGGAGGACCCATCGTAAGTACAATTGGTGAAAATTGACAATTCTAATAAACAAAGAAACATAGTAGTTATTACCATTTTATATATTGTCATATACCCTACCACACCGTTTGAGGGGGCTTTTATACAAATAGGGCCCTAAGCAGCTGCTAAATCTACTAATATGGTAGTTCCACCACCGACTGCCACCCATACGACCGGTCTGGGCTCTTTATGCATAACCCTAAAGTAAAACTGACTTATATTATGTTTTAATCCGTTACATACCTCCCTTCATTTCAGTTGGCCCTTTGGGGTTGTGGTTAAAGGGGAGACAAGGGCTTCTATGAGACATTATTATTTAAGGCACTTAAAAATAATCCATTTTTATTACGTGGCCTAATTTATAAACCCATTAACACTCTTTCTGTACACATTATTGTGGCTTTTTGGGCTTTAGAACCCTATGATACTTTCATACCCAGCAAACATTCTAAGCACCTAGAAACGGGGGCATCAGGGGACGAGAGAGGGTCATGAGCATTTCTAAAGGAGGACAGTTGGGAGGCACCCCATGATAGCCTTAAGTCTTCCATTGGCTCATTAAGATGGAATCCAGCCAATCTGTGGTCTCCGGTTAATCTCTGGCTCCAATGTTGGATGGTGATTGGATGCCCAACTAAAGTCCTCTACCTGTAGTGGACTGCTTCTTCTGCAATGTTAAGACTAAGACTAACCATAATTATGTTTTTTTTTTTAGCCCAACTATAGTGTATTGGTCAAGGTAGCTTTTATGTTTTATCTTTTAGAGATATATAAGAATTCATACGTTTTACAATTCTATATTATTCATTTTATTAATTCTAAAAGTGTATGTATGTGTGTGTGTGTGGGTGGGGGGGTGAATCACATAATAGAATAATTATTGCTTGCATAATCATTTAATTATTAGGCTGGGTAATTAAATATATTTACATTGTCAGCAGTTACTGTTGAAAAATCTAGTAACTGGGTTAAAAATAAGTCGAGAATATTTCCCTTATTACATTAATATATAATGCTTATTTTAATCTATAAAGCTGTTTTTAATCCATTTTATAATATGATTGTTAATAGGTCAGTATCTATAAATTTGCATGCATGGAGTGGTTTTTTCCGCTATATGGTAGAATTTTTCGATTAAATGCGTAGACGGCAAAATAATGGAATACCTAGCAGACAGAGGACATTTGTACCGACGAGCATATAAAGCATTAATACAAATAAATCTGATTATTGGGGCACATTTATTAAATTCAACGTTTTCCACCTTCTAGAGACCTTCTCTTTACTTATTAGGTCAAACCTTAAAGTAAAACAGATAAAACCCACTCAGCCATCCATAACATGGTTTGCCAGGACACTGAGCAATTAGGCTGACATTTCAGCAAAGACTCTAAGAGTCAAAGAGATATTTGTAATTGTCTTTTGGGACAATGTTAACCCCTTAAGGACAATGGGCGGCCCCTAAACCCATTGAAAACAATGCATTTTGAGCCTGTACAAGTACGGGCTTTGTCAATAAAGGGTTAAAAATACATAGCAAGGGCTTTGTCTACACAATCTATATATAGTCTATATTTTATGAGCAATGCCTCGCCTGCTCCCTACCACTCACGAGTAACATAAACCTTCTTTTAAACCATCTAAGACAATGGTATGGAAGTTATCAACTAAAGCCACACAATAATAAAAGTAAAACATCTATAACAGAGATCTATAAATTCTAGAGATACCGTATTTGCTGAATTATAAGACGACCCTGATTATAAGACGACCCCCAAAATCAAAATATTAATTTCGGAAAAAAACAAAAAGCCTGAATATAAGACTACCCTATAGGAAAAGTTTTACTAGTAAATATTAATTCATGTAAACTATTTTTTCATATTTAATAAAAGCTATGATTGAGAAAAAAATATATTTTTTTATTTCCTTTTATTTGCCAACCAGCCCCCCCCAGTTATGCACATCTGCCCCCAGGCTTGCCACTCTGCCCCCAGAAATGCCTTATACCCCCCTATTTGCCACTCTGCCCCATGATGTGCTTTTTAACCCTCTATATGCCACTCTGCCTCCAGAAATGTCTTATACCCTCCTATATGCCACTGTGCCCCATGATATGCCTTTTAACCCCTATATGCCCCTCTGCCCCATGATATGCCTTATACCCCTATATGCCACTCTGGCATATAGGGGATTAAAAGGCATATCATGGGGCTGAGTGGCATATAGGGGGTTAAAATGCATTTCTGGAGGTATATATATATATATATAACTGCTAACAGCAATCACACTCCTATCAAGCCAAGGCAGGAACCTGGGGATGATAGTAGTGTGATTACAGCCTCCCTATGCCATGCTACCACCACCACCCCCCTTACACATCCATGCTATCACACACACACTCATTCACAAACATTTAAATACTCATTCATTCCATTAATCACACATACACACACGCTCAAACCCCCCACCCCCTTACCTGAACTGCAGATCTCTCACTGGCAGACTTATGCAGGGGGCCCGGCTGTGCGAGCAACTTCTCTGGCCCCGCCCCCAGAGGAAGGAGGGGGGAGGTAGAGTTATGTGAGGACTGTGCTAGCTTCCTGTTCTCCTGCTGCTAGAAGCAGAGACGCTGCTCGCGACCAAAGCCCGGTAAGCAGCTCGGCCCCAGCAGAAAGAGGTCTGATTAGAAGACGACCTCGATTATAAGACGAGGGGTATTTTTCAGAGCACTTGCTCTGGAAAAAACCTCGTCTTATAATCGAGCAAATACGGTATATAAGTAGAACAATGGATATCACTAAACCTCCTCACTTGCTCTACTTATACTACATGTTGTTATCTAGAACCATTTCATTGGACATTCCCTTTTACCAAATGAAGTATCTAAAGCGGCGTCTACAGATTTCAAAGAAAGAATGACATCATCAATACCATTAATAAAAAAAAACATTCCTACCTACATATCTTTTTACCTATAGAAGATGCAGAATGCAACTTGGAATGCGCTATAGAAGAAGGTTCTAGCAAAGAAAAATAAGACCTTCAGCAAACTTTATTTATTTCCCAGATGCCATGGAACCAGAACTCTGGTGATACTCACAAAGTCTGTTGTGAAGCATAAGCGAAGTTGAAGTTCCAGAACTTCTGAAGTACTACTTGTTGGCTGACCCTGTTCTATCACATCTCTATAAAACCATGCTGGCATGACGAAATGAGGTCCCTCCAGGCAGCTACCCAACCATCCTATCCAACATGTTTTCTATAAATAAAGCATTATGTATGTAAGTAAGACATAATTAATGTTTTTTTTTCCTTAAATGCCCATAATTATTTTATTTACCATGTGGCTACTCACCTAACCACTCTTCTCCTCGCAACCCAGGAGGCTTCAGGAGCTGAGAATACTACAGCGATTGCGTTACACAGCCTAATGTTTGACGGAATTGCGTAAATACTGACGCTGAAAATGGCGTCCAAAACTGGTGGGAGTTCGCCTTTAATTATGCGATCACATGTCAAATAGCGAATCAAGACATGAGACCCAATTTCTGTCTTCGAGGCGTGACGCTACTGCTATAAAGCTTCATTCCACTTAAGTGTGATTTGGAGATTGGGATATCAAATGTATTTTTGTAATGCATGCAAGCAGATAAATGAAATTATTTGACAAATGCCCGTGGAAATATTAACTATGGGTAGATAAGGAAATTCTAATTTCTTAGCAATTAAATAACAATCCTACAAAGATAACGCAATTTGGGCTGAACACAAATCCGTTTGAGCTGAATTTATATGCTACAGTGAATTTCGGAGATTATCAATGATAATGTTATTTATAAAGAAATTATGATGAGCGCTGTGCGAACACAATAGAATTCTAATTGGATTCCGTTCTGCTAGATGGGTCTGTACAAGGATTTGAGAAGAACAAGCCAAGCTTCCGTAATGGGTATTATACAAGGTATAAAATATAATGTTCAGAACTGATATGAGGTTTTTAGTACAGAATACATCATTTTTTTTAAAAAAAGGTCTATTTTTCCAGTACACTCAGATGCTTTGAGTATTTGTTGGGGAATAGTCTTCTTTGCCCAAATAAGCCATGTCATCTCACATACATTCCATGATGTTCATAGCTAAACTGTCACTTTATCCTCTACAGTGAAGTATTATATCAGGAATATAACTCCCCCCAACATATCAGGTGTCCAAATTAGAACACCTTTGTGGGAGCATGGTTGGAGGTGGGGAGGGTGGCTTTACCCAGGAAAGGCATGGCCATGGACAACATTAATCGCAGTTGAAGAGCTGAAATTGGCCAGGTGAGACCTGTTTTACAGCTCTCTGTGTCGGTCAGGAGAGATAACAGGATCTCCCCAACTGGCAATGATTCTCAGTGCCTTTAAAAAAAGAGATAGCTACCTGTGACAGCAGGACAGTAAAAGAAAACTGAGACTGTCCTACAAAAACTTGGACACTTCGGAGGTATGGCATATACCTCCAATAGCAATGTTTGTTTTCTAGATGTTGTGGACATTAATTACTTCAATTCCACTTTTTGAAGACCACCTGATATAGCATGGTGTTCTGGGAAGGCTTTCCTTCCCCAAACGGTTCCCACAAAGTTGGAAGCATAGCATTGTCCAACATGTCTTGGCATGCTGAAGGTGTCATATCAAGACATTTTGGACAATACTGGCCTCACAAATGCTCTACTGGATGAATGTGCAACAAAAAAATCCCACACAAACTCTTGTGGAAAGCCTTCCAAGAAGAGTGAAAGAGGGGAACAACTTCATATTAACATCTATGTAATTAGAATATGATGTAATCAAAGTCTCTGTTGGTGTACTGGTCAGGTGTCCCAATATTTGTGTCCATATTGTGTATTTTATTACCTGCAGCTGATGTTCTTGTGTACACCTGGACACAGGTAAGTCCTTAAAGAGAGTTTGTGCAAACTCTGCATGACTGTAGCAATTTTGGCAGTTTTTTGTTGTATGATTAAAGTGGACAGCTGAGTAACAGAGTCCTTTTTGGGGGGGAATATTGAGAAACAAAGGTCAGTCACAGTTTGATTTATTTTCAGTATTACTAGTCTAGCATTTGTCTTGCTACATTGATTTGGGTATCGTTGCTTCCTTGCTCAGTATTTATGTGACAATGATTTTCATGAATTGTGTCAATTTTGGTAGCAAAAGTTGTCAATAAACATGGCATTATTGCACCAGAGAGTTCTTTAGCTAAATGAACAAAGCCAGTGGCCTAATTACAGGGATCCCAATAAGATCTATAATTTTGCCAGAGTAGATATTTTATCCTGCTTCCATTGGCCCACGCACATTATGATGTCATAACTTGCCATTCCACAAGAGGACCCGAGAATGAGAGATCTTTGTTGAGGTGGCGAAGGTCTCTATTTAATGGAATATTAAGAGAAAAGCCCCATGACCCTCCTCTTTCACAGACAGTAAGACATGACGGAGCCAGGGGCCCAATGTTTTAAGGCATATCTGCAACATTGTAACACAGCTGATTACACAATTAATAACGAAACCTGTTCACTAAAAGCAGCAACTCAGTTCCTCTATCCATTTGAAAGATTAGGTAATGACTGGTTTTCCTTGAATGTTTTGCTTCATTTAGTTTCATAAAATTATATATAATATAATATTATATATAAGGAGATTTAAATAATAGATAACGAGTGCAGGGAACTAGAAGGAACGGACGTCTCTTCTATAGATCCAGGGTACACATGAATACAGAGAATAATAATACAGAGAATGTCTATTTTCCACAATTAACTCTAAATGCCATATTTACATTTTTTTTAATATTTTCAAAAATATTTTATAATCAGAGGAAGTGCTCCTCTGATAATAAAATAGTTCTCAAAATAATAAAATTTTAGAATCCGTCAAAATTCCTCCAGGTGGAAAAAAAAAATCAAGGCTCAATTGTCATGAAATTTAATTAACCCCTTAAGGACAATGGGCGGTCCCTAAACCCATCGAAAACAATTCATTTCGCTTTGTCATTAAGGGGTTAAAACCATTTTTTTAACCGGGGCTTCATGTTTTTCTTCTTGGTGAATAGCAGGGTATAAAGAAATAGGTTATTGGTGCTCTAACTCATGTGCACAAAAACATAAATATTGGAGAGCTATACTCACATACAAACGCCTTTTATGTTTAATAATCCGCCCCACAAAAAAATAAAGAACACAGTAAATTAAAAAATAAGGTTATTACCCATTTCTATATCAGGCACAAAAATTGGTATGGGCTGTCTGTAAATTGTCTATCTGAGCCACGGTTGCCTATGAACATTTATACCAGCCCTCATGGATATTGTTTTTTTTTAGGTATGGAAATAGAATAGACTTGATTTTAACATAAAAATAAATTGAAAATAAAGCAACATAAAATGCGGATCCATGTGCCCTTCTTATAATATATGAGTAACTAGTATAGTATATTTTAAGAAGTAACGTATTTTTTGATTATATAAAGATTGGAGAGGACATATCAATCCTAGCACTGATTCTGGAATTCATAAAAAGGTCACACTCTTCGTGTCCTCTCATGCATTATTCATGCCTTCCCAGATGCCTGCTGCTGTTATAATCCCTTCCAGTTGTCAGTTCACTGAAAGTGCCATGAATGTTAACATTTTACATATCATACATATGAATTCTTGGCTTGGAGGGCACTCTGTTTCATTAACGGCTTTACTCGTTTTGGAGGAATAAAATGTTTAAAGAGGACCTGTCATCTATACAGTTTACGGCGTGCTTAGGTACTTCACTTATCCCAATTGTCAATAGTATGTGACACATTGTCTTCCAATCAGTGTAATAATTTTAGAAATATTTAAACCCTAGTCAAGAAAGAAACACAGAACACAAGTCAAGTGATCGGTTGAGTTAACGGTTAACTTGCTGATCAAGCTCCACTAAGGAAACATGTCCTCACTCTCTAACAGTTGTGAAACAACTTGCAGATTCACCAATATGTGAGTTGTTGGCGAGGGCATGTGAGCACCTGCGACTTAAAATTTCAATGTGTACTCACATGTTCATACTCTTTAACTCCAAAAATTAAACACCAAAAAACAAATAATAATGAAACCTAGTGGGGGTCCACATTAACTGGGGCAGGGGTGTGATTGCTCCTTACTCTTCCCCTCCCTGTGCACGGTAAGGAGTAATTAAGTAACCCTGTGGGGTATACAGCCTTTTATATAAATAAATAATATAAATAAATATTATATATATATATGATCTTAAGGGAAGCACAGACCCTGAGTTGTGGCAAAAATCTATTGATTTCCCTGTTCTGAATTTGCTTCTTTTTAATCTTTATTTTTGTAAATTTAAGTAATTGAAAAGAAAAAGCAAAAAATATACAAAGCAAAAACATGGGGGGCTTAAAAAAATAAAAAAGGTAAAACAATATATAAGTACAATGTAGATATCCCAGGATATGGCATAACAGTATACATATACAGTATATTATAGGAGTATAGCATTAATGGCGCAAATAGCGAAAGGGAACATAATGTTAAAATATGCTGATTATAAAAATCTGATTATGTTCAATACAATAGTAACAAAATAATAGCTAACAAAAAAGCAGATGTTATCCTTGCTGGCCAACTGGCCCAGGATCCCCAAAAGCAGGACAATGGAGCAGCTGCATGGGATAGCGCCCAACAAACAGGACTGTCCCACGAAAAAACCAGTTGCTTACACTTGGGTCAAGTTTGGCCAAATCGCTCATTACATTACATTACCTTCATTTAAATACGACAGCAAATTCCATAGCACCAAAGGACGCAGTAAAATAAGTTAAAAAAACACACATACTGGAACAAAAGGAGAAGAGGGCCCTGATCTTGCAAGCTTACAATCCAGTCGGTGGTTGAGGGGGGTGGTGAAACTGTGGGAGAGGACTGCTTGAATGAGTTGATTGAATCAACGATGATATATAGGAATGGTTGGCCATGGGTGTAATAGGAGAGTTGGTACGCTTTTCGAAAAAGGTGGGTTTCCAGAGAGCTTTTGAAAGTTGTGTACGAGGAAGAAGGTCAGACGGAAAGGGGAAGGGAATTCCAGGGACGGGAGTTACAGAGAAGAGGTGAAGCACGGGTGAAATCTTGAATACTGGAGTGGGAAGAGGTAATGATGGTAGAAGAGAGAGCAAGTCATGATAGGAACAAAGAGGAGATAAGGGGTGTATTTGGATTGGAGGGTAGAGATATGGGGGGGCAGTCTTAAGGGCTCTGTAGGTCAAGGTCAGAAGTTTGAATTTGACTTTGAAGGGTATGGGGAGCCAGTGGAGCGATTGGCATAGTGGAGCAGCAGATGAGGAACGGGGACAGAGAAAGATGAATCTAGCTGCAGCGTTGAGGACAGATTGGAGCGGGAGAGGGGGAGACCGGTTAGTAGGGAGTTACAATAATCCAGACGGGATATCACAAGGGGGTGGATTAATACTTTTGTTGTTTCTTGTGTGAGGCATGGGCGGATTCAGGAGATTTTACAGGTGAAGGCGGCAGGATATGGTGGGAGACTGGATGTGAGGGATGAAGGAAGAGCAGATCAAGCGTGATACCAAGGCAGCGAGACGGTGATAGAGAATTGTGGACAGAGGGGGTGGCAGAATAACCATAAGGTCTGTCTTGCAGATGTTGAGCTTCAGGGTAATGGGACGGCATCCTTGAAAGCAATTCCAGAAAGACAGTCGGTGTGGCGAGTTAGAAGAGAATGCCATGAAAATGAAGGGTTTGTAGAAAGAGGCGGCGTTCAACTGTGTCAAAGGCTGCGGAGAGGTCCAAGTGTATGAGCCGTGAGAAGTGGCCTTTTGTTTTAGTGACAAGAAGAATGTTAGTAACTTTAGTGAGTGCGATCTTAGTGGAATGCTGTGGACGGAATTGTAGAGAGTCAAGCAGAAAGTAAAGTAACCCAATCAGACAACTCGCTCGGTGCTCTCTGTCCTGTGCTATCCAACTCACATTCACCAAAAGAGACTTTTGGCCAAAATCCAATCCCTCTTACAAATGTATCCAGTTACAAATCACAACAGCTTCCAATGTAATCTAACTAACCCTTACAAAGACCAGAGCTCCCATGTTCGGCAGTGACCTACGACACCCAGGGGTCTGCTCTCTGGAAAGGGTGCGTCACTTAGCTACGCTTGCGTTTCTGGGCTGAGCTGACATTCTGTCTGGTGATTAATAAACTGTGAACATGAGTCTGACAGCAGATGTGGGGGGTCAATTTAGAGATAAAAACTTTCAGAATGATTCACGGATGTATGGAATTCAACTAGAGAACTAAAGATTGTATATGATACACAAACAGATCTCATAAGCAGGAAAAGATTCTTTTAGGTCACCATACATGGCCTACTCTGGAGCCTAAATTAATTATTCTATTCTATGGAATCCAAAATATAATCATTTTAATGCAAATGTGGTCCTACCAAAAATCTATTTAGGATAGGAGTCTGATTCATAAAAAAAAGGAAAAATAAAAAACGCTAAATTGATCAATATTAAAAAAAAAAAAAATCCCCAGTTGGATCGATTTACATAAATTTAAATCTCTATAAAAGTAACAATAACATCCCTAATTAAGTCCGGATACCAGCTTTGTCTTTCTAATGCAGACAGCAAGCAAGCCATCCTGTATTCCCAAAGGGGATTCATAAATAATCTGGAGTTAGGTGGCGCATGCAGAACACGTCGAGGAACGCGTAAAATCCAGCCATGTTCTCATCCAACTCAATATTTACAATCTTTCTCAAGACACACTATAAACGTTGGAGAGGTTTAATAACCGTTTCTGTTATAAATGCTCAAATTTTGTCATTCTGTTATCCTTCCTTAAATCTTTCAAGTGCGTTACTACCGAGGAGAAATAAAACAAGTAATATGTTCTTGCAGTTTGCTGAAAAGTTTTTAAAAAAAAGTGTTACAAAATTTAATATTCTCTGAAACAAAATCTCAGAGAAAAGTCAATATTTGATATAATTCCCGTAAAATGTCACCATTTGTACAGTTGCTATACAAAAACTGTCCTTATGATCCTCATACTGAAAGAGTCGTGCATCTTGGTTACAGTGATGTATTACGGCCTATCCTGGTCGGGCGGTGGATCCTGGGGGTGGCAGGTCCAGGGGGGGGGCATAACAGTAGGGCAATTCGGACTGTAACTCCACTACACAACGGGCAGGTTAAAGGGAGCATCTCACTGGGCAGAAGTCGCCAAAGTCCTCCATTGTTTCCATATGACATCATATCGTGACACCATTCGTGAAGGACAGTTTGGTTGAGGGGATGGCGGATGGCGCTGGCAATTTTAATACCCCACTACTGGTTTAGCTTCGCCCCGACTACAGAACCGAGAGCCTGCTGTCATTGCCCCTGAAAATGATTACTTTTCCAGGCTGGATTTCTATGGCGAATACGATAGAACCTTCAAAGAACCCCCCTGCGTGTCACATTCTAACTCGCGTCTTTCTTGTGGATACAGGACTTCAAATACCGTGCCTCGCAAGGCAGTACGATCAGAAAATGGACCCCCTGCGTGCATTCCATCTAGATAAAATAATACAGGCATGTATAATGCTACCGAGTCCACTTATGAAACCTGCTCCCCAAGGACTGAGAGCGGCAGTAATGCCAGATGAAAGTCATTTTTAGAACGGCACACAAGCCATGAGAAAATTGGTACTTCTGCAAAAAAAATAAAAAAAAACTTGCTTGGCTCTATTTTAAGGAGTTTTCCCGATTACTTTTTTGACAGCGATACTGTGCGAGAATAATGTTCACAGAATATCATCGCAGCGGCCTTTGTATTATTCATGGACACCTATTGATTTTCTAACATATATGCAAAGGGTAGAGAACATAACATTACGGGAAAAATGCAGATACTATATTTCTACTTTTTTACCTATTTCCTTAAAATGAATAAATGTATAAGAAATCGTTTATAGTGCAGTTCTAATTTTCCAGCGCTGCCTTCATTGATTTCCTTCTTTCAACCAGCACATGCATTGACATAGAGTGTAAGCTCTTCAGGACAGGGACCACATTGCCTAATGCATTCATAACTATGGTACCCCAATCATAGCGTCTGTCAGGGGCAGATCAAGGTAAGGTGGGGCCCTGGTGCAACACTGTTACAAGGGCCCCCCTCTGTATGACGACTGTACTTATTACACGAATAAAAGACTGAGTAATAATTTCAGCAAGAAATGTGTAAAACAGTTTATTAATATAAGAATTACAATAACTTAATTAGACAAAATAAAAATGTGTGAGTCCTACTCAGGGCTGCTTCTTGAAATTAATTTAGAAAAAAATATATAATAAATTTAATAATAAATAAATTTTATTATAATAAAATAATAAAAATATAATAAAAATGTCTAAATACCGAAACTGTATCCTATTACAAGGGATACTAGGTTGATATTTAAGATATGATTATCTTAATGTAATTATATCAATAAAAATATACAAAAAATGTAAAAAAAATTATAAAAACAAATATTTAAAAAAAAAATATATATAAATACTTATATCATTAGGAATTATTTATAATTTCAGATCTTTTGTTAGCTATTATCTAAATGATTTGGGATGAGCCACAAAAAATGTGAAATTGCGGCAAGATCAAGCTCTCATAGCACAACATAACCAAAAAAATACATGAAATGTTTATAATTATTTTATTATTATTATTTATTGTTTTATATAGCGCCATCAAATTCCAAAGTGCTGTACAATGGGTATAATGAGTGTCCACCCCCCCACACACTTACAAAGGCTGCCAGAACCAATCAACAACAATCAGCAACTTTACAGAAAGGAGAGCTTCATGGGAGGGGATAATCATGTATGGCGAGTTAGGATGTATACATAAATTTGGTTTCTTATATGTTCGTATTACTTGTTTTCATTTTGAAACAGAGGGGTTCATTTAGTATACGGAACGGTAAATGTAGGAATTACAAAAAATGGACAAATCCGCTTTAAGTTACCCTTTTTCTATTTTATTACTAATTATTTTGAACTGATAAGTTCAACTCGTGCAAGAAATAAAATAAAAATAAAAAAAACACAAATCAGGTGTCATAGCTCCTGCATACAATGTGATCTTGTTCACGTTTTATCAATACATACCAAGGCAAACCTTATCCCCGGCTCCATGTCCTCAGGGTGCAAGATAAAATATTAACGCCGCACACACAATGCATGCGCAACATCTGTCACGGTGCGAGCATGTGATCGCCGAAGTGCCGAGCAACGCCGCAAAATTGGCTCACATATGTACATTGAATACTTTCACAAGCTGTTCCAGAGCATCCCACGTTATCGCGCTCCTGGAAGCATTCCAACCTCAAACCTATATTTGTCTAATCTGTCTAACGTTTCATTTCATTAAACGAATGCAGGCGTTTTATATTTTATTTTATTTTTTTCCGTGACAGCTGATAAGTTTGAATATAATATTCACATTTTCCATGAAATGAACATTAGTTTGACAAAATATGTCTTTTATTCCTTAGTGCCTCGTTTGAGAAGAAGTACATCGAGTGACACAAAAGCCTCTAACGGGAATCGTTCCGGGTACGTTTAGAAAGCAATGGCAATTGTTGCATTCAATTACGTTCTAATCGGAGAAGCCATTCCTGATTAAAAATTGATGGAACCGGTGATTAGTGGAACAATTGGGCTCTACTACAGCGTAAATGGCACCTGCTACGTAAACATTCGATGAGCATCAAGGACTCATTCATTGAAAGATGTCTGTTGGAGGCATTGGTTAGAGGCAAATACCCGGCCAATGTCGCTGGCATAGAGATGTGTTAAGAACATGGCCGCCAAATGACGTGCGTCAGGCTGCCGGCTCAAACCGCAGGCCCGATCTTCTTCTAGGGTGGCAGTATCGGTAAGTATGTGGCCCTACCGACCACCGGCCAACCAGGTACCTGCCGGTATCTCTCATTTATTTGCGAATGACAAATTCATTTTTGTTTTAATGTCATTTAGTCAACGTGTCCGCAAAACTATCCACAGGGACGTTACTCAAGGTCAAGGTGACCGGCGCCGTAGTGACCTATTGTAGATATAATCAACCTTTCGGCATTGCTGCTTGGATCGATTTACTGCACTCTCATCATCGAGTAAATACTTTCAATGAAATTGCCTTGTTATGTGCGCATCCCATACAAAAAAACAATATATCTCGGATGTCAAAGCTTATCATCGAAGATTAAACCGGGGCTTATGAGATCTATCTGGCTATTCCTGAGATAAGAAAATCAATATATATATTTTATATACATATATATATATATATAATCACTTAATTAAAAAAAGGTAGTAATAATAATAATAATATGTGGTAAAACAAAAATGACAAACAGAAATAATATAAAAAAATTATTATTATTATTACTTTTGCCTAATTCATGAAATTTCCCGTTTTAAGAGTCCAGCGATAGATGGGGAGGAATAATTCTTACCTTACGTATAGTGAACGCTTTTGGTTAGTTCTCAGGGAGCCGGAGCCAGAACTCATACTGTGATTCATCATCTGCTCACGTAGATCATGGATTTTTGCCTCAAATCGAGCGTACTCTAATAAGAGATTAAAAAAAGTGGAATCTTGTTAAAGAGATGCTCATCAAATCAACATTTTGTGAATCAAGTGACATAGATTTTATAGCCCCCCACTTAACAAGATGATATAGAACTGGAATGGAGATTGCGAGCCGGGCGTCTCGTCCAACATCAGTGCCTGATCTCAGAAACGCTCTGCTGGATGAACGGGCAAAAATCCCACAGAAACTCTGAACATATCAAAACCAAATATTATTGCGCTTTTGTCCCAAAAGTAATGTATCTGTTTAAAACTGATAAAAGACTCAAAATGTTTACGCCATACTCAGGATACGTATACTCTTCTTGTCCAGCACTGACCGGACTATGGGTCTTCTCCATAGTCTCCAGCACATGCACACTTCGCTACTGTTGGTCAACCTACTTCCATGCATGGTGTCTCCTCCACCCAACATACACGTCACGTGTGTTCTGTGCTCGTTCTAGCGCTATGCTAAGTGTTGAAGACACGCGCTTTCACGTGTCCAAAGGCTGCACAGTGCCCCATTAGGGTATCTGGACTCACATTGCCACCGGCTTACCATTTCCCAGGACATCTGTGACCCGGGTGAAACATGGACAGGCGGTTTAGCTATCCCAAGCCTGAAGGTGTCAGCCCTGTCCTGGATCCCAAAGAAACATAATGGCGTGATGTGCGATTTGTAACATACATAAGCTATGCTTTGTTAACCCTTCCCGTGTTCTGGAATAGGGTAACTCGTGCACTTGCATAACAGTTAACCAGCTCCACCAGGTTCTACATAGATCTCTGTGCCAGTTACTCACTTTACATAATGTTATATACTGTTAATGACATTGTAACTGCCCACTTCATAATTTAGGTAGGAAAATACTTTTTTCCACCCCACCCACCCCTTCTATTTGTCTTTACATTTTACACATTAACTGCTTTCTTTCTCCATTATGAGCGTAAATGTTCCGCTGTGCTGCACTCGCTAGTTACCATGGCAATCCTAATGTGCTAAAAAGTTGTAAGTTAGCCTACAAATATGTTTCCACTTGGTGTGCAATGAGGGGTACCATCTGTCGGCTGCCAACTGAGTAAACTAGAAATGTAGATTACGAGATAAGAATGAGTTGGTTTATTCCAGGGGGGGGATGACACCTTTTGGACTATGGAGCAAGAAAAGCCAAGTGGCCCCTGACCTCTAACCCCTGCCCCCTCTGCCGACACACACTTCATTACTAACACTCTTCCTCTCTCACACTTACTTGGGGCCTTCCTTGCTCACTCCTCACATAAGCTACCATGCTGTTTCTGCACCCCACTGCACTCCTATCTACCATAGTGGGCCTGCCCAAGTAGGGGGCAACCCTGTTTGGAAATTTAGGACCCTTATTGCTCACATTTTTGATACATCTTACTTATTTGGTCTTGGTACCTTTTTGAAATGGGTCTAACACCAGGATATCATTTAGACAGGTTTATGTTTTCATATAATAACAAACTAAAAAGTATAGAAAAAAAGATGAAAAAACTGTAACTAAACACTGAAATACGCCATTGTTTCTTTTTAACAATTGTGTTTTACAGTGAAGGTGGCCTTCTAAAACCCGACGATGAAAATAATAGCCCTATACACATAAATTTGTCTTTGGGTTTATCCTGGCCGGAAAAAAAAATAGGGAAAGATGTAGAAATAGTAGAGTAGATTGTGCTCCATAATGGTTAAAAACTGGACGAGGGCCATCCATGATTTTTCCTTAATGGAGGTAATAGATAGAACTACAACGTAGACTAACAAGTACATGAAAGCACTGAAGACGTAATTAGTGCGGGGTCAAAAACGCGCCACATGGATTTCCGAACGGATTAGTGTAGCAGCCGGGCATTAGCGTTCGTACGGCGGGTTGGAGAAGCTCACGCTGTGCTTGGTTAGAGCCGCAGACTTCCGGGGAGATTAAACCGCAGACGGAGACTCACAGGACTCCGATGAGAAATGAAGACATTACGCATGCAAAAAGGGAAATCGCTTAAAAGGGTTCGGAAGAAAAGAAGTACGCGAGGACTGCCGTTGATAAAATATTATCCATTTATCCAAAAATATATTTTTTTTACTAAAATATTCTGCCCCGGCCATTTTAAGACCCTTGATAAAATGATTATACATAACATGGGATATAGCCTGCATCAATGACCCAGAGCTCTGGTATTTCTAGATCCCCTTGATGATCAAAGGGGCATTATTGCCTTAATTGATCCTTGTCTGGCGGCCAAGCTGAGCTTACCAGTAGCTGCTTCTTGACTTCTGCTGGCTGAGGGCATACACTGGGTCATACTCATGTGCATGGGCAGAGCCGGCCTTAGGCGTTGTGGCGCCCTGTGCGGACTACTCCTCTGGCGCCTCCCCTCACTACCCCCCCTCTCTGCCCCTTCAAACTACCCGCCCTCTCTGCCCCTTTAAACTACCCCCCTCAAACTACCCCTCCCCTCTGCCCCTTCAAAATACCCCCCCCTGCCCCTTCAAACTACCCCCCCCTGCCCCTTCAAACTACCCCCCCCCCCCCACTTACCTTGTTGCCGGAGTCCTGCGGTAAGAGCGGGAGGCATCCGTCTTCTCGCTCTGCCGGCATTTCATGTTGAGCGCCGGTATAGTCCGGCGCTCAACATGAGATGCTGGCACCGCGACGGAGTCACGGAGAGTAAGGGGCGCCGAGCGGTTGCCGAGAACTTCACGAGCAACCGCTCGGCGCCCCTGACCGGGACTTAGATTAAAGCATCGTTTTTTTTTTTTAAACTTTATTTAACATCAATGATGTTAAATAAAGTTTAAAAAAAAAACAAAAAAAAAAACGATGCTTTACTCTAAGTCCCGGTCAGGCGCCCCTGCAACCATGGCGCCCTGTGCGGTCGCACAGGTCGCACACCCCTAAGGCCGGCCCTGTGCATGGGACCTTAATGTCTACATTTTTCCAATGCATTCTCCATTGCAGTGATAGGTGGACACAGGGCTGCTCTTTCTTTTGCTTAGCATGCTGTAGAATGCATAATCCATAATGTCTTGTCTGAATTCAGCAGCACTTTTAAAATCAACAGTTTGATCCGGGTGAATTTTGGGAGTAGCGTAAAATCTGGGGGTAGAATACTGACAATTGGCCTTTTTTTCAATAGTGAAAAAAGTCCGGGGTTTGGGGACTAGCCCTGACCTCCCCAGGCTGTGCGGTGTTAACTCGCACACCGCAATCGAGTCATATAAATGATGGCGGCATTAAAGGGGTTAACGCTGCACAATCGCTGTCATGGAGAGAGGGGTTAACACTCGTGTCTTCAATTCCCGCAGGCTTGTGAGGACCAAGTCACACTCAATGGTCAGAAATGAAAATAAAAATTATAATAATAATCATTAACAGCACTAACATTGCAGTAAAAGGTTTCGGGTCAGTTGCTGCCAGCTACACTCTGCAGCAGGTCAAACTGCTGATGATCAGATCACTCCTATTGGTCAGGAGTGACGTCATCATTATGACAGACACTGGATGACCCCTCCCCGCTCATCAGTGACTCCTGCCAAAGAGAGAAAGAGAAAGGGG
This sequence comes from Spea bombifrons, assembly GCF_027358695.1. Lineage (NCBI taxonomy): Eukaryota > Metazoa > Chordata > Amphibia > Anura > Pelobatidae > Spea > Spea bombifrons. The sequence continues at coordinate 134,672,189 of NC_071088.1, read as the reverse complement.
TCATCCGGGTCCTAAGGTAAAAAAAAAAAAAAAGAACCAAACATGATTAATAAAAGAAAAATATTATGTTCACACTTTTATCACGTAACTGATTACTGATATAGTGGAAATAGTGGAGAGAGTGGGACATGGGCCACAAATTGGGACTGTACCGCCAGTATGAGGAATATTGGCAGTTAAACCTCAAAATATATTCATTTACTTGTCTTGAGCTTGAAAATACCGCATATCCATGAGATTTCCGTCTATTCCTTGCAGGGTGTCTCACAAGGGTCATTTTACCCCTTTTAATGCGGCCGTTAACCCATAAATTTCTTCTAAATTAGGTGGGAAAAAAAATAAAACTATGCAGTTTTTGCAACCCTTGGCAAATTTATTTCGGATTTCTCCCACAGGATAATGGTGACTGCAGAAAAAGAATTCTCTTGGTGCATTAGGTTTAAAGTGCCATTATTTTTATGTTTTTCCTCTTATAAAAATTATATTAAAGGGCGGTTGAACACAAGAATTTAACAGGAAAAATGCCCTTAACGTGCCCACTGAGGCTCACGTCAGTCTGCGGCCTTCTCCTTGCTCTTCTCTGTGGCCGCAGGAGCTAGCACTCCCCGTATCACGCATCGATATCACTTCTATCAAGGTCTGCTAACTCCATACTCAATGAATCAGATGCTACGCATCATTTAGATGTAATTGTAAGGCAAGTGTAAGTATGATGTAATGTAGGAAAGCTTTGCATTGATGATAAGTGGGTGGTACATAAGTGGAATGGCCTCCCAGCAGAAATGGTAGAGGCTAATACAATGAGGGAATTTAAAAATGCATAGGATAGGCATATGATGAGACCAATGACTGATTAAGGTTTGAGTCTTGTGCCAAATGGGTCGTATCTGCCGTCAGATTCTCAGTTTTGAGAGTGGGACATTTTGTCGATCCCACTTTTGTTGATGAAGGACTGCACACGGTTAGTGGCTGCTTGTGGCGTGGCGTTAGTTTGTGTTTCAAGTAAGAGAAGACACTCTGGATATGATCTGTTCCCCTGCATCAGCACTAGGCACTTATGCTCCAGACCATTTGTGAAGATTAAATATCTTTTAGTAGCTGTGATTGTTACGTTTGTTTCATTCGAATCCCTCAAGTATCTAAGTCTTTGTAGAATGTCTCTTCCTGTCCACAATTACAAAGCATGAGAGAGTGTGAGCGAGAGTGTGAATGAGGGTGAATGACGACGAATGACAAAAAATTGTCTTCCTGTCCACAATTACAAAGCGTGAGAGAGTGTGAGCGAGAGTGTGAATGAGGGTGAATGACGAAGAATGACAAAGAATTGTCTTCCTGTCCACAATTACAAAGTGTGAGAGAGTGTGAGCGAGAGTGTGAATGAGGGTGAATGACGACGAATGACAAAGAATTGTCTTCCTGTCCACAATTACAAAGCGTGAGAGAGTGTGAGTGAGAGTGTGAATGAGGGCGAATGACAATGAATGACAACAATTTTTTTTTCCAAATCGAAACAACCCTTCAAAACTCGAAAGGGCAGGAAACGAAATTCGTTGACCAAAAACAAAACAAAAAATTAACAATTAACTGTTTTTTTGCCCATTTGCTCATGTATATGGCAGAAAGAACAAGAAAATATTATCATTTTTTACCGTCACATAGAATTTGAGATTTGTCCCATCTCTCCTTCCCATTATTTCTCCTGTAATGGTTTTTTCTTAAATTTAGAATAGCCATATGCTTTACCGAGACTTTACGAGTGACTCTTTAGCCTATCGATAGAAATCAGTAAAATAATCTCAAAAAAATAAATATATTTTATTTACACAAATCAATTTATTAGTTATATGACAAAAGAGAGACATCTTAAAAAAGAACATCAAAGGAATGTTTCGAATTTTAACTCGTTATTAAACTCAAGTATCAGAGTATGCTTTCAATGTGAAAACATAGTTTATAAAAATTGCACTGATTTACAAATCTCTTAAATGAGGCGTACTGAAAATGGTGGTGTTTGTAGGAACGTTCTCAACAACGTTGCCTAGCAACATATTTTGCTTATGGATATTTTATTTAGCCGAGCTGCTTTATCCTTGTTTCGAAAAAAATTATACCTGGCACAGGATCAGTGAGTAGTGGGCGACGATAAAATGCATCTTTGCACATTTATCTTAAGTGCTGTTATTGGCGATATCTACCGACATGCTAGAGACATTCTAATTTGGAACATTAACGATAATGTGATGTATGTGACAGAGCAGAGGTGCGATCTAGGTAGTCATGTTATATATATATATATATATATATATATATATTATTATTTTTTTTAAAATTTTATTATTTTATTTTTTTTATTATTTTTTTTACTCTCTGTGTGCCTAAAGTTCAGCATTAGGACGGTAAATAAGCACTTCATATAATATTCTCATTCTCCATCCCTACCACCAAGTACCAAAATGTTTTAAATGATTAGAAATAATTAATAGTTTTTTTGGTTCGTTTTTTCCTCCTCTAAACGCATTATATTGTTTTACCCGATACACAGCTCCCAAGAGTCCCCGTTTAGGAGGGACAGTCCCTTTTTTCTCCAATCGATGTCCCTCTTTTTTTAATGGCTCAAAAATAATTGCAGTATTAAAAGCCTCGATACGTATATAAAAACATGCTAGGAGGATAAAACATAGGATTTTCCACCGCACATGTATACAGAATGTGTTTGTATGTATGATGTAGCATGCACGGGGGATACATATGGCCGACGAGTGTGTTTGTCACTGTCGGCCATATAAAGTCAGTCGAGCAGAAAAGGGGATTCTAAAATTAATGTGTTCTGAATATCGACCTGTTTTTATTTTAGCTGAAGGATTGTCTATATGACGCAAACATGTAGAAGAAGATAAGTGCACCTAGGATGAGATAAATATCCCACGTGCCTCCAAGCAAAGAATCTTTAATGTCAATATCCTCTGAACTCATCTACCTTAAGGCAAGAGATATGATGGAACGAAACAAACATCACTGCCTTTTTAGATATTCATACAGCCCTGAGAATGACGGGCAAGCAGATTTCCCGCGTATCTGGAAGGTTTGTACATTGAACTGAAAGCAGTTGGTATTAGAGATGAGGGGAGGTTGGGTGGCGCAGGGGATTAAGAAAAATGCAAACCCAAACATGCTATTATTTAATAATTTGTCCAATTGTACAAAAACAAGGAGAGATCCCAACAAAACAAACAAAACCGAAGCAGAGATTGTTTTTCACTCTCATACTCTTTTGTGCTCAGTCACGCACTCGCTCAATGTCTCCGTCTTCTCCGCCAAGCATTTCCGTGTCTTTTTTGCAGCCCCGCTTCTTGTCTTGCTCATTCTTGCTCTTCTGCATTCTTTCTTCTGTCTTCTTTCCTGGTACGCGTCTTTTCACTACCCGCTCCATTCATTTGGATGCTTGTCTTTCCCACGCGCATCCATCTGCATTTTTCTGACCTGGTATACTACTTCTTGTTCTTCTTTCTTGGTCCACTTCTTCCCCATGGGGCGCACAATGGCTCCGTGGAGGCTCCGCCCTTTTGCTGAAGTGCTCCGGGAGGCCAGGCTAAGGGAGAAGATAGTGGGAAGAAGTGGACCAAGAAAGAAGACAGAAGAACAAGAAGAGGAAAGCAGTTGACGGAGAAGATAGGGCAATCTTGAGAGAACACGTGATATAGAGTAAATGAGGGAGAGAATGAATGAGGGTTAGTGTCAACGAATTTTATTTTGGAATCAAAAAATCCCTCCAAACTTGGTCAGAACCAAAAGGACAAGAAATTAAATTTGTTGTCTGAAAACAAATAGATCAACTTATTATAGAACTGTTATCATGCAGCAGAAAGAACAAGAAAATATTATCCTTTTTTACTGTGACTTAAGACAAAACATAGAATTTCACATTTAGCCCATGCAGTCTGCGCATTATTTCTCCTGTAAAGACCTTAAGTGGTCCTTGTTTTTTTCCTACATTTAGGATAGCCACATGCTTTACCGAGACTTTTAAAGTGACTTTTTCCCCTATCGATAGATAGAAATCAGTAAAGAATCTCAAAAAAGGAATTCATTTTTTTTCATTTTATTTACAAAAATAATTTTGTTTTATCATCAAAATGACGGCACTATATAAGAGAGACATCTGAAAAAGAATATCAAAGGAAAGCGCCAAACAGTAGACCAAATTTTAACTCAAATATCAGAGCCTCCTTCATCGTCGTGTAACCCACTGCCAGCACTCACTCCAAAGAAAGTAAAATATGATGGATATATGTATGAACCAAAAATTGGATGCTGGGGTAATATGATTGCTTGCGCTATACTAAAGGTGAAAACACTTCTGACTTTCAATTTACCGGGACCAGTTTACCAAACCGTTCCTGCTAGCAATTCACAAGGCAATAAAACAAAAATGCAAGAAAGAGATGAATCATTTATGCTGTCGTAAAAGCTAACGCAAGCAGTGATCTGTACCGTTCCCAAGGTGAAAAAATATGAAATCTTAAAATGACAACAAAAAAAAAACAGCCTCCCATCCAGCCCCTGGTGTATTTATATAAAAAGAGCAATTACAACAGTTTTTTTTTAAATAAACATCAAAACTTAGAATTTGATGGGGTCTCCAGAATTTTTCTAGGTGAGGTCTGTAAAGCGGCAGAACCACCCCTCTCTTCCCGCTACTAACGCCTCTCGCTATACCCAGCAAACTGCTTGCTTTTTTCCAACACTTTATTGCATTACCGGCTAACTTTTAAGTCCTGAGAAATAAAGATTAAGAAAGTGCTTACTCCACAAGGATTTCCAATGCAGAAAAATACTCTGGGTAATGATATGCAATTGGGTGCTCCTCTTTACGTTCGGATTTGCATTTATAACATGTATAACGCTGTTTTGGGGCATAATGAGAAACTCATAGCATTTGACTAGCAGTCGATCTTTAGCAGATATGTTTAAAAGTTTTAAAGGCAGTGATTTTTTTTTTTGAATAGCCTCCAAACTTTTTCAAACTCCTTGGAAAGGCCAGGTTCCAGCAGGTTTACTGCAGGTAAGTATGATATGACACACTATATATATACATTAAATTGTATAGAACATGCTACAAAATGTATATATATATATAAATATATATATATATATATACTGTATATTTAGTTAGTTATACTTTCCTGAATGGTGCCAATTGTTGAGGCATTCCAATATGGCCGCCCTGGGTGCAATCCACTTCATTGTGCAAAAAGCCCTTTTCCTGAATGACATGAAACTCCTTCTCGTATAGGAATTTGTTTTATACATTTTGTTACGTTAAAGATTTTGTGTTAGTCATTCCATTAATATTTCATCGCTTGCACGATACAGAATCAATACAGCCTTAAGGGAATGGATATTTACTAAACTAATAGAAAACAATATTTATGTGGGATACACTGTCACCGATACCAACTTTAATTGATTTTAAGAAGGTAATGGAATCCTAGACTTGTTATGTGGAGGACCCAAGAAATAAATGTATGAATGACATTATTATTAACATTATGAATAATTATTTGTAGTGTTCCTCTGGTTCAAGGCCTTGGACAGGTATTGATCAGTACTTAGAATGTAAGCTCCATGGGGCAGGGAGCTTCTTTCCTAATGTATTCATATTTATTGTAGCCCAATCGTATAAGACCACCATTCTAGCTAAGAACTTTGTATGAAAGCACAATGAAGTTCAATTACAAGCTCACAGGCTGGGTCCTCATCTCTTGTTGTGTCTGTATATGTAAGTGTCATTGTTGCTATGTATTTGTTAATCACTCCAGGTTTTAATTGCCCATTGCTGCGGAAATAAAAATAATATATAATATATATATGTTCAAATAAAAGTTGGCTGATCCAGCACTAAGTGGGTTAAAGCTCTTGTTTTTACTCATTGGTGTTCTACTTTTCCCATTAAATGCCTTACTTCCAAATATACAAAATCTGCATTTCTTCACGTGTTTTTTGACATATTAAAAGTGTTCTTCCATTTTCTGCTTCTTTTGTTTCACTTAGATTTACTCCTGTTTGTGTATCTTTGTATAATTTTTTACATTTTTTTTAGCAGAGAATCTTATTTTGTTCCATTAGCATGCCTTGCCACGATACACGTATTTCAAGGGTCCTTTTTCCTCCCTGAGTGCATAGTGAGAGGCTTTAATAATTAACTGTATATGTCAAATACTAAAGATTAAAGGCCAAAAACGCCAAGTCTGAATGACCATATTCCTTTAATCTTACATGAAAGGCTCGCATCTTGCACTCTTCATCTTCGGAAGATAAAAATGAACCATATTGTATATGTCGCTCTTGAAGATAAGTTCATTCAGTTTGGTAAGACTAATAATAAGTTGACTTCAAGCACATTAATAAGATTCATTCGTAAAGCCCCTTCAAATGGTGCTTCCTTAATATAACTGGCTTTCCAGGATGAAGAAATGATATCATTGGTGATAGTCAGTGGTGCTCTCCTGGTTTGGCTCGGAGAACTCCGGGAGAAGCGCCACTTCTCCGGTTCTCTGGGTCAACATCGGTATTCTCTGGGTTGAGGGAGCGACATCTAGACACGCCCCACTCTCCGCCCATTTCCCCTTTAAATGGGGTGTTTCCCGCAGGAAACGCCCACTGACATCAGTGGGCAGTCCTGGCCGCATCCCACAAGGGTAGGCTACAGGTAGCCCACAAGTCCCCACGTATGCTAGTGAGCAGTGGCGGAACTACCGGGGTCGCGACTGCAACCGGGCCCTGGAATTCTGCCGGTCAGGGGGGCCCAAGGGGTGCCAAGCGGTTGCTGAAAACGACCGCTCGGCAACTCTTGGGCCCCCCTGACAGACAGAAATCCAGGATGCCTCTGCTCCCCGCCGCTGCTGCCGCCGTCACCGCCGCCGCCTGCCTCAGCGCTGCCCAGCGTGCAGTGTTGGGAGTGTGAGGCGTTTGTCTCGGGTGCCGGCGCTTCACGCTGAGGGCCGGCATATGACGGCATATGCCGGCCCTCAGCAGTGAAGCGCCGGCACCCGAGACAAACGCCTCACGCTCCCAACGCAGGAGTTGACGGTAAGTGACCTACAAAGGGGGGGTAGGGAGGGAGTGGGTAGATCGTAAGAAGGGGGGGGAGAGGGTAGATTGTGAGAAGGGGGGGTAGGGAGGGAGAGGGTAGATTGTGAGAAGGGGGGTAGGGAGGGAGAGGGTAGATTGTGAGAAGGGGGGTAGGGAGGGAGAGGGTAGATTGTGAGAAGGGGGGGTAGGGAGGGAGAGGGTAGATTATGAGAAGGGGGGGTAGGGAGGGAGAGGGTAGATTGTGAGAAGGGGGGGTAGGGAGAGAGAGGGTAGATTGTGAGAAGGGGGGGTAGGGAGGGAGAAGGTAGATTGTGAGAAGGGGGGGTAGGGAGGGAGAGGGTAGATTGTGAGAAGGGGGTAGGGAGGGAGAGGGTAGATTGTGAGAAGGGGGGGTAGGGAGGGAGAGGGTAGATTGTGAGAAGGGGGGGTAGGGAGGGAGAGGGTAGATTGTGAGAAGGGGGGGTGGGAGGGAGAGGGTAGATTGTGAGAAGGGGGGTAGGGAGGGAGAGGGTAGATTGTGAGAAGGGGGTAGGGAGGGAGAGGGTAGATTGTGAGAAAGGGATAGATGGGTTGGTGGTGGGCTGGGGGGGGCCCTTAACAGATTCTCGCACCGGGGCCCTGAGGTTTCTAGTTACGCCCCTGCTAGTGAGTGCACCACCGTGTACACCTCTGGTAAACAGATAAATTGTAAAAAAAACTTGCCAAAGAGTGAGCCACAAGCATGGCACCTATAGGACCACAAACCAGTTGAAGATGCTGTTCCACTAAGACAAAACATTAATTAACTTTCTAGCATGTTAAGCAGTTAGATCTTTGCCAGATCCGTCATTTTATTCACAAAGCCAACATGGAATCTTTTAAGAAGCTTTTTTGGTTTCATAGGAAACAACCTATCACCGCCAGCTTTTGAGTCACATGACAATTATACGTTGGGACAAAAAGTCTGCATGGGTTATTTTCGGGAAGAATTTGGGCATTTATATATACTTAGTGCAATGCAATTCACAAAAGGGTCTCTTTACCAGTCACCCCAACCCTAATCTGAAAAAGTGTACCCCTCCATATAATCCCAAATAAAAAAAATATAACAATTTGGAAATCATTTCAGAAGCTAAAATATATAATCAACACATCAATTTTATCGGAAAATATAATTAAAAGACAAATTCAAAAACTATATTTTGAACAAAGAAACATAAATCTTTTGTTTGTTTTATACCTGAATATAAAGTTCACAGTCTGCGGTTTAAAAGCTCTAGGATGGACCGAAAATGCAAACTAAAAAAGCGTAGGGGAAAAAATGAAATGTTTAGTACCATACTTTCGTCATCATTAGTCATTTACATACAATTACCCAGAAAAAAAATCCCAAGATAATCAAATTTACTTTCTGTCAGTTTAATAAATTAAATATTAGGTTTCTGGGTCTTTCATCCCCCCCCCCACAATAATGCAGTCTGTAATTTCCCCGGGGGCTCAGCTTCAGTGCTAAATATAACCGCATGATGTGAAGGGTTTGTAGTGTTGCCGTTATCTGCATTTTCTAGCGCTAAAGAAGTTCAGAGGAAAAATGTATTTTCTAATTGAATTTAGTGTTTCAGAAAGAAAAAAAATAAAATAAAATGGAAATTTCTAGGCATCCTTCACAATCCTGTACACATTGAATAATACTGAAATGATACATTTGAAAATAGTTACTAATAATGGACCGGAAATGTATTATTAAACTATTTTTTTTAAATTTAATTTTCATTTAAGATATATATTACAAGATGGTAAAAAAAAAAATGCCAGAGGTGTTTTCTATACAATATATGAAATGCGGATTACTGCATTTATGTACAAATTATATGCCTTTAAGGATTTATTCTGAATAAACAATTTGGGTTATTTGGGTTGAAAACCAGTTCGGTAATTTGGCCCAACGCAATATGCATATGGTGCTGATCTTCTTGTGCGATTACAATTGGGTCTGATGACCGTTTTGATAAAATGTAATCTGAGTTGTTTAGAGCTGATCCTTTTCATTTGTCAATTTCTTTACCAATGAAACAGCTTGTCATCTATCTAAAATATAAAGAGTTGAAAAATGGCGGATGGGCACCAAAGGGTATCAGTGGCAAGAAATGTCGGAACACGGAGGAGACACATGTCGGACCATGGAGGAGGCGGGCAGCTTCAGCAACAAGGCTGCAGATTCTAGGTCAGGTTTTTTTTAAAATTTTGCATAGGGTTAGGGTTCCTCGCAGAGTTATTTAATATGCATTCTTCTTAAGTTGGGGTATGAGGGACATTAAAGAAAGGACCCCTGATGCACAGATGATGATGATAATAATAATAATAATAATTATTAATAATAATAATAAAGCACACCCACTGACCTTATAGATCAGCTCACCTAACTAACTCATATGCCACTAAAGACTGAGCTTTGCAGATAGAACTTTAGAGATTCCAGGAAGCCTGGTCGAGTTTAATAAGAACGTCTTTGGAAATCTTTAGGAAATTGCTCGCAGATTTAGCAGCCGAGAATCCGAAGCGTGTTCACCTCTCGATTTAATATTGAACCTGGCAGGTTCTAAGCTGCCAAAGGCAAATTATCAACTCGAGACCACTTGACACTGCGTGTTGGTTTAGTCTCTACACCCTGCGGAGTATCCTAATAAATCATTTGAGAAATTTCTTCTAGAGAACAAGCCCTGTCCAGAAGTAATATACTGACATGAAACAGTAGCAACCATGCTCTGGATATCTAACAGGAACGTATTCTTTCTTATATGAATTTGAGCAAATTTTGGTAAAGATTATACCTTTACTGTCTTACCCAAGTATAATAGATTGCAAGCTTTCATGGCTATCTAGTTCTTCAGACATATTAGCCTTGAAAACTTGCAATCTATATAATACTCCATTTACCCAAGAAGGTTATCATGTTTACTAAATTAGCTCTTTTTCGTTCTACGGCTCGCGCGATATAACACTATAAACACGGGTATAGCGACGGATCGCTGCAAAATGTCGATTGCTCAATTCATTAAAATTGATTTCTGCCCAAAATGAACATTTCCCAAGCTGTTTTAAGTGTCTGCGTTGTCCAGGGTGTTATTACAAAAAGAGTCTATGGAATGGTTTATATAACCGATTGTAAAACAATTGTATCTCTTTATTGTTCTATTGGCTATAATAAAACATCTGGACAAAAAAGGGTTTCCAAATGCTCAAGTCTGACAATATGCCCCTTTTCTGTCATTTAGATCTTGGCTGGAATGAATATTTTGCATCTATATAATCTAGCATTTAGGAGCAAAGGTTTCATTAAAGTTACATGCAGTCCTGCTGTGTTGGGAATATCTGTTCCAGGCAATGTATTTATCACATATGTTGCCGGTTATCTGCGTCTCTTTATAGGAATATTTTTTTTATACACCACATAATGATGTCAAGAAGCTGAAACAACTAGCCTGCAAACTCAAAGCTTTTTACAAATTATAAATGGCATTATTTTTAATCAAATTCTTTTTACACTTATGTGTAACTAACATGCACTAAAAATGATGTTATATAAAAATAATATTATTTTCAGTTTCAGATTGGCAATGGTCAGGAGGCCTTGGCACTTTAAGGTGGTGGCCGCCTGATGCCGTCAGTGCGGCCAAATGATGGATATGCGCTACTTTTATTTGCTCATGTAGAGTGCGGCTACCCGAACTGCTGGTTGAGTTACCCTTTCACAAAACTGTGGGACCCTATTAATCTATCCCCATGCTCAATGGGCTTGAAGGCTGTCTGATCTCCTGAACAGGCCCATTTACACTATAGAGTGTCTTGGGGTTTTTGCCCCTATCTCAGGATTTCAGGGTGAAGGGGCAGATTCTCAGAGTCACAAAGACTGGAGCTGACTCCTTCCTAATCTACACTGTGATAGGACTCCCAATTGGTGCTTTGCTACCAGTATGTTATGGTTGATATCCCTGCTTAAATGCAGATACACTAAGTGTAGGCTTAAATAATGACAAGTTCAGGTTTCCATGACGACCGGTATTACAGCCATTTGGGCAACACATTTGGCAAGTCACTGCGCAGAATCGTCACAATGGGAAATTAAAGGGTTAATACATCTAGAGTCTCAGGGTCAGCTCATTTAGAACGTTCCCGGGTATGCTTACTTGCCACCTTTCTCTATCAAGCCCCAATTCTTGTTTGATTATTGTATTTTCAATTAAAAATGGCCAATATTTTTCATGAAAGTTCGGTTGTGTCTTCCAGCACCACTTATTTCTTCAAAATCGAAAGGCCTTACACTAAGAACGATTTCCTAATTTCGTAACAGCGTTTACTCCCCACTGCGGCAGAGAAGCCCGGAGAGGAGAAAAAGCGGAAAAAAAGGCGATGAGATTGCACTGAGATTATCACTGCTCCGAGATCACATGGGGAGTTTTGAGATTAAGACCATTACAGCATTAGCAGATATTTGCTAATTATTGTGTTATTCTTTGGCGCCCATATTAATTAACACTGTTATATAAAGCTATATTAGCACCCAGATTTATCCTTATGATCCGTTGACCCTATAACCGTACACGCTAACACATTAGACTCCTCACGTGTGATTTCAGGATCATCTCTAAATTTCTTGTTATCCTGCTTAGGTTTAGATTTTAAAATATTCCGTTTTACCATTTTATGTACGTAGTATGTGTTCATTGGCAGAGAATTTGCCCCTTTGGTCCTTTGATATGATAGCTGAGGGGGCGAATTTCTGCGGGGTCTAACAGATATTATTATTATTTATTGTTTTATATTATGCAGAATCCCTCAACACGCATCTGCCCCTTTGCCCCAGCTATGTTCTGTGCAGGTGGGAGCACTTTCCTGCCACTGATTGGCGGCTTTAAGCAGCCAATCAATGGTGGGAATCATCCAACAGAGCATGTTAGTGCTCATAATGTACTTTAACATGCATTCTTCTTTAGTGGGGCTGTTAGGGACAGTAAATGACCCCTTTAAGCTCCACCCACTCCTAAGGCAGTTCCGCCCATTCCCCGCCCCTTTTCTTATCTTCCTCCGGGGAGGTATAATTTGCGTTAATAATATAAGTTCCCATGTATCTGGTTTTATAAACATATCCTTGGCGTAATTAGTTCGATTCAGTCTACTGTGTATCCATTTTTTGGTTATGGAGGATTACAGTTTGTTGAACAGAGATGTGGCAGGGATACAGAGGCCGTTACAGACAGAAACGGTTACACGCTGTAATGATAGTGCCCACGGCGGAGCCTTCCCAACATAATTATGTAAATCCTTAACATGAGGCAAAAGCTGAGCTCCTGGACACATTTTAACCCCATAATGACAACGTGCGACTTCATCTACACAGTCTGAAGGAAAGACCATATAGCAAAGTTGGAAGGGGCTAATTTCCCAATGTGTGTAAATAATCATAGCCAGGACCAGACTGGAGGGGGTCGGACGGCCCTGGCACTTTAAGCTTGGCAGCCGCCTGATGACATCGGCTGGATACGCACGGCTGCAAACTCTGTTTTCTGCTCACGTAGCTGCAGGGGCAGATTGGGTGTGTAACGGGGGGTTTTTCACAGTGTCCCGCCAGGCATTTGCCGCTGTGTCAGATGGCCAGTCCGGGTCTGGTCATAGTTATTGTAGTCATATGTTTCTAGGATTATCGTAAGCAGTCGCCTGTCCTACATTTTCTGGGCAGCATCCATTAAGAATTTAGTTTGACGCCAGGGACAGTTTAGTAACTAGTAAGGGACACAGGTAGACATATAATGGCTGAATTACATTACTTTACATCTCATTGTGTCCCGTGACACTAAATGGCTTAATATTGTAAGACACGGTCGATATTAGAAACAATTCGCCATCAGGACGCTTGGGCATGTATTTCTGTGCCGTTGGGTAGAAGGGGCTGGGGCTTAATGGTAGTTTCGTCGAATCGTACCCCAGATCCTCCTTTTTTGACGAATCTTCCTTTTAACACACACTTCCTGCTTGCTGTCCAATCATTTTAACTTATAGTGATGCCACCGGCTCTTCTGAACTAAAGACTTTTATTACTAAAAGCTATCATATGCATTTGAATGTACAATATAGCTGCGTCCCTTTTAAATTAACACTTTTTCTCCCTTAAAAATGCATTTAGGGATTCAGCAGAATCCTCACCCTCCGATACATTTGCTCCCTTCCCCCATCCTCCCTAGCTCCTTCGCTTGCTTTCCAGTGGGCGCACATGTGCTGCTTTTCTACCACCCAGTCCAAGTTGCTTACCTTATATCTGGGTTTAGAGGGATCTATCGTGTCCTCGAGCTAACACAATCTTTAGAAATGTGTGGTTCTGTTTTCATGGGATGACACTGAACAGTATCCTCAGCTGTTGTTAAATTCAGATTTAACAATTGCATTATTTTTAAAAAAGGGACCTCTGAGGTGCCTCAGCACTTGGTGTTATGAAAACGCATGTGCAATAAAAGGTCCAACCCCAGTTCTCAATAATGTGATCTCGAGTCTTCTCGTATGTTAGCGATCGTCAAATACAACTTTTGTGATATTTTAAGCCAATACTGGCATTCACACGCTATCTTAAATAGCAGAGGCCGGTGGATAAACCATCATGTTTTAAATTATCCAATACACAGCACATCACAGCTATGCCAAGGAGGCATCTGAGCAAGTATTGTTAATAGACCTGAATAAATCAGTGAGTGGCCCTTAATAGACAGGATGACAATTCTTACATATCAAAAATGTCTTTGTAAGCAACATTTGTGGTATAAACTTTTACTTGAGGGTATCGAGCGACCCAGAGTGAGAGTATGAAGAATTTTCCACCTTGACTGCCTTTTTAGCTGTAGCGCTAGTAAAACTGACGTACAATTGTCCCGGACTTAATATGGGACGGGACAAACGTATTCCAACGTTACTTGACATTTGCAACAAAGGGTTAATCTCTGTATAATTCAAGTAAATCTAAGGCTTTAAAAGATAAATGGGTGTTTTGCTGTTAATTTATCTTTTAAAAAGTCATTACTAAGCTCTTCTGTTTGAAAACAATGCGATGACATGCTGTGTTACTCACTTAGTTACCCAAGTCTGTCTTATTATAGAGATGAGAAATCCTTTAGTGCCATTAAACTAGTTTTTTCTAGGAGACACAGAAAGGCCTATAAATTTCAAACTTTGATTTACGCCCAATTTAGTGGACTTGCATGGCTAGCACATATACCTGAACAAAGGATATCCTAAGTAATTGCTAAACTAGCATGCAAGCTAACATGGGAAGTGATGATCTGTGACATCACAAACAAAAGCTACCGGCAAGGGGTCTTATATAATAACTAATGGCTCACCACTGGTAGTTCCCATTCTAACCCCAACTACCTACATGTGAGTAAAAGGATGTATAGGTTATCTCCACTCCAGCGTCCCCTCTCGTTGTTCATCTCTGCACTAACACAGATAACTCCCATGATGTCATAACGTACACAACAACACAACTTTCCAACAGTAATCTTAGGGATATTACTTACAATATTATTTACAGCTAAATGTCAAGAAAAAAATGCCCTATGTATAAACTTTAATAACACAAGAAAAAATTGAAAGTATTACTATGTTTTATAAAACCAGCTGATAATTGTATGTAGGGTAAATCCCTCAGGAATACCCAATACCCAAATCTAAATATCTTGGAATATTTGTTAAATGCTGAAGCATGTTTTTTTTTTTTTTAAATTAAATAAATAAAAACAACCAATGAATCATTGAAACATGAAAAGATTGTTTATCAAAACCCCCCGTGTTGGATTAAATAGGTTGCGGTGAAATTACACTTTTTTTTGTATGAGAACCAGAAAACATCTGTAAGTAGTGACCTTAAGTGCTTTACTTTACCGAAAATTGAAAAATTACAACAGACACTGTCTTACAAATCACTAAATATAAGTACATCTGATCAGAAATATTGACTTTATCCACTCTGCAATCAACCCTTTCAATGCCATTACTGGTTACCGGTTAGCCCTCTGGCACTGAAAGGGTTTAACATTGCGAACTTGCATTTATGCGTGAATAGACAGATAATTATATTTTATTCAAAGACGGGGCATTTTTTTAACACATGCTATTTCAACATTCGGATAGGGAATAGGTGGGTGATGCTGTTCTTGGTGTTTCAAGGGTTAATTATTTTTTTTTCTGTAGTTCTGTGTCTAACGTGCTACAAAAAAAAAAAAAATCGGTTTTCACTAGATTATCGCACGTGCATATTTCCAGCGCAATCTGCCAGTGACATCTGCATTCATTACTGCAAATTACAGAGAATCTTAATCAGGCTACTTTTCAACGTAAACTAAATAATCATAATATTTTGCTTTGCATTCCTTCTCGTAATGCGTCCTCATCAATAAATAAGCAAAATTAACTAGAAAAATAAATGTCTCTATTAGTCTATGTCAAAGAGTCAAAGGTATGTTCAGAGACACACATATATATATATATATATATATATATATATAATATATATTTATATATATTTATTTATATATACATATACATATTTGTGTATGTGTGTATATATATCTATATATATTATATTTTTATATATATATATATATATATTTAAATATTTATATATATATATATATATATATAAGTATATATATATATATAAATATATAAGTATATATATAAATATATATAAATATTTATATATATGTATAAAAATATAATATATATAGATATATATACACATACACAAATATGTATATGTATATATAAATAAATATATTTAAATATTTAAATATATATTATATATATATATATATATACATACACACACATATATATATATATTTAAAACCATTTCAATTCATCATTGTATCCATGGAGAACTAATTCCACTCCTCCGGTTCTAACAAAGCAGATGTGTCTTTCCTTCTGAATGTGGTGATAAAATATTTACCGTTTAAGTGCCACGATGCACTGTATAGCAAAGAGCTGTTGAATACTGCGGCACTTCAAAGGTTACATTAGATGTAGACTATTAATGAAATGGTTAATTTTATCTTGCAACGAGAAGTAGCACATTCTGAGACTGACTTTTTTGGGTTAAACCCTTTAGGTACCAAGGGGGTTAGTCCCACTGCTCTTCTTGCAGGCACCCAATAGGTTATACTGACACTAGCATAATGTATCTTATACTTTTTTTATTATTTAAACTAAAAAAGTCTCAGAATGCACTGCTTCTCGTTGCCATGCTTGACGTTAACATTTCTTCATAATAGAACGTAACCTTTGAAGCGCCGCGGCAGTAAGCAGCCCATTGTCATGCAGAGTATCAGCAATTAAATCATTTTTTAACCTCTTTTTGGGGGTTAAAAGTGTGCATCGTAGACAATTCCTGATCGTTTAGACTACACTGCCCGATTTTCTGAGGCTTTACAATCATTAAAACAAAAAAGGTTGATCCGGCCACTCACCCCACACTGAATGTCTTTCCCGAAGAAGATGCTCCAAGTGAACAAAGCCTTGTACGGGGCTTATTGTAACCTGCTGTGCTCATTCGCTTCCTTCGCCTTCATCACTAATCCAAGAAGCAACATTCACTCGCTGAAACTGCTGAATTATACACTGAAATCTCCCAGGGTCCTGTATTCTACATCACAGGGGGGTGGCGATGCTGTGTGCACAGCGTACACACTCACACGGGAACGCTTCGGAGATGCCTTCTCTTATAACTCTCCAGCCTCCCGATAAACACATCACTGCTGGAAACGCTGACAGTAATTGGTGTTCATGATGTACAAGCGCAAGCCAATGGAATGGACGTTACCCCCACCGCCCGCACCACGCTACAGTAGATGTGTCGCCCGCAGCACCTTCTTAAGGTGGAACTGCTCGGCAGCGCTACGGATTCCATCAATCCATCCGTAACAATCCACGAGAAGCTTTGGGAATAATCTGTATTTATGTAGCGTCTTCCTCGCTGTAACTCGCCGAAGCAACCATGAACTCTATGTGATGTGATTTATTCGGGAAAATAAAAGTCCTGGTTTTCTCGAATAAAAAAAGAGTTTCTATTCCTATATTCCCTCCCTGTGATCCATTTTTTAAAAAGTGACGCTACTCATTGTTGGCCCCTAGATTAAATCTAACCATGCGCGTCTCATCTATTCTCTCTTTCTCGACATAAAAAAGTGACCTTCCAAAATGACCAATTTATTTATTAAAAGAGTAACCAGATTTGGTCAGAACGAATAAGTTAATACTGAGAAGGAATAGCGAGTGAATGAGACGCGTAGGTCACAGTATAGCGCAACTGAATCTCTTATGATCTCAGGACATCAGTGAAGGAAATGAACTGTCTCTGCTACATTGTTGTCTGGTTTAATAACAGCAGAAGACAGACAGGACTTTGGTTGAGGGGTATATTGTGCGGCTGTGGGCTACATGGCAGCCTATAGTTTAGGGATATGGTGCAGGTCTAGTTTAGAGTTACATGGCAGTTTAGGGTTACATGGCAGGTTATAGTTTGGAGTTACGTGGCAGGTTATAGTTTGGAGTTACGTGGCAGGTTATAGTTTGGAGTTACGTGGCAGGTTATAGTTTGGGGTTACAAGGCAGGTTATATTTTGGGGTTACATGGCAGGTTATAGCTTAGGGTGACGTGGCAGGCTATAGTTTAGGGTTACGTGGCAGGTTACTGTTTGGGGTTACATGGCAGGCTATAGTTTAGGGTTACGTGGCAGGCTATAGTTTAGGGTTACGTGGCAGGTTACTGTTTGGGGTTACATGGCAGGTTATAGCTTAGGGTGACGTGGCAGGCTATAGTTTAGGGTTACGTGGCAGGTTACTGTTTGGGGTTACATGGCAGGTTATATTTTGGGGTTGCATGGCAGGTTATAGCTTAGGGTGACGTGGCAGGCTATAGTTTAGGGCTATGGAGTAGGCTGTAGTTAAAGGTTATGTGGCTTGCTATAGTTTAGGGCTAAGTGACAGGCTATAGTTTGGTTTCACTTCGCCATGCTTTTGTTCAGGGCTACAGGCACTGGTGGCTTCTGGCCTAGGCCGACAAGGCCTAGGTTGGCAGGTTCAGGGCAGCGGCAGTACCTCTACTGCATGACAGGGAGTGGGTCACCAGGGTCCCTGTAATGCCACAGATCTCCGTGTTGTGCATAGTTTCCTTCTGCACCGCACTTCCATTAAAAGTGGAACGCCGAGATATGGTGGTGGGATCAACAGGTGGTGGTGGTGTTATAAATCTAAAGATAGACCACATAGTGCACTGAATATTGTGCAACACCATGCCTCCTTGCAGTCCCAGTTTTCCCAGGACAGTCCCAATTTTCAGCAACTGTGCTGCTGTCCTTGGTAAATGCCCCACCGGAGTGGGTGAGGATCATGGGATGGGTGGGAAGATCTTCTGGATGGTTGGGAAGATCTTCTGGAGACATGCACCAAAAGACACACACATTTCTCACTTGCTCCTTGAACAACCCGGGGAACCTGTCTTAAGGTCTCTTCAAGCAACCTGTCAGTCACCGAGGGCCATCGAGGGGTTGTTTAACCCCCGAGAAATGTATCGGAAAAGCAAAAGAGTTCATATAAAGAAATACCAAACATGCTTGTGAGAGCTGGCAATGATTGATGCCTCGAGAACAAAAACAATTTGCAATGCCTTGAAAAGCAGAGCTGGCAAATATTGTGTTAAATCGTCTGCTTAAATATCTACCTACAGCATAAGAACAAAACCGTAGTATAAAGGCTAGCTGCAGATGGCAACGGAATATTAAGCCGTCATTTCTCCAGCCCAGGATTAAGCTATATAAACTGTATTTACTGACACAGCCTGAAACTCATTAGAACGCTGGAGAGCGATTGCACAAAAAAAAAACCTTCTGTAATTGGACGCCTTATGTTTTGTTTGCTTTGCTGCGGAAACGTTTTCATCGCAGCAATAATGCTTAATCGATTGTTACATTAAGCAGACCATATATTGTAATCAAGAATTAGAGGTTAGCATTTTGGACATAGGGAATGGTCTGGGGTTTTTTTTTAAAGGCATGCTCCAGCCCTATTTTTATGTTAAATGCATTTTAAAGACCATTTTGAATCCCGAAGCATTTTACTGCACGCAAATTGCTGCCGGCATTCTTAAGTAAATTTGCTTTTGACATTGAGTCCGCTATCTTATTTAACTCCGCCCCCAGCTGTCTTAACGGGAGCAGGAAGCATTTGTATGTACACGTCTTGCGCATTCTAGCCAATGACAGCTGGAATTGCAGTAAGAGCCAATCACATATCTGTTATCTGCACCAGGAGGGGGCCCCGGCACCTTAAGGCAGACCGCCACCAATGACGGCTGTTCACGAGAGGCCGTGCGCTACACTTTTATTGCTCACACCGTGTGTGGCCAGACATATCTAGCCAGATGGCCAGTGTGGGCCTGATCTGGACACTGCAAAACATCTAATTATATTAGGCTCTGATGAAAATGTATGTTAGTAAAGGAGAAAATCTGCCCGTTTCCAGCACACAGCAAGGGTCTTCTAGGGTAATTACCATACCTGGGAAGCAGGTTTGCCGGGGGAAGCACCGCTTTTCTGGGTCTCCGGGAACGCTCTTGACATCAGCGGGACCTCCCACCGACGTCAGCGGGACCACCCACTGACGTCAGGTAGACCTCCCACCGCAAGGGAAGTCTCTGGGTAGCTGGAGACCAGACGTTCCCAGGTATGGTAATTACACAGTCCACAAATCTTCAAAATACTGTAGGTTTATTTTGGCCATTTCACAGTTCTGAACAACCCAGCAACGTTATAAACAGAGGGGTTTCCAAATGGTTCCAATGAAAAGAAACAAAACTGAGTACGGACTAAACATGCAGTAGATCCTTCTCTACCAAACTGACAATTCGGAAAGTTTTAACCAACCTGCTACACACTTCTGCTCAAGCTCCATACTAACCTTCAGCTCTGATGTCTGCTAGTTAAAGTCTCTGCTAGGAGAGGGTAAAAGGGGTACCACAGGCTATGGAGGATTCAGAGGAGGATTCCAAAAAACCTTCCATTTACAACCATCCCATAAACTCTGTCACAATATGAACATTATATGTGTATCCGTGTGTATATGTATGTGCCGGGGGGGGGGACAGAATAGAAGTTAAAAAGATGATGAAAAGTAAAGTGCGATAAAGTTTGTCGAATACAAAGTATCATCCTTGACTAAAGACTCTATTTCAGTCTTGGGCTAATAGGGAAATATCATTTTTTCTTATGGGATCAGTTAATAGAGGCCATTCCAAAAAGTATATGTGGTTTGGAAACTATTCGTTTTTAAACTCTTTTCCACCAATGGAAAAGAATAGAAAAGCTGAGAGTATATTGTTCTGCGTGCAACCGCGAGAGATACAATAAAAAGGATTTGGAATTAGAAGAGATCGGAAATCTTGCAGTAACAATAAGGTGGCAACAGTGACAAATAACACAAAGCAAGACTATGTATTTGCCGGTGGCAGAAAAGTCAAAAAGACCATAAATTCACCCGAAAGAGAGCAGGAAAGGCTAACAGGGAAAGGTACAGATGCTTTTGTCATTGTATCCGGCACTGGGCTCTTCAGGGTCAATAGAAAATGAAACAGTCATAATGACCTTCATCGGTTCGGATCCGCCAACATGTACTCTCCGAAAACGATCTTCACCGCCAGACACTTCAATGAACCAAAGGAAATTATAGGTCATAAGCAATTAAGAAGTAAAAGGTGTGGAAATACTATTTCCTACTGATAAAAGAAAGTTGTGTTTCTGACCAACGGTGATCTCGTGTGGCTGGTGGAGGTTTATAGACAGAATTATACTTTTCGTAGTATCGAGTTTTCTGAAACTTCTTGCAATGAAGCAGTACACTTCTTCTCAATATAATAATCGCTGTTCTGTGTTCAACAATGGTGCTCACTGCAACCCTGCTTTTTTGGTCATCTTAGAGGAAGCATTGGACCCATTTTTGTACAGACAACTGGCAAAAAGAATGGCTGCTGGGTAAAAAAAAATGTAAGTAGATCAAAAATAGCCAATATCTTGAAACTACACAATAATGTTAAATGTTTTGTAGGTGACTTTCTAGTTTTTTTTTTACAATTTGATGTTCAGTCCAGCAGACACCATAGATTAATATATTTCAATAAAATCAGCGAAATGTACAAAGAAGTAGAGGCCGTCCTCTGAGACTGGAAGAGCGAAGAATTCATGGACAACAAAGGAAGGGATTCTTTACAGTAAGGACAATAAATGTATTGCCAAGAGAGGTGGTTCTATCAAATACAACATATGCCTTCAAAAAGGGTCTGGATATATTTTTTTTTTAAGAAAAAGGAGAACATTTTGGGCTATAAATAATAGAATTAACGTACATATTTTAGAGCTTGATTCAAGGAGAAATGTTATTGCCTTTTAACGTTAAGAAGGATTGTTCTCCCCCTAAGTGGCAAAAAAAATCAAGTACTTTAAGGATTTCAACCTAAATTACTACGTTAGTATGTAACAGGTTTCAAAAGTGTGAATTAAATGTTATTAGCAGAAACGAGAGTACAAATTGTTTCTGTAGATATCTTAACATTAAGAACATTTTATGCTCGCTTGATTACGGTGAAATTTATGCGTGATGACAGGGCCACTTTATAAGAAGGCAACCTATGATAATCCAACACCTGTTGCCGCTGATCCCTGATTCCTATAGGAAAAGTGGTCGTTGACTTTAAAGGATAATAACTGTGAATTTACTAATCGACAGAAGAAGAAAAAAAACCTAAACACAGAAAAAAATTAAAAAATAAAAATAAAATAAATATATATATATATATATATAAAAAAACCTAAACAAAAAAAAAAATAATAATAATAAAAAAAATAAATATATATATATATATATTTTTTTTTATATATTTTTTTTTTAATTTATTTTTTTTGTTTAGATTTATATATATATATATATATATATATATATATATATATATATATATATATATATATATATATATATATATATATATATATAGATAGATAGATATACCGTATATGCTGTATAGTGAAGAATTAGACCGGTCTTTGCTATGCAGTCAGAGAAGAAGTCAGTTATGAGTGATTCAGATGCCAGCCTTTCAAATACATGTATTATTTTCAGTTATTTAAAGGCTACCCATCACATTACATTTACTTACAGAGCGTCAGCATCTTCCTCTATGACATGGTGGCACTGAAGGAGAAGAAGGCTTCGCTCTTGCTAGCTTACAAGCTATTAGGAGGTTGAAGGACAATGAGAGGAAAGGAGATAAACGGCTTCTTTGAGAATGATCTGATGGTAGGGAGACGTGGAAATCTTGAAGGTGGGGAGGATGGATGGTTTCTGCGGGATCTAATGGTGTAAGGAGGAGAGGCTGCATGCTTCTCTGAATTGAATTTTTAAAGATTGTTTAAAGGGGACAGTCTGATAGAACGAGGAACGGAATAGCCTAACAAAAAAAGTTTTTAACTTCCAGTCCAGCCCTGCAAATGAACTATAAACAGGGTTGTCACATTTTTAAATAGTGACCAGAAGCAAATAAAGTGTAGAAAAAAGAAAAAGAAAAAAGAAAAACAAAACACATCATAAAGAAAATGTGAAAATTGAACATAACTACCTGCATGTTTAATTAGTAGATCAAAGGAAACTTCTCACTGACTACAGCAGAAGCTCATTACAACCACTAGCGTTAGAGCTTTATGATTTATGCTGATATTCATTTAATATATTTGTTTCTCTTTGCAGCTAATAATAATAATATGGATCAAAGAATACTTTTAAAGGGACAGTAACTGGATCTAAAACTGTTGATCTCCCATGACCAATAGTTATGAAAAATGATCCCTTTGCATAAATGAACTTCTTAAGGACTAAGACTTTCTTCAACAATTATTTCCCTCTTTCTCATTTTGATTAAAAAATAATAATCTGAATTATCCACATACCAAAAATAAATGTGTTAAGTTGCACTGATTTTAAAACCACCATATATTTATGTATTTATTTTAAATTTAACACTTTAAGTGTTTAACCCCTACCTAACCATTAACCTAATTCCCTACTAACTAACCCCCCACCACACTAACTACCAAGTAAATATTAAAAATACATGTATAAATGCTATATTAACCCCTTAGAGTCACCGTCAGAATGAAATGGAGGGACAGGGAGCAGAGACCAAGGAAGAGCTTACAAGCACATGTGGCTGATTTAACCCATGACGTATCAAGTACGCCATTGGTCCTTCAGGCACATTTTTTTATTATGTACCTGGTACGTCATTGGTCACAAAGGTGTTAATATAATACTCCTTAATTTAGCTCTGGGAGTATATTTGCATTGTGGTTTAGATTTGTTCTTTTATATTATGCTGATCAGATATCATTGTTTTCTGGGCACATGATTAAGCTTTCTGTCCCCAGAATTATTCTAATTCTAATTATTCTAATTTGCTTGTTGATTTATAAAGTGCTATCATATTCCACAGTGTTGTACAATGGGCAAATACGACATAAAAAGGAGTCCATCATTTAAAGATCTGGACTCATATAAGGTGATAGGGGCACTGCTCACATGAGCTTACAATCTATTGTCCCCGGGACCATATTTACAGCTACCGGTAAAGTACATTTCAAAAGTAACTAAATATTTTGCTTCCAATCACACAAAAAGTATGTTTAATAGCTTACGAGCTTACAATCTAGCGGGAGGTCCAATGTCCCCCTTAAATTCATGTGACATGGTATCCATAGCGATGGAGCTTTTTAGACAAATGACATATTCAAGTAGGGTTAAACTTCCTTGATTTAAGATTTAATGTGGGCAGAGGGTGGCGCAAACTTGTGCTTCATGCACGTATCCACGTTCTGGCTCGGTGGACTAGGAGACAATGTTGGGGACAATGCTTAAGCTCCTTAAATAATTGAATAAAATGCCCCAACATCTTGATTAAAAGAAAAATCTGGTCCTCTTATTTTATATTTTTCTATGAGATTAGACATTCATTATCGTTCGGTAGGTTTAGTCCAGGAGGGTAATAACAGTGGAGAATTAGCACTGCCGACCTAAGCGAGTCTCATTCTGTGCAGAACATTGTTTTGTTTCCGTGGTAACCAGGAAAATAATATAGTGCGGGACTCTTCCTGATCAATGTAAGGAAAATACAGGAAATTAAATGGAGCTATGGCTGACAAAACACCCGCAGGAGACCAGGAAGAGAAAAGATGGCTTTCCAGACACAGAGAATAGCTTTTAATATATTTTCTCTGTCGCTTTAGTGATGCACTAAGTGTTGTCTAGGGGCACCATTTTTCTTCAGCTAATGGCCAGGAAATGGAGACAGATGCCAAATTACTGGAAAAAATATCGTACCAATAATAATGTTGGACTAGGATTGTTGGAGGTCCCATGATACCTTTTAGTGGCCTTCTGTTGAAATGTTGGCTAGCTAGCAACACTAGTCCTATAAAACAGAGCTGTGGCATGACATGCTTCTGGGCCCGTATTGTGGTGCAACTATTACCAGGCCATAAATCTTAGGTAGTAAAGCTGTTTTTTTTTATTTGTTTGGGGTCACTGAGCTGTTTTCATTGAAAACAAGGACATTTCTGGCTGTAACATAATTGCAAAATGGATTTCTAACGATCAATTAGCCTTTTAACGTTAAATGTGGTATGAGCGAACACAACGTGCCATTGGAACACAGGAGTGATGGGAGTGATAAAGGGCCGTTGGAACACAGGAGCAATGGGAGTGAGAAAGGGCCATTGGAACACAGGAGTGATGGGCGTGATAAAGGGCCATTAGAACACAGGAGTGATGGGAGTGAGAAAGGGCCATTGGAACACAGGAGTGATGGGAGTGAGAAAGGGCCACTGGAACACAGGAGTGATGGGAGTGATAAAAGGCCATTGGAACACAGGAGTTTTGGGCGTGATAAAGGGCAATTGGAATACAGGAGTAATGGGAGTGATAAAGGGCCATTGGAACACAGGAGTGAT
Organism: Spea bombifrons; assembly: GCF_027358695.1. Lineage (NCBI taxonomy): Eukaryota > Metazoa > Chordata > Amphibia > Anura > Pelobatidae > Spea > Spea bombifrons. The sequence continues at coordinate 134,647,026 of NC_071088.1, read as the reverse complement.
GGGAGTGATAAAGGGCCATTGGAACACAGGAGTGATGGGAGTGATAAAGGGCCATTGGAACACAGGAGTTTTGGGCGTGATAAAGGGCCATTGGAATACAGGAGTGATGGGAGTGATAAAGAACCACTGGAACACAGGAGTTTTGGGCGTGATAAAGGGCCATTGGAGCACAGGAGTGATGGGAGTGATAAAGGGACATTGGAACACAGGAGTGATGGGAGTGATAAATGGCCTCTGTATGCTCATGAAGATATTCCATTAAAATTCAAAAACAAGGAAATTTCTAAGTGACCCCAAACTATAGTGTTTATATAAAACTCTTGGGAGTTCAGTAATTGCTGCTTTGTCACTGACTCATCTGCAGTTCTAATGGAGTGACCAGCAGATGGCGAACTGCAAAGCACATGGCAGAGGTTATAAAAGGAGCCATTGGGAGTTTTGGGGGGAAGTTTTGTTTCAGTGGTTGAGGCCTGTGTGATGGAGGCCTGTGTGATGGAGGCCTGTGTGATGGAGGCCTGTGTGATGGAGGCCTGTGTGATGGAGGCCTGTGTGATGGAGGCCTGTGTGATGGAGGCCTGTGTGATGGAGGCCTGTCCATCAAGGTGTGCAGTGAGGTGTAGGAGAGTCTGGAAGGTGGAACTCTGCAGACAGCTGAAACAGGACAAGATACCTAACCCTTCTGGCTGAGACTGCTGTGAGCAGTGAGGAAGGCCCAGCAGTAGCTGAAGGAGCCGGCACCTGGCAGGCTGATATGGTTGCAGACTGGTGGGGCGGTAAGCTTGAGATCTTTCCCCTGTCACACAACAGGGCAATTTGAGCTTTATTCCACACATAGCAGATCAGTTTACGCTGGCTTACATTAATGGCGGATGGGGTGGAATAACCAAAGCCTGTGTGGATTTTATGGGCCCCAACTATGGCCCCCAACTGAAAATACCAGACTGCCGCTAGGGTGGGTTGCAGAATTTTCTTGCGGGTAGGTGAAGTTGCTTTTGTTATATGTTACTTTATTCAGAATTGTTTACCTGCATTGCATCAATTTTCACTGCTGTATATGATGGCACAGCTTTGTGTTATTGCGCAATACACAATCCTATTTAAGTTAGCCTTGTGTCTGGTTGTGTGTGTCTATATGAAGAGACATATACACACACACACACACACACACACACGGATATGTATAAAAACCCAAAGAATACTGGGTACAAAATATTGTTAAATATGAGCCCACTTATAGCCCATGACAAAGTTTCTAGTGATGTTGAGGACCAAATCTTTAATACTTATGATCCGTATAAAAACAATGACTCGTCAGGACAACAACATAATTATTTCATTGGATTATGAGATTAGATTAGTAATACAAAAAGATAAACTGTTCTAGATTCTAATCAACGTCTGGAATATGTTACTTGCACCGATAATGTCAAGCACTGTTCAGGTTCTATTTTAACTCTTAATGGAGCTGCATTGTGTCCAACAACCTGGCTTCTCATTCTCCATGTCAGATGCTAACGTAAGTGAATGGGATATAGTCATGGCGTCCATGCCAACATGGTTGCCATAGCCCAGGTTGCCATGGTCTGCCATGATCTATGTATAAGCACGATGGTATCGCCAAAAAGCACAATACATTTAGCGAGAATGGTGCCAATAAAACCCCGATACATCTTATTCTAAATCTATAGAAAGCAGGGTAATTAGCATTTACTCCTTTTTTAAACTGAGCCAACTGGCATCAAACTAAATTGGCAGCCAAACTGCTATCCATTTATCTAACTAAATGTAAAACAAATCGTATGATGCCAAATCTGAGATCTAACAGTCAAGGCAAGATCTTGATTAATTGGAGGAGTTTTCTATGATAAATGTGTGCATTCATTAGCGGAATCAACTGACATTTACGCGTAAGAGGAAATAAGGACAGAAAACAGTTCCAAGAAATGTTATTCTGTCCAATCCATTAGAAGGTCTCTGCGACGAATGGTCTCTGACCATGGATACCTATTAAGTAATTGTTACGCGGGAGAAACCCTCAACGTAAAGTGGAAGGAGCTAGAACAAGATGCAGAATTATTGTTACTAACTGAATATCTCCTCAATTGAGGAAGCCAACATGAAGAAAGGTTCAATGCACTTGGGTGTCCAATATTCCACGAGACATCACTACGTTTCCTTAATGTTATGTTGTGGGGACTTTTATGTTTCTGGAGGGGCCACGTGAGCATTTCTGAGTCTCTTACGGATTTCATGAAGAATACTTTAGGGATTCTGTTGTAACTGTAAAGCTAGAGGGAACATCTGAAGATAATTCCCAGTAAACCCACGGTGAATATCTATATAGCTTCATAGGACCTACATGTGGGCTTACTGAAGGAATTCTCCATTTACAAATCATCACTTAACACCTTGACTCCCATACATTGTAACATATTGTGTGTTTGGTATATATAAATTATATGTATACTATAGAAACATAAACTACCTCCCAACATTCAAGAAACATCTCAAAACCCACCTCTTCCGAGAAGCCGCACCATTTTAGCTGCCAGAACTTCCTTTTCATTGATACAACCACCACACTACCTCTCACCCTTTCTCTGTGCCTTATGTTTGTCCTCACCCCATTCCCTTAAGATTGTAAGCATTTGAGCCGAGCCTCTCCACCTAATGAATCGGTTTGTCTTAGTCTGTCAATTTTTGTCTTGTCTGACCCCTTGAATTTATGTATTGTATTAAGCGCTGCGTAAACTGTTGGCGCAATATAAATATAATAATAATAATAATAATAAATAGACAAAATATACATTAGCACAAGGATACCCCTTTTAACTGTTAATGCAGCTGCTTTTGTTTAATACAACTCTCACAACCCTCTACAATGTAAGGGTCATATGTGTTGTTGTCCACGGAAGAGGGCTGTGCACAGGAGATGTCCTCGCAATCTGACAGATTTGGAGCGCTTTTGCAAAGAAGAGTGGGCAAATATTACCACGTCAAGATGTGCCATGCTAATAGACTCCTACCCCAAATGACTGATTGCTGTAATAAAATCAAAAGGTGCTTCCACAACGTATTAGTTTAAGGGTGTGCACACTTATGCAACCAGGTTATTGTGAGTTTTTATTTATTTTTTTTTTTGTTTGTTTTGCAATTGAATTGTTTACATTATAGGTCACATTAAAAGTTCTGACATGATTTATCTTTGTCTCATTAGTTAAAAACACAAGAACCTGGCATTTTAACAGGGGTGTGTAGACTTTTTATATCCACTGTATTAACCTATTTTCACACACTGGGGATGCTGGTTGGTCGTTGACCAAACATCGGCATCCTCTTCCCTGATGAAGCCTCTGTGCCCCGCTGACCTACAGAAACGTATTATTTGTAGCGTTCACCACCAGTTATTGTTACAGGGGGTCTTTCTATCTATATCCACTTTGTCTACTGCATGCCACATATGTATTCATAAACGTAAGGGTTAAATATCTGATAAGGACAGTGAGCGATATGTTCAGATACAAAGATATAGCATGGGAGCATGAACGATGGAAACCATAGTGATGTTTGTGCTGATCACCCAATAATTAGTAATTTGGACAGAAATTCTCTCAAAATATCAAAAAAATGTCCATACCATATATCCAAAACCCCTGTTTCTGTACCGTGGTTCTCTCGTGTTCCATAAACTCATTTAAGAGCTGTTTAACAGGACATTACTTTATAAATGGAAGCATTTGGCAGCGTATTTTCTAATCTCCATCTGTCCATTCTTCTAAAGTTTGTGAGCTGTGATGCTCGTTACCCAGGGGCACTGTGCTGAAAACCGCCAGCTCTAACAAAGTTGTTTTGTGATTCATTTCTTTTTTTTTTTCCCGGTAATAAAATCTGTAAGTTTCAAGAGCCTAAGGAGCAAATCCCATTTGTTTAGCCCCGAAAGCAGTAGGAAACCAGAGGCTTTGCCGTTGGCCTTTTGTATCTGAACCCTATTCCCGGTGTCTAGGGGCTGCTAATACAGTTGGTGAGAATTATGAATTAACCAAAGACGGGCTGAATGTAAGTGAAGCATCTTAATCTTGTAACATATATTATTCATTTTGCAAAATATAGAGGAATGGAAGGAACATTAACTCGTTTTTCACAAAAAAATATAAACCTAGCAAATGCTAGACCTAAAAGGAATGTACGCCTTCAATTACAGCTATTTAACTACAAGCTCCTTTGTTGGCGCGTTGTCACAACTGGTGCCATCCCAGAAAGAATTTGTGGCGGAGGTAAATATCAGTAACATAAGCTATCGAAATCTTGTGGAAACATTGTTACAACCCCAAATATCTGCTGACCAGTGAACGCTGCACATAGACAACTTCAGGAGCAGGTTCATCCAAGTGACGCAGTCACCCCAGTGGGATGTCCATGTAGACTACATATAGTATCAGTGGGATTCTTAAGTATGTACAGCTGTAATATGGAGAGGAGGGCTGGTCCAGGGGGCAGGGCGGCAATTACCCTCCAGGCCGGTCAACAATTCTTATTGCTTATACGCATATATATTGGTGTGTGTGTATGAATGTCTATGTGTAAGAGTTACAGGAAGTGTTAACATGTAAATATATGTAAGTGTATTAGTGTAAGTGTGTTAGCATGAGTGTAGGTGTGTGTATTAGGGTGAGTGTGTACATTTAAGTGTAAGAGTGTGTATACATGTGTGCCTTGGGTCAGGCCTATGGTGGGATTGAGATTAAATATGTCTCTGCTAATGATGGCTGCTGCTAATACATTTTGTAATTACAGTATTCATTGCCAGGCCTGATATAATGTGTTTTTGTAATCATATCAAAATTGGCTCAGGTTTTATAATCTCCATAAGATAACTGCACATAATGAGTTCTAATTCCCTACCTGTAGAGTGACATCTTCATATACACAGGCATTCACAGCTACAATGGGGAAGGGCCCCCCCCTTCAGTTTGCTGAGGAGCCCCAACATTTTGTACAGCCCCCTAATTTTGTAACCCCCCCACCACCACCCCCCCAAAAAAAATGGCAGGAAATCATGAAAAACATTTAGCTATAGTTATAATTAATGTTTCAGCATTTGAGCCGAGGCTCAAAAACATTTTGGATAATGTTCGATTGGAAAAGTGTTTACAAAAGCGACCTCATATGTTGTATTTTAGTCAACGTTTACATATTTATAAATCAGTAAATTTTGTGTTTAATGCTGTTAAACTGATAGAAAAAGCTCTTGCTTTTTTAATAATTTGTTGATTTAAATAAGCCCACCACCTATTTTACATTTGGTTTGTAATTAATACGTAAAATATATTCTGGAATCGGAAGCGCCCTCAACGCCTGTAAACTCAACACTGCCTTTTATTACACCCTATTTCCACGGGATTTTTGTAATAAATTAACCATATAATCGTAATTATTCACTGTGCTGTGAATATTCACCATTCCCTGTATTTTAATTAAATTTTAGTATAGACATAAAATAATAAAATGAATCCAAGCTTCCCTTCATAATTGATTTGAAGAGAGTGCAACATTCAAATGAAACGTTATTAGATTATTAAAAAGAAAAAAAAAATCTCTTTGCATCATGCGATTCTTAACAAAAGTTGGAATAAAAAGTATAATTCGAAAGTTATAGAAATAAAAATTGACAGCAGGAATGAACTATTTGGCACCGTCTAGCTGGCCCAATTGGTCATTGCCCATCCCATGCATGTTTAGATTCACCTACCACTTCTAATGAAAGGCTGTTCCACCTATCTACCACCCTCGCAGTAAAGTAAAGCTCCCTTACATTCCATCGGACCCTCTATTTTTAGATTACAGCCTCTTGTTCTAACATTTCTCTTTTGAAATAACCCCCCCCCTGTATTTTGTTAAATCCCTATTCAGTTATAAATATTTTAACACTTCTATCTCTCCTCCAAGCCGCATCGAGATCCCAGAGTCTTTTCTGATCGTTATTATCCTGCAAACTATCCACCATTTCAGTAGCCCTTCTTTGAACTCTCTCCACAATGCCAATATCCTTCTGGGGTTGACACTCTAAAAGTGGTCTTGTCTCCATAGCAACCGACAGCATGGTCGATTCAGCAGGAACATATGATTGGTTGCTGAGGCGTTCTTTGTGGGACCTCCACTAAAGATTAAAAGTCACGCCTTGGGTCACACGTTGATGTATTTTTTTGATGACAGGTGCAGTTTATTTTATAATTGATTTTCTTTTTTTAAGGATTTTTTGCATTCATGTAGAGAAGTGTTAAGATTTTCGGAAAATGTACAGTTTTTGATTCTGTTGCCATGAACAGTATAGAATACATTTTATAAAGAGCGTTAAAAAAAAAATAAAAAAAAAAATAATAATAATAAATTGTATTAAAGAAAAAAAAGTCATAACTAGTGACGGTTCTCATTTTGAAGTCTTTGAAATCTTAGGACGCCGTGTATAAAAGGGAATTTTCTATGTAAATTTTGGATCCCGTTTTATTGGAGCGCTCCCTCTAGAAATATTTCTTTAATCGTTGACGATGCTCGTGAGAGACTACACTGACTTGGCAATGTTAACAAGAGTATATTAACCCCTTAAGGACAATAGGGGTTATTACTCGTAGTATATTGTGGGACAATGGCTATTTTAACATTTTTCGGTGTTCCTGTTTAGCTGTGATTTTCTTCTTTCTCATTTCGTGCTCCCACACATATTATATATTGTTTTTTTCAGGACAAACGGCTTTCTTTAGATACCATTAATTTTATCATATCATCTAATTTACTATAAAAAAATGATAAAATATGGGGATTTTTTGTTAAAAAATTACTTTTTCTCACTTTTTAAACAAAAAACTTTTACTCATCTGCAAAAACGAATGAAAAAACCTGCTAAATAGATTCTACTATTTGTCCTGAGTTTAGAAATACCCAATGTTTTTATGTTTTTTTGCTTTTTTCTGCACGTTATGGGGCAATAAGTACAGGTAGTGTTTTGCTATTTCAAAACCTTTTTTTCCAAATCTGGTAATTCTTCCCCCCATGTGCCATTTCGGGTATCTTTGAAGCCGGCCAATGCAATTTACCCCATCAAGTCATATATTTTTAAAAACTAGACACCCCAAGGTATTTCACATGCTGGTAATTTAACCCTTTCCATGCACTAATTTTACCACCAGCCTTTGTGAAACTTTATGGTAGTAAATTTTTTTGTATTTTTTTCACACACGTTGTACTTCAGGTATAAATGTATCGCTCCTGGTATATGTCCGTGTCAAACAACACCCCAATATGTGTTCAGTAACATCTCCTGAGCGCAGCGATACCCCACATGCATGGGTTTGTAGGGTTATTTGGGAGGTAAAAGGCCGCCTTTGTGAGGTGTGTATTTTTTGGCCATTTAGACATCTGATCCTACTGCCCCCATGTCCCATATTTGGGACACCTTTGAACCCGGCCAATTCAATTTATCCCATCCACTCATGCATTTTTTAATACGAGACACCCTATGGGCATTTGTAATGCCAATATTTTAACTCTTTCCATGCTGGAATTTTTGTAAAGATAAAGAATTTTAGGACTTGCTTATTAATTTTTTTTTACCATATTATTTTTATTTTTTTAAAACATTTTTTTAAAATTTTGTTTTAAAATTTTTTTTAATTTTTTTTTTTTTTTTTTTTACTAATCACTCATTAGTGAGCTGGGCTCCATTGACCTTGCATGGTTGGATGCAGTACCTGCATTCAACCTGCAGTAGGAGCTCGAGAGTTCACAAGAGGGTCTGGATAGACCCTCTATGAACTCATTTCTATTGTTGATGCCATCCTGTAAATGACGGCAACGTCATTTACAGGATGGCACTTGTGGTTGCTCTTCGGAACTCATTTCTATTGTTGATGCCATCCTGTAAATGACGGCAACGTCATTTACAGGATGGCACTTGTGGTTGCTCTTCGGAGCAATCACAAGGTGATCGGGCTAGGGGGGTAGTGTTACTGACATGCCTCGATATCGAGGCATGTCAGTAACACCATTTATGCTTAGGAAGCGATTCAGATCGCTTCCTAAGCTGTTTTAGCCGGGCGCCGCCGCGATCTTTCATGATCGGTGCGGCGGCCATTTTTCTTCCGGGGAGGGCTGCCAAGGGCTGCCCTCCCCGGATCCACGGTCAGCCTCACTTGGGAGGCTTCCGTGGATGCTGCAAAGCCGCCGATCGCGGCGAAAACGCCGCGATCGCGGCGATGCAGCTATTTAACGGCAGCCCGTACATGTACGGGCATTGTCGTTAACCCGTTGCACGGCAACCCCGTACATGTACGTGGATTGTCGTTAAGGGGTTAAATGTGCTTTTCCAATATTTATTTTTGTCTTGTAGAAGCTATTTGAGTATAAACTCCTCGTGAGATACACTTAGTAAAATCAGAGCTTTGGTCTTGGGTGGAATTCCAACGATAAAAGGTTTATTATCATGCCTGGGAAATTTCAGGCTCTTCGGAGTATAGTGACCTAGTGGGGGGCGGGGGGGAGTCGGACTTCTTATACACACAGGCAGTATTTATTGTGTGTGGGTGTGGCTTGTGATGTGTGGGTGGGGCTACCCACATAGATGGAGGGGGTGGATAGCCCGAAACACCTTAAATTGTATGAGGATGGGCACAGAATTTAGCCGGTGGTGCTTCACCCAGAGTCTCCGGGCCACACATGGAGAATACGTTTATTATATACATGAATCTATCAATGTGTTTAATTTTTTTAAATACAAAAGCAGAGCAGTCCTGTATTACGCGTCTGGATTCTGTCCTTTCTTGGTAGGACACCTACTGTCATTTTGTTATTGATATTATATTTTTGCGCATTCATGTTAATCTCCTTTTTACATTTCTCTATTTTGTAAGACATATTTACAGACCGCCTCAGGCTGTCAGCAGAGTTCAGAGCGAGTTAGTACGTTAGCACTACACGTGAGATTATCCTTCCACATGTCTGCGTCGTGTTTTATTGATGGGAGCCAATTATTTTCTGCCGTATCACCCGTTTTGCTGGTTCTGTGAAACTATTTATATTCCAGCGATAGCTTTGAACTAATTACTTTGTTGTATAACTGACATGATTCGGACTCGGTGACTAACCCTGTTTTGAATATGAAATCGGGCGTGAGACAAATGTTTTACATAGGTTAGTGAGTTATATGAAATTGGCTTTGGTTGACTGATCGTATATTTCCGCACCTTCATTGTCTCTGGATTTTCTGACCATTGGCTGCGAGACTGACTTGCTGTCAGTCACTCGTCAGGTTCTTTTTATCAATTAATTCACGTTTCTTAAAGTTTCTATCACTGCCTGAAGCAAGAAATCCCAACTCAACAATAATCCTTTAATATCAATGACTTGCTAACAATGAGCTAGAAAATACCAACACGTGTGTTTGTTGCCTTTCGTATTAACCATCTGTAGCCCTTTGTACTTGGTGAGCAGCCTCGGTGTCCGGCTTTTTTGGACGGTGGGGATCATGGTTTGGGAGAATATTTTGTGAATGTCCCTCCGACCTGTAAAATTGAGCGAGATCGGTGGTTTTGACCTCAATGTCTGCTCCCACTTGGCCAGCTAGCCATGCGTTGAAGCTGCGCCCGGTGATATGATGTCGCGTTCTTCTCCAATGTGAGTTTGTAAGGTAAATGGATTGTTCCACTCTCAACCAATTTGTGTTTGCACTCGTGACAGCTCACACTCAGCTTGCATACACTCCATAACGGAAGAGTCAAGTTTGATTCTAGTTGGCTGAAGTTTAAAAAGGAACCAACTTGTGGATTCATTAACCTACTAGTTGACTTTCCAACTTGCGCGCCCCTTTTGGAACATATATAAAAATGTATTTTATTAAGATAATATTGTTTTACAAGTGTTGGCAGATGAAGGCACAAGAGTCTCAGTAGAGTCTCAGAAGACTTAACCTTTAACTCGACTGGCCATTCCACTTCTTAGTGAACACACATTGGAGTGTAAAAAGGCTGATACGCCAACTCTTCCAGCAGAATACAAAATTATATTAAAGTCTTTCCAAAAAATTGCATTTATTTAAAGTGACTTTTAAACATTTGTGTGGTTTTAGTTGTCATTGACTTCTCTCTAAATGATTCTTGTTTGTGTTGAGAAGAACATAAAAATGTTCTGGCAGATGAAAATATTATAAAGAGAGCAGGATATTGGATATTTCCAAGGGACAAACCACGGTGTACGGAAACAGAATTTGCCAGATGAGGAGATTGTACAGGGAAACTCGGCACAAAGTAACGCACGGGCGCAGGTACCATCTGTTATCACACTATGATCAAAGATCTCCGCTGCCAAGCCCTTTACTCTTCAGCACATTTACAGCACGACTCGGTGTTCCACAAGTAACGTCATTTTCTATCTGAAGAGTTTAAATGACTAAAAAGGAATTACCTTTTGCAAATACCAATGACACTTATCGCACAAGCTAATCTTTCTGAGAATCATGCGAAACGCTTACATTTTACAGCTGGGTACAATCCTACATGAAAAAATATAGTCTGAGCTTTCAGAGGTGTTGTAAAAGGTGTTCTGGCATTTAATTAGACTTAACACACTCTAACACCATATGCTCAGACACAATAACACTGTATACTAATATACACACACATATATACACTAACACATATATGCTCACACAACACTGTATACTAATATACACGCTCGCACACATATACACACTCTAACACATAAATGTACTCGGATACATACAGACACATACAGACTCTCCTCATCCTCTCCTATGCCACTCTCCCAACTTCTCACGGCCTTCAGTATTGCTCTCCTCTGGGCTGCCATGCTGCTACCACAGGGCCATATAATGTGTATTGTGACCTTGCTAAGTGCCTGGGTGGGTACTGCTTTAGCTCACCCCTGCATGGCCACCTTGTGACACCACCTTGACGAGGGGTGCAAAGTGGCTCTTTGAGAAAAGCAGGCCACACTTTTAGCACTCCACCTAATGCAAATGAACCCACCATGTCTCCAGCCATGTAATGCTGGGGGGGGGGGGCGGTGGCATCTGCTCGCCATAGGACATTAAGCAAATAGAACTTAGACAAAAACATAATTGGGCTGGACCTCTTTTTGCTTTTCACTTTAGTATCGGAAAAAACATGAATGCATTTTTCTCACCCGGAGGATTACGTTGCATAATACAGTAAAAAAAATAATTACAAGTTTTATGTAAGTTTGAAAACGGATTGTAAAGCTGTCATAATGGCAGCAGCAGCAGGACCTCCATCAGTCAATAGTCACTGCTGCGTCTGTTAACAAAGGCAAGATATCGTCTGTATACATCAGTCTGCAGCCTTGTTTCCCCAAAGATAAGGTTCAGCTGGCTTTTATAATATACATGGCACTGGCTATAAGCATTTGCCTAATAAAGCATTTGCAATAGTATAAACTCCTGAAAGAAAGTTATATCTATCACTAGATCATAAGAACTACCCGCATGCTATTACAGATGGTTTTTAATAAATATACATTGTAATCATATTTTATATCTGCGTTCTATTTCCTGTGCAGCATGCTTAGGAAATGTCATTTACCAGCATGCATATATCCCCCCCCCCTTCTGATTGATGGGAACATTGCCAAGAGACGGCAGGGGCTTATCCATGGGAATAGTTTATGTAATAATAGTCACATGGTTACAAAGGGAACTTGAGACTATTTCTTCTAAACAACCAGACAACATGAGAAGATATAAATGGATAGAAATTCTCAGTGCTGCCATCTGCTGGTCGGGCTTGGCTGTGCACATACTGCGCAATCCTGTAATCACTGTCAGACATTTAAATCTGATGTTAATCAGCGAGCAGAAGAGGGATATCCTGACCTTAACACACACATCTTTGTAAGCATACCATATACTTAAATGGGGAGGAATAATTTTAAGATGGCCCACACCAAAAAGTGCTTCCATGAGCTTATACATCCTACATACTGCAGGGGGCAGCACTGGTCAACAGCACGCGAAGAATGCATGTCTTCTGAAAAACATGGCCGATGGGGTCACCCTACTGTACACTAATCAATAAACATTGGGACATATTAACTAAACTATAAAATGTAGGAATGGGGAAAGATGAGATCCAAGTAACGTATATTCTCTTTTCTATAAAAATGGACACATTTATCAGCCTTTAGTGTTCTGAGGTTTTTGCTAGAAGCTCTAACTCTGTCATCTCCAGTCTCGCAAATAAAGATAATTTATTTTGTTTATATTCTATTTATACAGCATTTTGTAGGCAGCGACGCAATAAATTTCACCTCTCAATCAGATGAAAAGCATGACCTGCGGACATTTCTCCCAGTTTAAAATCCTCGCGATATATATATTTGTGCAAAGATTGGAAAATACCGAAGGAATGAGTTCCTGATCTCACGATCTACACGGGGAAGGGGTTGATTTATGGGGCAAAACATGCAGGTTTTCTTTGGATACAGAAAAGATGAGATGGTTGGGGAGTTCAACATGGCAGAAGACCTCGGTTTCTTTAGCAAATCATTGAGGTTGATGTTAGGCAGCAACCCTCACAAAAAATAGGGTCACTAACTTTACTTTGCTCTTGCATTCATAATAAGTTGATTGAAGATTTTTTCGACCAGTTCTACCTTGATGTATGGAAACCTCTTTGCGTTTCTCCTACGGACAGGTATCTAAGCCCATAGATGCAGTACGTTCCGGCATTGAGGCTTATCTAAAGAGAAAACCGACAAGAATAGAAGAGGAAAATAATGCAAGAAATAAAGATAAAACTATTATCTTTTTTGCATTCTTTTTTCTTGTCGGTTTTCTCTGACGGTTACATTTTTTCTGCATTTGGGCCGGTTCAAAATCCTCTGAAGAAGCCTGCAGTAGGGTGAAACGCATTAGGTCACCGGCATTTATTATGCTATTTTATTTTTGTAACTGCGTTCTCCTTAGCGCATATACCAGTATTCACAAAATTTTTTTAATTTTTCTCCTTTGGTAATATTGCAGCAGTCTTTTTCTTTTTTGCATTACACTGTGTCGCAGATCAAAACAGTACCAAACCGTTGTTCTCGAAGAACTCTAATACGAATCTATTGCTTATATTGGCCGGAAGGGTCTTTGATTGGAGAACCTGGGGCTTCAGGGAACTCAGAAGTGTAATTGCTGTTCCGCGATGAATTAACCGGACTCCCTTAACCCCCTAAGGACAATAGGCGGTCTCTAAAACCATTGAAAACAATGCATTTTGAGCCCGTACATGTGCGGGATTTGTCATTAAAGGGTTAAGAAACAATGAGGGTGTGTTATGGATTGCAACAACCTTATTTGAGGTGATACTTTGTTTCCTGAATGTAAGAATAGTAAGTTCCAGGTTCGTAAGTTCTTAAAGAACGGGTTATTATTGTATTCGGACACTAACTGCATTTGCTTGTCAGGTGCGTGTTTTTTTTTTTTTTTTTAATATATTAATCGTTTTAGGTCCAATTTGGAGCTACACTTTTTATAACAAGTAAACGAGGATAGAATATATTGGAGTGCATCTGGCAATTAGTTTATTTGGCTTTTAGGAAATAATGGGGGAAATGTGCGGTTTCACTTTTTTGGCGTTTTTACCATTATGGTGTGGGATGTGATTGACTTTTTTTGGAATATGCAAAGCACTATGTATAAATCGAGAGAGGATCACGGTTGAATAAGCATATTGTAAAAATGCAACCAATGCTCAAGGTTTTGGGGAATACCTAGTCCTAGGCTCAGGTTTTTAACCCCTCCTTTACTGTGTTAAATGATTTGTATATGTTGGTGTTTTGCTTTTTATTTTTATTTTTTATTTTATTTTTTTTTAAGATCTATTTTCTTAATTGGAGCTGAAGGGTGGTATTAACAGACATTTCTTATGCATGATAGATACTTTATGGAAGGAATGGCTTTCCAGTCCACTTGATGAAGCTAAGGAAGATTTGATATGAAACTCATGAGCCAGATCTTGCCAGAAGCCAGCTCATGTTTAAAAAAAAAAAAAAAAAAAAAAAAAAAAAAAATTCAGGCCGCTATCTAAAAGGGAATGTCGTCACCAACGTATTAGTCACTTACAATTCAGTTCATAAAAAAATCTTTCCAAAGGCAAAGCTCTTGTCAAAATGCATTAGGGTGATTGAGTATGAATTTTTTTTATTTTTGGAAGCAAGCAATGTGTTTTTCCGACGATGGCACTCTAAAATCCATAAAAACGATATATATATATATATAAAAAATATAGATTTTACTTTTTTTTTTAATGTATGGGAATATTCATTTACAGAAGAATAGTTATAGAAACATCTTTCAGTAGTTTAAGAAAATGAAGATTTTGTTGTGAATTGACATAATAGGATGCATTTCTTGCTTTCTTGCCAATGTGTCTGATACCTGTTCTGTTGAAGCTAGGAATATTACAATTGACACCCCCCCAACAGTTAAGGCGTCGACAGGTTAATGTTTGGTTTAGCAGGCAGAAAGGAAAGAAGACAAAAAGAAAGGAGAGGTAATAAAAACAGATGTAAGAGGAGTGAAAAGAAGGAAAATTAGATAAATGGTAGGAGAGAGAAGAGGCAAAATTCCTGTGATTGAGAGCACAGGAGAGAAAAGAGAAGGAAAACGAAAGGATAGCGAGGAGTAGATATAGAAGAAAGGAGGGTAAAAACCTGTTTTTGGAGGTGAGGAGAGTCGGGGCTGGAGGTGGGAGTGCTGGAGGTGAGGAGAGTCGGGGCTGGAGGTGGGAGTGCTGGAGGTGAGGAGAGTTGGGGGTGGAGGTGGGAGTGCTGGAGGTGGGAGTGCTGGAGATGAGGAGAGTCTGGGCTGGAGGTGGGAGGGCTGGAGGTGGGAGGGCTGGAGGTGAGGAGAGTCGGGGCTGGAGGTGAGGAGAGTCGGGGCTGGAGGTGAGGAGAGTCGGGGCTGGAGGTGAGGAGAGTCGGGGCTGGAGGTGAGGAGAGTCCGGGCTGGAGGTGGGAGTGCTGGAGGTGAGGAGAGGCAGGGCTGGAGGTGGGCGTGCTGGAGGTGAGGAGAGTCCGGGCTGGAGGTGAGGAGAGTCCGGGCTGGAGGTGGGCGTGCTGGAGGTGAGGAGAGGCAGGGCTGGAGGTGGGAGTGTTGGAGGTGAGGAGAGTCCGGGCTGGAGGTGAGGAGAGTCCGGGCTGGAGGTGAGGAGAGTCCGGGCTGGAGGTGGGCGTGCTGGAGGTGAGGAGAGGCAGGGCTGGAGGTGGGAGTGCTGGGGGTGAGGAGAGGCAGGGCTGGAGGTGAGGCCAATGGTATGTGCTGGATTATAGACGGTTTAGGTGTCTGTGATCTTCTAGACCTGACCAAAAGCGTGCATAAAGCCCATAAACATCCATTTGACACCCATTTTTCCAATGTGAGGCATAAGGGTCAGTGCTTCAGAATAGAAGGAGCTCTGCACTTGATGCCACTGGTCAAGTGAAGAAACCCAACCCAAACTATAATAAACTGGCCAATTCAAACGGAAAGGGCAGAAGTGACTTATATTATGGCCTAGTTATAGGCCTGGGCCAAAATTCATATAAGCTCGATAAACAGAAAAACTATAAACCACACACCCATTATTTGGGTTTTTTCCCCATAAAAAGTAAATGTAGGTGTAAATTTGTTTCATATTTTTTTTACTTTATTGTGGGGGCTTTGGTGGTTTCATTGTCCCTGCATGCTATCAAATTCGCAATAGATCAGTTTCCAGCACATACATGGAAGGCTTCTATAGATAATATTCTTCTACATATATAACTGAAGTCTTCCCTTCTGCCTGACACAGAATGTTTTTTTTTATTCAGTAATTACTACTCATCTTGTTGGCATTTACAGAGTTTTACCAGCGCCACGGCTTTAATCCAGACTGTATGCTTCCCACTGGGCAGTCACAAAGAGAAGCCGTATTATCAACTAACCGAGCGATGTGATTCAAGTCTGTCAGTCCTGATACATAATGAATTTATGTAAAGCTCCACAGACTTTCTGAAAACAAAGCCACCGACTGCCGTACATACTAATATGATTTACAGCACAATGAAAAAGAAATTGGCAATTGATTTTTGTTCTCTTTATATTCCGCATTCACGTAAACATTACTATTACTGTATATATATATAGAGATATATATATATATCTCTATATATATACAGTAATAGTAATGTGTGTATATATATAGAGAGAGAGAGAGACAGCTAGACATAGAACTTACCGCGTGAAAGTTAGTTAACTGAACAGTTCACTACCAAACATGTCCGGCCACACGCTACTGTGCACGCTGCCACACGTGCACAGTAGCGTGTGGCCTGCCACATAAGGCAATCACTGGCCTTAAAGTGCCAACCCAACCCCCCCCCCCCATCATAACCAGCCAGTAGTTTTTATGTGGTTAATTCAATTAAGAGTTGAGTTCGTTTTTATTGGCATGAACCACAAAGTGACAGATATAGTAATAGCGAAAATATAATTGTGCATAAGAAAGTGCTTCAATTTACACTTTTAATGAAATAAAGAGACATGTTTGTCAAAAAAAAAGACACAACCTCTTCCAGATTTCAGTATTTTACCCGGAGAACCAAATGGTGTAAAGGATCAGCCATTGGGGGCAAGAAACAGACGCAGAACAATTTCTGTTGAACCAAGATTCCATTCTCAACCAGAACTCAACTTTACTGTTTATATCCTTTGACAGCTCATCCACTGTTCCAGGTTACAGTTAACCCCTTAATGAATTGTTTTCAATGGGTTTAGGGACCGCCCATTGTCCCTAAGGGGTTAATTCAAGATGTATAAACACATACAGCAAGTAAACATGCCTGGCTGCCACTGAGACTCTAACGAAACAACTTAAACAAATTTAAACATTTCTTTTCCTGGAGGGGTGGCAGAGGCATAGACGCTAAACAGCAAAAGGGAGCTCCAGCTAATGAGTAATTCATCTCCTATTTACTCCTAACTGTAAGTGATCAGAAAAGAAGTAGAAGCCACTGTTCACAACATCTGGTATAACCAGAAAGTAGCCGGATTTTACTAAGCATATAAAGATATAAATAGCCAATTAGGAAAAGGATATTTTCATGCTTTTTGTTCTGTGCACAATACAAATATATATATTAACAAGGTAGGCACACATACTACTGTTTAACAGTATAAAGTAAAGTGCAATAGGTCTGTAATACTTTCATAGACTAGAATTGGTCCCTTTGGGACCAGGGCTATTTTACCCTGCAGGACCAGAGGAATTCTCATGTGTAAATATATATTTTTGAACAAGTAATGATTTCTTTGTAAACCATATTCATATATGTAAGACGCTTTAAACCAAAAAAATCCAATTTCTTAAAAATTGTATTTAATGTATTAATAGTTTCACAAGAACATAAATTATCTATAGCTAGTATAAATGGGGGGAAAAAACTACCAAAAATATTTTTGATAACTTGCCCTGATTTTGGAAATTCCTATATCACTTGCATTTGTTTTCTACTTTTTAAGGCTTAAAAAATTAAATAAAAACTTAATTTATATTACCATGCTATGTACACATTTAAAAAAACAAACAAGAACAACAATATTTAGGTATTCATATACATATTTCTAGTTCTGAGTCTTCAACATCACTTTTAGCAAAGCATTGCATATGTATGGATAACAAGTGTCTTTCTGTTTCCTTCAGCATTCCTTTGCAATACAAAATATTTTCCTCTCTAAACATGGAACAGCCGAGGACTCAAGCTCTTTGTGCTCCAATAATTTCATCAACTATATATTATTAAACAAATTTGCTCTTAGCAGCTCAAACACTGGAGATTTGAATAGATTTACACTGTTGAGAAGTGCAGTCGGCTCTTTATAACTAATACATTAGAGATTTCACTACTATTGCTTTCAACTTCTGGAAATCATTAAAGCATAGCAATGACTTATCGAAAAATAAGAGAGAAGAATATTTTTACGAACCTTAAAGCTTCTGGTGATTCAACACCTGAACTGCTTCCTTCAATAAAATCTCGAGTTTACATGAAAAGGGGGCAACTCCAGAGTCTGAAATTGACCACATTTTCAATGCAACTTGGATGCTTTTAAGTATTTGGGAGTGAATGCGGCAGGATGCACTCAAATTCATAGACTTGAATGGGGTTTATTGAGTTAAAATTAGCTGTAATAGGGTTTTAACACTTATTAGTATTTAAGAATGATCCTGCGCAGCCAGCGAACATTTTAAGAGTGCCATTGGGCAAGCATGGATGATTTTTCTTTTGCTTCTTGCCTTTTTTTGTTGAATGGCGCCTTTACTATGGGCCGAAAATTGAGGGCTTCCGGCAGGACAACAACATCCACTGTGGGGCATTTTTTGTGTGTTGACCTCGATGTCCACATGGGGGTGTGGGGGTGGCATTGGCTGCTGGCCCGTGCCTCCCTAAGATTTTTTAGATATAATTTTAACCCTAGTTTCCATTGGCAGGAGATGGAGAAGTGGGTATAAAGAACATATACCCCCCCCATGTATATTTAATTATAGCCCTAGTCCACCGTGCAATCACCCCCCACCCAGTAAATAGGGGGTCATGGGGACCCTAGTTTAATATTTTAATAATACTACTTTAAGATTAATGTTGCGGGGCAGTGGTAACATTGCATGTGCACACCCTTGCATTTCCTCGCCTGTAACTCCAAAATGCAGATTCTGGCAATCGCATACCTTCACGAACAGTGACGTGACTGACATCGAGTCTGGTCATTCAGGCTAAATCTCAACACTACTGACAGCTCAACTTCTCAGTGACTAGAGCTAAAAGGTTTTTTTCTTATAAATAACAAACTATATATTATTGGGAAGAGAGATTATTTTTTGTTCAAGCTCTGTATTCATATGTAGGGAGGAAACAAATGTAAATATCAATATTCTTAGATTTAGGTAGCCAGATGTCTGTTAAGTGTTTATTATGCATTTACAGTTTCTCATTTAAGATGAAAATTAATTGTATACTATCAGAATCGGACCTTCTACACACTCATTTTGCATGAATAAAGCAGTCGGTTTTTATTTCTTATTTCCTATCCTAGTTCGGAATCACATAGGGAGATGCCTTTTCGACGGTTACATAGACATACTCCGCACTTTAATTGTCCAGTCTAATACAATGTCACAAAACAAAGCTTAGGAGGTTACCTACAAGTAGGCAAAGGTAGTATTTGCTTTTACCAAGTCCCAGAATCCCTAGAGAATCTTGCCTGGGAAGTCTGGGATTCCCTTCACTCAAAAGCAATTTCAGAAGGTTATGGTGGATTGGATAGATCCTACTAGTGTTTAATTCCAAAACCTATATACGATAGAGAACTCAAGCCTCCCACGAACTACAAAGGCAAGTTCGACTTCAAGCAGCTTCCTTTTTCTTTAATAAAGCTCAGAGGTGGTCATAGTGTACGTGGATTTACTGAGGGAATGTAGACACATTACATCTCGTGGAAGCTTTCATGGGCCAAAAAAAAAACATTCCCGAGTTTCTGCAGCCAGTAGAACCACGCAGGCAAAGAAAAGTAGAGTCTTTGCGAGCATCGTGATGTTGGTGAGCAGTTATTGTAATTTTGCAGACAGACATCCATGAAGGAGTTTTTGAAAAAGTAGAGGAGCCATGAGGTATCTGGGAACGCTCCTGCCGGGGGAGAAAACGTATTCTTCACCCAGTTAGAATAGTAAGTTACTAACCCCATGCATGATTGATTTTGGAACCAATTCCTTTGGCATGTTTTTTTTTTTAATGGTGAGAGAGACTGATCTGTTACATCTCATGTGGTTGTGCCACAAAATGAGGATCTGCTGAGGACCCCGGATCTTCTGTCAAACACCCGTTCACCAAAAGCACAAGAGTAGTCTGGACGCTACTAGCAAACCTGTGTATCTTATTGCGTACCGCCAAGCATTTCCAATGTCCAAACTGGGAGATTTTTATTTTAACAGACTATGGTTAGACTAGGAGGAATAACAGAGGACAAGATTTTACAGAAATATTGATAATACATTATTATGCACACAATCCTGAATTTTCACATTGTATTTCACATGTACTCATTGTTTTGGCTTTTATGGCTGTTGAACCCACATCTCAGACCAAGGACAGGAACCCAAATGAAGCTTTGAAGCGTTCACTGTGTTCATTTTTAAGCAGGTTCCACATATTTTGTTCAAGCCCCTATCAGATGTCTTTTTTGGACCATGAGAAGGCACTCGGTGTAAGTTGAGAAATTAAATGTATTTTCCTATTTTGTCAGTGAACAAATATTGTCATATATTTGTATTTCTCCAAAGAACCACTTTTTACCGGGCCGAATGTTGATTTTCTATGATACTCAAGAGAAGTCATCCTCTTGGCATGCAACGTTTCTCCTTCGATTCTGATATAAACCACTGGATAAACCTTTATAAGGACGTTACGTTAAATGAAAGATGTTTTCTCACTTTTCACATGGGGGTGCCTCTTATGTTTTTTTTTATGGTATAATTAAAGTAATTCCTATGTGCTTATAACCAATTCATCCCAATTTTTTTTTTTATTTTGTTTTTGTTTATTTTTTTTTTACCAAACTAGGTTCATAATTTATAGATTGAACCTTACTTTGGGGTTTCATGCAACTTTTTTCCTGTTGCGTACGAATATTCTTTGTTCAGCAAAGTGATTCTATTATGGCATTTGTGAAAACATTCAACCAATAGGAATAGAGCTCACATTAAAATGAGGAAGAGTCAATACAAGCTAGGTTTAAGGAGGCAATATATTTTTTTTTTTATTAATGGGGCAACTGTCTCCTTTGTCTGTGTGTGCTTTGGCACAACTAATAAACAAGGGTAAATAAGGGTAAATATGTAGCTGACTGCTTAAATGAATTTAATACATAAATACACACACATACATACATACATACATACATACATACATACATACATACATACACACACATACACTCATACTTGTCCTTACAAACATCCTGGCTTATACTTGCCCTTACAGCCACATGCAAGTGTTGCCCTAACAAAATGCATACTCTCTCTCCCCTGTATTACGATCGCTCGCTTTTTCCTTTATCTCTCTTCTTGGCACTTTGAGGTCTGCAACTGGTGTCATGCAGAAAAGTGGGCGCTCCGGCCCAAAAACATTTGTGATCGCTGCTCTAGTCCCTCGGTGTGAGACCGTTGCACGCAGCCGCCTTTTTCATCCCCGCTCTTTCCCTTCCTATTTATTCCCATTCCATGCCCGTTTCTGCAATGCCAGACTGTCAATCTCTGTGATGCATTTAAAAACATAATTAAAGTGTTTTATTAGTTAATTCTTTCGGAATGCCGGGGTTTGGGTTGAGTGATTTACGCCTTGCCAGCACCTTATGACGTTCTCATAAAAATTGTGTGCATCCTGATAATAACATATGAGAACTTTGACGTTATTACAGCGTGCAGTAGTATATTTTCTTCATTGGGAAGCTTTTACAGAATAAACGGAAAGACGAGCTGTCACATCAGATAATAAACTATAATTGAATCCAGCCCTGAAAGCCATGGTAAATGTATATGTAATGTTCTGTTATTAAGTTATTCCTATTTACATTGTCAAGCTGTGGCATCCGCTAAAGGAAAAGACAGGACGGGTTCTGCAAGTTTGCCGCCTTTGCCCATGAGCCCTCAAAGTAGACGGCATTAAAAATTCTATTTTCAACCCAAGTGGGAAGTCGCAGCCGGCTCCCTGGACTGGTCTTACTGCAAGTCTTGAAGTAGAATATAAAATGATGAGTTTTTCATTTTAATAAAGGAAAGAATGTAACATTTCCTCTGTAGGAACAGTATCGCCTCTATCATTTCTTAATCCCTACTGTCACACCTCGAGCTGTAGGTTTGATCGTGTGATTACCTGGCTGTCTGCTGACTTTGTCCTGCGCTTTGGCTTCTATAGATCTGATCCTGACCTGGCTTGTAGTATGACCGATTCCCATCAAACGTCTTCTGCCTCCGCTCATCAGATTCATCCATCGTTACTGACCCTGCTTGGTTGTGGCTTTGTCTACGTTTATACTTGTAAAATGTAGGGATTTTGAAATTCCAGTTCTCAGTCTATCTTTATTACCACTGTGAAGGTTCAGACTAACACCAACAAGGGGTATTTGAGGACTTTATTGTAACCCAGTAGGCTTGGGTAACTCCATTGACAAAACCCCACATTTGCAATATATATATATATATATATATATATATATATATATATATATATATCTATCTATCTATATAGATATCCATTCCAAGAAAACACTAGAAAAAGGCAAGCTGCTATCCCCAAATGTTATGAGTTATCAGTTAACAGCACAAGAACAGAACTGTGTATGTTTAATCAGAGTAAAAATGCTATAGAACTTCATACATTAATAACCAAGTTAATTGTATCCCCCTATATTATTACAAACACATGGGTAGAATGCTACCTTTTGGGAAATTGGTGATTTTTATTTGTCATACACTGTCTAAAC
Source organism: Spea bombifrons (assembly GCF_027358695.1). NCBI lineage: Eukaryota > Metazoa > Chordata > Amphibia > Anura > Pelobatidae > Spea > Spea bombifrons. The sequence continues at coordinate 134,624,459 of NC_071088.1, read as the reverse complement.
CATTCTTGTCCTATTGGCCATGATTGGACCATAGAACATATTTTTGATGTTCCAACTGTCCCTAATTGGTTGTGAAGACCCTGGGATATGATCTCTGTACCCTTTAAAGCTAGCCTGCTGGGCGGTCTTCTTTGGCTAATTATCTCACGAGGTCTGGAGAAACATCTGTCGTTTGTAAGATATTTAGATATTTAAATGGACAGGCAAGATACTTTAACCCATCCTATACCAGACTAGATGCATTTTCATGGCACTTTGGATAACTCGAGACTCAAGTGAAATGATCTCTTGGTTTCTGCCATGCTTTTAGAGATGGTGTGCAATCATACATGCCCTAAAATGACATCTTTCTCTTATAATAGCCCCTTTTCACTGAATATGATAATGTATCTCAACAGCACCTACATTTACATTTAAAAAGGAAACAAATGGCTGGATGACATCAAATAAGCGCATTTACAGCAGCATTAGATGCTCGGGATTTTATTATGTTAATTGATCAAATAAAGGCTCCTTGCGAACGTGTTTTCCATTTCACGTTGAGGCATGCATTTTGCCTTTTGTTCATCGATGTCACCATTTCGGCATTATCTGCGGTGAGTGGAAATGAATGTTGTGATCTCCATAGCAACCTCCCACTCTTACTCACTTCCTATTTCAATCTGTTGGTGTTCCAAAATTCCAAAAGGATGTCTTAAAAGACACGCTGTTGCATTCTTGGATTTTTACACTTTCCCGTATCATCTTCCTTGACTAAATTAGAAATACACATGGCCTATAAAGCCCACATCGATTATCTGGCGGTTATATTTTTTGTGTTGAAGTGTAGAAAAGGCAGAGTGCGCGAGCTGCAGTGAAGAATGGGATGCACTCAAGGTAGTGGCGGTTTAGGCTGCATGGATGATGGCCGAGTGAGAGTGTGTGCCTGTTGTATGTGTATGGTGTTAGTGTGTGTGTAATTGTCTTTGTTGCTAGAGTGTCAGGAGTGAGCCCAGGGTTAGCTATATGAGGCAAAGGGGGAGGTAGTGTGTGTATGTATGATAGAGAGTGGGTTAGTGTGTGTGTGTAAATGTATGATGCTAGTGTGTGTGGGATGTGCGTTTGTTTTAGTAACTAGGGTGGGAAGCTGCACCCCAGGTGTCACTGACCCTAGGCTCGCACTTGGGTGGATGGACCCAAATGCCAATGCCCACACTGAGATTTAAGGTCTCACTATTATACCAAAAATGAATGCTTTTCAACCACTATTATACAAAATTACATCATCCTACCTGTATAATACAAAAAACACCCATAATATACCTCAATCTCACCTTTTATCATACCCAAATATCATCATGTTCCCTCCTATCACCATTATCATCCTTCATACCCCATCCTTCTTAATAACGCTATCATCATATTTCTTCCTACCGCATACTAGCATCATTTTTACCACCGTAATTTCCATATTCCTACCCTTTCTCCTTTACATATCCCATCAATACATCTCCACTACCCCCCCCATCAAAATATTGATATCCTTATCCAGCTCTGGTGTCACGTGTATCATGAGTGTACACAAGGACTCCCGCACAGTCCATCTACCAACAGAGGGGGCATTTTGTACCATATGTGAAGTGGGCTTCATTATCCACATATTTATAGATTTAATTGTAAGTAAATGTATGAGTTAATTATTAGCGAACTCATTCCGTGTTCTTTTACTTCGGCAAGCTTAGCCGCAAAGCAAAATAAAAATAAAACATTCACATTAAGTTATATTTATAGTGCCAATATGAGCTCTAATAGCCACTGTTATTTCTGCCTAGGAAATTTAATTCCTGGGCAAATTCCTAAATGTAAAACTTTTGGTAAAAGAAAAAAAAACAAACTTTAATTTACCTTTGGGTAGATTAACAATCCATTAATTTACTGATGTGAAATAAAAAAAGGTCAGAGTATCTAGACTATACATTCTTAAACATATTACCGGCATTAATGTATGGCATCCAGCCATTATGCATAACATATTGACTATAAGGTACATAATGAATATTACAAAAGGGCAAAACGGAGAGATTAAAAATGTAATTTCCTATGTTGACCATTTCCTGAGCAGTTATATATAATGGAATAGGTAGATCTTAATTGATAGAGAAAAAAGGCTAATGAAATGAAGCAAAATGCTCGAGAGTTAATTACCTTGAAAGAATGCACGAGTATATATAGATATGTCTGCGTATAGATAGATCATATATATATATATATATTAAATAATTATCTTAGTATATATAATATGCACAATATCTTATGATGTGAATTTGCCCCCTAAAATTCAGACCTCATATTTGGGTCATGTGTTGCAAACATGGCGAATCTGTCCTAAGGCACCTTATAAATTATTGAAATTGTAAAATACTGGCTTTTTTTAACATGTGACTTCCACACTTTCATATATAAGGTCCAATGCATTAATAACCAGGGATGGAGTGGGGATAATGGCCTTGGCCTAATGACATAAAGATAAGGCTGGGCATGACCGACCGCCGTGCGCATACGGCAAGATGTTGGGCTGTGGCCCACCAGGCATTTGCCAGTTGTGCCAGATAACCAGTCCAGGCCTACAACGAACTTTCTAAGTATTTTGGCCTAAAGCTGCCCCCAACCCCTAAAGTAATGGCTTTTATTGTGTGGTGGGCATGAGTGGGGCGAGAAGGGACAGAAAGTGGGTGAAACCAAAAGCATTGCCCCCAGAGGCCTGGCAATAGGTTCCCAGGTTAGTTGGCCTATACATCTAGCCCCGTTTGTGTAAAATGACCCCAAACCTTGTTCTAATATGCGTTGGTTTAAAATCTGTAGAAGAAAAATAACGTGAGGAATTTTAATGGAGGCAGGCTCCGTGGTCGGGTGCGATGACATTTACTCAGCGTATACGTCTCGGCTGCCTTTTGACATTAACCAAGGAATTGATCTCATTAGTTAAATTAATTAATGACTGCAAGGCAGACATACCTATTTATCATTCTTCTTTGATTCGATAATCAACCAAATGTTCCCTTTTAGGGACAAGAACAAACCAGGAAAAGAAAGCTTTGTCGTCAATTATGGCTTCTCCATTCTGCTTTCTGTCTCTGGTTTAACTATCCCATCGTGATTGATGGCATAAATTACTTTGTTTCTCTTCCCGCAATGGCCCATAAACTTACAGTGTTTGCAGCTGATTTGATAGCAAAGAACATTATGCATTGCGATAACAAATTCATACAAACTAGTATTTTTGCTTTGACGATTATTCCTGCTATTAACCACCTGACCAAATGATTAAAAAGAAATTCCCCACGAAACATGAACATTTATTTCAATTTGTGTTAAATGTTTTGTATATTTAAGCATACAACATAAATTAAACAATATTATACGCTTCTGTTGTATCCTCATTTGCTGGAATACCAATTGTACTTAATACATACAATGTATTTAAATAAATTTTATTATTTATAATAAAAAAAGATGGCGTTGCTGCCATATGCATGTGAAAGCACTTCTTCACTTTCGTTTACTATTGATGTATTATGTACCACCTCTGTGTTGTCGCTCCTGAGCCACCGTCGTCCTCAGTGGTACTCGGCTATTTAAGTGAACCTGCCTAACCAACAAGAAGTATATTAAAAGGCCAGCCGTGAGACATTTTGCTTTCCTTATGCCGTTCTTTTACGTTAAAAGGTAGTGCGTGACATAGAAATGCTGTTTTGCATTTCCTGTGGGAAGCACCGCTAGGCCATGCAAGCGTGGTAGGATTCGGGATGGAACCTAGACACGACCTTAGCAATCCACATATATGGACCCAGATTTACCATCGTTTCCCAGGAGCCACCGCCCTTATGGAGAGGAAAGAGACACGTCTTCCATGTATCCTAAAACGCATTAACTTTTTTATTGTGACTTGAACGGTTTCGTTGTTTAGCTTGTTTTGTATTTTTTTTTCTTTTCCTGATAGCTAACATTTAATATGTTATATAATATACAAATATTCAAATATTGACAACTTATCCTTTCTTGAGTCTTTTTAAAAATGCACTGGAACGTGAGCATTAAAAAACTTTTTTTTTAGCTCAACCCAGTCCTATATTTTCATGTGAAATCCAACTGTTTCTTTACAATGTTTTTCTGAACTGCGATATTTTAATAGTTCAAAAACGCCATTTAGCCCTTGTTTTTAATTATGTAAAATGACTTGTATTTAAGAAAATTAACAATTTGTAAACATAAGTAGTGGCGTATCTCATTAAACCTTTGCAATGGCATGATCTACAAATGCCATGCCCAATTAAAAGGTAACTGTCGACTTTACAACTTGTACCCTAACTGAATTTGAAAAATGTAGCTTTTGCGTCTTATTTTTCAATTGGTGCAATTACTTTGTTTTACCTAAAAAAAAAAAAAAAAAAAAAAAAAAAAAAATTAAAAGAAAATCACTTTTCTTAAAATGTTTTTGTTCTCCTCTCCCTTTGCTTACAAAGACTGCCCGATCCAATCAACAAGAATCAGCAACCTAACAATAGGGGAGAGATAACTTAATGGCCAGAAATAATAACGCAGATCATGGCTGCTCCTGTTTGCAAACACTGTTACACTGTAACAGCGGTAAAATGAAGGAGTATTAAAAAATGACAATTGCAGTAAAGCTAGAACAAGTTCTTATAAAACATAACTCTTCTTGACATACGCAGAATATACTGTACATGTAGAGACGACTTATCACTGGACCTTGGTCCCATCACAATATGAAGTTCTTGACTTGCTGTCCCGTAAGTGTCGGTATGATTTGTAGCCAGGCTGTAACGGATTGAGAAGCAATCAAATGCGAGAAGGTTCACCGCTTCTGGTAACGCGGGACTGTACTTGATGCACGGTACATGGCATCAAGTACATAGGACGATCTTATTGGAAAATTAGACCTGTCCGATTGTAATTGTATAGGTCATTTAAAAATTTAGCCATTTAAGGCACCCAGGTCAGGAGCCGAGGTAGACCATTGGCTTCCCCCCTGCTTTGGGCTACCGCTACTCTGGCTCACCATCAGAGAAAGGTTCCGGGAATTAGCTTGGCTGTGACTGTGCCTTAAATCTCATTAGAACCTGACAAAGAATGGCAAGTATCAACATTACCAGAACCAAGAAGTCCAAGGAGTTGTAAGGATTCGGTGATCTGAAATCAAACAACGAATGAAACATTCAGGCCACCCAATCCTTACAACTACTTGGGTTTGATTTACTGGATGAGATCCTATTTAAGGAATTCATTCAAATTCTTCCCTGCCAGACACTTGTTGGCTTTTAACAATCATTGTCGAGGTTCTGTATATTAACCCCTTAAGGACAATGGGCGGTCCCTAAACCCATTGAAAACAATGCATTTTGAGCCCGTACATGTACTGGCTTTGTCATTAAGGGGTTAAAGGCCCCTGGGAATTAGCGTAGCTTAATGTACAGGGCACATGTATGAGTGGGGGTTGGTGCGTAGTGATTGGTGGCTGTATGGCGTGGGGGCGTGCATGTCAGAGTGTATATAGGGGTGTCCTATAGGTCCAGGGTCATTGCCATTTTAATAGCCGGCTAGCTGTCACTTCCCGCCCTCCCTCCCTGTATTTGAGTTTTGTCATTGTCTTTGTCTCATTTTCTTTCTTTGTCACAGCAGGCGGGTGTCGTGTCCTTGCCGGTCAGGAATTGGTGTGGCTGGATATGGAAGGTGGTGTAAGGACGGAAGGCGGGTCTCAATCCTCCCCTAACCTCTTGTGGTAAGGTCTATGACCTTGGTCGTGCCCACCGAGCTTATGGTCGGCTGGTGGTCAGCACTGGTAGATGGCAGCGCAGGGAGCTGTTTGGTGATGTTGGACGAGGGGGGAGGTGAGTACCTCGGTGGTTTTTAAGCAGTGAAGCCGGGCCGGCAAGGACGGAGTTAATTTATTCTGTGTTAGCTCTTGGCTGTTTGTGTATGTTATTTATGGATAATGTTGTTTATAAATATGTTTTTCTCCAAAATATAGGCTAACACAGTGTGGTTTGTGTGTTATGTAATAAAAGCTGTGGCCTGTTTTCATCCATAACTCTGTTGTCCGCGTATTATTTGGTAAGTGGTGGGTGGTTGGTTAATGGGTGGTCTTGCCCGGAGCACTATGCCCTCTACTTCATACAAGACACACACACACATAAATATATTGTGATCCTAGACTGATAACATGAGTAAAACAAGACTTTGATGTGTATCAATAGACAAAGCTTAAATTAACTCAATGTGAATAAAAGGCACAGACACAATAAATTGTATTAAGCAACAGTCAGGGAAATAAACATCGCTAAATGTATGTTTATATATAGTTCTGTAGCTCCTTTAGTTAACATTTAAGCTGTGTGGTTGTAGTGTTACATCAAGCGTTTTCAGTCTTATCTGTTATTACATTATTTCTGTTCTTGAGCAATTCTGTCTGTTGATAACTAATAGAATAGAAAATAAAAGGTCACATATGCTCCTGTAGGAAGATAATAGTTAACTTGTAGCAGCCTACATGTTTGCAGTTTAAAAATTAGAAATTGTAGGTATGTTGTGAAAAAAAAAAACTTAAAAGGGACGCTCCATCAATAATATGCACATTAAAGTATAAAGTAGCTGAATGTTCCTTTTAAATTACCGTATATTCAGGCGTATAAGACGACCCCCAACTTTTCCAGTTAAAATATAGAGTTTGGGCTATACTCGCCGTATAAGACTACCCCTCTACCCAGTACACAACAAGCAGCCAATCACTGCAAGCGTTGTACCTTACCGGTGATTGGCTGGTTGTTATACAGACATATACATACATACATACATACTGCCCTTACACACACACACACACACACATATATATATATATATATACCATATTGGCTCGAATATAGGCCCCACTTTAAGTCTTTAAAGTGGGGGTGCGGCCTATATTCGGGGTCTAGCGCCTGACGCCCGGGACATGCAGTTCCGGGCGCCGGGCAGGCAGCAGGGTTAGGATACAGATCCCCCACAGCGGTGCAGGGGACCTGTATCCTACTCTCTGATATGCTCAGACAGCCTCCCCTGCCAGCACTTTCCACGGGGGGGGTGCCGGCACGGGAGGTTGTCTAAGCGCATCGTGCGGACGGTCACCGGCTGCGGCGATGCGGGTAAACAGCCTCCTCTGCCGGCACGTATGCACGATGTGCTTTAACAATCTCCCTTGCCGGGAATTCCCATGGGGGGAGTCCCGGCAAGGGAGATTGTTAAAGCACATCGTGCAGATGTCCCGGCAGCGGAGGTTGTTTACCCACATTGCCGCAGCCGGTGACCGTCCGCACGATGCATTTTACCTCTGCCCCCAAGACTTACCAAAGCAGACTCCCGGGTGTCTTGCGTGGCCGGCGGGGACATCTACGCAATACGCGCATACAACTTCCGGTGCCGGCACTCAGCGGATGTGCCGGCACCGGAAGTTGTATGCGCGTATTGCGTAGATGTCCCCCGCTGGCCCCGCAAGACACCCGGGAGTCTGCTCTGGTAAGTCGGGGGGGGAGAGTGGCAGCATATCTCGGAGGGGGGGCAGTGGCAGCATATCTCGGGGAGGGAGGACAGTGGCAGCATATCTCAGGGGGGGGAGACAGAGTGGCAGCATGTTTTTTTGGTGCTTTTTTAAAGAAAAAACTTTTTCTTTAAAAAAGCACCAAACTTTTAGGGTGCGGCCTATATACGGGGGCGGCCTATATCCGAGCCAATACGGTATATATATCTACACATACTAACATACGCCTGTCCATACATACACATTTATACACTGCCCTCACCACACACCCCTGCCTTTACACACACACCAGCTTACAAACACAAATACCTACACTGCTCTTACACACACCTGACCATACACTGACCATCTCACACCAACATATATACACATACACTGCACTCACACCCCTTTCTCCCCCTTTCTCATCTTCTATCTTTCGTCCAGTTGTGGGAGCTATCACTCCCTCATCACTACGCGCCAGCAATTGATGCCAAGCGCCGGGACATGACGTTAGGCTAGTTAGAAGGAGGTCGTGATCTCCCCAACCAGCCCTGCTGATCACAATCTTGCATCTACCTCGGCGGGGCCCTGAAGACCGGCCCAGGGGAGGCGGCTTCTCCACTCGCCCCTCCCCTAGAGATTCGTGGTTTCATGGGGAATCTCCGGCTCGGTAAGTAAGTATACCCGGCGTATAAGACGACCCCCGACTTTTGAGAAGATTTTCTCGGGTTAAAAAATAGTCTTATACACCGGAATATACGGTACCATTTAGTGCCCTTTGCAAATCCATGGAGGGGTCCCCATATACATCCCCACCCCCCAACTCCCAAGCTTGCAGGAGATGTATTGTGCGCTATACTTCACCACCATCCAACCACAGCTTTGGGTTGTGTGAGAGTTCCTGGAGGTCTAAGATGACCCCCTTGCATGTGCGGAAAGGTCTCCTGTTGATTTTAATTGGGAGAATGTATCAGTGCTGCTGATAGTATGGCTTCCCTATGTTGGTTTGAAATCTTAAGACTCATTTTTGAAGGTATATGCCCAAACATCAGTGAGCTTTGCCTTCAGAGACCCACTTATTGATTATATGTTTTTTTTAACTAAAAAAAATTGGATGACTAAAACCACATAAAATTTGGTAAATTATAGGGCACTTGGCCCTATAATTTACCAAATTTGATGTGGTTTTAGTCATCCAATTTAAGGACTTTACTGATATATAATGCACTTGGCATTATATATCAGCAAAGTCCTTAATTTGCTTTTTCTGATCCATGATTGATAATCTTATTTCACTTAACTAATAGAGATGCATTCAAATTACTTTTATTTTCATTTCGAGACACGGTAATTATCTCTTGTTTTGATTTTAATGAAACACTTGAAACCTCCATTTTGGCTCAGACTAGGCTAAATAGTCATATATTTTTATTAAACATCTTTTTTTTTTTTTTCTTTTTTTTTAATCGGTAGCTATTGCTTTTAAAGTTGCTGTTCCATTTAGAAAATATAATTATTTTTTTTTTTAGCGCGTTAAAGTAGAGCTGCCATTTTACTCTTTAGTGCTTATTGATATAAAAACACAAACTATGTAGCAACAGCCTATAAGTGGCAAATCGGGTGCTGCAGTGCGTGGCCACCAGTTTTTTAATGCCCAAATGCATGCTTCATGAACTCATCATCCCCAATCTAAACCACGGATGTGCGGGATGCAGAATTGTAATTTATGATGCATCTGGCCAAAGTATATGGTTTACACTAGATTTGTGCATCTGGATTCATCTGAATTTTAACCAAATTTGACAGTTTTGTTGATGTGTAAGAATATCCGAAAACAAGGTGTGTCGCGAACAAAACATATGCAGACGGAGAAATAGAAGCGTAGAAAAGCTTCTTTCTTTGCGGATCTGTCTGTAATATTCCGGCCTGGTGTAGTACTTTTGCAACAGGGGGGAGCCATGCATACCCCACAGGGACAGCCTTCTAACAAAATGTTTTCATTCATTGTCCAACCTCATTCACTCGCACGCTTTCTCAATGTCTGTTTACCTTCTCCGACAACTGCTTCAGTGTTCCTGTCTTTTCTGCAGCTTCACTTCTTGTCTTGCCTCGTCTTGTTCTTCGGTCATCTGTATTCTTCTTTTTTAGTCTGCTTCTACCTGCTATCCGCTATGTTATCCAGGCCTCTCGGGAGTGTATCATACACACCCCATATCCCTCGACTGGAGGAATGGAGGGGGGGCTGCGCCATGGGTCTGCCTTTTTTGCGGAAGTCCCCCGAGAGGCCAGAATAATGTAAAGAAAGGTACAGAAATGCTTCTGTCTTCGCATATCCAGGCAGGCCAAGACAGGAGAAGTGAAGGAGAAGAGGCAAGACAAGAAGTGGAGCTGTGGAAAAGGAGACATATAAGAAGGCAGTTAGCAGAGATTATAGGGAGTAAGACAGTAAGAGATTGAGAAGTAGGTGATCATGAATTGAAAAACCCTCCAAATTTCATCCGAACTTAGTGCATAAGCCTAATTTACAGCTTGCAACTGGCTTCTGGATCTTTAGAGAATGAATGAGTTAATAATCAGCACTGGGGAAAAACATGCTTTTCAAAGACTGCTTTTCTGTCTGACCCCGTTTGCCTCACACAGTATTTTCTTTTCAATTATTATGAAATAAGGTCAATAAAAGTGGGTTACTGCGAGAGAAAATGTGAATATAATGAGAGTAAAATATTATGGGAAATGAAGAGTATGTAGCATGACGGCTCCAGCTGTCATTCTTTTAAGGCCAGATCTAAGGATAAAAAATTCATGAGTTAAAATGTGACGCACAATAATTAGCTTATTTATTGTAAAAATTCTGTAAATACAAAAAAAGGTCTGATCTGCTATATTTTCTATTAAACGGTGAAAGGAAATGTTGCAAGCAGATAATTAGCAAGGCAAATATTTCTCTATTCAATTTGCATTGTTGGATCCCAAAGTAAGTAATCACCAGTTGGTATATAAATGCACACCCTGATTAGTGCACTGGGATGGATAATACCCAAAGGAACCCACCAATGGCAAATCTGGGGGGCAACAAGCAAGGTACGACTTCATGATTTATTGATAGATATATATTGCCTGCTGAATTGATATAATATAGACAACAGGCTAAGAACCCTTCCATCGTAGAGCAACACGTAGACTTATCTATGCTTTCAAATCTATAGAGATCTCTGGTTGAGATGTAAGGAAGTTCATGGATCCTGCATCTTACTCTACGATGGTCGGTCAACTACAGGCTATCACAAAGCTGTTTGAGCTATGTCCTCTGGAGTAGAGCCCTGCGCGGGACTACTTTTTTAATCCCGCTCCCGCGGTTTTTAATCCCGCTCCCGCAATGTGGGTGTTCTGCTCCCGCCACTTTTGTGGCCAATCCCGTCCGCTCCCGCCACATTTGTGGCCAATCATGCCTGCCTCCTTACCTGATTTCCCGCGCAGTCCCGCGCGGCTGCCCTCGAGTTGTTCCCTCACGGCGTCTCTTCTCTTGCTCCGCCCAGGAACAAGGCGGAGTCACAGGAAGTGACGTCACATCACGTGACTCCGTTTTGTTCCTGGGCGGAGCAAGCTAGGAGACACTGTAAGGGAGTAGCAAGAAGGCAGCCTTGCGGGATTACCGGGACCCGCAGGTACAGTGCCTGACCGCCCGCTCCCGCCTGCAGCCCCAGCAAGACCGCCCGCAAGTTTATTGGCGGGTCCCGCGGGACCCGCCTCCCAGTGCAGTCCTCTACTCTGGAGCCAACGAGACGATATCCATGTTTTTTTAGGTTAGTAATTTATAACTATTTATTGATGTTTAAATACATTTTAGTGATGGCTCTATTGCTTTCTAGTGCCGTGGGACACTCATGCACGCCATAGATTCTTAGTAGCTAGCAAAGTGTCATGGTGAAAATGACTTGGGTGCCCATGAGGAACGGTTTCTCAAAAAGAGGGACAATTGTAAAATATTAGAATTGTCAGAGTGTGCTTCATAAAAAAAGATATGTAGTTCATACATAAATGCACTTGTCAATAAGGTCCATTATTTTATGTTGTATCCAAGATTATCACCTAACATGGTATCTTGTAAGCTCACAAGCGGGGCCCTCAAAGACGGGATCTTAAGTACCACAAGGCTAGATGGCAAGCTCAGGGGCCGGGTTCTCAACACCTGATGTTGGCAAAGTATGATGTACTCTTATGGCAAGCAAAAATACATGTCCACTACCAAAAGTCCTAGAAGATTTGGAAAGGAACAGAAAAAGACCACCTTAGGACTGTACGAAGAATTCAGGAACGATATTGTCTGCTTAGAAATACTACATTTTACTTAAACATGTTATATTTCCACAATGTAACGTAGTTTTAATTAAGACTACAGAGAGAAGCCGAGAGAAGTTTTTCTGTAATTGAGTAACCTGTGGATTTGTTGGACACTGCGGAGGAGACGGAGTTTAGAATGCATAATAAAGTTAGATCATATTAAAATATTTATGGTTTCTTCTGGTTTTGGCCTTAATTTGAGCGAGTATCTCATAAACTGGCAAAAATATTAGACACAAACCACATAGCGTTTGTAATAGCAGAGAAGAAACGGGTACTTAGTTCGTAAATTGCTTGAATAAATTATGTCCAAAATGTAATATACCAGATATGACCACTTTCTGAGCAAGCCAATTCATATATAATGCATTTTGTTACAAAAGCGTTGCAGCATATTTAGGTCTATAATTGATAACTTAAAGGAAATACTGTAATTGTTTTATGTGTATTTTTTGTGTATATTTTGCCCTAATTTTAACAGCAGCGACATTTTTAGTTCCATTGCCCAACTTGTATTTCTTTTTCGAGGTCACATGTGGTTCTCGCATAGCTGCCAGCGGTGCCTGAACTTGACAGGTCGATCCTGCCAACCCGATATTGGGATTTCTGGCAGGTTTACATCAGATATCGTGCATGTGGAAATAGGGACAGAGATGGGGGGTTCCATGGTAGAAATATCAAGTGAATGTCCCCCAACAATGTAATATGGGTGGGATATGATGCAATAACGTTGCCTGCTTCTTGTGAGTGGACGCGTGGGACGATTAAAATTTAGGAAGTGTAGCCTTGGTGTGGTTTGACATACCTCCAGTTAATTTGGGCACTGTGTAAGACTGGTCCTCGCAACATTCCCCATCATGGAGTACAGGGGTTTGATTGGGGGGGTATTTGCCGATAACTGGGGGGGTTTTTTCAAGGCAGGACAGACCTGTTGCTGTCTGTTTCCAGAGTGCAGGCCTCCTAGTGCTACCGCCATCAAGGTTCCCACTATTGTGTGCACCAATGTTACCCTCAGGGGCTACGTGACCAACACTTCAGGTGTCCCCTGAAAACTAGGACTATTGGCAGGTATGGTATATGCACACTAGTGTCTTTGTATACCATACTCTAGTGGTCTTGAGTTTTAGTAGGTGTAGGTGTCGCCTGTTATATAGAATATAACCCCTAACTCTCAATTAAACAGAGCCCAGGATTTCCTGTGAGTGCCGATGAGGATGAAAACGCCCTTAGGCATGTGCAGCCGGAGGAAGAAGGTGTTACATTAATAAACATGGCTGCTGAGGTTTCCCAAGGAAAAGTCAAGTCCTTCACCCATAGCTCTGACAGAACAGCGCACATTAGATACTGTGTTCCTTTCCATTTATCCCAATAAAAATACACATTGAATAAGAAAAAATGATTAAATAAAGAACCGATGATCTGCCATTCATCTGAAAATCACCAAAATGAGACACAAGAAAACTTGAAACGGCCTATTTCCTCCTTATTTCAGAACACATCTGTCACAGAACTGCTTCGCAGGACCTTATGCCATATCTCATTTGTCACTGACATACCTTTTGAGGCTTAAAACGGCGAATGCTGACTCAGCCCGTTTTATGGGCAATGAATAGCTTTCATTGCAACGAACATGACAAGAAGATATAGAGTGAAAAGCTAAGCGTGTCAGTCGTGGTAAAAAGCATTCATAAGTGAAGAGAGACTATGCAGCTAGGTTAGTGAATAGAAGCCGCCTTTCCTGGGATTATAATGCATATATAGAGTCGCAAAGCATTTAGAATACAGAAGTAATGAGGGGTCTCGCTTACTATAGCCCATGCTACTTGGTGTGATATAATAATATTGCAATTGACCAGATTTAAGTGCTAGGAGATTTAGACCTTCGGTATGTGAGGCTTCTCGTTCAGTAACTGGTATAATAATTCTATGGGACAACGGGATCTGCTTTTTCAGCACTGTGCAAACCAAACGCCACTAGATGCAACATGAATTATATATATATATATATATATATATATATATATAATATAAATACTTCTGAGCATCTATGCCAAATGTTTTCAGGCAACTGGATATTGGCCATCTGTAGGCATACTAGCTCTGTTATGTTAGCCCAATCTACTAGTCAAACCCCTGACTCCTTATTGTACTGCCCGCTGTAAACAATGGAATGGCTCAGTCTTAATCACACAGCTGGACACTCTTGACTAATGACAGCCTATGGAGGAATGGACTTCATTAGCTTTGCCATAAAGCATCAGCTCAGTGCGGTGTTTGAGCTGGGAAAGTCATCCAAAATGTCACATGACTGACAACAATGGTGGCCTCCAGGTCTGCAGATGAAGGAATCTTATAAGAACAAAAACAACCATTGTTTGTTTACCTAGATTACTGCTTACAACGCTATATTTTGTACTCCATCTTTATTTTTTCCCCATGGAGCTTCCCCTGTAAAACAACTCTAGTCAATGACATCTTGCCAAGCTAGGATTATAATTTTTAATTACTTGGAACTTTCATCAGTTTGATTCCTCCCCATTAATTAATTCTACACAATCAGTGTCAGGTGGTACATCTTGGCAATTTCAAAGGGTCTGATCTGAGAAGCAAGGAAGTGATTTTTTTCATGTAGCGAAGTTAATCATTATAAAGGCAAAACAAGGCACAAGGTGTCTGAGACAAAATAAAATATCAAACTAGTAAACTGGCTCAAAATATTATAATGAAATTATAAATATATTTAGGAAATACTGTATTTGCTTGATTATAAAACAAGGTTTTTTTTCAGAGCAAATGCTCTGAAAAATACCCCTCGTCTTATAATCAGACCTCAAATAGGTTTGACTATGAGACGAAGATCCCCCGCATCGCTGCAGGGGACCTGGATCCCTCCTGTCTTATGTCCTGTTGATTTGTGTAGGCAACTTCCGCTGCAGCCGAAAGGATGTGCGGTTAGCAGCGGGGGTCGTCTGCGTCAATCGGTGCGGGGAGCTCTCCTCTCTGACAGCCGGAGGGTGTGTGCGCGATGGACGCAGATGTCTACCTGGTGCCCCGACTACACACCAGGGAGTCAGAAGCACCGGTAAGTTTGGGGGCATAAGGCATTTCTGTAGGCCGAGTGCTCTGTGATATGCCTTTTAACCCCCTTAACGTCACTCTGCCTCCAGATATGCCTTTTAACCCCCTAAATGCCAGAATAGGGAGGTCAAAAGTCATATCATGCGGCAAAAAAAGGGGTGGCCAGTTGGAAAAAAAGGAAATAAAAGCAAAAAAATATTTTTCTTAGTCATAGCTTTTATTAACCCCTTAATGACAAAGCCCGTACATGTACGGGCTCAAAATGCATTGTTTTCAATGGGTTTAGGGACCGCCCATTGTCCTTAAGGGGTTAAAAACAAAAAAATTACATAGTTTACATGAATTAACATTTACTAGTAAAATGTTTATCCTATAGGGTCGTCTTATATTCAGGCTTTCTTTTTTTCCCTAAATGAATATTCAGATTTTTGGGGGTCGTCTTATAATCAGGGTCGTCTTACACATTTTAATTTTGTCAAGGAATGGATATCAGAAATGAATAGCAGAAATCTAAAAATGCCATAACTAAACTAAAATGTAATCTTTTATGTGTCTAGACAGAGGATGTCTAGATATAACATACGGACAAAAGTATTGGGACACCTGACCATTACACCAAAAGGGACTTTGATGACATCGCATTCTATATACACATTCATTAATAAGAAGTTGGTCCCCCCCTTTGCAGCTATTACAGCTTTCACTCTTCTGAAAAGGCTTTCCACAAGATTTTGTAGAGTTTCTATGGGAATTTTTACCTATTTATCCAGTAGAGCATTTGTGAGGTCAGGCGCAGATGTTGGTGTCCCAATACTTTTGTCCATATAGTGTATGTAAAATATTATATATATATATATTTTACACGGTCATATATAGAATTAAGTCAGAGTGTACAGAGAGCTATCTGAGTGTTGCACTGTGACTTGAAAGTCATATAAATGTTAATGTTTTTTGTAGCAATATCCGTGAAAATGCAAAGTATAAATAATGTAAATAGCTAGAAGGCACAGACAAAGTTTTCTGCGCTCACGGGAAACAAAAATTGAAATTTTAAAGCGTTATTTGTTATAAATATTTACTTTGACAGTTTTGCTTGGGGACTGTGAATGTTTCAAAACTCCAGGTTTATCTATTATGCCCAGTGTACCTATAACGGCCAGCACAGCGCCTCGTTATTCAACAGACATTAGAATTCACTCGAGGAGCCGGATAGTTGCGATTTAAAAAAAAAAAAAAAAAAGTTGAAATGAGTAATACAGAGTAAATACTAAATCTTTATCCCTTTGACATGTTATCAGAGGTAGCCCATCCACATAGTTCCCGACATTTAAGGTTAAAAAAAAAAAAACACTTTTAACTCATTCGGTGCCAGCTAATAACTTAATACGCTGATAGGTAATGTAGACAGGTGGGCTTACCCCTGCCCTGGCATAAATAATCTCTTTACCCTCACTGTGGGTCTTTCTGATTATTTTGGACCCACATTGTCTCTTCTGACGCCGCTGCCTGCCTTCATCTGACTGTTTATCCGACATTTTGGGTGCCTGACCTGGGACATGTTTGTTGGGGTCGGGGGCAGCGAGGAGTGGGGTCAGCTGTGCAGGTTTGGATACACGGCTTGGGGCCGAACGTTAGCTAAATAGTGTTCAAGCTGGTTATTATTTATTGTTTGATATAGCGCCATCAAATTCCGTAGCGCTGTTGCGTGAGAACCATTAATTCTCAGAACTCCATTAATTTTCCAGCTCCCTGAGCCGGTCACTGGGAGTCTCTGCTGGGCAGAGCTCAATAAATAGGCCAGCTGGGTGATATGCATCCTGGTTTAGCAAGAGAGTTATCGTCGGCATTACGTTTTTTTTATTCAATGTTTTATTTGTTTGGTTTTGGCTTTCTTTTTTTGGTATTTAAGCCTACACATAGCTTGTACATAGACATACTGTATAATCTTCTACAGATGGAAATACATCAAACAAAATAAACAGGCCAGGGACTCTGCCAGTTTAAGGGTAACGCCCTCCAATTTTTATTAGTATCAGATTGGAAACATTTTAAAAAAATATTTTGTTAAAACAGCTGCCGGTCTTGCCTATTATGTTTTCGGGAAGCTGTATATTAGCCGTTTGTATGAGCTCTCACTCTTATACGAGCCTAATTTACTGGACAAACAGCCTGACTCCTTATCATACTGCCTATGGTAAATACTAGAATGACTCGGTCTTAATCACCCAACTGGACACTTCGACTAAAAGTCTATTGGGAAATAGACTTCATCCTTTATGGCAATGCTGATTAACTCAGTGTGGTGTGTGAGCGGGGAGTCAACCCAAATATCACATGACTTCCCCTTTAAAGTAAATGCATTGAGAAATCTAGCATATGCTTCATTGTGTTAACAGCTTAACCAATTTCACTGCATTGTTTTTTTGTTTGTTTTTTTTAACCTCGAGGATCTTGCTGCTGAATAGGAACAATTTAGTAACTCATATGTAGCGGTACAAGAATTCCTATTCTTTTAATTACATTTTAGCCCATTCATATTTTTTTAGCCCAAATGAGGTATTGAAAATTTGTGACCTCGCATCTTTTTTCCAATGCTGAACCAAATCTCGACTTTGGCCAAGCGTTCCATTTCTCTTGGGTCACACTAATTTTAGTCTATTCTCATGTGGCACAAAGGCGCTGATGTATTAAAGGACTTTGTTTTCATTGGTTTTCCTAAAGTTTTTTTTTTATTTTCCTGTGAGAACAGAAAACAATGAGACCGATTTGTTCACTTGTCGTTGATTAATATGCGAGACCACTCAGTTTAATGTATAGCAAAGAGAAACAGTGTCTCTAAAAAAAAAAATAAAATAAAAAAAAATAAAAATGATAAATTACTTTGATTATTCAACTGGTAAACCACGTCCTGCATTGTTAGATACCGTACAAGCAAAAAGATGGGGGAAAAAATACAATTTTCAGGTGCTGCTTCACTTAATTGTTTTTTTTTTTCTTTTCTAACATTACAAAGAACTTCAATTAATATTTTCCTCTCGTATGTAAATTAAGAAAATGGCGGTATCATTGAAATATCTTGAACTCATTTTCCTCAAGAGCACTTTAAGCAACAGTTTATTACAATTATATTTTTATTGCATATGACTTAACTTTGAAGGAATCAGTGGTGTATTTACCTGAGGCCTACCTAGGGCAGCTGCACCCTCTGCGCTGTCATATCCTAGCGCTCCACCTTTACAGGAAGTATGGCATAGACAGGAAGTATGGAGGAATGAGCCAACTCAGCACAGCCTTCTAGTGTTATTGGGGTGGTTGGGGAGATCATTGGGGCTCCCTGTTATGTAGCGGAAGGGCTGCTGCCCAAGCCACGATACACCACAGGACAGAATATCACGTTTAATACAACCTTATTTATTTGTAAACTGCATTAATATAAATTACTGTTCAGTGTGTGTGTGTGTGTGTGTATACAGTGACATCAACTAATATTGGCACCGTTGCAAAATACGAGCAAAGAATGTTGTGAAAAATTGTCTATTTAACCATTTGATCTTTTCTTAAAAGAAAATACACACTGCTCTGCTCTCATGGATATCAAACAATTGCAGGCACAATTCTAAAAAAATTTAAAAAAAATGTAAAAAAAAAATAAAAATTAAAAAAATACAAAAAAAAATTTATATATATATATATATATATATATATATATATATATATATATATATATAATAAATTATAAATATACCGTATTTGCTCGATTATAAGACAAGGTTTTTTTCAGAGCAAATATAATTTTAATGTTTTTTGCATATTTTTTAATAAATGTTGACAAATCAGTATATTACTAAATATAGGGTACAGCAGACATAATGAGCAGCGGAACGGTAAAGACATTGCCAAATACTTTTTTGTATCATCTGTATCTGTATCATCAAAGATCTTCTGTACTTTGTCCTCTTGGATAACGGTACAAAAAAAACAAAACAAAACAAAAAAAAAAACAGATGATAGAAATGAAGAAAATTCTAGATTTCAAACCGTATGGGGTAAAAGAAAAATCAGAAATACGGTCTGTGAGACCGAGATTGAGACATTGAAGAATCTAAGATGTTCTGCTGGTTCAAAACTGAGAAGATGAAACTAAGCAGAAATGGTTATCTGCCAACTGTTTCTTTGTTTCCATAACATCTCCAGACTCCGAATGAGATAATTCTGTTACTTTGAGAAAAATATATTTTGTTTTCCTTACAAAACCCTTCATTTCCAACAAGCTAGCCACAAGAAACACATTTTCAAAGACGTATTGTATGATCCCAGTGTGTTCCTTTACTCTAATGACTAATTTAAAAAAAGAAAAAGAAGGAAACTATCACTTTTAACAAAGAACGATATTCCCGCTGAGTTTCTTTCTCTGTGATCTGAAACCATGCTTTCTTAGTTTTTGTAGAAAATAAAATAAATCACTGGAAGCAAAATGAGACTTGAACTTTTTTTTTTCCCCCCTTTGTGCAAAACTTAAATCAATTTATGAAAAAGAAAATGAAGGGGGGGGAATATACTTATATATAAAATATATATATACTTAAATATAAAAAAAAAAATTGGCTTTATGTAAAATTACATTTCAGGTTTAAAAAAAAATGACGCAAAAACATAAAAAATGCTGTGTGGAATGCATTTAATTTCTGATATGCATTCACTGATGTTATGATTTTAATATAATTTGAAATTCCAAACTATAATGCTGTCATGTTTTATTTTTTATTCATTTTTTTAATCTGAAATGTAATTTTGCGTAAAGAGCATCTTTTAATACACTTAACTGCCCAGTGAATAATTAATTTTTTTTTTTTTTTTACGAAATAGTGGAGCCATGTAAGCAGAAGAAACCGTAACGCGGCTTTTTGTAGTTTCCCTTATGGGTGCGTAGAAATTAGGGGTTATTAATCGGAAGTGGCACAGTTTGCTTTGAAATGCACTTCAGCAGCATCGAGCTGAATGCACGCTGTCCCATTTAATAAATCTGCTCACATAATTTTCTTTAGGCAAGCGGTGACTCGTTATTATTTTTATTTTGTAAGCAAATCGTATAAATATTTTGGTAATTTTACAAATCTCATTTGTCAGATATTTTTTATTACTTCTGAAGCTACAAGTTTTTTTTTATTTTTATTTTTTTTATTATTATTATTATAACGCTAAAGAAACATATGCCGATAGACACCATATCCCATGGCCTCTTCCTAGGGCAATTGTCAGAAGACTATGAGCATTCAATGAGACGATCATACGCAGTCTCTCAAAATCTTTAAATTTGCTTTTCAAATTTCTCCCCAGTTCCTTGATCGTCCTTTCCTCTCTTTGATCTTTTAACTGTTAAAGTGGATCACTCATAGAATAAAATGAATTAAGGCTAATCACCCCAGCCGCTATAGTTTTGAAACTGTAATACTTACCAAATTGAAGATTTTTTTTTTGTCTATCTGGTATCAACATCGGAAGAAGGTTATTGACCGACCCCCTCCCCTCACCCGTAATATATATATAGTAAGACAAAAGTCAGCTAAAATGAATAAAAAGAAACAAACTCTCCCCCCTCTTGCCCTACCTATGTACAGTGGTTAATATGATAGACCCCAGAAGAAACGGAATCCAGGTATACCCACCTGCCCCCATTGTACTTGTTAATATACTCAACAATCATCCCATTCTCTAACCTCCTTTCTTTGCCTCCTCCAGTTGGACGACTTCTTCAACACATAAGGATAGCGACCAATACATTTTTGTACCTTTGGTTTTTTTTGCAATTATATTGTACTTTTTCCTCTTTTTGATAAATGTAAATACATTTTCTTGTACTCAGAGCTCTTTTTGAGATTGACAGATTTAGATTTATACTCTAACTCAGTCACAGTGCTGGCAACTTCCAGAACAACATGGAGATCAGAAATCCGGGTTAAGTATAGCTCTGGTGGCAATTACAAGCAGATATATATAGATCCCTTAAATTAAAAGCAAGTTAAGCAAATAATAAATAGAACATTTACCTTCCAACAAGAGACACATCTTGGCCATTTTATTCTGCAAAGAGGACACATTTGATAAATTCATCCTGACAGGTAACTGAGAGCTTGCCACAATGTAACTGAGTTACCCCAACACAGCATTAAGAACATTATTGAACTAGATTTCTTTACCAAATATATTGCAGACAAATCCAGTGGATTTCTCGTCATATGTCTGAGCGCTGAATACCCAGGTAGATGTTTCTGTCTTATATTAGTAGATTAATAAATTATGGTTATACAAGCACTCCGAAAGTATTTAGCCGAGGGCATGACGTTCTTATGCTTTAAAGGTGAGCATTCATCTCGTGGAGCCAAACTGATGTAAACTCAAACTCACTGATCGTTCTCAGCCCCACCTATGCACACTCAGTCCCAAAGACAACGTCATGCTGACCACTCTTTGGCGCGCTAGCCCAAACCCAAGCGCGTTGACCGCTCTCAGCCATGACAAAAAAATCAATGAAGGTGAGTGTGGAATTCTTTCCAACCAGCATATCGATGGACCTGCCTTCTCCACTGTATGTTTTGTAAATGATATTGAATACAGACCCCAACACTGGAATACCACGTGCTATAAAGGTGCTATTTCCCTTCCAATCATTTTGTGATGAGAAGGAGAGCAAGTAGTCCTGACTAAAAGGTTCATGGAAAGTTATGCTTTTTGTTCAGCGTTCGATTTATATCATATCACACAAAATGTTTGCATTGGCCTTCTCGTGTACAGGGTATGGAATATTTGTGCCAAGTAGGGCGAGGGATGTGCGCCACATTGTGTGACCTTGCCACTCAGTGTTAATATTAGTCACGATTTCATTGATAAAAACATTTTCCCCTTGCTTTCATTAAATTGCTGTATATAATGCAAGACAGTGCAGTCCTCTTAATATATTATTTCAGTATCATCTGCTGTTTTCGTTATACAATTTCCTGATACTTTATCACATTCTAAAAAAGCATTTAACAAAGTGTTCCATCTGGCTTTGTACGCTTAGCAACATCTCTTGTTTTAATATCTTTTCTAGGATTTTCTTATTTTTCCCTCAGACCTCAAAGTGTGTAATAAAAATTGGGGGGTTATCCAAACACCTTGTGCTCCTGCCATTAGATATAACCCATTCTTTTTCCCCCAATTACCAAAGGTCTAAATTAAAAATGGTGTAGTATGTAGTGAACATTTTGCTACCTTATACAGTAAAAAAAAAAAAAACACATGACTGTTGGGTATTCTCAGGGGATGTTGATGAAGACAGTCCATCCTTGAGGGGAAAAAGTGTTTCGGTACATTAACCATGGGAAAAAAATGGCTAAAAAGCTCTGGGCACTTAGGGGAGTAAAACCTCTGGTCACAAAGGGGTTAAAGGGACAGCATTCTTGGGTTATAATTATTTAAATAAAAGTGTTAAAGCTCATTGGGTCTCCAAACCACTCCCTGGTCGGGTTCCACCAATGTCCTACCGCCTTACTGTCTATTCATATCTGTGGCTAAAACCCCTCCCCCTCCTTGGCACAGCCACGCCCCTGTCCTGCCTCCTATAAATAGAAGTAAAGTGAGGGAGTTTTCCAGTCATGTTCATCGCACAGCGACAGCGATTACTTCACCAAATTCGAGTGGAAAGCTACGCTTCTTGGACTTCTGTGTGAACATGCGTGATAATTTCGTTTTGATCAAAGGAATTAATTATAAAAAGTGGAAAAGAAATCCATATTCACGTTTAATTATTCATATCCGCAAACATTCATTTTTGATACCCATTCATAACCGTAAAAAGGCTTTATTGAGCGCTAGCTTCTCTCTCATGCAGGATTACCGCTATGTTTCATTCGCCCAACTAGATTATATTATCGCTTTAGAGTCCCAACAGGAGTCTAATCAAAGTTTATGCTTTTTTACTGGGCCAACATTTTCTATCTGCAGAAAAGACATTTGAGATCCCAAAACAATGTGATTTGATACTTTTTTTTTTTCTTTTTTTTTTTTTTTTTTATGTTGGCCCAATAAAAAAAAAAGTATCAACTTCAACTCAGTTGTCTCTTGGGCTGAAACGGTAACATGCGTTTTTCTTATATACTTACAACAGCAAATGGTATAAATTCATAAAAAAAAGACAAACAACCTCTTGTCAGCAGACTCCCCCCCCCCCCCGAGACACCCCGGCATGTACTTCGAAATTCACTTTTATTTTCATCAATAAAACAAACTTTAATAACCCACAGAATTCAAATAATGGCAGGAAAAGTAAAACCCATTGATCCTCCGTCTTTTTAATGGGTATTCCCCAGTTAATATATCTGCTGATCTCAATATTTTCCCTTTTGGAATGTTTTTTCATTGCCGAATAAAATCGCACAGTAGGATTTTAACATATATTTAAAACTGGAATAAAAGTCTATATTCTATTTTTGTTTTTTATTTTTTTTTTATTTATTCTGATGTATTTATTTTTTTTCACATTATTACAGGCATTTGATATATACCATTCTTTTTCCCATATAAAACGTACAGGACTTTCCTTTAGCGCATCTCCCCTTCTATCTCACTGTAACTGTATCACTTGGGGGAACCTGAGCCTCCGGCCATATTTATAATTATTTCTGAAGCTAAATATGAAGCATTCACTTTATAAACTAAAATGTATATTTTACTCCTTTACATCAGAGTTCTTCCATATCTGAGAACTTAACAGACCCCGGGATTCTCCCAATATAAGCACTTATTGAGACATGGCGACGATTCCATTGTAGCTGATCACTAAGGGTGGAAACCGGAGGTTGTAATAAAAGATATTAGGAAAACCATGTCATCAGGAGGGAACAATATTCTAGGTGAAGTAACCTGAGTTCAAGCAGGGATTCCAGCTATGATAAAGCAGTTAGAAAAGCCCAGATATGAGCTCGGGGATGAGTTACTCTTTATAAATATGGACCACATGGTAACAGGAATATGCCAAAAAAATATTTTTATATATATATATATATATATATATATATATATATATATACTTTTTTTTCTTCATGTATTAATATAGACATAATCTTCAAATATACTCAAATTATACATTTCAAGGATAGCGTAGGGTTAAACAAACTACATAAAAATGGTAGTCATTAGGAAAATCGCTTACCGACGTCTGCCGGGCTGTCCTATATGCATCATATTATAATTACATTCTCTTGATTAGCTCAGATGGATGAAAATGCATCAGGACGGGAATAATGGATCTTAATGCAAATCTGTGTCCACGATGCAGAGAGCTCGTGCTTCGTAATAAAAGGTCCGTCCCTGCCTCCGGCACAAATAACGGCATCTGGCAGAGGGCAAGAAAAGGCTGGATCGCTTACCTTCTGGTTGGTATTGTGCTACCATTGTCACCGTCTGTCCTGCACCTTTAAGAGCAGCTGCCGCTTGTTCGTGCGTAGCACCGCGGAGGTCAATGCCGTTAACCTAAAGAGAAGAGTATGTTTCACTAGTGAAGCTCGATAAGTGTGAACATTTAAATTAAAAAAAAAAAAGATTTAACAAAGTAACTCGGGAGGTTCATGTCAAAGGAGGAGAAATGTTAGAACGAGAAGCCATATTCTAAACCCAAAGGGTCAAAGGCTCAGATCTAATGTAAGGAAGTTTTACTCTACCGAGAGAGTGGTATATAAGTGGAACAGCCTCCCAGCAGAAGTGGTAGAGGGTAATACAGCGAGGGTATTAAACATGCACAGGACAGGCATACGGCTCCTGAATCTAAGACGAGACCAACGACTGATTAAGGTCTGAGTCTTTACAGCAGGAGATACGGGCGACTAGACGGGGAGAACGGGTCGTATCTGCTGCCATATTATATTTTTATGCAAGCAAGCAATAAAGTTGAATAAATGTTATGTTCAAAGTAGAGTTCTACATCTTTCCGGTTCTATGTGCTCCATCAACCCACATAATGCCCTGGGGAATGGAAGGGATTAGTGCTTAAAAATAAAATTTAAGTAAATCCCTACAACCCCCCATCCTTTAAATCCCCCATGAAGGGGAGGATTTGCCGTCCACTTTTTAGCAGAATCCTCCTATGCATATTCCAAACCCCGTGGTTTGCAGGAGATGCAGTTGGCCGAGTCCATCTCCTACTCGCCACCGAACACGCGTGTTATACCGCTGCCTGTGCGAGGCTTCCAAAGAGACTGACACGACTCCAGCAGAAAGTGCTCCCCTTAATTTAAATGGCAACACTTTCCTGGCATGACTGCCTGTTTCAAGAAGCCAAAAGTGTCTCAAAAACCAGATCAGAGGGAGCGGTGAATTACTTTTTTCTACAGATAAAGAATATTACAAATTACTTTAACATGTATTCATTGTTGGTGAGGCTGCTTGGAACAATACATGTATCTCATGAGACGGTCTCATACATACATCCATGACTCAACTCAACTACCCACACGTTCATTCCAGTTTATCATATAAATGTTGGTAAGTATGAAACCCATAAAATTCTACCTACACACATCCACTGAATGTACCAAATCTACCATTTGTTTAAAATAGAAAATACAGGAAAAATGAGGAATTCACCAAATATTTTCTATCTTTGAGCTGTCATTTATTTTTAAATGGTTTTAATCCTTCTAAATGTTACAGGAATCCCTTCCAGGCATAAGTATTTGGATCTGCCAAATGTTGAGTTTGTTGTCGAGTAACATTATCTCTTTCACCAAGTTAACTTTTCTAATCAAAAAGAGAGATGCTGGTTTTCAACCTAAATTGGTAAAGGGTATCTCGTTAGGATGCCCTCTGAAGCGATTTAGCCTTTTACCGAGTGGCTTCCAGATGGATAAACCTCACCGCGTGGCGCAAAAGTGTAAGCGTGTGGTACGTAGCAGTGTGTATCCAGCGGGCCATTTAATCAGCCACTGGCTTTAAAGTGCCACGGCCAACTTTAATCCCAGGTCTGGCCCTGCTGGTAACTCACGATAACTAGCATGTGATTTGGAACAGTACAAGTTGCTTATTCAATGTAAATGGAACATTAAAGTAGCCATAATGCATTACGGGATAGGATATGGGCATACGGCTCCCGAATCTAAGACGAGACCAACGGCTGATTAAGGTCTTTAAAGGAGGACCAGACTGAGCCGAATGGGTCTGATCTTCCCTCAGTTTCTATGTTAACTGGATTTTTGTGAACAAGTCAAATCCATTCTTAAATTTTAGTAGCACCTCAAATTAATAAAATCAGTGGCACTCGGGTCTGCTTAACCCCCAGATCCAGTGATTTATCAACGCGGGCCTGAGTTTAATTGCCATAAAACCGGTCACAAAAAAACAAAATCAAACGGCCAAAGGGCGTTTAGACCAAACAGAGCCCGAGTATTTCACAAAGCGTCGGAATCTTTCCTGATTACAATGTTCTACTCCAGAATTAATCTGACAAAAGCGGATATAGACTTTGAGCATTTTGGCAGCATTGTTTTTTTTGTTTTGTTATGGGCCGATAATCACTAACCAATCTACCCAGTCAATGCCTCGCCAACTGAGCAGTCATTCCGGAGGCGTTGTACGGAGTAAAAAGACACATTAATGCTGTTACAAGAAATATGTATTGTACAATTTTTCCTCCAGGTGACCATAAGCGTTTGAGTTCTCCAGACACAATAAAAAATATCTTTACGTCTCTCCGTTCACCGCAATATGGATTTTATTTACATTTCTTGTCCTTCGGTACCAGAACCAATCAGTTTCTATTAAAGGAATGAATAACGTATTAACGGAGGGAGACCTTGGAGGGGAGACCTTGGAGGGAGACCTTGGAGCTCCACAGGGCCACCTTGCGAGGCTCTGAAAAGTTGGGAGGTTGTGCCTCACCTTCTGCCTCATTTGCCCTCAGCCCACTAATAGATTGTAAGCTCCTCTTCTCCCCTGTACGCTTATGTCACATGACCCCCCCAACTGGAAAAAAGCATTGCATTAACATTTTTATTACAATTTAGCAAATACATGTTCATAAGATTGCTTTAGTGGAAATTTATAAACTCGACTTTCGAAATGTTTCCTCTGCTATCCTTTTTTATGAAATGCTAAATGTCAAAAAAAATAATATAAAAATGTCGAAAAATTGTACGTGCTGTCTGATATCGTCTGGATTGTTCCAAACAGGATTTTTTTAACCTGCGGTGGAACTTGTTATTGAAACATATTATAGTATTATTGCATCTGCGGCAAATTTATTATAGCATCCGGTGGTCTTATCGTAGCGTTTGTCTATCATTTATGAAAAGCGTCATTGTTCGCTTCGGTTAAAGCAGAGGGTAGGCGAGAGATTTATGAGAGCGTAGAAAGAGATGATGGATAATAAACGTGAGAAATGTCTGAGGATCCGGTGAAAATAAATGTTTAATGGGTGGAGCTGTTGTGCAGATACATCTTCCATTACGGCTAGCTCGTAGCTCACAACAATCCTCAAAACTGTGCTTATTTGGTGACTGTCAACTGTTCTGGCGAATGCTCTAGGACTACCAACAGCTCACAAAGCACGTACTTTACGTGCAAACAAAAAAGGTGGTAGGTTGGCACTTGGCAGGGGCCAGATTCTTCAAAGGGGGCATATTCCGAATTGGCCCGGCCTACTTGCGGAGGTAGGGCCTTAAAGGGGTCACGTTACGTGACCCTGTGGTATTGTGTGGTAGCTCACACCATGTGCTAACTGCTTTAAAGACATGCTCTATGCAAGGTAAGCGTGTGTGTTCGAGTGTGGTGTTAGGGAGAGTGTGTGTGGTGTGTGGTGTTAGGGAGAGTGTGTGTGGTGTGTGGTGTTAGGGAGAGTGTGTGTGGTGTGTGGTGTTAGGGAGAGTGTGTGTGGTGTGTGGTGTTAGGGAGAGTGTGTGTGGTGTTAGGGAGAGTGTGTGTGGTGTGTGGTGTTAGGGAGAGTGTGTGTGGTGTGTGGTGTTAGGGAGAGTGTGTGTGGTGTGTGGTGTTAGGGAGAGTGTGTGTGGTGTTAGGGAGAGTGTGTGTGTGTGTGTGTTTGAGTGTGGTGTTAGGGAGAGTGTGTGTGTTCGAGTGTGGATTTGAATGGATTTGAGAGCCTGTGGTAGACTGTGGCATCATTATATGTGTTGGGTGCCAGCAGGGTAGGCATTTGGCTTTCGTTTGATTAACATATATGAACAATAAAAAGCGAAATATGTCTACGCGATTGCTATCTTTACTTTTTAAACTTGGTATCCCTGACGTAGGGTTTTTTTGTTCACAGGCCGCTCATTTTATGTAATGGTATTTATACAAATTTTCTGTGCTTCAGCAATTCCCAGATATACTGGCACGGTCACTGTGATGTGTCCTGAAATGACAGACTAAAAGGAAATCCAAATGTCAGGTTCAATTTTCAAGCCACTCGTCTTTCGCAAAGATTTAAAATGCCACTGGGTCAGGTGCCGCTTCGACGTGTTCCGAATAATATACAGCACATTTTTCATGGTAGTTGGTAGCTGTATAACTTGCACTGTTATCATTCTGTATCGAGGAAAAGCTGACATTTTATAGCACGCTACATCACTAAAAGAGCGGACTGGCACACCGGGCAAGGGCCCTGTGGACTACTGGCCCACATCGCCACATGGTGGAGCAGGAGGTTCAGCGGCACTGGCTGGATATGCCCAGCGGCACGATACGCGAGCATAAAAAGTAGCATTCAGCCTCCAACAGGTTCTAATAACCTTCCTCTCCGTTTCTATTATGGGGGGTGGTGAGCTACATAGCCAAAGACACAGTGAGTTCAAACCGGTGCCTCTAAGCATATGAAATAATTGGGCTTTGAGGAGCTGCCCACATGGCAAGAAGGAACATTTCCTCCTCCTTTGAAATCATCCTCTATTGATTCTGGAAGTGCTGTCACTGCTGCATAATGAATGCTCTCCAGTAACATTGATGTCATGGCTGTACCTTTTTTATGATGTCATACGGTCAAGAGAAGGTTTTCTAAAGTATATAAGACTACAGAAACCTTGGATGTGAATCAGATGCTTGGCTCTGTTTTTTGTTTCATCTGGAACATTTTCAAACAGCACCCATGGTTGTCAAAGTGTAGCCCATGTGGTACCTGGCGGTATATAAATCAATAAATAGCACTATTACCTGTTTAATCTCGGTTAAAGTCAAGGGTGTTCGGCAGGACTGTTGAGTTCTCATTGAACAATATTTGGATTAAGAAAAAATACCGTACTTCATAGTGGTAACTTGCTAGAACTGGACCGAAGTAGAACCTGGAATATATGTTAGGGGCTTACTCTTCTTTCATGTATATGTGTAAATGTGTGTGTATATAATATAATTTGTATGTATAGGAACACTGTGATACATCCTGGAAAACAGGAATATGATTGTGTGTGTATGTATATTTCAATCTGGAGTTTCAGGTCTATGTATGCTAGTGTGATTAGGCAAGAGGGATTTGCTCTCTAATGCTCAGTCTGGTCCAAATATTCCTAGCTAGAAGTGTCATTTTGTTTATAGACCAACAAATGCAGTGCGATATGTCACACTTACGGGTCTAAACTGCATATCTTGTTAACTTAGCACAATATTGTGTTCCCACTGATCCAAAACCAAATTCATTTAAAATGGTTGGAATTAATTGAAACAAAAAACCCTGGGCTTGTAGGCACCAGCATTCCTCATGGTGTACAATTACTGAGGTCTGTGGTGGACTACTTAACCCCTTAAGGACAATAGGGGTTTTTACTCGTAGTATATTGTGGGACAATGGCTCTTTTAACGTTTTTCAGTGTTATTGTTTAGCTGTGATTTTCTTCTTTCTCATTTCATGCTCCCACACATATTATATATTGTTTTTTTCAGGACAAACAGGGCTTTCTTTAGATACCATTATTTTTATCATACCATCTAATTTACTATACAAAAAATGATAAAATATGGTGATTTTTTGTTAAAAAATTACTTTCTCTCACTTTTTAAACCAAAAAACTTTTACTCATCTGCAAAAACTAATGATAAAACCTGCTAAATAGATTCGACTATTTGTCCTGAGTTTAGAAATACCCAATGTTTTTATGTTTTTTTGCTTTTTTCTGCACGTTTTGGGGCAATAAGTACAGGTAGAGTTTTGCTATTTCAAAACAATTTTTTCCCCAAAGTTAGTCATTCTGCCCCATGTGCCATTTCGGGTATCTTTGAAGCCGGCCAATGCAATTGACCCCATCAAACCATATATATTTAAAAACTAGACACCCCAAGGTATTTGAAATGCTGGTATTTTAACCCTTTCCATGAACTAATTCTACCACTAGCCTTTGTCAAACTTTACGGTAGTAATTTTTTTTTGTATTTTTTTCACACACGTTGTACTTCAGGTATAAATGTACCGCTCCTGGTATATGTCAGTGTCAAACACCCCCCCAATATGTGTTCAGTAACATCTCCTGAGCGCAGTGATACCCCACATGCAGGGGTTTGTTGGGTTATTTGGGAGGTAAAAGGCCACCTTTGTGAGGTGTGTATATTTTTGCCATTTATACATCTGGTCACTCTGTGCCCACGTCCCATACTGGGGACATCTTTGAAGCCGGCCAATTCAATTTACCCCATCAAATCATAATTTTTTAAAACTAGGCACACTATGGGCATTTATAATGCCAATATTTTAACTCTTTGCGTGTGGGATTTTTTTGGGAAGATACAGCGCTAATTGTATGTAGCGCTAATTGTGTATAAAAAAAACATACATATATACCTATTTGCACTTTTTTCGTGACTTTTTTTACATGTAACTATATATATATATATATATATATATTTTTTTTTTTTTTTTTTTGAAATTTTTTTTTTTTTTTAAATTTTTTTTTTTAATTTTTTTTTTACAATACACTGAGGCTGTGTAGCCCCCTCTGAGGCTACACAACCTCAGTGTATAGTTAAAAAACGTCATTGCCTCAATGAAGAGGCAGGCTGGAATGGGGGGTGAGTGATTGACAGACCAGGTCACTGGTCTGTGGTTTAACCCACCGATCGCCGTGATTCACTGTGAATCACGGGGATCGGGAAGTTGTGAATCCCCCCCCCCCCCCGGAGCATTGCAGGCTTGCCTCAATGAAGAGGCAGCCTGGAATGCCCCTCACCCGATTTGCATCGGGTTCGGGGGGGGGGGTTGACAGACCAGTGATTTCAGTCACTGGTCTGTCGTTTAACCCACCGATCGCCGTGATTCACTGTGAATCACGGCGATCGGGAGGTTGTGAAGCCCCCCCCTGAGCATTGCAGGCTTGCCTCAATGAAGAGGCAGCCTGGAATGCCCCTCACCCGATTTGCATCGGGTTCGGGGGGGGGGGGGGGGTTGACAGACCAGTGATTTCAGTCACTGGTCTGTCGTTTAACCCACCGATCGCCGTGATT
The DNA here is from genome assembly GCF_027358695.1 of Spea bombifrons. Classification (NCBI taxonomy): domain Eukaryota; kingdom Metazoa; phylum Chordata; class Amphibia; order Anura; family Pelobatidae; genus Spea; species Spea bombifrons. The sequence continues at coordinate 134,593,039 of NC_071088.1, read as the reverse complement.
CACGGTGAATCACAGCGATCGGGAGGTTGTGAAGCCCCCTCTGGGGCATTGCAGGCATGCCTCAATGTAGAAGCAGCCTGGAATGCCCCTTACCCGATTTGAATCGGGCTCGAGGGGCGTGTTTAACAGACCGGTGATTTGCATCGCCGGTCTGTTGTTTCAACCGCCGATCTCCGTGAATTGCGGAGATCGGAAGGTTGCAAAACCTTTTTTTTTTGTTTGCCTGGATAGCCTCACTTGTGAGGCTTCCAGGAAAACCGCGATGCCGCCGATCGCGGCGAAAACGCCGCGGTAAACGGCAAATAACGTTACCACGTACATGTACGGGCATTGTCGTTATCGCGTTGCACGGCAACCCCGTACATGTACGTGGATTGTCGTTAAGGGGTTAATGATCTATGGATCTTCTCAAGTCTTGCCGTGGACACTGGTGTCCTTGTAGGGACACTTTGGCTATCCTTGGCTTTAAAATTACCTCCTGTCTTAGTGTTTCCTAATGTATCTGTCTTAGTCAGTTCTAGTTTTGTCAGACCCCTTGAATATATGTATTGTAAGAACACTGCTTAAATTGTTGGCGCTATATAAATAAAATGATAATAGCGTCTATATTGTTGTCTGGTTGACTGGAGACGATGTACGATCCTTTACTGCCATCTAGTGGAACTGAATGGTAAAGTAGGATTTATTTGGATTTAAAAACATTTTTGGCCATTACCATATTTGTTTGGGGTGCATTTATATAACAGGCTGGATGTTTATGTGAGAAATATATATTATCTTTATGAATTGTAAAGACTATAAATGTTATTACCAGTAACACAGACAGTCACCCCTCAGGGTCACTGGGTGTCTTGGCTGGTCTGTGCAAGGTATTGAAACTTTGTTTCTCCAGTAAGTAATTTGCGTTTGTTTTTATAAATGGTCAATAATTGGTCATGAAATCGGCGCACCCTGGAAGAAGTGTACAAATATATACATCATATATATATATATATATATATATATATATATATATATATATATTTGGCCATTTATCTAGATCCAATTTTTAAATAGTTAAATCCCCTCCTGTCACGGGCCCGGCATATCTGATAAGAATTAATGACAACTCTCTCCTCTCCATAATGATGCTATTTTATCATTTTCTGCCCAAGTTACAAGGAATATGTAATATAAAATACAGTATATTATATTAAATACAGTATATTATATTATAATATACTGTATGGGTCTCGTAGTTTACTAATATATTATCCTATCTGCAACATGGCAGGGTAGATAGGCTACCTGGACCGCTCCGTCTTCTGGGGGAGTGGCTTCATGGAGGTGTAGGGGTGGGGCTAGCCTCAGCCACCCTTTTGTAGGTGGAGCCAAATTTATATTTTACATTAAGACTTAAGAGGGGATCAGAGGACATTTCCTGGGACAGAAGTCTCGATTAGGGACTGTCCCCTGAAAACAAGAATGTATGGCTGCTCCAACGTAAAGACTATATGTTCCAAATTGCTTTTCAATCAGGGACACAAGTTTGTTTTATATAGCGCCATCATATTCTGCAGCGCCGTACAATGGGTAGTTCTTTTCCTTATACCAGTGTGCTAGAAACATGAACCCCGAGAGCTGAGGGTCTGAACACTTTGGGCTTTTGGGCGTTTGGGCTTTTTTTCTTTGAGTGTAAAAAAAAAAAATAAGAAAAAAATAAAATAATTTATGGTCTATAAATTACAAAACTTGAAGAAGACCTCATTGTGAGGTCAAAATGTTGTTTGTTTTGTCTCAATAAATCCGCCTGACGCTGGAACTCTTGAGTGCCTGGAGCCTTTATTTACCTTTTAAAGGACAAAGGACAGGGGAGGTTGTAGGCTTTCGAGCACCCTGAGCAAAACCCACACTTCGCGCATGGTCTGTGGCCATCCCTGGGCCTAGTCGGCATAGGCCGGGATATGTCCGTCTAGCTCAAGCAGTGCTTCTGGGGACAGACATCTGCTACCACACACACACATGCCCCTGTGAGTACGATGACATAATTCAATACTACAGCCGTCTGTTATCCATATGTGTGTGTGTGTGTGTGTGTGTGTGTGTGTGTGTGTGTATATATATACCGTATTTGCTCGATTATAAGACGAGGTTTTTTCCAGAGCAAATGCTCTGAAAAATACCCCTCGTCTTATAATCGGGGTCGTCTTCTAATCAGACCCCAAAAAAATGGCTGGGGCCATGCTGCTTACCGGTCGCGAGCAGCGTCTCTTCCGTTAGAAGCAGGAGGACAGGAAGCTTGTAGCTTCCTCACAGAACTCTATCTCCCCCTCCCTCCTCTGGGGGCGGGGCCAGAGAAGTTGCTGGTGCAGCCGGTCCCCTGCAGAAGTCTTCGAGTGAGAGATCTGCAGTTCAGGTAAGGGGGTGGGGGAGGGTTTTTGGGTAAGTATGTGTGATTAATGTGTGAAGTATGTGTGATTAATGGAATGAATGAGTATTTAAATGTTTGTGAATGTGTGTTTGTGTGTGATAGCATGGATGTGTAAGGGGGGTGGGGGTTGTAGCATGGCATAGGGAGGCTGTAATCCCACTACTATCATCCCCAGGTTCCAGCATGTACTGGCTGCCTTGGCTTGATAGGAGTGTGATTGCTGTTAGCAGCAATCACACTCCTATCAAGCCAAGGCAGCCAGTACATGCTGGGTTAAAAGGCATATCATGGGGCTGAGTGGCATATAGGGGGTTAAAATGCATTTCTGGACCTCCAGAAATGCATTTTAACCCCCTATATGCCACTCAGCCCCATGATATGCATATATACCTCCAGAAATGCATTTTAACCCCCTATATGCCACTCAGCCCCATGATATGCCTTTTAACCCCCTATATGCCAGAGTGGCATATAGGGGTATAAGGCATATCATGGGGCAGAGTGGCAAATAGGGGGGGTATAAAGCATTTCTGGGGGCAGAGTGGCATAACTGGGGGGGGCAGGTTGGCAAATAAAAGGAAATTTAAAAAATATATTTACATGAATTAATATTTACTGGTAAAACTTTTTTTCCTATAGGGTCGTCTTATATTCAGGCTTTTTGTTTTTTTCCTAAATTAATATTTTGATTTTGGGGGGTCGTCTTATAATCGGGGTCGTCTTATAATCGAGCAAATACGGTATATATGTATATGTGTATATATGTATATGTGTGTGTGTGTGTGTGTGTGTGTGTGTGTATATATATATATGTATATATATATATATATATATATATATATATATATATAAATATTTGTACCATTATGTAACGGTCTGCAGACGGAGATGCAGGTGGGACCCTGCCAATCAAAGGGAAACTATCACCATTTTTTATTACTAGTATCAGATTCCAAAATAAGATTTTTTTTTATAAACTTCTATTTTTTTTTAAAAAAAATATATATATCTTCAAGCAGCTGCATACCAGCCATTTGTATGAGTTCTCGCTCTGTTATCTGACCCCCAAACTACTAGACAAAGCCCCGACCCCATGGAAGAATGGACTTTATTAGCATTGCCATAAAGCATCAGCTCAGTGCGGTGTTTGAGCCGGGAAAGTCACCCAAAATATCACATGACTGACAACAATGGCGGCTCCAGGTCTGCAGATAAAGGGAGTTAATTGGGGCAAAATGAGATCAAACCAGGTTTTTGTGAGTGTTACTCTAGATTACTCAACATAAAACTCAATATAGATATTAGACTTGTGCACTTGTTTCCGAAACTTTTTTTTTTTACTGAAAATTGCCTGTGTCGTGTGTTTGTACGAATCAACGAAAACAAGGGCGGTCTCCAACGAAACGAACCAAAACGAATTGCAAGTGCCAAAAATTTGTATTCCTTAGTTCCGTTGCCATGCGTAGCCGCCATTACAAGGGGCGGGGACAAGCATTAGCTATATGTGCGCTGACGCCATCTTAACGTGTCAGTAGCAGCAGTTAGACTGAGTTGGAGTGTGAGACAGCTTAGCAGAGGCTGAGAGTCCAGAAGGTGTCTGGGAGCTCCCCCCAAATTTTTTCCAAAATTAACGTCTGGGAAACAAAATTTGTTGCCCAAAAATGAAGCGAAAATGTTGTCCAATGGGCTTTTGCTGGTCTAATAAATATCATTGTAACTATTTTCAAAACTATTGTAATCTTTCAGTTTGTGTTTACATTTATACTAGTAGTTAACGCAAAAAAGTCTCAAGCCCCCTGGCAGCACAAAAGCATTTGTACTGTTTAGCACTTTTTTTGCCCGTTGAATGCACAAGAGGTCTGTCTCTACTGTTTAACACATTGACAGCACGAAAGGTAAGTCTTTATTTTTTAGCCCAAAAGGCCTGACTCTCTCGGCACAGCGACGGCACAAGCTGTCGATACCGTTTACTATTCTGGCGTGATCTGAATGAAATGCTGAAATATTGGGACTTACAATCCCTTTAATACTCTAAAAGTCTAGATACTCACTGATAGGATCTGATCCCCTCGCTGCAGCTCCCCGCTCAGATCTGCCGGCCCGCCAGCTAGGATAAAGGATATGAAAATTCCTTCTCCATCTTCTCCCCCGACAATGTTGAACCCCAGTCCTGTTGACCCTTTGTGCAGTATCACTTTCCGGGGTTCCCTGTGGAAACAAGTGACATTAACACAGTAAGTAATCATAACTAAATGTTTATTCACTGAACATTGCGTAAAAGCTGCTTGGGTCACCGTGATCCACTGGATCCCAATCTATAGATGGAGGATAAACAAACATAAACATTGTATATACATCTCTCATATGGTTACACTGATGCTGCATATCCAAAGAGTGAACATATCTATTTTATTTAATTTCCACATATTGAAACGTGTGTGTGTGTGTATAATATATATATATATATATATATATATATATATATATATAATATTACACACCTATATATGTGTATCTATCCTTTTAATGACTTGTCTTAGGGACCCCCTAGTGTCATACATAGGCAAACCTGGGACTTTCTAGCTCAGCTAGCTATGTAGACTTACACGGTAACAAGTTCTTGCAACTGTATTCTCTGACTAATGAGAAAGAGAAACTGCCATATTGCTCTGAGAAAATTGAGTCTTTAGTCGAATGCAATTGTTTTTTTTATGGGCATTTTATGAGATTCCATCTCACGAAGAGACCTCCGAGGTCCCAAAAGCGGATCCGGCTCTGCACCTTTTTCTGTTGGCCCAATAACAAACACTTCGCATTCCCTCACTAAGACACTAGGTGGCACCAGTGTGCTGCAGTAGCATTCCTCCTTCTATATACTTTAACAGACATGGTAGTACAAGCTCGATGTGGCGGTTCTAAATGCTACGTTATTTTATTTAATACAGCAAAAAAGAAAAAAAAAAAAGGGAATCGATATTTATTTAATAAGACTGGTAAGTGTACAGCCCACGCTATGTGAAGATAATGGGCTACGATAATGTTTCTTGGCAGGCATTGTTGGAAAGAAAAACATTATTGTAAAGAATTGTGGACGGCTTTGAGATCATGACTCATACAACGTCATTGTCGATTGGGGTTCCAGACTGATCTCAAGCGGAGAAACAGGTGCTTATTTGTAGAAGCTGCTTTTATTTAACTCCTTGCGTTAAGCCCTTCCAAAGGTTTATATGATTAGGATGTTCCTGCGGCTTGCTGAAAAATATCTGGATTTGCAGCAGAAGTACTGCTAATAACATCAGGCAATATCTGATCTTAAACACATGGACTATCCACAACAGAAATTCTATTTTAATTTAATTCCGTGGCAATCATGACTCTGCGCGCCGTTACATTCACGTAACTAAATTTACATATTAATCCCACCTATGGGCTCTGCGGATTGTTTTTTATTTATTATCTAGATAAATGATACATCTAAATAGAAGAATACCTAGACATCTCTGAGTCGATGAGGAGGCTTCCATGGAAATTGGGATAGGCAGATGGCAGGTGGAAGCTTTTGTCGCATTCTATAGGAGAATATTCTCGTGGAGAAGAAGGTTTTTCGCCGAGTTTATTAACAGTGCTGTAAACGGGTTCCAAGGACCTAAAAAAAAAAAAAAGACAAAAAGAAAGGTTAAATTTAAATTCCTGCTTTGTGGATTCAATCTGTGGATCTAGAAACTTTGGAATCCGGTAACTACTCATTCAGCTGACTATTTTAACGTTAATGAATAGGTTAAGCTATTTCGTATAGTGCCCTGTTACAACCCTTCAAGGTCAAGTCATTTAATCTGCATTATGAAAGGCCAACCCCGCTTCTGTTGCACCAAAGGCTGAAATCTCATTGTACGGCGCTATGGAATATGATGGCGCTATATAAAACAATAAATAGTAATAATAAATTGATAAAAAAAAAGATTAAAATTCTACATATTACAATGTTCATGTAGTTCACAGTTCCAAAGTGGACTCTTCTCAAGCGAACAATAGAATGAAACTCCCACCCTTTGGCATCACAATTTCCTTTTTATTAAGTCACATCTTCCAACTTTTATCATGGTTTTCTACTTGTTATGCCCCCCCCTCCTTAAATGTACTGTTTCCCCATCTTCTCATAGCACCCCCATTGCAATCCACATTTTACCAGGTCTCTGACCAGTCCAGCTTTTTCTCTCCTCTCTCTTCTTAAAACCATCCTTACTACTAACCAAACTCAGATGAAGGCATCACCTCCCTACAAATCCAAAGTGTTCCTCTTCTGTGTCTTTCTCCACCTTCTATGTTCAGGTGACATTGAATCCAACCCTAGGCGTTCTCTTCCTATCTCATTCTGCACCTTGGACTTTTAATAAGAAACCAAACAGAAAACCCCCAACCTCACATTAGGTCATGGTCGGGTCTCTTGTGCCCCGTGGAATGCACACCCTATCTGAGCTCTTTAACCTCCTCGACCTCCCTGCTATAACTGAAGCCCGGCTGTTCTTTCTTATGGATGCCTGCATTTCAGTCAAATTCTTAGACTTGGAGACAGACAAGGGGTATTTGTAACATTCTTTCTCTTTGCTGGACCTTTAAGAGTTTGCCATGAATTCCCTCTTCCTTCCTCTTCTTTTAAAGTTCACTCAATTGGTTTCTTCTATCTACTTGCCATCCACGTGGCAGTGTTTTTCCATCCACCTGGTCATACATTTAGCAGTCACTTTGCTGCATGTTATTTTTCTCTAATGTAACGCCTTCACACTAATCATGAGGGATTTCAACATGCTTCCTGACAATGCCTCTTCCCGTGTTGCCTCTACACTGTTATCCCTTGTGTCCTCCTTTAGTCTCTCACACAGAACCCCTGTGCACCATTATGGCCACCCCATCCGCTGGGTTATCAAGGCCTCCCGGAGCTCTTCCACAAAAGGGAGCAACCTCTGTGCACTCTCTCCCCTGATTGGAGGAATGGGGAAGAGGCTAGGCACTGTTGTGGAAGCACTACACCTGGCCAGAATAATGCAGACAGATCCGCAGAGACGGATTTCTGTACCTCTCTACGTGAATCAGTCTGCTACATTATGGCCTCCTTTATCTTGGCAGAGAAGATAAAGGGATAGAGAAAGGTGTGAATGAGTTTAAGCGACAACAGATTTTAAATTTAGAAATAGAATAGAAAAAAAACCCTCCAAATTTAATCCAGACTCAAAGCGCAGGAAACAAAATTAGTTGACCAAAAACAAATGGAACAAAAACAAAGTTAAACATTTGTCCATATTGTTTGGTCTATACGCAAATGTCTAGTACAGCCATATGTTAACATCAGTCCTAGATAAGATTGCTCCTGCGCCATCCACCACACCTTGCACCTCAGTCATGGTTTTCCCAAAGGTGCTTTTGTATGAGTGTCTGTGAAGGAAATCACTTCTAGGCAAGGTCCCGGCACATTACAGATGCATCCTCCATCCCTATACTTATGCTCTCCACCTCACCGAACCTGCTTCCATCACTCAGAACCATAAATGTCTGTTTCCCGCTTTTATCATCCTCCATACCCCTCTTTCTCCTTGCAACACTCTACTTGAGAGCACACTCAGCAAAATTCTGAATTTCCTCGTTTCCGTGAACCTGGCTGTGGCCTTTGACACATTGGTCAGCCCTTTCTCCTGTAAACCTTTAATCCTTATGGGATCCATGACATCTCTCCTGCCTCCTACCTCTCTGACCGTGTCGTGAGCATAGCCTTCTCTGACATTCATCTCCTCCATCTCTGTCTGCTGGTGTCTCCGTTCCCAGTTCAGTGGTCTTTACTCTTTTCTATCTGCACTTCCTCTCTAGGAAAACGACTTTTCTTTTGCATTCCGGTAACATTGTTACGCAGATGGAATGCTAATTTACCTTTCGTCTCTGGACCTCTCACCTTTTTTTCTAATTCATCTTGGACTGCATCTTTAAAATTGCATCCTGGATGATATCTCACTACCCCAAGCCCAACCACAAAGATTGAGCTTCTGGTTCTTCCCCAATCTCTTAAATCCCCAATTTCTAATATGTCTTTAACTATCGAATTCTACTGCTCAGTATCTCATGTTCGCTGCCTTGGTGTTGGTCCCATACTCTCCGCAACTTACACTAACTTTAAATGCTTACTAAAAACTCCCCCTTTCCAAGAAGCATGCAATCTATCCTCCTTATACCAACCACCTCAATTCTGAAAATAAACTATATGTTCTGTATACCTTTAAGGCTGCATGTGTATACAACCGTATGCGCTCCATCATACACACTGGATAAGAAAATTTTTTTTTTTTTTTTTTTTTTTTTTTAGCCTCCAATAACTTAATCACATATATCTTGGTTATATTGTTTCTTATCGGTGCAACCTTTGGAGCTATTTAGTTTAAATGTTTGGTAGCGTGTGGCAGAGTCAGCATTACTCAATTAACCCCATTTGCCCCACAATACGATTTGCAAAATTCAACCAGGTAAGAAATGCCTGAAGCCTCGGCAGCAAATTTATCATTGTTGGGGGGGGGGGGATTTGAGAGTATCACGGTATAATACAGCCCTAAAAAATCATATAGAAACAGCAGATTTTGCTTTTGTTAGATTTTTTATCATTAAGTACACAAAACAGAAATATCATTCACAAAACACCAGTCTAAGGCATAAATATTGGGGATTCCGTCACACCCTACAGCCACATATTGCTTAGCCCTCAATTATGTACTAATTGGTTATTATTTTAGCTGCAACCTGGGAATCTGAATGTGTATGCTCCCCTTACTGTATATTTTTGAGGTTGGTCAGTAAGCTGGTTGGCTCGGTCAGTTAAGCACCTAAAAGGGATGGACTCGTTCCTATTGAGTTTTGGGAGAAGTCACATTGGTTTTGTCGAATGGTTCCCTGTAAATAGACAAATTTCTATGCCTTTCGTTATAGCTTTTTGCAATTTGGCTTGAGTCCACCCGAAATGTAGTTGAATTGTCAATAAAGAGCAGGGTATGTACTACTTGTTTCATTTGGGTCCATTGTCTTGGCCTGAGCACCTTGATCCTAATCAAAACTAATAATAATAATAATTGAAATAATTGAACCTTTTTATAGTTTGATGTTCTTTTCTGGGTAGATAAGGCTGATGGTAGCTATAGTAAAAAAAACAAACAAAAAAAAACAGCTGGAGACTCTCAAAGTAATGAACCCCATGAAATTTTGTTCTACTGCATCATGGCTTCTAAAGACACTACAGGCCATGGTCTAAAGACACTGCATTTAAACCTTTTTACTGTAAAAAAATCAATGAAGTGCACTTTTCATGTAGCGCTTACTACAGCTCGGGATGATGCCACGTGAAGGAAATAGTTGAAAGTGTTTTAAAGTCTGGTATTGATCTACGATTTCATGTTCTCTAAATCAAGAAAGTGCATAAATCAACCTCTAACAGAGAGCATCGATTGGGATGACATTTTGTATCAGCAGAGGAGAAGCACAAGACTGGATAGTACATTTCTTCTAAAAGTTATTTTCTGTGTCTGTGGATCGAGGCGCTCAAAAAATTTCCTCTTTGTTGTTCTTTATGGAAGACCATGATATATAAATATAAAAAATATATAAAAAATATGAATTATGCAAACATATACACCATGTACTAAATTTTTATATATATATATATATATATATATATATATATATATATATATATATATACTTGCATATATACGTGGTGAGTCTGTTTACTTATGTTTCTCATGTAGGATTAAATATTAGGTAGCATTAATCTAAAAGAACAGCATATAAAGTGCCGTGAGTGCAAAATGGTCAAGGCATTTCTCTCCCTTGTAAACTTCCCTTATCTCAACATCAGTGCTCAAGTAGAATTGTCTTTTTTATTTTTTTATTATTTTTTTTTTTTTACAACCTATTATAGCGTAATTATATGAAATTTAAGGTCTACAGAATCGGTTCCTTACGAGTGGAACTCTTTAAGTGCACGTTTGTTGGATACAGAAGAGGGAGGTCCATTAGCCAACAAACCAACACGAAACCCATATCGAGTAATATAGTGTTGGAAGTAGGAACATGGTTTTGGTCTAATTTCTACTTGAAGAAAACCCCCAACGTAATTAGTGGACACTATGTGACAGAGATGGTTAGAAAATGAAATCTAACTTAATATAAAACAAAATACCCATGCGTTATACTACCTGAGAATATTTGGGGCACAATAACATTAAGTATCTACTTGCAACTCCTTGTATTAGAACGAGCCCAAAATATATTGATTAGTAAAGTAATAGAACAGTTCTTTCCTTATACTCATAAAGAGCGAAATGGTAAATTTAATGGAAAAAAAAAAACAGCTGAAAAAACTAAAAACGATCGATAAGTCATCCTCCGGATCTTGAACGTTCGGGATCTCTCTTGCAGCTCCTCGGTTCCCTTCGCCATGATTTTTGTCGTCTTGGCCAAAAAGGACAGCCCGATGTCTTCTGGCTTTCTGACACATGATGATCTTGTCAACGCGTTACATATTTGAATGTCCCAACATGAGATGGTCTGTTTTTTTTTTTTTGTTTTTTTTTTTAGTAGTTCCTGGTGTTTTTACGAAGATAGTTTTCATTCCATGTTTACCTAATCATTCCAACCATAACTGAAAGGAAAATGGGGCGTTCCGATCGAGGAGTTTGGAAACACATTTGTTAGAATACAAGACTGACCCACAATTTCACAAAAAATAGCTTAACATGACCAAAAATGTTTAAATCGAATGCAGAAAGTTATATTAGGTTATTTAACTGTATAAATAGTTACTTTATGGCGTCTCATTGTGTTAACCATTAACCATTCAATGAAGCCATGGCATTAAAGAGCACCCAACATTACTTGTTAATGTGGGTACCATAGGCAGCACATTTAAAGCCCTGGGACAGCCTAGAAGATGGCTCTGTAAACAGTCTTGTATTTGTCAGGAAAATTATAAGAATTCAGCGTATAATTTACATACACGGCACGTAAATTGGGCACTATGCATGCAGGACCATCAGGGCTTATAGCATTCACGAATCCGGAATGTCTTTTCAAGTTACAAAAGACGAGCTGTAAGATTTGTGTTTGGTCATAAAACAGGCTCAGGACCAGCCCGACAATGGAGCCGAGTGGGGCAACTGCTTTTTTTTTTTTTATAAAGCGGAAGAGAGAGAGAGAGGGGCGCCGAGCGGTTTTCGCTTACCAAGCTGTCAGTACCCGCTCGGCGCCCCTCTCTCTCTCCTCTGCGGCGAGTCTCCCTGTTCGGTCTCGGTGCCGGCTTGTAATGCTGAGTGCCGGAAGATTACCTCATTTCCGGCGCTCAGCATTACAAGCCGGCACCGAGACCGAACAGGGAGACTCGCCGCAGGACTGCTGAAAGGTAAGTACAAGGGGGGGGGGTAGTCAGAGTAAGGGTAGATAATAGGTAGGTAGGGAGGGAGAGGAAGGGTAGATAATGGGGGGGGGCATTTTAAATTTTGCCCCAGGTGGCATTTTGTCTTGGGCCGGCCCTGAACAGGCTAGTAGATGATACGCATCCAAAATACCCTCCCAGGTTACCAAATGTACCGTGACATTGCTGTTAACGATAAACAAAAGAAGCAAAGTGACACGAAAAACCGAGTTTTGATAGAGTTCGTCTTGAATATCAATATGCGGGCTATCGTATGACAAAAGAAGCCTAAAATAAAAACCCTTACACTGTATTATGTCATTGAATGTGGAGTTACATAGACTTATTAATAATAAATCATGGCATCTATTATGGTACAAGTGACTTAAATTCTAATCATATAACCAGATCCTCTAAGGTAATTACAGGTCATATTCAGTAAATAGCACATCGATATACATTTGTGTTCAAACAACTGATTAAACACCTAATATAACAATAAATATATTTGTTTTTGCAGTAATCTACCAATGCAATTGAAATTTGTTTTATAATTATGATGTAAGTAATTTATTTCTGGAATCAAACACGCGCACACACACAGATCATCTCAATGTGGGGTAAGCTACCCTTTCTTTTTATATATTATACCCTTTATATGTATAATGTTATATGTTGTGTGTAATATATAATCTTTTATTTACTAAAATGGTCTAATTTCAGATTTTATATGTAAACTATAGCTTTTTGTTCTGATGACCTATTTAAAATACATTTTCCCATCAAACTGTTGGAAGGTGTATATTTTGTATTATCTCATAGCATATCTCGTTATCCTACCAGGAAGGGGATATCACTACCTTTTCTAATTAAAAATATCAAGATCATTCATGGATAAGGATGCTATTTTATATATATCTATATATATAGATATATATATATATATATATATATAGATATATATATATATATAGATATATATATATATATCTATATATATAGATATATTCTTGAACGGTACACTATTAACACTTTAGCAAAAGCATTGTAGCAGAGAAGCTTGAAAGAAAATATTCTTCTAATATTTCTTTAAAATGAACTTCCTATCCCCTCATAGCCTCTATCCTCAGTTAATAATTAAAATTTTAAAATCGTAATTAAAATGAGAATTCCCTGTACTCGTACATATATTTTTTTGCAAGTGATTTAAAAAAAAAAAAAACATAAATTCAAAAATATATATATTTAAGATACAAATAAGTCTATATTAATGGGATTGCGTAGGAGATGGTCAACTGGACGTTTAGACCATGTCAAACTAATTTCCGTGACCCAGTGCCGCCATTATGAAGTCGATAGATAAAGGTGCAGTAGGAGTAGTTAGATAAGTGATCCTGCATAGACACAGGTCAAAGAAGCCTCTTCTCACCTTGGGCAGATCTGGCATGATCTGGGTGGTGCAAGCTTCACTAATCTCCCCAAATCAAGCAGTGTAGCTACTTCCTCAGCTCTAGCAGAATTTCGGGACAGCCTGGCTTGTGGTGAAGATTTTTACAGTAGATCTCTCAAAAACTTAACTTTATCGACTTACTGCACCTGTGAAAATGAAATCGGAATAGGCTTTAATACTGGATTCCGTGTGATTGTTTTAGCGTTAATATAAAATATCTCTAAGCTACATGACAAATAACAAAGCCACTTGTACTTTATTTTTTATACTACTGGCCATTAACTGGGTTCCACCTCAACAATCTAGAACTGATCATAATGTGATAGTCGATGGCTGATGTGTATTAAATTATTTGAATCTGTCGCATTTACACTCTACGGCATCTTTATCAGTCACAGATAGAGGGGAATAGAATTAAATTAGCATTTGGAGAATGGAATATTTTGATTGAAAGCTCTTTTGGACTTTAAATACTAATAATTTACTTAGGAATATTTAATATATCAATGCAAAGCTTACTTAAATATATTGGCCCCCACCTTATCAAAATATGGGTTGCCTATTTATTCATATATCGCTGTTACAAATGACCCACAATTTCTTACCCGAAACTCCACCACTTGCTTCATTCAAGCACTCGTCTCACCATGGATGGACCCTCCTATGAGGCCAACTGTCCTTGTAGCTTCTAGACTCGGGAAAAATGAAGGCAAGGCCGAAAGGCTTGTCACAGCACAGTTAGTTTTTAACCTTAAGCTTTTATAATAATTATAATGTTTAAATTTAAGAATGTGGTTGAAAATAGATTCAATGTCTTTCCATTTCATTTGTGGGAATAATTTCTGTCTAGTCGTCGGTGTAGAGATCTTTAAACGTTACATTATTTAACGTAATTTCTCCATTAAATTATATGCCTATAAATATTTGCATTATTGAAGAACGCCTAGAGTTTTCTTGATTATCATTCTTTTGGGTCATTTTAAAATCCGGAAAGACGAGATCGTGATACGCTATAGTCAAATGTCTTTGGTTATCAGGTTGTGTTTAAATATAGATAACCAATATATGACTTAATGTTTCACATGATAGGTAACATTCCAAAGATATTACTTATGCCCTATGTAATATATATATATAATCTCACACACTTATTTATCTAATTGCTATTAATTGATTTGAAATAATGATTTGAAACAACTTCCTTTAATAGGTTAATCTGAGTTTACATTTTTCACTTGTGGTTCAACCTAAATGGCACATAGGCTACGTTATCCATCAGGAGATCAGGAATTGCCAGCTCTTGGGGATAATACTGGTTTCTCGCAGATAAATTAATCTCAACTTCTGATCCTTGTGTTGTGTATCTGACATTGGTCGGTGAGAGGTCTATGAAGACTGTTCTGTTCTTTCCTACAGAAAAAGGTTAGTATAACACTCTGTGTGTCTATGTGACTAGAAGAGAAATGTCAGACAATGACAATTTCCTCTAACGCATCCGTAGAAGCGGCGAAAGGAGGATACTACCATTTTCCAGATTTAACACCCAAAGACTGGCAGATGTTCGGGGGAGCGGGGGAGGGGGGGAGGGAATCCCATTCCAGGGATTTACCTGCTATACACATAATTACATTTTTGTAATTCTCAAATTCTATTTTTATTTTTTTTAATGGAACACTATATTCCGAGAGGGCCAGGCATCGGTACGTAAAATCCACGGTATTGTATTGTGAAAAGCAACTTAACACCCTCAACACCAACTTTATAAATTGGTCAGATGATATCAGCTGTTCCTCAATAACAATGAAATATTCTGTGTTAATCTGTGTGATTTATAACTCTGTTTACCCAGTTTTTGTTAAAATGATTAACAAGAAAACATAAAAAAAATTTCTTGTGTTTGCTAAACTCTACATTGAATCTGTATTTGTGGTTTGGCTGCGGCAGGCGCTTTCCTTAGTAAAATATAAATGTAATCACTATCAGCTTAGAAGTACAGGGTTCTGGTTTGGCGATTCCGTCACATGACTGGGATAAAGTTTTTTAAATTTTGTAATTTTTTTTTTTTTTTTTTTTTACTAGTACCCTTAAATATGGTAATGAATAAACATCACTAAACCTATCCATGTGCATTCTTTGTTTCAAGCCTTGCGTTATGATTTGTTTGGTAATATCGTTATTTATTAGTCTTGTTAAATATTATTTTAATTACTAACCTTTTATTCCTTTCCAACTAGCATTGCCGTATAACGACAGGAATAGGAAGTAACATCTCCTTTAATCACAACATCTTTGATTCCCCCCCCACCTGTACTAATTTTTAGCTAAAAAAAAATGGCATTATGTATGACCAATATATAAAGAAGTCGGCACCAGACTGTGTAATGCTATATACTAAAGAGTGAGCTACAGACTGTTACCCTGAGAATCTGCCCCATACCTGCTCCGTTTGGGTTCAAAATCTTAAAAACTCCTAAATAAGCCCTAGATACAATGTACTATTTTATATATTTTTTATTTATTGGTGCAACACATTTTTATGTAACTAGTTAAGTTCTAAATGATTTTTAAAGTTTTCTATCGTGGCAGTTTTACTGTACCAGGCTGTCAACTTGTTGAGTCTCTTGACGTGTGTGTCGCGTGCCATGTCTTTTAGGTTGTGTTTCTTTTTCTGTGTTTCGAGTCCGTACATTCACCAAATAGCGCGCTTTTATAAGACACCCACCATAGTGAACCTACCCCCCCGCAGTGAGCGTCTCAAGTGAACTTCAAGTAAGCCCATCTCCCAATAGTATGCGTTAAACATTCTACATTGGCGGCTTTTAGCAGCTGTTTTTAAAGGGGCGTCATAATCTTATCATCAGGGGCGTCTACTTGGAGCTCTCCCTCTTTGGGGGGGGAGTGGTTTTGTGCAGGGGTGGGGCTAGCTCCAGACAGCCTATAGTGAGATGAACTGGGCAGGGAGTAGGCAGAACGTGGGCCGGAGTGGGAGTGGCCAAACATTGCTCCCCTGCCTAGAAAAAGCCGAAGCTATGCTCCTCGGGAGCAGGGAGTTAACCGGTTCACTAAAACATGCAAAATCTGGTAGGGCTCAATGAAATTATTAATTATTATATTATATTATATTACAATGGGTATGCAAACATCCACAATTAAACACACACGTCCCCCGCATACACTGATTTATATGCTTTAACGCTACTCTCCTATATTATGTGTTATTAATAGTTATACAAGAAACACAACTGTCATCTCTCACACTCTATAAGAAAAAAAACAACGTATAATGACAAATATTTTTTCCAAACAACATTGTGCCTTTAATTATGTTAAGATACAGGTTACAAAATCAAGTTATGAGACAATTCAAAGTGTAAAACCGTTCATAGCATTTTCTCATCGGCTTGCGTTTCCTTCCACCCTCCCCCTCCATGTCAAATAGCAACAAATGTATCAATAGGGATTTTGTTTAACACCAACATAAATACATTTCCCATTCCCCAGTCCTATTGGCACAGAAGCACATTTGAGAAAAAAAAAAAACTATTGAGCTTTTCAACCATAGAAATATATACTTTAAGCCATCATGTCTTAATTGTCTGGTGGGGTGGGGAGAAAACCGTTTAGAAATATAATATATTGTGTTTATAATATAGAATAGAAGCATGAGTTGCAATTGAGTTGCGGCTCAGATGAAACATTTCATTCTCGGGGGTTGAGCTATGCGTTATAAAAGCCCAACTCTCAAGAGTTTCTTCTGCCTGGACACCTGTGTTGACCCTGCATAGTTCGCAGTTAAAAATTTTCAGATCTCATGAATGTCATGTAGGTAACTTTACCTTTTTCTGGGCCAGCAGGTGTTTATTGGAGGAGAAACTCAACAGGGCTGGCCATTTTAAAATGCAAGTCAACAAACGCTAACCCTGTCCTTATAACCTGTTATATACCCTGTATATCCTTCATATTTAAAGGTATCTATTGAGTTTTATGACCTGTCAACTGTGGATTCCGTAAGTTTATTGTCCTTCCTGTAAATTACCTTTTTTGCTGCTTTAGATGAATTTTACACCCTAAATCCCTCTAGACTGTAAGCTCTTTGAGCCGGGCCCTCCTCACCTGTTGTCTCTGTTAATCAATTGAATACTGAACATTTTTTTCCTACCTTATTAAAATTATAAGATTATTAAAATCTGGGAAAATTTTTAAAGATTTTTTTTCCCCCTCAATATAACAAAATATAGGTAAATGAGTGGAAACTACTTGGTGGAATGAAAAGAAATTTATCCGGTACAGAGATAAAAACAACCTACAAAAATATTTTTTTAGATTCACAAACATTTATAGTTGGTACTCAAAAAAAAAAAAATATAAAAAAATAATAAAAAAAAATATAATAATAATAATTTAATAATTATTTTACTATGGAAATAAAAAACCTTTTAACCCTTGGGTTAGGGACACTTTTTTTATTTCTTTAAAGGTTTAATAGATACCCCAGCCATCATACACTTTAATACAAATTATAACTGAGGGTGCTCTCCCCATTCACTTGGCTTCAACACATCAACTTGCAACTGCGCATGTGCGGTATACTCTACCATGCCCCTCCATGTGCATGTTCCTATTGATTTTTTTTTAACAAGTAAATATTGTAGTACTTAATGTACTTTTCTATAAATTCATTGTTGAAGGTGCATAAAACTGTAAACTGTCTCCTTAAGTTGCTCAGTTGCGTCCTGTAAATGGCTGGGTCCACTTTGCCAACTATGGCACCAGGTCGGCACTAAAGGGTTGATAACTAAAAGAAAAGTGCGGACCCAAGTCTCAATTGGGGGACTGTCACCTTAAAACAGGGATATCTGGTTCCCTAATCTTACTCATTGCAACTCATGGCTTAGTGAATAAAACCCTAGTTTCTCTCTGTATACTTTTACATAGCTCAGTAAACAGATTGTACAAACATTGGCAATCATAGTACCTGCATTAGTGCAAAATTAACCCCATTCACCACTATTCTGGCTTGATGGATATCACATAGCAACTGCCCCATTGCAGAGAAAGGGTTAATATAAGTGCTAAAATCTAAACATTTTATAGTGCAGATATAGATTGAAAATAATCTTATCTATGTGTTTGCCATCCACCGATACCAGAAAAAATGATGTATGAATGACATATTTAAAATGAATGCATAGATGTATTTAAATGGCATACTGTCAATGTAAAAAAAACAACCTTACTACGTCCAATTGTATGATTGTCATATAAACATTATTTTCAATCCTTAATGGCTCTTGAGTGATATGGAATTATTGATAATAACATTCAATAAAATGTATTATTTGCATAAATTATCATATACAATATCAAATAGAAGCACCAACATTTCCCAAGAGGGAAAATTGTCCATAGAACAGTGACGTATATTGAGTACAATACAAAAAAAGCAAGACTATTAGCCATATACAATCGTGAAATAGGAAAGAAGGTACACGGACCCTGTCATTGAACCTTTCAGTGTAGACTAGATGGGGCCGATAGGGCCAATGGTTCTCATCTGCGTCAAATTCCATGTTTCTGTGATCATTATTGATATTCAATGTAGAATACTGCATATACTATATTAGCTACTGTTTCAATCTAGAATTAGAACAGTAACAAATACGATATAGGTATCTAGATTTAAGATGTTAATGTTTTATCCCAGGAGAGTACATTTGCTATTTGGAACATAGAGGCCAACATGATCATCCCCAATATGGTGGACCCAGATCTGGTTCTTCTAGCTTTATACAGACTGCCAAGATCTGGTTAGCTTCCTCAAGTTTGAACGGAATGTTTCAGTATCCTGAATCTTGGATATTTCGTTATATCAGTAGATACGCTAGTTGTACATTGACCAGACGGAAGACCTAAACAAAGTTCTAGTATCATGGAACGTCCTTAGTTAGGGGTAAAGATCCAACACATTGAAATCATTTAAATATACAAACTTAGCTCTACCGATGGTCCTATCGTAATTTACTGAGGACCAAAGCTTAATATACAAGACTATGCCAAATGTATCACCAGCCTGCCGTGAATGGTTCAACCACAGGGACTCAAGTCAACATCCCGGATTATTACACGTATGACATTCCCGGCGAGACAGAATAACATTGGGATTTCGTGAAGGTACCAATCATGCAGCCGTAAACATCATTTTTTATTTTTGTAGAAACGAACATGCAGTAACCAGAAGCAGCGATCAGGGCAGGTAATGCCCAAGTAGAATGTTCTACCATTAGAAAGTTCTGCTGAGTAGAAAACTAACCGTACATTATTTGAATTATTTAAACTTTTAATGTTCTGAAAGCCAGTGGATCGATGGCAATGTTGTAAAACCTGTTTAAACCCTGTTTCTGTATAAATAAGCAAAAATCTTTTTTATATGTAAAATTATTGATGGGTTATACTCCTTTGGCACGACAAGGGTTATTAATCCTTCACATTCATTCCTTACAATGTTGAATAGTCCACAGTATATGCAATGTATACGCTATATCATTGTATATGCAAACATATCAGCGTTTAGAGATTTATTTGAATTTTTAGTGATTTTATTTGCTACTTAAAAGGAGGAGAAAGGCTAGAATACGAGGCAGGTAATAAGCTGTGACATAATATGAGAAAGTAGTTATTTAATACAAGGCCAGAAGGAGAAAAAGGAGAGAAAGGAGAACAGGAAATAGAGAAGTGAATAGAAAGGATAGAAAAGAGAAAAAAGGAGAGGAGAGAAAGGTGAAAATTAAGAGGAAAGGGAAAAGTTAGGGAAAGTGGAGCAGGAAAAGGACAGAGGATAAGGGGGAGAGAAAGCAGCGATGAATAGGAGAGAAGAGAAAAGGTGGGAAGACCAAAAGAGCAAAAGGAGAGGATGAAAATTAAAACCTTTTCTCTAGCTGTGAACGACATTTTGGATCCCCAGCAGCTTCATCAGAAGAAATAGAAAATGTAGTTATTGTATCTTTACAGATACAGCCTAGTGCAGGAGTTAACAGATTTCACCTGTCCAAAAAAATGCCCAGACCCTCTTCTGGGTAATGCCGGTTTACACGGCCACTGGCCTAGCATTTTCTGAAACATAAAGAGGTAAATCCGGGTCCTGGGACTTGCCTCTAAATTCCAGATGGCTACCTCTGTCCCTAACTATCCAGCCAGATTTGGTTGGCACATTGGACACGATGAAACGGGCAACTGTTCTAAAAAATCACTACAAGTTGTTTCTATATAAAACTATCGCTAAACAGAGCTGAAACCGGTAAAATAAACCAAAATTAGAAAAAATATAATGTTAATGTCTCTAAATTTGGCAAATTGTTGTGCTTAGGAAAGCGGGTAGAAGTAAGGTTATTTTTTAATGCACAACCTGGGCAAAAACAGAACACTTTTTATGAAAGTATACAGAATCCCAAAGATTTTTTTTTCAAAGAAACAAAAACATGTTGTCTCCAAATATATAGTGCTTTTCTTTTTTAATTGTATATTTATTCTATAACTAATTTAGAAAAAAATTAGGACAGGATAATCTTTTTTTTACCATTTTAGTGGCGCATGTGATAAAATAAGGTGTCGCACTTTGGGTGGCAGATGGAGTTGGCACTGAACATAATGCATTTTCTCGTGGTACTGAAAGAGTTAAATATTTAAACAGCATTGTATGTATCATATATGCTAAAATAATCAAGGTTTGGTTCGTTTCTATGCCAAAGAGGTGACCTACAATGTTGCCCAAGCCTCTGGCATGGAAACTGTTAAATTTTCCTGGTAAACGTTAGATGAATGTCCCATGATACATAATAAAATAATAAAAAAAATTCAACACATAATACCCTAGTAACAACAGAGTCACAAGTGAATTAAATAAACAACAACTTCGATACTGTGCAGGAAAATGGACATATCTTGTAGAAATTCCAATTCTTCATAGCATAAATTGATACAAACGCAGTTTTTTTTTGTTGTATTTTTTTTGAAGTGCATCTTTACATGAAGCCCTGTCCGTCGGATCTCCGTGTCGATCTCTGACTTAAAATCTACTACCAAAAAAATAAAAAATGTATCACAGGCACAGGACGATCACCAGTGGCTAAAATAACATATTTATAAACCAAAGCATTAACATTTTATGAGAATTTACTTCTTTTTTTTGGAAACATATTTCGTAACAGTTAATCATAAGATAAATAGATAGATATGGTCTATCTAGGTAAATTAAAAAGAACTAGGACCTTTTAAAGCCTTCACATTGAAGAACAGGGCACACCATGAACGTGCCTTAAAGTTCTGCCAGCTGATCATTTACGAGGGTTGTCTGGACAAATCAACAACTACCAGCAACTTAATCGGGGAGAGAGAACAGGACGTTGAGATGGCTTCTCCAATGGCATGCACATTAATTGGTTTTGTAACGCACGTTAGGCTTATTTTAATCTGTGAACACCAGCTAATGTATAAGCCTGAATATCATCACACGTGGGAGCTGACCCCGAGACTCTTGAAATATTAACCCTTTAAAAGCCCATTGTTACGGTTTTATGTAGTTACTGATTAAATGTGTTCACCAAATAGTCCTAAAGGAAACCATGACTTGTCATTATTAATATATTTAGGACAAGATCAAGGACTGATTAAGGTATGGGAAAAAATTGGGTAGACTAGATTGGCCCGAATGGTTCTTATCTGTCAAAACAGGAATATGAACCATAACGTAGTCACATCAAAAGCAACAACCTGGAGACTTATATATGCCCACAGCCGTGTAGAATAGAAAGGCATCGGCTCCAGCCTTTTCAGAAATGTTAATTATTATAACTAAAAAAAAAAAAAAAAAAAAAAAAAAGGGGGCCCAAAGTTCAAAGGGGATGAGACCATTTTCCCCATAAATACAGAAAATACCGCGAAAATGGCCTAAAAATGTTTTAAAAAATTAAATTACGTCTCCCTTTTTATATTTTAATGTGGAATTGTTGCCCGTGATCTATGTCATTAGGAATTTTAAAACCATAAAGATAACCATAAAGGATAGAATGTTTTTTTTGGCACAGATCCACTGTACTTTTAAAATGTATTTGAATACAAAGTGCACTGTTCCTCTGAATAATTCGTTTTCACTTAAATATTGAAATTGAATTTCAATATTTTTATTTTAAATTTAAATTAGAACATTTTACATACATTTCTAATTTCAATGTATTCTGACAAGGATAACAGATTATTAATATGCAGCCACTAATGTTTTTCTACCACTAATTAGGACATATTCCCATGATGACCTATAGTCCTTGCTTTACGTAAAAACTGATTCAAAGTGCAGATTTATAAGTTAATTTTTAAGTGGTTGATCAATAAATTATTTCTAAACCTGTTAAAATGCTGGAAATATTGCGCACTGCGCTTTAAAATATTATATATTCCATTGTCAATAAATAAAGCCGCATGGCTCAAATATTTAAAAAAAAAAAAATGCAAAAAAACAAACAAAGGCAACAACAAAAATATTTCCATTAAACGCTCATCTCTGACCTGGTGTAGTCATCCTCCACGAGCATGTGCTTTGCGATTGGGGAGTACCTCCCAGGAGAGATGGGAGCTAGGGAGCTCTTGTACTCCAATGTCCCATTGTTGGCGGAACTCAGTATGTGGCTTTCCAGAGGTGGAGAATAGGCTACGATTGAAAGAAGGCAGCCATTAATGTAAGCCTCTGTTTGCACGGCTTATTGGCAAAGGCATCATACCCAAGTGTATGAACTAAATCAAATGGACCCACGTCTACATAACAGACGTACATGCGGTTGGTGTTTTAAATAGGAAATTTGAGTATTTTCTTAATGTATTTACAGTATTTTTTTTCAATCAATACCATTGGCAGATCTGTGTGCCCTAATGGAAAAAATGTTTAGGTGCTGTATGTATACAACACAAGGAATTATTTGTTTTTTTTTTATACACAAGCCAAGGAGTACAATACATATCTTCCGTTTTTAATGTTCTTTTAACTTATTGAAAATTGAAAAATTGAAAATCAGTGTGAGTGGAAGTTTAAAAAGGGTTGGGTAAATTGTACCAAGAGCAGCAATACTTTTAGGCAAGGGTCTATGAGAGTGATGTTTAGGAGTTTGGATATACACATTTCCACATTTGATTGGATGGTAACCATTAAAAAAAATTAAACAATTTAAAGAAAAGTGTACTCATGCATCACAAAGACCGAACACACTTACAGTGAGTGATATCCGGGGGACCGTAGGGATCATTCATATATATGGTTGTAGGTTTCCCCACTTTTAGGTAAACAACGTCAGATGTGTTTTTCAAAATTGCCACTGCCTCTTCATGGGTCACTTCTTCTAGACAGTAGTTATTGACCTTAGAATGGTAAAGACATTAGTTAGATCTTTCGGTATATTCGGTTGAGTGGTCGGTCAGCTGACCAGACAAGACTGAGGTGCATCCCTTTTACCGCTAACAATTTGTCTTTGTCCTGCAAATAGCCAACATATTTAACAATACAGAGGGGGCTGGAAACACCCAAGCTCATTCACTTAAAGGATCCAAAGATAAAAACCATCAAATGTCAACAAATGATTGGCTTAGAGTCTCGTCCGAAAGAACATAAGACAAACAGAAAACCAATAAAAAAAAAGAAAATTATACTTAATTTTAAATTCTTAAAAACATCAAAACCTATGAAGTGTGAGTATTGCATATGTCAAAACGATCCCCATTTGGTGGTCTTACATACAGGGTGGTAGACTAGAAATATATAGAAAGGTTGGTACAATATTATGTTAAAGACCAACATCCACTGAGCAAATTCATTCATCGCTAATGATCCAACTGTAAAGGAATGTGTCCCGGCGATGGCTGTAGGATGTGGTAAAATCCATTTATCTCGACCTCTCACCATGTGGACCCTATAATATTTTCTATAAGATTTCAAATAATGTTTATCTCACCATGAGTAGCCGATCTCCAACTTGTAGTCGACCATCTTTTTGTGCTGCCCCTCCATCAATTATTTTGGTTACGTAAATACTATTATCTCCAGGAATGTGTTGGTTTCCAACTCCTCCGGCAATACTGAATCCCAAACCTAAATATATAATATGTAATATCAACCAATGTGTTCTGGTGTTTGCTGGAGGGTAGAAATGTACTTGCTTTACTATAAGTTATGAAGGACCAGTTTTCTGTGAGACTCTGAGAATGTTTGATTTAACCATTTACTGTACCGTGTTATCGCCTTGGAGAAGCATACTCCCCTACAAACGTATTTTTGTATTGGATACAGTAGTTTATATTGGATTGTTTTTCAACGTTATAGTTATGAAAACTCTCCCATTTTATTCAAATTAAAAGAATTGTGAGATTTTGTATAGAATATTCAACTGTGCAGTACGGAAACAAGGTATAGTCATAAACAGCATCGTAGGCATAGGTTCAAGACATTGGAGGTTCAAGACATTGGAGGTTCAAGACACTTCATAAATGCCTTATCTATTAGAAATAGTGTGAAAGCTTAACAGAAACACCATCATTGAACTGAAAGAATGATTTATTCCACTTTAAGGTGACACAAGTTTTGTGGACAGTAGGGGAATCTTCTGCTCCATTTCAACAGTTTGGAATCTTGTGTTTGTCTGGAACAAGAATCATTTTTTCTATTTATTGCTTTTAAAACCTGAACATTTACCTTAACTTACCCTCTCCAGTAACAATATGTTCTGCATAATCAAGTTTTATTTATTGTCAAGTCCAGTTGAGACACAGGATAGATAACAAACACAGATTGAAATGCGTACGAATCCTCATTCTGTAACATTGTATTCACACGAATGAACGGTGAACGCTAACGTTACCTTTCGGGCCTTTGAATAGTTTGATTTCTACCACAGTTTCCAGAATGGGTCTTCTTCTACGAACATAGAGTCGGACAATAGAACCAGCTTCTTTAAGTGCTTCTACCGCTCTGCTGTGTGAGACTTCAGAAACATCCACTTCATTCACTCGCAGAATGCAGTCGTTGACCCTGGAAAGCAAATAAAATGTCGCCTTTATAATGAACTGAATAACGGAATTACACACGAAATGTAACACCGCTGTCACATCCAATATTGTAAGCAGCTCAGTGAGGTTCCAGATGAGTTACAGCTAAAACTCTTAATTTCATCAAGTTTCCCAGATCCACTGAATATATTTTATAGACCAAAACATTATTTTATATGCCGATAGCAAACATGGAGTCTGTAATCCTAGAGACATATGACTTTCTCTGATTCCCAACATCTACTTTCTAGTTCAGGATATCAAGAATGGAGTTGGGAAGCTGAGCTCCTCTTCTCCAAATCTTAGGTCCTGGATCTAGGTATGTTAAATGCGGGTTAGCTTTGCGGGTGGATTCCACGAGTCTGGGTCTGTTAATTACCCCACTTGTGGGTTGAAACGCGCAGTGAGAAATATAACGGCATCCATCGTGCATCTGGTTCATTTGACTGAAAGGTCACATCTGACCTTGAGCAATCCACAGTCTGAATTAACCATTTGAGTCCCAGAGGAGGTCTGGGTAAATATTTTTTAACATTTTCTACATTCCTTTCATTTTAACCACAACTCCCGTGAATAAAATTTCACTTTTTTTTTTCACATGAAGAAAAACAAAATATATATATATTTTTTTTTTTTTTTTGACAGAACTTAAGTTTTCTACTAGTAGCACCTTGAATGTTGCATCATAGGACACAATATTAAGCTTTAAGTACATTTATTTTAAAAAAGTGACATATATATATATATATATATATATATATTTAATCACACCTCAACCTTTTCGTTTGTTCAGGGGGATTGCAAAAGTGATTTTCCCCACTGAGGCAAGGAGGGTTAAAAGCCTCCCAATAAATTCCTTCAGGGGGACATGGAGCCCATCCTGTACCCTTCCCGTTCCCTCCAGACCTACCTTGTGGTGTTAAGGGTGTAAAGTTAAAAAAAAAACGCCCCCACCCTCCTGGAGAGTCGAGTCGAGTTGATGTGTGTGTTAAAAATACCAAACAACCCTCAGCATTAATTAACCCTTGAGCTACTTGCAAGTAGCAAATACTGTTTAGAACTATAATCCAACTCCCAATTTTCTGGAGGTGCGAGCCACCCCTTACCCTAAGTTAAATAAATAAATAAAGCAGACATTTCAGGCGAGGACATACGAGTGTCTTTGTGAATAGACTCCCCATAAACAGCTTTTTTTGACAAGTGACATTAATTTAAAAAAAAATGATAATTTCGGTTCAAATTGGTTAAAATGTTTCTAGTTCATAAAACTATTTGACTTGTCAAAGAATTTGAGTCGTTGGACTGAATCACCGAGGAAAGATCTCCACATAGCCAGGGGCGCGGCGTGACACTGATGTAGGATGAAGACGTGGCTCTCAGACTCCACACAGCTGATGTTTTCCAAAATGAGTATGCACTGTTGTAAGTGGAGCATCTGTTTACTTTCTTTTTTTTGTGTGCCCTTATGAATCATTCTTGTTAAATAAAAAATAATAAAAAATAATAAAATATATATATATATTATATAGAAATGTATCCTATAGACATGCCACGACACATGTCTAGCATTCAAGTTCAATATTACTGTATGAAGCCGTTTTAGCGGTTGCACTTCTCGTCTGTTCTAGAGAAACAATATGGAATATGAATTCTTGAATCTAAACTTGTGACAACCAAATGTTGAACCTTTAATTTTCACTCAAAGCCTGAAATCTGTAGGAGCCCAAAGCTAGACCTCTAATGGCATGGACTTTTTGTAGTTAGTCCTGTCAAGGTCGATAAGTAGTCTAATAGTTCTCATCTTTGGTCTAAAAGCCACAAGTCTAGGGGGATTTAAAGATGCATGGGACAGGCGTACGGCTCCTGGATCTAAGACGAGACCAACGACTGATGAAGGCTTGAGTCTTTACAGCAGGAGAAACGGGCAGACTAGATGGGGGCCGAATGGGGCAGATTTCTAATAACCTTGTATTTTAATTAGCATATTAGAAATAGGCGGCTGATGACTGGACTGTGGTGATACAGAGAACCCTGTAGACTCTTATTAAGGACTATTTCGAATGCTATGCTAATTCTAGTTCTATGCGTTAAGAGTGACATCATATGAAATAATAATTGTAAATGTAGTTTCTTTGGCCATCATTAAGAAACAGCCAGGTTAATTATGGTCCGGTTATGTGATGGGATCACAAACAACATTTTTAACTCTGCGTTAGATAACTGTCCTTCTGGCACAAGGTATGGAGTTTTGTATATTCTATGTTTACATCGTTTAGTGTTACTCGGGTATCGGGTTCTCTTTCATGGAGACGTAATTAAATGATATAATAATAAATACTAGATTTCGGGGTCCTTAATGGCTATATTTTCTTTTGAAGTGAATTTATGTAATAATAATCTCATCAAATCTCGGCCGTGTCCCCTCTCTCGCTTTCACAAACAGATACGAATTGCATCTTTTATTCATTTCTGAGAACAAAATAATTTAAGCCTTAAGAAATAATCACTGAGATGTGTCTAAACACCGTCCAAATGCTCAAACGCGTGTTATACGGATTGTACATTTATTTTATCAGAAGAAAAAAAAAAAAAGAATGAGGTGCCCGTGTGGCATTGAATGCAATTACCTAGCCTGAATTTATTTTCTTGGCAGAATAAATGCACATAACAGATTTTTAAAACAAAAATAATTTGCATTCTTCATACATTCGTGTCAATTGCTAGATATTCATTAGTAGCTTTGATAAAGAAATGCACATCTGATTATTAATGTAAAAGATAAAAAAAAAAAAGTGTGAGCATTAAACTTTGAAGCCTAAAAACAGGGGAAGAAAACAAAAATATCCTCATTTTCATATTGGCATTTATTCACTAAATGGGGATTTTGCAGAAGAGTTAGGGTTTCATCTCCCAGATACCTCTATGCATTGTGAAGGGTCAGTTAGTTCCTCCTGCAAGAAGAGCTGGCCCTGGATCATGCATAATAAATCACGTTTCTTAAAGATCAGCTTAGTTATTGAACCATGCACTGTAAAGGGCCAGCTCAACCCATCCATCATTCTGGGGCGAGGCTGTCCGAGTTGATCTTTTATAATGCATTATGAAATGTATAACTTAAAACCAAACTCCTGCTTTAATGAATAAGCCTCATATATGTTAACTCTTGGTGGAGAAGAAACCACTGAGAACAAGTCATCTAGATCCTAGGATCTTATCTTGGCCGGCAATTAACAGGTGCAGGGTGGCGAGTCTTATGCCTGTTACTTAGAAAATCATATACAATAAAATGTTTTTTTAAGTTATTTTTTTATTGTATGGGGGTGGGGTGCTGTATATGAAATTGTGTCTCTGTAACCTGAGTTCCTACCTTTTGAGTTCGTTTGTAGGTATTATGTCACCAACTAGAGAAATTCTGTTGCAAATTTCTAAATGAGAGACATCTCAATAGAAATACATTATTCAGATGTAATACATTGTGCCATTATCCTATCCACTAAAATAAGTGGGGTTAATATGGACTTTGACTATTTTGCGTTTGAAATGTTTTTCCCCATCTAGTTATAGACGAGTTGGGGGTCACTTTACCGGAGTCTCCCATCTTCAGCTGCTGCTCCGCCGGGGATAATCTTTGTAATGAATATCCCTGGGTCGTCGCCGACGTGCGGGTTATCTATGCCGCCGGCGATACTAAATCCCAATCCCGAATTACCCTGTGAAATAAAAGAAAGAAAAAAAAAACAAAATATTGATATATCATCAGTTTCTTTAAAACATGGATTTATCAGTATTTTAGGAATAAGAAGCAATATTTGAGATGCCAATAATCAAATGTATAAAAACAATGATTTCTAAAACCAGTTAGGATCCAATACTGGGCTGTGTGATGTCAATGGGTACAATAACACTCAACACCATAATCGCAAAGAATTTCTTGGGTCATAAAATACATATTTCTAGTATTTTTGTTTTTGTAAGGGCCGCAATCTTACCAGCCCACTTGGCTGTACTTACCCCATCAGCAAAGCTGGACATACGACCTATGGGGTACAGCCATAACTAGTAGATAATGGATTATTTATTTTATAATCCTTTCTCTCCTCCAATCTGCCCCCCCTCTTCTTGACTTTTAAAAAATGGGCCACATTTATGTTTAGAAAATAATAAGCTAGTAAAATAACTTAGTGTAATAATTTTCATGATGCAGGACTAAATTGGATCGTCTGATTTATGCTTTCAATGGTTTATAGATAAGCCTTGTCTTTAAGGACAAAGGGAACTGAAAATCCATATTTCAGGTTTATTTTTACCCTGGTTTTTGAATAAATGACCCCAAATAAAGCTTCATTTGTCTTCCTTAAGTGGGCAGGGAGATGCAATTCTGTAAATCAATCTCAAAAGCCACATCATTTTTGTTCTAAATTCTCCTTTAACAAAACAAATAATCCCGCGGCATTGATTTTTGCCGAGAATGGATGGGAGCGGCGTCTACCGAAATTGAAACGGTTGATTTTGGCAAACAAAGTAAAAACTACTGAAAGTGATATTTTCCAAGCTCTGTTTATTCTGTTAAGAATCAATCGATAAATCTGACCTTTTTTTTTTTTTTTTTTTTTTTTTTTTAGTAGCTGCAGACTTTGCTATTAAAGTAAAGCGGAGTTTTTCATTAGCGGGTGCTTATGGGGTCCATTATTTAAAATACAATAACCTATTTACTGGACACATTTCCTAATTGCCAGCTGGGTAAATGATACTTAATGATTTCCCTGAAAAAAAAAGGATAAACTGTGCCCAGTGTTAAAAATAAATAAATAAATAAATTAAAAAAAAATTAACTCTTGAAAAGTCTGGGATGCTTTTAAAAGGCCCTGGTAATATTAGCATGGCGTAGATGTATATTTGCCTTGAAAAGAAACATTTTTATACAATAATATAAGTCCTGCACATACTTTAAGCTTCTGTGGTTATTGTCTCGGTTAAATACCAGGGAGAAGAGGTGTCTCAGTTTCTATGGGCCCTGATTTAAATGAATTTAGGGGCCCCATATTAGTTATGGTGATCAATCTGCTTACAATGTAAGTTCTGCACATACTTTAAGTGTCTTTTTTTTTTTTTTAAGAGATTAATAATCTTTTTTTTGTTTTTTTACAATTCACTTATTGTTTTATATTTTTATTCTTAAAATTTTCTTTTGAGAATCACCACCGCCTACTCTAGACCTTTGAGAGTGACTCCATGAAAGCCATAGAGAGTATGCAAACTAATAGTACACTACTATGGGAGTTAGCAGGGCAGCTGAACGTTTCATCTGGATGTTCTCACTATGCATCAAGAAGGACCATCTCACTTTGGATCTACAACGAGTGAAATTAAGCTGGCCCTGCTTGATGCATACTTAAAGGTTCTGGTCCAACTACTGTTCTGAATTTCTAATCCAACATTAGAAACAATGTTCCTAGTTCTTTTGACTGTCCAAACTGTTCCAAAAACAGTTGTCTGCGTTTGCTTCATGTTTTGTAAAGCTGGGCCATCAGAAGACCTTCAAGAAGTTGAGAGGCTCACTAAGGATGGCCCCTCATTATGCATAGTGATGTTAAAGACCAGCAATGGAGGAAGCAAAGAGGGGTTGGTGGTGTGAGGTTGCAGATAAATTTGTGTAGATGCGAGTTTACCAAAAGTCTATAACATTTCCATAAGAACGATAAATCATTTTTAAATTACAGCTGAACAAACACTGCGTAAAAACAGGAAACAAAGTGCGTATTAAAATAACCTTAAAATTAACTAAATAAAACTTGAAAATCTAAAAGAAAAGGAGTCTGTTACTCCCCAGCTATGTCACAGGTCAAAAAAAGATAACATGAGGGAACCATTAGGTAAATCTCAGAGAAGGTCCAGTTTGCAGTATACTGTCCTTTTTAATGCAAAGCTTATTCCTCTGGTACTAGTGGTTTTGGGGTTAGGTTAAAAACATTATTCTGGTGCAAAGCATTGCAATCACTATAGCAACTGGAATGTTTGTGCTGATGCTTTACTTTTACCAATTTGCCCTAGAATGGTTCCCTATGCGCAGTGTAAATGCTTGAAATCAAGCCGGCTCCATTATTATTATATACTATTGATTCTTAATGAGTAACATAGATTACAGACATTAGAAATATAAATATGAATTCCACGTAATGAAGATGTTAAAATGAATTATGAAAGTGATTAGCGTGGGTTCGTTTTAAGCGGAAGATAAACCAAGTCGGGCTTGTGGGATTTTATGGTTATGCGTGAAATATCTCGCAGCTTTTAAACAACTCTCCTGTGAATCGCTGCGATATGATTTGGTGCTGAATGCGCCCCTAATGAGTTTTAATGCGGCAAGGATGCCATTTCTAATGACTCACAAATAAAACATTGTTTTGTATGGGAAATAAAACACTTTTTGACTTATAGAATCTGAAAGAATACGGTGTTGGAACAATGTGTTTAAAGAAGTAACATGGCATCTCAAATCCTAGGTGTATCAGTGAAATACCTATTGCCATGGAGGAAAATTACAAACCTTTTGCCTGGGTGGGATAGGCTGTGGTCATGGGGTGGTTAGATGGACCATCTGCCTATCTTGCCCTTCTGGCCACCTCAGCGTCAGTGGATAGCAAGGTGGCCACACGGACCTCTATCTAGTCACAGTATGGAGGATGGTGAGGATCTTTCTGACTGTCCCGTGATCCCCGCTGCCAGTAAAAGCGGGAGATTAGGGCAGCTCTGCGGGGCAAAGCCTGAAAATTATGACAATAGGCACCTATGGGAGTGCAGGAAGTGGCAAACTGTTACATTGTATCAGAACAGTCTCCTGAACCATTAAAGCCTGAACCAGGAAAGGCATTGCGATAATTATTAATGTCCCAAGTCAGAGATCGAGCACGTTACAAAAAAGACGTATTTTCAGCCTAAATGACTACTTATAGATTTTCACTTATATCCAGAAACCTACAGATAATTAAAGTTACGAGGAAGTCAGATACTTTGTAATCTCGCCGTCCAAGGATAACAATAATTCAGTAGTCATTGATGTTATGTCCGTGTGCTGGATGGGATTGTGGGCATTTTTGAGACTGCAACTGGATTGTGTCATCAAAATATGATTATTTAGACTAACATTTCATTTTTAAAAGGCACGGAGGATCCATTGAATTTGTTTTTGGAAATATTATTATGAAAGTCTTTATTATTTTTCAGTATTCTAAAAAGCTTCTAAGCTAAAGATAAAATGTTCTAAAAAATGACAAAACAATAAATGATGAAACAAGATGAGGTGGGACCCTGGGGCAACACTGCTTTATAAACCACACAAGTTACAGCAGGAGCCGGCTTGGGATTGGAAAGTCGGTTATATCCCCAGGAATCATGTTTAAAGGGCAAAGGAAGGGGACCTCAGACAAAGGTATGGGGGATTCCTATGTAAAGCAAGGTTTTGTTCCCAAAAAATTGCATGAACTGTTTCACAGCTAAGTGAATGTCCAAATACAACCAAATCAGAGCATGAAGAGTAATCCTTAGATGGATGTCACAGAAACTGAGTTACTGCTTTTCTTCTGGTACTTCACTGGTATTCACTATGACTCCATTTAAGAGACACAGCACCGCATACTGACATCCATGCACGTAGATCCATAACCCTTTACTGTAAAGAGTATCTCTGCTTCTGTGACTGCAGGCTGCTGGTTGGGGGATCCTGGCATTGACTCCGAGCCTTGCCTTTTCTTTACAAGCAGCAAGTCACGTAGTGTCCCCTCTCCTACTCACTAAATAAATGAGGCCTGTCTCACTAAAGAAATAAAGATGCTCCCTCTGCCATCACCGATCATACTCCAGAGATGGAGTCTGTCAACGACACTGCAAATACCCCTGCTGGAAGAGACGGACCCCATGGACTAAATGGCCCCATATGAGACGCACCTCAGCCTTCACATCAACCACTGTGTGTGCTGTGCAGACAAATCTCTAAATGACATAACAGCAACTTGCTGCTGTGTTAGTGCCACTTTTGCCCCATTGTTATTTGCCGCTGCCGAAAGCCGTAGCCAAGATGCACTCAAATAATGCATATGATCAATACTAATTGATCACAAAAAACAGAAGTCATCATCTGGCCATCTACTCATGTCGCCTCACTATCTCTGCTGCTAACATTCAGCTCCTGATTTCTTTTTCATAAATCTCAATATCCTAGCCCCCCCCCCATGGCATACACTTGCGAGAAGCAAAGAAACTCCCGTCTTTATTCATGTGGACGTAGCTGGGAAAATTCCCAGGTAAGTCAACGTCAATTAAGTGTCTGAAAGCTTTCCTGCTTTCATCTGGGACACTAACTCAACCTGGCAAACGGTGATATTAATCAATTAATTTTCCACTCAACACAAATATACTGTATATACTCAGTAAACTTTGCACTTAACATATATCTCGCAAAATATCCCACCTATAGAAAAATAATCCTGTATTCTTAATTAACAAACATGGACGCTAAAAGTTAAGAAATCAACTTATGTAAAAAAAAAAAAAAAAAAAAATGTATCAAAACCTCATTACTTTTCTTAAACTTACCCGCTCCAATGTAATTTCTTCAAATTCATATTCAATCTCTGAGCCGTTGATCTAGAAACAAACATAATTCTATTAGCATATACATTTCCACAGAGAGGAAAACCAATATTTTGAGCCATATTGAGAACCAGGGCTTTACAAAACTGAGATAAGTAAACATAATAAATAAAATACAATGTTCTATCACTGAAAAAACAGAAAGAAGTAAAAATCCTTAATACGCCATTCCATTAACCTTGGGATTTCAAGATTTTCGTTTGTTAATTTCAGGATTTTCAGTCGTATAACAGAACACAAATATCAATAATAGAAAAGTTAACATTTTATTTTGAACAAAAAGTAAAAACAAAACCAAAAGGGATATCCTATAAACAATTGTCCAAGTTATGTCTGTGAAAGAGGGGAATTCTGCAGAACAG
The DNA here is from genome assembly GCF_027358695.1 of Spea bombifrons. NCBI lineage: Eukaryota > Metazoa > Chordata > Amphibia > Anura > Pelobatidae > Spea > Spea bombifrons. Next base: position 134,558,648 of record NC_071088.1, on the reverse strand, counting down.
GTGGGACACACACGCATTCACACACACACATTCACACACGCATTCACACACACGCATTCACACACACGCATTCACACACACGCATTCACACACACGCATTCACACACACGCATTCACACACACACATTCACACGCATTCACATACATTACTTGGCTATCATGTGCATTAAAGTGAATAGGATGGTCCCTTTAATTTTTTGTTGTTAGAGTGGTGGGGTAAGTTGGGTCACTGGGTGTCCATTAATGGAACTTTATCTCTAGTTACTATTAGTCCTCATAAGTGTCCACTGAAGCCCTGTTAAGCTGAAAGCAAATTACATTTTAAAAATAACCCTGTGGCTATTAATCCTAGTCAACCTCATTATAAAATCGCCATCACCTAAATTATTATATTAGTGTGCCATTGTGGGACAATCGTGTATGTGACGTCACACATGACGTCACCCACTATATGCAGGTGGTGGTGTGATATCATGGGACGGTCCACCAATAGAATACCTTGTGTCTTTCTTTCTAAGCTACAAGCAGTACCAATAAACAGAGCAAATCATGGGACAACCAAGACTGTCTGGCAAACCCAGAACGGGTCACAAAGAAAAGTACGCACCCTAAATTAAGTGTTAAAGATCTAGCAGGCACCCCTGGTGAGCGGGCCAATAAAGCAAGGGTGCTGTCCTAAAAATAGTATTATGAGCGTACAAACACTGATTTAAGAGATGACAATGATCTTTAGAATTATGCATAAACTTTAAAACAATCACAAAAGTGCTGGATATTAAAATTAACTTTCCCACAAGAGATTAATTCTTAAAAAATTGCTGATTTCTGTATTTGAAGATTACAACCGCATTCAATAAAACGCATAACTGCAGGGAAGATATCACGTTGCTTAATGCAATTAAGCCATAATTAATTTTTAACGGAACGTTCCAATAAAGTGTATTGCTATACATAAATATGATCCAGGCACTTTAATGCATTTGTAATACAGAGAAAGAGCCAACATGTGACTTTAAATTATCATAAATCCTTGTGTCTGTTCCACATAAGCCAATTACAAAATGTGGGCGACGTAGATCTTGACCACCGTGGGTAGCGTCTTTTTGACCCGTTATTTCAGATCGAGAGAAACGTGGACAGGAACATGGTCTGCAGCCAACACATCTTAGACCAGGGTTGGTGTTCTGTATGACATACATGACCCAAACTGGTCATTGGGTTGAAATTTTCTGATTTCCAAGGGTTGTCCAAGTCGTGCTGCTGGGCTACTTATCCAACCTTCATCTAGAAAAATACTCGCATTCAGCTCATTCCTACTTGAAACAGTTATGGAATTATAATTATCCATAGATTTACAGTATCACTGGTTGGTGGTGTTCGAGGTCTGATCTCAGGCTGCTCCCCAAAGAAAGAAAAAGGGGTAAGGGTGAGTTTCTTCATGAGTGAGACTGCTCTGTGCCTCATATAATTCCACTTTTGCACTATGGCTACTGAAAATTGTGCAAAACACTGGCCTTTGAGGGACAGAGTGGCAAGAGGTCGATGCTCCCTTGTGGTATGGTACCTGTTCACCTTCTCGGAGTGGGGTCGTAGGCCCAATATGCTTAGGTGTAAATACATTTGTCACGATCCATGGGGGTTTAAAGGGGCAGCAAACCTAAAGCTCACTGATAGAAAATGGAGTTATTAAAACTCATTCTTCATGCTGCCAGTATAATCAAACGGGGGCGGCAAATGGACTGCTCTTTGAAATGTAATTCATTAGCTACATAAAGCAAGCAAAGTCTGAATCTGTTTTTGCCTTCACGAGTATCGTTGACTTAGCCAAGATCCTCCCATGATACAATATGAAATTGTCACAAAATAAATGCACAATAGGGTATTTTGTAAAGATAAAGCACAATTAGGATTGGAACTACTAAAAAAAAAAAAAAAAAAAATTGCATAATCAAGTTAGATTCTCTGGCGACTGATATGCCACATGAAATCCTCCCGTGGCACACGCTAATCCCTATGACAGACAGTTGGACGTCTCAGATATGCATTACATCCCCAGGCAAAAAAAAGTCTGTCTAATTATTAGAGTCACTGAAAATGAATCCAACGCTCCCATTCTGTTCACTTTTCTTTAAATGAATCTTAGGTGTACATCAATAACTCACCAGGTGGGCCTTATGACAAGTGTCAAGATGCCTTACTCGACAAAGGCTTAAATGGGACAATGTACAATTATTTAAGCAGACCGTGAAAAGTAACATTTAACGAGCCAGGGCGTTCGCCCAGTTAGCTGACATCGTAACACCTAACACGGTTCAGTTCTGGCGTATCCCAGCACTAATAAGCTGTTTCAGGAATCGGCGGAGCCGCTCTGCCATGCTATATGCGGGATGATTGATACTCAGCGGCTCTTGAATACGTTTAATGAGGCGCTACACAGCTATCAACGGCTTCATTTACACAACTTTGTAGTATTTTGGATAGAATTTGCTTGGTAGAAAAGATATTAGGATCTTGACGATACAGGGTAAAGCTCATTGTGTGGTATGTGATACAAACTATTAACATGTACAAGTGTTCTGGCGCCCTGTGCGGACTACCTCTGCCCCCCCATCCCCTTCTCACTGCCCCCCCCTTTGCCCCTTCACACTGATTTTGACCTACACTAATATATGTTCATGTAATTGGTTATGAAGAGAGACGAACAAAGTTGCATTTATATATGCTGGAAAAACGGCGTAGCGGGGATATTATAACATTGTAGAAATATGTGCGGGGCCGATATAAAGAGCTCTCCAGTGACCTGTTCATTAACCGAAATGTGCAAAGAACAAGAAGCAGGAAGAGCGGGGATTTCATAGACAAAGGAAGAGATTTTTTACAGAGAGGGCAATAAAGGTATGGAATTCACTGCCAAGAGAAGGGGTTTCATCAAATACAATGGGTGCCTTCAAAAGGGGTAAAAAGCAGAACATACTATTTACTATTTTAGAGCTTATTGACCCAAGGAAAAATCTGATTGCCTTTTGGAGTCAATTTCCCCCCAAGTGGCAAAATTTGAAAAACAACTTAATTGGGGTTTTTTTTTGCCTTCTTTTGTATCAAAAAAAGGAAGGATCCATAGAAGGGTTGGTGGACTTCTATCAACCTTAATTACTATGTTACTATTACTATGTATGTATTTTACTAGCAAATGTATGGGTCAAACACACATAAATGTTACTATACAGGGCACTGATTTTAGTGCACTGATAAGTCACCATTTTGCTAGCAAATGTATGGGTCAAACACAATGTTAACTAAAACATTCCAACCTTCATCTTTATGCTGTTTGTTACAGACAGTAAAAAGATTAAAAACTTTACATATGGCTGGCCAAGCATGACATCAAACAGGATTCTGTCAAAGAATGGAGACGATTGTGGGTATTGCTTTTGGAAGCCATATTTATAGTCCCCATCGAGGTGTCTAAAATGACGCTGAGGCTTCACAAGTCAAGTCGAAGCTTAGGAGAGCGAGCAGGGCAAAATCGGATGTAGGCGATACTCCAACTAAACCCGTTCCATGGCCAACCCTGGCCTGATAACGATATCTTACGCAGCTATACAACAATAATATAGTTTAGTCAAACCATTATAATTAATGATTTGTTTAGAAAGATTCCTTAACTTTTAGCTCCTAGGCTAATTAACAAGCAGTAAATACACACTAAAACCGACATTACTTCTAATCAAATTTAATTGTGAATGCCAAAAGGTTACATTTCATTTGACAAAAATGTATAAAATAAAAAAATGTACCGTGTTTAGACTATAAAACTAATTTTAATTATACATTTAAATATTTGCTTTGACTAATGCATAGCAAACTATAACTATTACCATGGGTGGTAATATTTCGGTGAAGTAAATTACCACAGCTGATACATAAAAAAATAAAAAAAAATGGTAAATCATGTTAAAATTCTGAATTTCTATAAATATCTAAACAAATGACTGTGTAGATCTAAAGGAACACGTTCCTGTCCCTGATTACCCCACTAAAGAAGAATGCATATTAAAGTGATCAGAGATAGAAGCTGCAGCCCTGCAGCTGCCCTCCTTCGCGTTCTGAAGATTCTTGCCTTTATTATCTGACCGATGCTGACCCCGCCCCTCTTTATGGCTCCACCCATTCTAGCTTCTGAGGCAGAAAACTCTAGAACAAACTAGAAATTTCCAAACGATGTTCAGGATAATTTTATGTGCAGCCAAATATAATATTGGAAATAAAATATTTTAGTTTTGAGTACCAGCTATGGTTTTGTTTTCTACAAATCTATAAAAAAAAATCCAGACAAATGTTTGAAAATTATTAACTGTACAGCGTAATATTACTTACTGCATTTTCATGAAATGGGGTGTAGCTGACGTAAGGAATAGTATCCAGAGTGTCTGTATTCACAATTATTGGTGCAGGACTTGCCTGGAAAAAAAAACAGAATATCACATTAAATAAGTCTAGATTTAATAAGTAAGAACTGCAAAACATTGCTGTACATCAAGAGTCCACTGCTGCGTATTAAACAATATTTTCACCTTGAGCATAAAACCCAGTAATGCATACACTGATGTAGATTAACACCGACAAATATGTGGTTTCATCTGATTTCTAGAACTGTTCTTTTTAATTTATTTTCATTTTTTTAGTGCAATTTATATATATTTTAATCCGATACCAGTAACAAAAATGGTGGGGGTTCCACTTACAGATATAATATCACGTTTATTTTAACACGCACCAAATTCTGGTTTCTCTCACCCTTCGTTCTTACAGCCATAAGTGAAATGAAACATTTCCAACATAATTTTTCCTCGAAAATAAGGTTTTAAAACATTGACAATCTCTTTCTAGTTTTTTGGTTTTTTGTTTTGTTTTAACTCTCTCCATTGTTTTTGATTTGCCTAATTTAGAGTTTGAGCTATCTTTCTCTTCCTCTGACATATGCTTCTCTTTTGTACTTTGTCAGATTGTTTAGTCTTTAATGGTAAAAGATAAAACCCAGATTTTTTATTAATCATTTCTTTATTGGAGTTATTAGCATTGCGCTTCCTTTGATAGGTGCGAAAAAATTTACAATGCTTTGAAAAATAGACATATTAAGTTTCTTTCTATCATTTCACAAAATGCAAAGTGAACAGAAGAAAAATCTAAATCCAATCAATATTTGGTGTGAGGAACATCCAAACTCACAAGACTGAGCACAGCAACAAGACACAACGTGGTTATACTGCGCCAGCAACGCCTCTACCAGGCAGAAATTTCAAGGCAGACCGGGGCTTCAAGGTGTGCTTTCCAATCTCTTTTGAAGAAGCACAAAGAAACGGGCAATGTTGAGGATCATCGACGCAGTGGTTGGTTAAGGAAACTTAATGCAGCGGATTAAAGACCTATCATGCTTACTTCCCTTCGCAACCATACGATGTCTAGCAGTACTAATAGCTTAGCATTGGCAGAAAATAATGTGACCCTGGTACACTCATCTACTGTCCAGAGAAGTCTCATCAGAAGTGGTCTTCATGGAAGACGTGCGGCCAAAAAGCTATAACTCTGTTGTGAAAACGAGGCCAAGCGGCTCAACTATTAATGACTACACAGGAACTGGGGTGAAGAAAAATAGCAGCAGGTGCCCTGGACTGATGAGTCAAAATTTGAAATATTTGGATGTAGCATAAGGCAGTTTGTTCGCCGAAAAGGCTGAAAAGAGGTACAAGAAAGTGTTTGCAGGCAACGGTGACGCATGGTAAAGGTTCCTTGCAGGTTTGGCGCTGTATTTCTGCCAAAGGAGTTGGGGATTCGGTCGGAATGAATGGTCTCCTCAGTGCTGAGAAGTACAGGCAGATAATTATCCATCATGCAGAACCATCAAGGAGGCATCCGACTGGCCCCAAACATACAGCCAAAGTTTATTAAGAAGTAACTTCAGCATCACGAAGAACAAGAAGTCCTGGACGTGATGGTACGAACTCCACAGAGCCCTGAACTCAACATCATTGGGTTTGAGGTTGCATGAAGAGAGAGACGTGACTGAGACTGCCTTAATCCACAGAAGAACAGCGCTTAGTTCTCCGAGATGTTTAGAACAACCTGGTTTCTTAAACTGTGTGCGAGTGTACCTAGAAGAATTGATGCGGTTTTGAAGGCAGAGGACGGTCACAATAAAAATGGATCTGGCTTAGATTTTTCTTCACTCACTTTGCATTTTGTTAAATATATTTTCAGTCTTGGCGTCAATAAAATGCAGTGAAAGATTCTTACGTTCTGTCAAATTATGTTTCTATGATCAGCGATTTGGAATTTTACAATACTTGGTTGCTTTTTTTTTTATCGGGCTACAAATAACACAAATTGCAATGGAACAGTATTCTGCACATTTCTAATGGGCTTATTTTTGTAAAATATAAACTCATGTTTCCCTTCTTAATATCCAAAAAACTGTAGAAAAATACAAATCACGCATACTTATATTTTTATTTTCTTAATTTTACAAGGCTATAGAGAATAACGAACGATAATTATATTCTGTGGTTTTTATAGCAGAAATGGCAATTATAACTAAACATTTGTCAAAGAAGCCCATTTCCTTGTCTTTTAGATGATCGGGGCTTTCCAAAAATCAGAGCGCGACACAGTAAAAACATAATCACACGATAATATATGTGCGTCATTTTTTCTGTAATTGCAAACCGCTTTAATTAAGAGTTACATAATCGTGGAATTGGTATTTCTGAAAATTTCGAAAAACAAAAATCAGCCTTAAAGGGGAACTGTGACCAACATGGCTTTTAGTATTATTATTATATTAATATATTAAGAATTCCTGTAGCTAATTTTTCTTTTTGTCTCCATGTCCTGTAATGAATAAGGGCAAAGAAGGCTGTGACAAATTGTCTATTGTTTAACCCTTTAATCTTTTCTTAAACAGACAATACACTGCAAAAAATGTAGGATTTTCAAAAATGACTCTAAACTGCGCTATCTACTCTATTTTTCTATCTTATTTTCTGAAGTTATGTTTTGCGTTACAAAGTAACTAATTGGAGTTCCAGGGGCATTTTACTGAGATCTGTAGATCTAACATTAAAAAAAATAAAGACTGGGTATCAAGCATAAGAATATCTAAATGGAGAATCATCTGCATTTAAAAAAAAACCAAACAGTTTTACAATTGATTAGGGCTCCTTTTTTTGTTTTGTAATGAAAGCATTTTACAAACAGCCTGGTATTTGGTTAAGTAATCTCATTAGATTCTGTCTGCTTCTCTAAAGACAAATTATGCAGAAGCAGTAATCTAGTCTTTGGTAACACACAAGTGGTTTTACTTGAGTAATATGTTTTTTTTTTACAAAATAGACAATAAATGTGAATTACTGGCCTCAGTTGATTGCGATTATCTGTTTTCAGAATTCCTTGCAATATGTTTTAGCCCCTGAGCAGCACGTTGCATGTTGTTGGGTAGTGTGTGCATGTGTATAAATGCATGTATTTGGATATGGTGGTGTGGGTGTTATCATATGGCCTTAGCATTAGTGTGTATGTCAGCATATAGAGGGTGTGTACTCGTGTATGGTGTTAGCATGTGTGTACAATAGCATGTGGTGTTAGCGGGTCTGTTACTGCAAGTGTATTTTTGTGTACGGTGTTAGCATATTTGCGAATGCGTGATGTTAGCATGTATGTGTAACCTTGTGGTATTAAGTGTATGGTGTTAGCATGTATGTGTGTTACTATACGGTGTTGTGTTACTGTATGGTGTTAGCATGAGTGTCAGGGGTGAGCCTTTGGGTTAGTGGCACCTGGGATATAGAGATGGGGGGCCGGAGACAATGCAGGCTGCATGGGGTCAAGCAGCATCACGTCACGTGTGCAAGCACCGAGGATACACGGAAGTGGCAGTCATAGTAAGATCCATTCCAGGTAGATTCATGTTGCTTCGTTTATTTTTTAATAATGTATTAGTGCATCAACGTTATTTAATGAATATTGAATTTATTTTTCTCCAATTATTGACTTGATTAACCAATAATTTAATATTTTAGTTTATTGGCTTGTTAATTTACTGAAAGCATCAATCCATTTATATTTATCAGTTCTTTATGAAATAAACATTTGCAAAATATTTTGTGTATTGAGCCATACTATATAAAAAAAAACTTTCTATTATGTATTACATATATTTTGTGTGCTATCTCTATCTTTAGAATAGGACACATTTCTTAATTATGATATGCTGTATATGTATAATAAGAGGACTTATGGTGGAGCATTGCCTTAAACAGAAGGGAGGGGGGGATATGAGCAAAACTTTACATTTATGAAAATAAAAACATGATTTCAAAAAATGGCTGCTACATTTTTGGGCTGGCTCTTCCCAATGTGTCGACCCCTGCATCAGAAGCATGGTGGTGAAATGCTGTGGTATGATTACGAGAGTTTTTTGGATTAGATTCCTGGGAGTTGACTTGCTTACGTGTGGGTTTATCGTGCAAGCTTCATTATCAGCAAAAGTCTAGATTTTTGACGGGTCACTGAATTGAGTCCGTTCTATCTACCAGAGGCCAAACTCTGCACAACTCACTCTGGTTTAATTACATATTTGATTTATTGGGATTTGCATGCCAGCATAAAGAAAATATGTCCGTAAAATGCTTTACACATGGTAACTTTGTGGAATAATTACGATTATTCTAAATTCTTCTCTACCTTATAATCTATAGGTGGTAGTTTTTCTTTTGTTAAAGGTGTTTGGTATATTTTAAGTATTTAAGTTAAATATTTTAAGTATTTTTTTCGTTTATTAAAGCATGTATATGTTTTTTCTATTGAGTATATTGTTGCATTAACATTCTAAAAAGGGTTTTGGTTAGAATGTTCATTTTATGGTATGTGTCAAACAATTGTGATTTTATAGAACCATGCTTTGGGTCAAGTTACAAATATTAAGCTCTGATAGTTGCCAGGTTTGTTTTTCCATGTAGCAAAAGAAGTAACACTTATATTTTGTCTATACTATACAACAATCTCTGAAAATTAAATTTTCATTTCATTGTAGTTTTTTAATCTAGAAATAAATTGAAAACATAAATGAACGTAAACACAATTATAGCGGCTGCTAATTTAATATACTTAAGCTTATTTTTAATATACTTGAATATATGTTAAAAAAAACACAAAACAAAACAAAAACACAAGGTACCATAAAAAGTTTCAAAGATTCTTTCTAATGGTTCCACGCTGGCTGTTTTCAACAAAATATTTCCTATTTTTCCCTCTTCCATCAATATTAGATTAGTTTAATTAATGCAGTTTACGCAATCAAAGTCAGTTTTTAGAATATTGTAAGCAAAAGATAACTAAATATTATAAAAAATATAAAAAATACATACTAACCATATGTAGAAAGTGAGCATGTACATACATTATAAATGAAAAAAAATTCATTGTAACTTTTCATCAAAAAATCTATTTAATACTGTGTAGACAATCTATACTCACCTGGAGTGAGCTGAACCAGCCTTGTGAACAGGTACATTCCGAACACCATCCCCTTCCAGATCCTTTGTTTTTTTTTGTTGACTGGTTACCGTTTTTCTGGACGCTGCCCCAATGACCAGCAAACTTACTCCTGTTGTGCGGCGATTCCATGGGTAGCAAATTTGCTACGTGTTGGGTATTGTAATAAAGTCCCGGAGGTGGCTTTTGCCAACCACAGGCACAGTTGGAATCGCACATCATCGACGTATTCCACGCTGTGGTCTTTTAAAGTGTTTATTTCTCCTTACATAGTGAACGCGTTGGCACGATACAGGTGAATCCCCCTTCACAGATCTTGAGAAAGGAGTCCTTTGGTTGCAGAGAATGCTTGCACGGCTGTTTTGGACGATGGGAAGCAACGTGGAAGCTGGGAGATCAGAACTGCACAGCAGTATCTGCTGGCTCCTAGCTCTTTGTCAATAGATGAGTCAACTCGGAGAACAACTTGACAGCATCCCCGCTTTAGGCAGACGCAATCAATGCTCCGCACAGCTGGGATACTAGACAATTCTATGCTCTTCATCTGCCAAAAGGCTGCGATATAATATAAGGTTGTTCTATTCCGGACATTTGTGGTGCTTAAATATCTTAATAATCTAAACATGATTATTTGCCGCAAGGGCCAGGACCCCCCCCCCCCCACATTTCTAGGAAAGATAATTTTATGCACAAAGAATATTCATTTCTGAAGGCTACGGAAAACATTTCTTAGCAGCGAGACCGAAACGATCATAATGCCATGTGTTCTGTGCAAGCGTAATGACTGCGAGTCCGATGTCAAAAGGCATTTATCAGTGAAACCACTGGACGGTAATTTAATTTGGGTGATGTGAACAGCGGATAACGGGCTTAAAGTGAAAAAAGGAAAAGTAGAACAAAGGAAAACTGGGATTTGGCATCTACTGCAGCCAGCGATGAGTTTCAGCTTAATAGATATCAATTTAGATTTAATAAGTATATTAATATATATATATATATATATCATATAATATAAGTTGTTCAACGGGGGCCAGTTTACCATTCAAATTACCCCCCTGTGGTAAAGTTGTGTGCTATGCTAATTACATTACTATTACATAAAGCTTACTGCTTTAGAAGTTTCTAGACAATTTCTGTATCTAGAGAGGGGCGGTGAGAAGGGGCAGAGGGGCGGTGAGAAGGGGCGGGGGGGCGTTGAGAAGGGGCGGGGGGGTGGTGAGAAGGGGCGGGGGGCGGTGAGAAGGGGCGGGGGGGCGGTGAGAAGGGGCAGGGTGGGGCGGTGAGAAGGGGGCGCCAGAGGAGTAGTCTGTACAGGGCGCCAGAACACTTAAGGCCGGCTCTGGATCCAACCGCAGCTTTCGAGGACCTACGAAGAATTGGACAGGGTGAGATCAGGCTTAACAAGTTATTGTATGAGAATGTGACTACTGAAAATAAATATCCTTAGCTCCTAGAAAGTTACTTCACCCAGTGACATATTCTTGCCTAGTCAAACTGGGCCTAGGCCTTGGTAGGCAGGTCCAGAGGGGTGACAGCTCCTGGGCAGCTGTGCTAGGGGTCTGTCAAATATTAGCCATGAGACTGGCCTTATCAAATATGGTCTATAAGAAGATAAACTGTCTCAACTCACCTATCTACCTGCAAACACCTGGTTTAGTAAATAAATCCCACAACCATGAAATATCATTTTTTTCCAAGGGGGGGTATTCTCTCCTACCCCAATACCTTATTGTCTGGCTTTGTTGGCTCAGGAAAGGGGGTTCCTGGTAGGCAACTGTTAGTTACCCATTAATAGGAAAACATATGACATATAACAGGAAACATAAAGCTAACAGACCAGCATGTAGCTGTGCACCATGAGAACTTTAGTTTACAATAGCTGGGGTGGTACAGATTAGACACAACTACCCCAGTCTACAATTCATATGGTGTTCAGGCAGTAATAGCTGACTTTAAATCATGGGAGCTGCTGTCAACAACAAAAAAGCTAAATTGCATGAGATTATCAGTCCTACTGATTCAACTCCTTAGTAAGCAATATAGTCATGAAAAATAAACCGTACTCCCCAAACCTGGGGTACTTTGAGGTAGTGGCGCTAAGCAATATATTGTCATATAGTGTGATGGAATCCCCAATATTTATGCCTTAAGTGTTTTCTGAATTATTGTAAACAAAACATTAGTGTATAGGGTAGGCCATCAGAACCCCAGTCTATAATTGGAATGCCCATGGAGTTCCCCCAGCATAATGGTTGTCTGAATATTATTATGTGATGAACAGCAAACGTTCTAAGGTATTACCAAAAAGTGGGTCCTAAAAAATGGACATAAAAGCTTGGAGCCAAAATAGGACACTTGGTATTTTTGCAGCAGTTGTAGTAACATTTAGCAGTGGAGGTGCTGCTGGTACATTTTTTATGATGTTCAGTGTCACTCTAGTTGCTCAGTACTCACTTTCCCATGATGCTTAGCATACCCCCAATTCCTCTTGTATCTGTATGTAAATTGTTGTATTGTACCTGTCATTATATGTAACCTTTTCACCTTGTACACCGCTGCGGAATCTGTTGGCGCTTTAGAAATAAAGAATAATAATAATACCAGACTGGCTGGGAAATGTAGTGTAAACAGCTGGAGTAGCGACTGCCCTAGCTGTGAAATAAACGACCTTGAGTCTGCAGCCTGCAAACTGTCTCTCTGCCCGGATGGGACTCTGTGGCTGTGAAGGAGCAACTGCTAGAGGGAAGGTAGGAGACCAGCTAGAGTGAGAGAGCAGATCAAGTCACTCTAAAAGCAGAGGGCGTATAGAATTAAACTTTTGTTTTGCTGATTCATGTTCTGTCTTGTTAACCTGCTGTCTCTCCCTCCCCTGCTGCTGCTCCAGTAGCCCCCTCCAGACGCCCATGCCCCCAAAATTTCAGGTGTCAAAATTTGTGGAGCTGTATGCAGGAGTGGATGGAGCTGAAGGTGGGGCCACCACCCGTCTTGCCGAAGAGCCAACTTGTGGTGATCAGCTACAGAGGCTCACAAGTTGGACATATGGGACCAGCAAGGAAGATCTGTGTTCCAATGGCACAGGCCTCCTTTGATTTTAAAGTTCCCTGAGCAGGTCAGGGGGAGATCATTGGATCCCTATAATCGTCACTGCCCACAAAAGCAGGGCAATGGGATAACTATGCTGGACATTGGGAATGGAATATGGAATGCTGTGTTTGTAAAGTTCCACAATCATTAAATGAAAGTGTATACCTGAGATGAGAACCATAAAATATTACCAACAATGGTAACACTAAGAAGAATTAAGTTGTAGATGAGGACCAATGCATTTGATACAATGATACAAAACACAAACATCCAGTTTCAAAATAACAAATTTGGTATTTCATAACCTGCATTAACTGTCTGTTATCTAACGCAGCAGATTAAGGACTTTAGCCATCTGCCTTACAGTAACAATAAATGTGGACAGCTGCGATCTGATCACGGCAATCACATCACTGTGTTTATTCAGTTTTGTGTTTGTTTTACGGAAGAATCCATAGAAAATTCTGATTTGCCGTCCGCCAAATTCTTTGCATTTACTCCCCGAGGGCAACAAATCACTGGGGCATGGTTACGATCCAGCTGATGTCCTTTCTTTTCTGAGCATATAATCAGACGGATTATTTGCGGTGCGTTCCAGGGCAAAAGATTATATTATTATTGTACATATTCTTAAATTACCTTCGTTCGTGTTACGCAATGTTTCCAACACGTCTATGGAAAACAGGACTTGTATGTTCATAATATAAAGAAGCCCCGATGCAGGAGAAATATAAAACATATAACAACTTTAATTACTATGATGGTTCCTGCTGTCAGAGTGCTGCTTGCAAAACTTTAAGTGATAAAGATCAGATGTACAAAACTGTTTAATAAAACAAATGTCAAAGATAATGAAAGACGCTTTTACCGAGTCATGTTTAGCCTCGGTCCTCATACAACAGACCAGTGCTAGATATTAAAGGGGCAGCCCTACCAAAAAAAAGGTATATTAAAGTATTTTCGTAGTACTTTAATATACCCCGATCAGCCTGAACAATATAACCCCTGACAGGTGAAGCGAATTCCACTAAAAATCTTATCAGGTCACCTGTCAGTGGGTGGGATATATTAGGCAGTAAATGAACATTTCGTCCCCAAAGTTGATGTGTTAGAAGCGGGGGACCTGAGTGTTCCTCGCACAGACAACCTCTGCTGCTTCCCGGAGCTTCCACTGGGGTTTCTACGACGGTGCTCAGTCATAGAAGCTCCGGCGGAAGTGGAGGTTGTCCACGGGCATCGCACACACATTCACTGGCTGCCCCCACTAGACACTGGGGAGTCTGACTTATAGACTTATAATTTGAAGCATCCTTTTTTGTGTTTTTGTGACTTTATCCCACTGCCCACAAAAGCCTAAATCCCTAAAAAATATACCATTACACCATTATATTACATCTATAAATACAGAAAAAAATAGGGTATATATTTCTTGTTTGGTAATAATTTCAAAATGTTAATTGTTTCAATTGGTTGATGGTTTCTCTCAAAATTAAACCTTGCTGTACAAATTTCTATGAGTTAAAAAAAATCAAGTTATTTTTTTGCAAATATAATAGCTAAAGTTCCCTCCACTGTATCATCTGTGCACGCTAAACCGTTTAGTGTATAATTGTCTAATTAAGAGGAGGGGGGGAAACATTAGGAGATTGCCCTGTGCGCTAATGGATTCAGTTAGGCATTGTTGAAATTATGTTAAGCTACGTTGTCATTATTCATACAACGCAAATATAATTTAAGTCAATTTACCGACAGAGTGTGCGGGCTTCTTATATTCTGTTAGTGCCGAACTTTTTGGTGACCTTTAGTTTTGGGAATTATGGGGAGGATGAATAATCATACCTGGGCACTTAAAATGAAAATACATTTGATTACAGAACTGTCATCTCCTGAAATAGCAAAATTAACCAACCAAAATGCTACGTTTATAATAAACTGGTAATGCAGTGTTGGAAATAACAGCCCTGATGGATGTCTAGCTTTTCTGTGGCTTTTTTTTTCCAATACAGCCTCATAAAAGAAGAATGCAGATTAAATTTAAAGCAGGAGAACACTTCCTCTGCAGTCCGATGGTTACTGACACTGATTGGCTACTCAAAGCGGCCAATCAGTAACAGGAAATTGCTCCCATTGAAGTCAATGGACGCTCTTTCTTTGTGTGGGCATTGGGAGTCTCATTAGAGCCCCCAGGTACATTAGAGTGCTGGAGCTGACTATATCATGTAATAAGAGATGTGTTCGGGCCGAGCATATCTCCTGAACGGCAAATATTAATTAATATGCAAGCTGTTTTACCATTCAATGGTATGTGACCTTAGACAAGTCTACTCAGTCTAACTAACCTAACTTGACAGACTACTCCACAAGGCATCCCATTGGGTGCATAAAGAGACGTCAGTATGGCAATCCTTATAGCTACCCTGAGGGCCATTTTTGGAGTAGTTCACACAATATTTATCCGTCGCCCGGTCAACATCCGCTCTAACCAAACTCTACAGATCACACACACACAGATATGATGAATACTAAAGATATCTATAACTTCAAAGATCTGAATTCACAGAGCTTTAAGTATATGCTTTCCATCTGCTGCATCCCTTCAAGCGAAATACACACATGGCTGCAGCGATAAGAGGCTGGCTTCACTTTTATGGTGCGTATGCCGCCGTATACATCCTTTAATACTGCCTTAAATTAGCACAAAAGACAAAAACAGAAGCCTGCATCATTTAATTAGAGTCCTAATTATATCATAAGTGGCTGATATTGTTAACATCCTAGCAACAAAACATCCAGAAAAAATTAATTAGCTCTTGAATTTCAAATTAATCTAAGTACGCATAGTGAAGGCCAAGATGAGGGATCTGAGTAATTCTGTCATAAATCATTTCTCATAAAGCATCACTGCATTGGTGTATTTTTAACGGCTAAGAAGCTCCAAATAAAGCATATCTAAAACACAAATCAGGCAAAAAGCTTAATATCGTTAACAATTATTGGGGTATTGAATAATTAATGGTTTCATAAAACTGAAGATGTTGCGATTGTAATGGACTTAAAAGTTTCCCTAAATATTTCTGTATAAAGGTTTGCATGGATTCCGGGCGGCTAGGATTGCTTCTAGCAACTCCATTAAAACAAAAGTGCATTTCCACATGTGGCCACTGGGGGCGTTCTGAGTATGCATCTGGATCGTCATAGTGTGGTTAATATGAATTATTTTTCTAATGGGGGTCCTTATGGTGTTGGCAATCCATTTTGGGCATATATATATATGTGTATATATATATGTATATATATGTATATATATATATATATATATATATATATATATATATATATATATATATATATATATATATATGTAATGGCTAAATAGTTTATATTTGAAGCCACTATATTGCTGTAAAAGTTGGCCTTTCTTGAAAATACTAAGCCAAGCATTTGCAGCTGCTAACTTTTCTCTTATTCTCCAAGGAAGATCATCTAAGTCCTTATTTTGGTTATTAAAGTGCACCTGCCATCATACAAATGACACCTTATCATTTAATAGAGGGTTAGCATTCCACCTACAGATTGTGCTAGCCATTTTAAATGTATGTGAAATGTTATGTTTTAATACTGGGATTATATCATATGGTGTAAGGTTTCCAGCTAAATCGAGGCACTGCCAAACTCATTAAAGGGACAGTGTAATGTCCCAGACAGATTCACCAAAAGGTATGTACCAGAGGTGGAAGCTGCAGCTCTCCATCCTCCGTAGTCCCATCAGTGGTGGAAACGTGGATTTAAATGAATGTCAGTGCTTTCTACTTGCACATGGGGTGGGGGCTAGTTAGACCGCCAGCACTGGAACCGACTGGCAGTAAGTTTATCACATGGCAGGTGATGTGTTTGCATAGAAGACAGAAGGAGGGGGCAGTCTACTGCTTATAGAGGGCTCTGCAGTCCCTTTAAGACGCTATTCCAACCACAAGTTGGATATGACCTCAGACTGTTAGTCACATGACTTAAATAATAAAGGGGTACACATACATGTGCTAACAACTTTTAGTGTCATACAGGATGGGTATCCTTTATTAAGAATGGCTTGGGACCAGAAGTATTTCGTATAAGGGATACTTTTGGATAACAAATCTGTGCAACTACACTTATTCATTGGTCGCCCTCATCAACAGGAACTTGGTGTGCTGGTGTCGGAGTATGGTGGACTCCACTCTCTGGTTAGTCTCGTGGTGCCCAAATCAGTCCTTGCCTGTCAGGCAGAGGAGCCAAAGTGGATCCAGGAAAAGGATCTACTGGCTACAGGTCAGACACCAGCAACAGGAGTTTTCCTGCTCCCCCAGTCATGAGTAACCCTTATGGAATTACATATAAATGAATTATAGCTATGAATATAATGATTTCTGGCACTTTACTTATATAGGTATAGGTGGTTACGTAGCATTCAGGGTGGTAAGTGAGCGGAACAGCCTAACGGTAGGAGTGATACAAATTAATACGGCTACCCTGAATATAACACCAAAGACCAAAATCTGTCTTCAAATTCTATGTTCTCCGTGCTCATTCCCCATTCATTACTAGCCTGTTAAAGGTGCACTTTGGCCAAACCTTGAGAAGGAGAGGTCTGGAGGACCACTTCTGAGACATCCCCAAGGTTGAGTATGGGAGGAATGGTTGTTGTAGTGGTGGTGAGTTTGACAGTTTAGCAACAAGTACTATAATCCAGGCGTTTTTGCACATGCCCACACAGTTCCATCCTATTTCTTGCCCATAATGCCCCTAATATGTAAATAAAAAATTATAAACTTTTGCACTACGGCATCTTTTATTCCCATAGTTGTGTAATTGAAATGTCTTTAATGAATGCGGTTTGACTTTAGAGTAACATTTTGAAAGGTAAAACCAGCACGGATTTGGTGTTTTCATCACCGTATTACTACGTGTCCCATCAAACTGAGTAAAAAGAGATAAGAGGCCCATTATAAGCTTTGATTTTTGTAATTACCCTCTTAATGAAAACCTCTGACTAATTGCGCTCATTAACAGCCTCTAAAAAAAGGGCTTTTGATAGACGGCTCACTCTCGCCCTCCTTGTTTGCACTCTTTGATAACTAATTTGCTGACAAACATAATATGTCCTTTATACAAACTTAGATCATCTCGTAGTCTTTCATTAAAAAAAGTTACGTTACAGAAAACATGCGCATCTACATATTGTATTGGGTATGTTTAAATCGGTTCTCTGGGGTTCTCATTACCTGAGGATAAAGAATATTAATTAGGGGAAGAAAAATCATGTTTCATCATTTTATAATGTGCAAATTGGTTTATTAAAATACACATTCTTATAATATATTTTTTTCCAAAGCCTCTTAATTGGAATAATGTCATGGGTTTAGTAAGAGCCCTTTGTCGGTCACCCTGGCACACTCGGTGCATCTGGATAAATACAAATCTACACATACAACATTTCAGTAAAACATATTTTCTGACGTTGACAGTGTGGCTGAGAGTAGTAAGTGTGTTTGTGGTTAGGATGCTCGGTGGGGTTGGATTTGCATCAGTAGGACTGTGAGTGGTCAGTGAGATTGAGTTTGCGCCAGTGTGACGTAGTATGGTTAGCATGTGTGTGTGTGTGTGTGTGTGTGTATTGGGACAAAATACTGTTACTGCGGGTCATAAATGCCGCTTTTTGGGGTCTTAAGCTAGTTTAAATGGCCTTGGCCTTTACCTGTTGATCTATCCATGAAAATCCAGTTTGGGAAACTTTGAGTTGGAGCTCCCTGCTCTCCAAATGCTCCATCCCAGGGACCTGTACATGTAATTTGCTAGGAGGTCAGAGGATTCATTTAAACATGCATGGGATAGCCATATGGCTCGTGAATCTAAGACAAGACCAACGACTGTTTAAGGTCTCCACATCGGGAGAAATAGGCAGATGGGCCAATTCTGATGTGAAAATGTAGTGTATGAATACAAAGAAGGTCCTTGCTCTGGGGAGAGTGATAAGTAGTCGTATGAGCATGTGTCTTATGAGGCTGTCAAACAATACTTATTTTGCAGGTTATGTTTGATCTAAATTTTAAACTTTATTCTTTAAATTTACTGGTCTTTCTTTGGAAATATAATATGAAAAAAAAAATCATAGTATAGTAATGTAAATATGCTTTTATATTACGCACTCACATATGGGTGACAATGTATAGGGTCCTCAATAGTGGTGGTAATGGTCTTCTGGTCCCCCTGTTTGGCACTCAAGAAAATGTAGTGTACGAATCAATGTAATAAACAAAAATATCCAATAAAAATAGTAGCTTCCTGCTATAAACCCCTAAAGGACAATAGGCGGTCCCTAAACCCATTGAAAACAATGCATTTTGAGCCCGTACATGTACGGGCTTTGTCATTAAGGGGTTAATACCATCGGCCATGCAACCCAGCACCCTGCATGGCTTTACTGATGCTTTATTGCATTGTCTGCTTGCCTTTGTGGAATACCACTTATTGTGCGGAATATTTGCTTGGGTTAATAAAGTCCTATAGATCCAACACCAAACACTATATGAGCTTTTCTGGATGTTTCAGGATCAGACGAATATCCTTGGCTATCCAACTACGCAACAGGGTTTTATAGAAACCTTAAAAGAGATCAGCATTCCAGCAACAAATGTCGCCTGGTTACAAAATCAAGTCTAAGCGACACTTGGGATGAATACTGTAGCTGTCCAAGGTCCTGAACTGTCTTCAGTTTGAATTTAATTCACAGGGTTAATGTTATAATCCCATAGATTCCTATTAACGATCTTAATTGGCTTGCAATTTAGAACGGTTACAGAAGTCCATTCTCTAAAGGAGTGCATGTAAGTTGGCAGAAAATGCGGGTTTGCAGCGACTTAAATCCAACTCGTGAATTCACTGTTGCCAATGTGCTTTTACATTTGCATAAATTAACATGGAATTTGCATGTATTTGACTGCAGGATAGTCCATTTGATGCTAATTAAAAAAAAACCAAAAAAAAGACAAGCAGCTCAAGGACTTCTAAACCCAGGAGTCACTTCGGAGTTCCAAATGTGAGCTGGAACTATTACGATTTACAAATACTGCATCCTCGGGATAGGAAGGTGACATGCAAGTTACCTACACAATGTAAAAACCTATACACATTTCTTTTTTTTATTAAAACATTTAATCATGGAACCCTGTTAACTAAAAGGGCTGTCAATCCCACCCCCCTCCTAGCGTGTGGTGGAATACTAAAATAATCAGGGACTGTAGAGCCCACTTATATCTACATTTGCCCCTCATCACATGGCAGGTGGAATGAGGGATTAATATTTAAAAATAGAGTAGAAAGATAACAAACTCTGTAGGTTTTTGCTGTTAAAATGTACTTTCTTTTTTAATTGGCAACTGTGTGTAATTGTAAAAAAAAAAAAATAATAATAATAATAATAATAAATCAGGCTGCAGTAACTCTGCCGACCACAAGGTGGCATGTGTGGATAGTTATAGATATAACATACTCGACAGTAAGCATGATGGATGACCCTACAGTTACCAAAGTGCTATAGGTATAAATTACTCGGTTATTGTGAAAGGCTTGTAAGCAAAGTGTCTGTAAATCCTCACCTCTGATTGATATAGGCCATTAGCTGTATCTGACCAAAGCCCATAGTTACGCACCGCTTCTCGGCACAAAGTTTAATTCAGCAAAGCTGACGGGGACTTTTAGGGCACAAATGTAAATGACCAATTAATATAAATGTTTAAAGTTGACAACCACTACAGTACAGAGTACATTATTAAAGATGAAGCCTCAGGGGCCACATGATGTTGCACACACATTGGACAATAAGATCTAAACAATTAGAAGGGGAAAAAAGTGAGAACGCACACGCTACTGGCTCTTTCAATTAAACATGTTGAGAAAGTCATCAGACTAGGGTAAATATCTAAAAAGGATTCAGCTGGTGGTCTGTACTTTGGACCCTCTGAGTATATGTGGTGCTATCCTGCCTAAAGGAATGTCTAATGTTGTAACGTTGAGTCCCACCAAATAACAATATAAAATATAACCTTTATTAATTAAAACAGCAAAAACTATCAATGGGTGTCGGATTATATCTTTGTCACTAGTGAGTGAAAGAGTTCAGAGCAGCAGTTATGTGAATAAAGGCCAGAAGGGTTAATAAAAAAGGACAAGTATTTGTCATGTAAACAAATTTCACAAATGGACAAATTTCACAAATGGACAAAAGGCAGCATCCCATTCCAGGCTTAGTCACTGAGCTTGTCAGTACGACTCAGTCTACTGCCGATGTTTGTCTATGGAGACGGCTACCCATGTGTTTCATTTTTTACACCTGTTAGCAATGGGTTAGGCTGAAAAACCTAAACTCAAGAATTAGGATGGGAGTCCACATATTGTTTGGTCTGTTTTATTCTTAAATCATTCTCTTTCAACTTATTATACTGTATAATTCTCATTTTTGTTTTTTTGTTTTTCTCTTATAGATACTATTGTGGATAAACTGCAAAGAAATAGAATTTCACCAGATACAATTGTTTATACTAATATATATACATGTATATAGCTCTGTTATTGGCAGTGTTCTAAATGTGTGCAGTTACCATGGAAATCAATGGAAAAGTCCTGCTGGACTAACAATAGCAATTAATACTTGCCCTGGAACTATGTTCTTTTCTACAAGTGCTAACACTAACCACAATGTCTAATTATATTCTGCTCAGTGAGCAATTACCCTTGAACCTTCACGTTCCCATCTCTTCATTGCTATTTTTATTGTCACATTGTTAGAAATGCCACATACAAAGTATTGAATAGTGCAGAAATACTGACTTAATATTGTGTATTGTGCATGAATGAAGTTCATAGAAGGGGTAAATATACCAGCAACACTTTCCCTTTCAAAAAGTTATAATCAGATTATGGGAAGCAAGAATATAGCAGCAAAGGTTTGTGTTCAGGCATCTTTAGGCTGATTTATGTTTCTAATAGTGTTGAGCTGGGTTACACGCCCCCTGTATTAAAGGAGTATCTTACTTTATTTGTGATTTGCTTTCGGAACAGTCTGAAGATCGCTGGGACTGGAAGGCTTTTGCAAAAAACTGAAGCCTAACTGCTGTATAATATATGAAAATTGAAAAATTCTGTGTCCATATTAAATAAAAAAAATAAATAAAAAACAGAGTCATGAACCCCACACAGTGCTCCAGTCATCCCATTTTCCTTTTCTCCTTGACTTCAGTGTGTTAATTGATTAAAATAGGCTCCATAGACTTTAAATTAAGATGCAGTGTATCCTCCAACCACTAGGAGCTGCTGGTGCACAGAAGTACATATACATTCTCCTATTCTCCTGTGTAACCAGCAGTCATTTTTCAAACCACTGAGATCTGGTGCCGAAAGGATTGTTTATATTTTTTGTTTTCTTTTGGATCTAATGTTTTTTCCACTTATTATTTTAATAAATGTTAACCCAATCTACCTCCTCACCCAGGGTATATGGGTGAGGAGGTCAATCCGCCTTCCTTCAGAAGCCCCTGTATGTATTCCCACGTTCTCCTACATAGCACTGTCTCCGTAACTATGGCTTTTTCAATAAAGACCAACGAACAGAGAGCAACATCTGCAACCAAGTATTCCACACTCAATATTTCCATAATATTGTTGGATGTATGAGACATTTCTATAATACTCCTATGAAATTGTGCCAATTAAATTATCTCGAAGAGTGAAGGAACAGTTTCGGATTTCCAGGGTTTGGGAACTCTGGCTACAAGTGAGTAGTGTCTCGGCTCTCATTATCTGGTGCAGCCTTGCCCTTTGAATACATGCTGTTTTCTGCAAATGGGGCCTTTGCATGGTGTGAGTTGTCCAGGCTTTTTCTGTTTGACTTGCCAGCTCGAGCCCGGTCTGTGAGCCTCCAGTGTATTCTACCCACCTGGCCTAGTTGCAGTCCTGTTGTTGTGCAACAGCCCATTCTCTGTGCTTAGTCCTGTTTTGTACTTACTGGTCCTGTTGGTACTCTCCTATCCAGCTCTGTATAGCCAGCTCTGTGTGTTTAATCTAGCCTGCCTGTACCTACCGGTTATTTGTCATGCACCGTGATGTATGGGAAACGTTCATCATATACCCTGCATCTATTCTCCTCCCTAATTTCGAGTGTCGAGACAGCAGTGGGTGTTTTGACGGTACATTTTGTGACTGTCATGTGAATACATGAACCTTTTTTTTATTAAACTTGCATACCCTCGCACTTAACTCACAAAATTTAAAGTTGCATATTCTCAAATGCTAAAACAACTCACATGTTGGTGAATATGCAAGTGGGTTTGCAGGTGGTAGCATGTGAGGGCATCTAGCCTCGGTGAAGTTTTGCCAGTGTGCAGTACACTCGAAAGGGATGCCACAACGATTACAGCAATGTTCCATGCCACCTGTTCTTTTTTGGTCCACCATTTCACGATGACATCGAATGTCCTGATGTCCAAACTGATTAATTACATATGTTATCATTTAACAATTCTTTGTTGAAAAGGGAAAAATGTGAAAATTAGTTTTTGTTGAGTGTTTAACAGTCGTTTCCAAACTTTCATAGGGTGTAGCCAGATCATTAATGGGTTATTGTTACAGGTAAGAGACTATTTAATTTACCGCTATAGATCTTTTAAGCAACCAGCAGATCAACAGATGTATAATCCAAGTACCTTTTAAAGCTTTGTCATTCTCCTTTACAACATGTGCATTTCATACAATGTCCTCTTCATACAATGTCCACATACTGTGTTTCATAGCAACAAAAGACTTCTCAAGGCTTTTATTTCACAAAGCCCCCATACCAAGAAGATTCATTGGATAAACTAATTAGATACAATGACCTTTATAATCTTATACTTTTCTAGAATGGCGTTTGAGTTTGTTTGAATAGAGGTCAATAAAATGTAGAATTTGGTCAGTTGAAAAGGTAAAATAAGTCGTAAAAAAAGATGTTGGGGGGGAAAAAGTAAAATAAAGCTATTTTGTTCTAACATTGTTAGTTTATTTCTGAAACATAGCCAACTGGTGTTTCAGATAAGAAACATCCATTTACTATCGATATGCCCTGCTTCTTTAAAGGCTATTAGGTTTTCTATTATTAGGACAGATAAGGGTGATGATTTTACTGAGAGAAATCATGCAGTGGATTTTACTCGTCGACAGCGCTAAATCCTTGTCATTTTATAATGTTTCAGGAAAATATTTTCAAGCGTGTATGAACCTGCAGGAATGAAGACACTGCATTTAGTTAATTTGTACTTTGTATGAATGGAGTCTGGCAAAGAGTAAATGGTGAAAAGAAAAAATGTCGGTGCGCTAAGCTAGTCACAGGCTCAAATAATACAAATGTATAATACGAGGCCTACCAAACAGGTGTAAGCATGCTGCAAAAACAGTGTATTGGCTGAACAATGTATACAAAAAACAAAAACTGTCTGCGCTTCTTACCCTAATAAAGTTGGCAACAAATATATAAACATAATATAAATGAGAGGTTTTGGTTATATGAATTGGCCAAAGCATAATTAAGCTCACCCGCCACGTCAAGGCACACTCTCAATAGGGTGAGAACCTACTCTCACCTCCTACATAGTGGGCACACAAAGCAGTTTATACGGCTACCAAAACCTTATTAATGTGTTGGGGGAGGTGCAATTAAACCTCCTCCCCATTAACCCCTGGACAGCAAGCTGCAACCAGACTGATGAGGAGCCAACAACCTCAAATATGTGCAAACAGGGAAAAGAAAAAATGTTGGTGCGCTGAGCTAGTCCCAGGCTCAAATAATACAAATGTGTAATACGAGGCCTACCAAACAGGTGTAAGCATGCTGCAAGAAACAGTGTATTGGCTGTACAATGTATACAAAGAGTATAAAGAGTAAATGGTCGCAGGAAATTTGATGTCTTATCTAGAGATTACCGTATCACACTTATGTTCACGTGTGTCGCTTATGTGTTACTACCGGGTCCTATGTTAGGTGGTCTACAGGTGGAAAATGGAGACTTGTAGGGTTATAATGCCAGATGCAGCAGGAATTGTCCTACACACTGACCAATGAGCAGCAGGAAAAGAGAAATTTGTGCCAACACAGATAAAGATTTTAGTGTCTAATATTTAATCCTTTACTGACCTTCCAAATATGCACACTTCTATATAATGAAAATAAATCTGACAAGTTTGGGTCTTACACACACTTTATGTATCCCCTTAAGCACCAGGCTGTGTTTTATTTTTTGTACCTTTTGTGACCAAGACTGTTAACATTTTTGTGGTGCTTGTGTTTAGCTGTAATGTATATACTGGGGGGGGGGTTCAGAACGAGAAGGGCTTTCTTCAGATACTATTTCTTGATATTTCAAAACCATTTTTTGCTATTTTTGACATCTTTGAAGTCGGCCAATTCAATTTACCCAGAACAAACCATATATTTTTTACTGGTATTCTAACACTTTCCATGCACTAATTTTACTACCAGCCATTGTCAAACTTTGTGTAATTTATTTTGTGGGGGTTTTTTCCAAACAAATTGTATACTGGTATATGTCACTGTCAAACACCCTAATATGTGTTCAGCAACATCTCCTGAGTAGTGATACTACCCATCCATGGGCTTGTTGGGTTGTTTGGGGGCTAAAAGGCCATATTTGGGAGGAGTGCATTTTTAAATTTAGAACTTTACCACCTGGTCATCCTGCCCCTCCCTACAGCCTATGGGGGACATCTTTGAATTCCAGAGAGAGGGTACAGCATGAGTAAGAGGGAGTAAGGATAAAAAAGCAGCAAAGGTCATTAGAGAAACAGACGGCGGTTAGGGGTATAATTGGATAGGATGGTAGAGATATATATGTGTACTGGTGTGTACATTAGTATGTTTTTTATGTAAGTGTTCTGGTATAGATTAGTATTAGGAGTTTATTTTCCTTAATACCTATGTTAATTTAGCTGCCGTATTTACCATTATAAACGTAAGTAATTAAACATCTTGTAAAACAAAATCTCACGATACACGTGAGTTTTTAGATGGTACTAAGTTAATGCTGGTTCTGATAGAAAGTGGTCAGAACACAGCGCGTTGCAGTTTGTTGCGTATGGGGCTTTGTAGCCACAGACTAGTCAATGAGCCCATGTTGACCCCTGTCCACTGAACCGGACCACGGAGCGATGGAAGAAGGTGGCATGGTCTGATGCATCACGTGGATGGCCGGGTGCGTCGCTTACCTGGAGAACACGCGGCACCGGGACGCATCCATGGGGGCCGCACCTCGCAACTTACAGGACTTAAAGGATCTGCTGCTAACGTCTTGGTGCCGGATACCACAGCACAGCTTCAGAGGTCTAGTGGAGACCATGCCTCGACAGGTCAGGGCTGTTATGGCGGCAAAAGAGGGACCTACACAATATTATGCAAGTGATCATAATGTTATGGGTGATCGGTGTATATGGATACTCATTACAAAGAGTATCTTTCATCTAGTGGAAAATTGTCTGTCCCTGAGACCTTCTCCCATGCAGAGAATGTTTAAAAGGACCATGCTCACAAGCCTATCCAAAGATTCATTGATTATGGAAAATAGTTATGGTAGTGTGGACCTTTCTATCTCAGCTTGAATCATATTTCTCTAAAACATGGAAAATTCTTGCCCCAGAAAAATTCATATCTTCTGTAAAACTGAAAGAATGCAGGTCACAACCATGAGTTGAGAGATATTATGAGATTCATTAAATAAAATGTTTGGCTCCCCAGAAAACAGAATTCACACCATAGAAAGATTTATAGTCCATTCTCTATTGAATATGTGAAACGGCAAAACCAGCACACATAAGATTGTATGTTGATTGTGTAAACATATTAAACGTTACAGACTTTACAGGGTGTCAGGGATGGTGGGTCGATTGACGCTACCGTCAGCAACATGAATGTAATTTCATATATAGAACCATTCAACAATGAACGATTGTCACCCATATCGATTTAATGACTAAGTAGTCCGTTATGTACATCCATAATAGTTCTATTGTACATTATAACTATGTGAAGCTGGCGTACAAAAGAACACTGCATTATTTCAGCTGAAAATGTACAGAGAACGTATAGCATCCTGATGACTGGGTTGATGTTTTGCAGAGAGAATGTGTGTTGAGTGTGTGTCATCAGTTTGTTCCATCGTCCCCACTCTCGGGGTAGCACGTGTTACTGTCAATGCGTTTATGTGCATTATCCGCTATGAAAAGAATCGGTTTCGTTGCTTCGCTTTCTACTCCTCTGTTGTAAAAGGGTATCTCTACCAGCTTCTATTTAACTGTTGCCAAAAGCAAATTGCAGCATCTGAGCAATCATGCAATGAAGGGGATTTCATGGAAAACAGCTTTATTGACATATTTTATTATGTTCCCTCCCCTTGTAAAGAAACATCTCTTAGAATATAATTTGCACGCAGCTCAAGAACCTAGTGCTATGTGTGTGTGTATGGAGGATGACGAGACCTCCACGGTAATCTGATGTCAAATGTGACCACCTAGACTTCACGTCTGTCAGAAAGCTATTATATTTTGTGACAATAAGGTAATTAACACCTTTTTCATTAGAAGCAAGCTGTATGCTGAAACAGAGCAATAAGAGGGCTTCAGACCTGGAAACTAGCCAGGTCTGACCCGGAGTCTCTGGGTGAAGTGATGTTTCCCCAGGGTCTCCGGGTCTGTTTTTTCTTTGTCCAGGCAGTGGAGCGGTGTTCGGTCATACCTATTCCGCGCACATTTAATGTCATACTCCTGACATTACCTATACCTATTACCTGTCCATTAAGACTGTCTGGGATATCAGGGTATCTTTTCCATGCTATTTGAACCATGCTATTTGAACCAAAGGGTGCATGTAAACTTTTCTTCAAGTTTACTTTAATTTTATAAACTTTAGATTTACATACAAAGATGCGTTTTATGTATACATTTAACTAAACATAAGAGATGTATTTCCAACATAAGTTTGTAAACCATATTAATATCTCCAATAGCAAAAAAATAAAAATAAAATAAAAGCACCAGGACCAAGTTAGATAATGTCTTAAAGCATGTAGTACAGAAGATTGCTGTCAGATTGTTTACGTTAGAAAGAACCTTAGAGGTCCACACTTTGTTTAAATTTTAAAATTTTTTATTCAATTATAAATTCAAAACACACTAATACACACTACTAATTTGCTTATTACAGCCTAGGGCTTTAATTTTAGCCTCCATATTTATATGTACCCAACACTATTAAATGCAGTTTCTGCACATGGCGAGGGCAAACAGACAACCAACAGGCAATGTAAAAATATAAACTTTATGTAGTTTAATAATAAAAAAAATACATTGTAGCAGTATGAACCTAAATCATGTTTCACACACATTGGGTGCTGCCCAACAGGATAATAATATTACGGCATGTTGATACTCCGACATAGGTTTAAAGGGCTTGAGATATTAACTGTTAGATAGCTAGATAATAAAATTAACATTCCCCAAGCTCGTGGCACTCTAAGCCTTAAAAATTATATTCAAAACAAAACAAGCCCACTATGTATATGTAAGAAACACTTCAGCTCGCTAACATAACCAACTGAAAATCATGAATTGGTTGAGCAGGTCATGGTCAAAATCAATATTTTCTAGAATGCGGACCCAGCAGTGGCTTGTGAAAAAAATGATAGCGGATAAAAGGTTAAAAACACATGAGAAGATGCGTTAAAATGCCACTAGTAAGGCAGAATCCAAGCAGTGGAAAAAAAATAGGTAAAATACTCAAAATTGTTATTCTAGAGAAATGTAATTAGACCTCCATACATTTCTTCAGGAGAAAACTCAACCCAAGCCACTAAGTGATATCTTAATGATGATGCATTTCATTGTCTACTTTACCATAATACAAGGAATCATCTGGTTGAAACACTGCCTCGATGATTGATGGAATGGGTGTTATTGCCACGTTCAGATTTCAGTTACATCAGTTTTATTTATAAAAGGTTCAGTCAAATAAATATAATACGCATAAAATCAAATTACAATATCTTATTGTTATCCACGTCAGATTATTTGCCTACCTGTTACAATATCTATCGAGGGGCATTTGGGAATAGCTCGAGACTGGTGGTGTTCTAGCCGCCTACCTTCCCCATTTCAATTTTTTTCCCATTTATTATTTTATTAATACTATTAACATATTAATAATAATAATAATCATTCTTTCTCTATAATCCCGAGGAACTAACACCACTCCTGGCACTGATCTGTAAACGTTATCTGTCTTGATGGAGCTTAATGATCTAAAAGCAAAATACCAAGTCTTTTCTCTAGTAACATAAATGGTTCATTCATGACATAATAAAATAGAAGTAACACAATCATTTTCACTACTTAGGTCGCTATTTTTATGTGTGGAGATTATATTTCTTTCTACTGGAATGCACGTTGTCGCTTTCAGAGTAATGAACAGATGAGTAATCGTCACCTTGCCCTGTTCAGACATTTCGTAGTAAATTCATTCATACAACATGTGTGAATGAAACATTTAGGTTTAGAAAACAGTGACATCAGAAAAATCTAAATTACTTAGAACTACAACCATCCATACTCTTAGTTGTATAGGATGGATATTCTTTTTGTTACCCAAATACTTCTGCCCCTCTTTTCTAGAAGCTGAGAATGTTTTCTGGGTATGAATGTATCACAATCTTCTACATTCCTAAAATTCTTAACTAAAAAGTAAAAGAACTAGTAACTGGCACAGTTACATAAATACCTATCAATAAGTCACATGGCAATAAGTCGGGGGTTTGTCTAGTAGACTGAGCCCAGATAACACATAAACGGCTAATATGCAGCAGCTCGAAACCATTTATTACGTAGAAACTAAAATATTTTTCAAATATAATTTTTTTAACGGGATACTAGTAACAAATACATTTTTTGTGTGGGGGGTTCCTTCTTAATGTCTAAAAACAATACTGACATTCTTAGAATTTGTACTATGTGAAATTATCTTTTATAGAGGCAAAGGGGAATTCTTCTTGAGATGCATTGTGGTTTTGTAGAATCGATGTTCTATGTTATTATTTATTTAGCATTGTCCACTAAGTCATCCCAATAACCTCATTAAAAATGGACTGACGCACGCAGTCCTCATCACTCCTCCATGGATATTTAGCTATGCCTAGCTTTTAATTTTTTTACTTGATACAAAGTAGCCGAGTATTAACAATTCTACTGCTCCAACCTGCGTACTCTGCATTCAGCACAGCAACATCATGAATAAAACAAGATAAAAGTTGATGACCTAAAATGGAAGGTTTGACAAGTCCGTCAACATAAGTCAAGATGTCATTTCAAATTATAATGAGAGCGTAGCTACCTCTAATTCGTTATCTTTAAAGTAAAGAGAAAAAATAGCTGGCTTGGTTTTAATGGCAGGAGCCTCACATTGTGCAGTGATTTTCTCCCAAAGCCAGCTGTGTAACCCCCAAAAGACTTTTATCTCCCTCCCTCCAAAAATAACCCTTCTTGATTCCCAAGGCAGATTTATCAATGTATCATCATCCATTTTAAATTTGAATTTTTTATGTTATAACCCCAAAAGCCTACATTTGCTAGAAAGACAGGAATCACCAGTATTAACTTCACTTGTCATTGTTATTATATCACCAAGACTTAAGAGTAAAGATCAAGAGGGGAGTTTCGATCCCATGCCGACTAAGCACAACTGGGTATCGATGCCCCCCACTCTCTATTTATATACATGCTTAGGGCGTGGGAGGGAAATGGGTGGAACATGAACAAAATCGACCAATGGGTGGCGCATTACCAAATATGGGAATAAGGTGCTGTGGGTGGAGCATGTGGGACAGGACTAGGACTGCCATCGTAGCCATGTTGCCTCCTTAGGTACACGCTTAGTGTACATGCGTGTTCGAAAGACACAAGTCGTACATGGAAATGGAGATTCCACCCGTCAAGTGTGGGTTGAAGATTAATTTACAAAAACTGGAAATCTTACTTTTTCTTCCTGTCCAGACCATAATAAATTAAAATAACTTCTAAGAAATCTATTTTAGAGATTTAATCATACATTATACAGGGCCATCTGAGCCCTTCATGCAAGAGAAGCCCACCAAAGTCGGCTTGTCATAGTTGAAGTTGGAATGTTACTGCAAACGTGCATTTTAGTGGATATAGCCGTTTCAGTTAAGCTGGATGTTATGTTTTTCACTGCTCTGGTTATTATGGGGTTAACACAATACGATCGCCGAAATCCAGTGTAGGTCACATAGATGAGATGGTTTTAGTTTTACGTGAATCATTTCAAGCCAAGTCTGTGGGCGATGAAAAATAGCTACTAATATCAAGAGCAGATATTGTAGCAGAGATGCCATTAGTCAACTAACTGAACTTAATGACCATGCCTCGGATATTTCCAGTTTTTTTTTGTATTTTTTTTTTCTTTTACGGAAAATAAACAACTTAACGATAACAGAACATCAAGTAATTGGCAATTCACTGTTGCTCGTAAGGAAAATTGGACCTTAGTGCACCAGAATGTTCTCTAAAAGCCAAACATTACTGTCCATAATAATACAAAAAATGTTGAAATTAAATTGTGATTAAGTAATTTAAGTAATGTACGAATTTTATAAGGAAATGACATTGGAATAAAAAAAAGATGCTGTTGTGGACATGGATTGCGTCGTCCATTATTAGTGATTCACGTCACAGACGCAACATCTGTATCTCCCTTTGGATAAACCACTCCCCTAACTGTGGCATACATTACAATATCAATTAGTTCTATTGTTTATACTTCTATTGTTTAAGAAGTGCGTTACCTCTACCACCAGGTAGCACTAGAGAGTGAGTGATGTGTACATCTATTGTTTATCTAAGACCATTGATAATGGCTACCTACATGAAAAGCCATGTGGGCTATACCAGGAACAATGGGATATCAGGAACTCCAGGAAGACGGGGGAGGAGGAGAGTAGACTGGAAGGACAAGAAGGAAGCAGCATGGCAGAAGCTAAGGGAGCTGTGAAAGTTTGCCAGAGAAAAAGTATGAAATAGAAAGCTGCTCTTCCATCTTGGGCTAGTTAAGCGCCAAGAAGCTAGGACTAGTTTAGTGCCTAGTATTGTAACTAAGAATTAGAAAACTACTACTGAAAGAATCCTTTAAAGTATTCTATATGATCCTGGTATCTAGAGCCATTTTGGAAACTGAGCACCAAAGGAGCCATTTGATATGCTGATACTCTCTGAAGTTAAGTACATATGTTATTACAATGTTATTAGAATATAATTGTTGACTGTCTGTAACTATGTTATGGTAACCTTTTTCGATATATTGTTTTTACCGCTAGAGGTATTAATAAAGTATATCATTATATATCATAACATCTGTTGGTATTCGTCTTTACATAATTTAACTGTATTCCTGAATCAAATTTATTGTTGTATTGTTAGATGTGTTTTGTCTAAATTGTGTATTTAAATATTAGCATAATTTTGCATAAAACAGGCCACGACCACAACAATTGGCGTAGTCGGCAGGATTCAGTCAAGATTATTAATGAGAATACTGTGTATTTACTGTGCATTTATCGCATAAAGTTACAGATTTGTATGTTTACGCTCTAGTGCTCTAAAGCCATGTGTTTGTGTATTTAAACTCTAGTGCATAACCCCTATATTACAGTACAGAGTCTAGTGCATAGAACTCGCTTGTAATAGTGTGTAAAGATGTTCAAACAGAAAGCAGCTGTAGCAGGGCAAGAAAGATCAAAATATGGAACTATTCCTGTATGGGCAGAATTTGGTAGTTGGAAAGCCATTGCTGAGGAACTGATAAAATATGCAGCTCCAGTCTATCCTGATGCTGGTACTGAACTTGGTGCGCAGGCGTTATGTTTAGATCTAGGAGTTTACTCCAAGAAAGAGCGGAAAGCCGCTGCCACCACAGGCTGGATAGTTGTGCAGGCCCTTAGCCGCGAGGTGCAGAGAAATGAAGCATTAAAGAAAGAGTTGCAGGAAGTCAAGGATTCTTTAGTTATGACCAAAGAATGTATGCGTAGTAATGCATGTCATGTGGCTGCTCTAGAAGAGAAATGTACTAACTTAGTGGTAAGCAAGATCAAGCGCAGGAGGTTGCAGAGATGTAGAAAACTAGAGCCTGTAAGTAAGGTGCGAGCAATGGTTGCAGATCCCACATGGGATCCTGCAGAGACTCTCCGGTCATCCGATGATGCGTATGTATCCTTTTCTGAAGATGATAATGAACTGGACCGGCGACAGGCCTGTCCTATCATTATACAACAGCAGAAAAGGAGAATACACTGCGACCAAGATAGGGAGCATGGTTGGAGAAATGGTGCATGTGATGAGATGAAGGAAGTGGTAAAGAGTTACACACATATGGAGCTCATTGAGCTGGCTAAGACACATAAACAGCAAGTGGGTGAAAATGTGGGCGAGTGGTTACTACGCATGTGGGATGGAGGAGCTGACAGTGTGCTGTTGAGTGCAAGAGAAGCCATAAGAATGGGGCAGCTGACACTGAATCTGCAGCTCATGCAGGCATTACGGAGGGTGAGAGAGATTAGGGGGAACTTTTCATTGGTAGACATGGTTCGCCATGCTTTATTACAAGTTTATCCATCACACTCAGATATTGAGCCATCGGCCCCATGGGTAACAATTAAGGATGCCATAAATCATGTAAGGGTTATGGGTTGCATTGCAGGATTGAATAAGGGTAATTGGGAAGGCCCTGATAAGGAGGATTTTACAGCTAGCATGCGGTCAAAGCTTCTAAAGACTGCACCACCAGATCTAAAGGTTCCCCTGCTATCTCTGCTCTATGGAATGGGAAACAATAGAAAAATACACCATGTAACCACCCTATTGGCTGAGATAGAAGAGTTAAACATGGAAACCAAGGAGACTAAGAGTGTTTATACAGCAGAAAAGGCTAGAGTGCAATTTTCAGCGCAAAAGTCGGATGGAAATCCGAGTAGGATGACTAGAAGGCAAATGTGGCATGACTTGTTACAGAATGGTGTACCCAGAGAAGAGATAAATGGTATTCCTACTGCAGAGATGTTTAAAAAGTGGAAATCGGTAGTGAGAAGGCTTAGGCAGGTACACAAAGTTGCTTACAACCCTTGTAGTATTAGTGGGTCACTGACAAAGACTTCTCCACATTTAAACATACATACCAATGTACATTTAGAAGAGCCACCCCTACCTAATGATAAAGATGGCAGGACGATTAACAGGGCCATGACCTCCCCATTATTACAAGATGGTGTGCTCCCAGTGGTAAATGTGGCAACAGTATCAACTAGAGATCGGTGCCAACAGGTTGCTGGGGGGAGGGATAAGGCAAGGAAACAGAATGGGGTATGGATAAGGGGGGCAGAAACTAAAGAGGTGTTGCAGGACAGCCCTTTGACAATTGAAGTCCCTGCAGGTGTTTTAACTCTTTCCAAATTTGCAAGTCGGAAGTCAGGGGTTAATCATTTGAAACGGGACAGTACGGAAACTATTAGTGAGGGGTGTTTGTTTTTGTGCGTCCCTAGTAAAAACCACTTAAGGGAACATGTAAAACCTGTAAATGTTTCTTCCTCAGCCATGCCGGTTTGCCATGTGCAGAACCGACAGCCTGGAGGACAGAAAAGAGGTAGATATTCGACCAGCTGACAGCTCTATTAACACGTTTGTCTTGCCTGTTTTAAAAGTTGGATGACTCTGGGTTGACTGCTGACGATCTGGATGTGGATGCAGCAGCATTAGTGAGTGCTGCGGTTCAGAGTAAGTCAATGCAGATGAATGTATATGTAAACAGGCAGACACGTGGCAGGCTGGGATTGAATAAGCGAATGCTCTCTCTTTAATTCTCATTGCACCAGTAGTGAACAAACAAGTTGGCTCTGCCTGGAAGAAGAAATTGTATACATACAGGTAGTGCATCAAGACACAGTGGACTGAGTATATTTGAGCATAATGCAAGAACAATTAACAGTGGCGGATTATGAAGATACAAAGAAGAAACATCGAGCAAGATTGCCAGTCACAGAGTACATTGTAATTCCGTACTCCTGCAGCTACACACTTGTTAATGGGTCACAGAAAATGTAAACTCACTCAGAGAAAGAGAATGAGTAGTTGATTCCTCATGAAGAGGGTGACCGCACAAAGTAGCCCTAAAGAAAAAAAGATGGGCAGATTTAGGCAGTTCAGCTGTGGAGACTGAAGACCTAGAGGTGGATTGAATTGCCAGAAGAGTTGTGGCTTGTTGTGGATCCAGCAAGAAGAGACTGTTAAAAGAATTCAAGAAAGAACCAAAAGAGATGAACGTTTGCATATATGGACTTTTGTATTATCCAATTACCACTAAGCATATAGTGGTCCCTTGCCTACCACCTAAAGCTACTAGGATGGTAGAGTGGTGCAAAGAGTTTTTAGGAGAGCTCATTCGAGTACTGTCCCCAGTAGTGATAGAGAGTGGGAAAGGGTTTGCAACCATTATTCTTTAGTAAAGTACTGACTACAAAAATATTATAGTGTGGGAATTTGGGTTGAAGAGGATGTCAGAGTATGAAACATGAGGGATTGATGTAAAGAAATGAAACATTGATGTTTGCTTTGTGGAAGGGGGTTGTATTGTTTTCAGAACCCCAGGAACTGAGTTGGATTAGAAATCCG
The DNA here is from genome assembly GCF_027358695.1 of Spea bombifrons. Taxonomy (NCBI): domain Eukaryota; kingdom Metazoa; phylum Chordata; class Amphibia; order Anura; family Pelobatidae; genus Spea; species Spea bombifrons. The sequence goes on along the minus strand of NC_071088.1, from coordinate 134,523,224 downwards.
TTTGGATATCCAAATCGGCCCTGGTAGTATAAGGATGACCGAGGGATAATGCTGTTCTAGGAAGATGATATTAATGGAGGTTACTAGGCTTTAGTCAGGAAGGCAGCAAATGTACTGTTGTGCATGATTTGTAGTGCAATGATAAGTGTGATGCTTCACCGTGTCTTATTTTCTCTCTAGCAGATTGGTGTCCTTTTAAGAGATCCAGGCTTTCTATTGAGGATAAGACACTTCACGCAGCAGGGAGCATGGAGTTCCACTTCCAGGGATTTTATTGGAATTGCTGTCTTGACAGGATCAAGATCAAGAGGAGTGTCACACGAGGGAAAGATTCAGTTGGACAATATTTTGGGAATAACATTTAGAGTTATTATAACTGTTATGTTTTTTTTATATGTTTGTATGTACAAGATATCTGTGAAATTTAGGGCCATAGTGAAGGGATTATTTTCTAGAGAGATACATTTATGTATCCTTGCTATATGATGTGAATCAAGAGGTGGAATGTTGTGGACATGGATTGCGTCGTCCATTATTAGTGATTCACGTCACAGACGCAACATCTGTATCTCCCTTTGGATAAACCACTCCCCTAACTGTGGCATACATTACAATATCAATTAGTTCTATTGTTTATACTTCTATTGTTTTAGAAGTGAATTACCTCTACCACCAGGTAGCACTAGAGAGTGAGTGATGTGTACATCTATTGTTTATCTAAGACCATTGATAATGGCTACCTACATGAAAAGCCATGTGGGCTATACCAGGAACAATGGGATATCAGGAACTCCAGGAAGACGGGGGAGGAGGAGAGTAGACTGGAAGGACAAGAAGGAAGCAGCATGGCAGAAGCTAAGGGAGCTGTGAAAGTTTGCCAGAGAAAAAGTATGAAATAGAAAGCTGCTCTTCCATCTTGGGCTAGTTAAGCGCCAAGAAGCTAGGACTAGTTTAGTGCCTAGTATTGTAACTAAGAATTAGAAAACTACTACTGAAAGAATCCTTTAAAGTATTCTATATGATCCTGGTATCTAGAGCCATTTTGGAAACTGAGCACCAAAGGAGCCATTTGATATGCTGATACTCTCTGAAGTTAAGTACATATGTTATTACAATGTTATTAGAATATAATTGTTGACTGTCTGTAACTATGTTATGGTAACCTTTTTCGATATATTGTTTTTACCGCTAGAGGTATTAATAAAGTATATCATTATATATCATAACATCTGTTGGTATTCGTCTTTACATAATTTAACTGTATTCCTGAATCAAATTTATTGTTGTATTGTTAGATGTGTTTTGTCTAAATTGTGTATTTAAATATTAGCATAATTTTGCATAAAACAGGCCACGACCACAACAGATGCCCAAAGGCTTTTAGCTGACATTACTTTGGTTAATTGATTTCCTTTACAAACTAAACGAAAACCGTATTAGAACCTCTAGAAATAGAGGTAATTATTTTAACCGTATTAGCAAAGAGCAAACCGTCACTCTTCGCTATACAAATAGAAGTAACTTATCATATGTTTAGGTACATACATACATTTAATATTTTTTTCATGCTCACATATCTTATCCACAGAATAACAATAATAATAATGGAATACAATTAGGGGTAAACGTTTCACTCCTATCTGCAGAAATAGTGGGGGTTCCACTTTCTACCCCTTGTGTTCCACCCCTGGGGTATTGTGACTTTCCATCACATGACCACCAAAGAAGTTAAGTTTTGTTCTTCCCAAAGAAAGAGGGGGTTGTGCTGACCTGGGTTAGGTGTAGGGCAGCATAGATCCTTATACACCGATCAGCCATAACATGATGACCAAGACGTTAGCAGCAGATCCTTTAAGTCCTGTAAGTTGCGAGGTGTGGCCCCCATCGATGCGTCCCGGTGCCGCATTTTTCAGGTAAACGACGCACCCGGCCATCCACGTGATGTTAGAGAAAACGTGATTCATCAGACCGGCCACCTTCTTCCATCGCTCCCTGACTGGTCTGCGGCTACTCAGCCCCAAACGCTACAAACTGCGATGCTCTGTGTGTTCTGACTCCTTTCTATCAGAACCAGCATAACTTTTTTCAGCAATTTGAGCTACAGTACCCTGTCTGTTGGATTTGATCACATGGGCCAGCCATCGCCCTTCACGTGATTTGATGAGCCTGTATCCGGTTCACCACTTTTGCTTTCTTGGACCACTTTTGATAGGTACCGACCCTTGCAGACCAGGAACATCCCACAAGAGCTGCCGTTTTGGAGATGCTCTGACCCAGTCATCTCGCCATCACAATTTGGTCCTTGTCAAAGTCGCTCAGATCCTTACGCTTGCCCATTTTTCCTCCTTCTAACACCTTAACTTTGAGGATGAAATGTTCAGTTGCTGCCTAATATATCCCACCCAGTGACAGATGCCATGATAACCAGATTATCCGTATTATTCACTTCACCTGTCAGTGGTCAGAATGTTATGGCTGATGTATTTCTATTCATCTCTTTAGTGGTTGCAAAATGCAGCCTCCATTCCTCAACAGAAAATCCAACTATGGGCTTTCCTAAAATATGTAAAACAATGTAGGATGTGCGCCTTGGGGGTGAAACAGTTAAAAATAACAAAAAAAACACAAGCTTTAATGCACACAAATAATGACTAAACCTGTAATTTAGTTAATAAAACTCAGATTTAGTAAACGCACCCCCAGCCCCTTGTTACTTAATGAAATACAATAAGACTGCCAAACTAATCCATTAAGCCCGCTAGATAAAAAGAAAGAAAGAGAGACTGGAAGACCATTACTCTAGCTCTACATGAGCCATCGATCATTAGTCGCACTTTTTCGAATCTAATTTCAGGTTGCACGGCCTACCCCCTGCTGCTGAGTCCTCCTCTTGCTTTATGTTCCTCTATCAAATGACCTACTAACTGCGTGATTAAAAAAAAAGTAGGAATCGGGTCACCCATTTGGGTTCTAATGGCGGAAATTCCGATATCCTTCCAAGTCTTCGGTTTCCTTTTGTACGGATGCCATCTGTCACCTAACTTGAAATCAACATTTACTTAAGAGAAGAAAAAAACAACAAAACCGTCTCTTTGATGGTACATTAAGTTAAATAACTCCGTACTTCTACGCACGATACCTTTTTTTTTTTCTTAATGAACCCGAGCTATTGCTTTTAATGAAGAATTAAAAGTCGCACGCTGTTTAACATCTCGGCTTAAAGGATAATAATTAAAAACAAAATGGATGAAGTAGTTTGAATTTTATGCGATGAGATAAATGCTGATGTAAAGATGGCTCTTTTTTCTAAAACCATTTTCAATTCTATTAGGAATTCTGCAGTTTCAGGAAAAATCGAAGGAATTGGATGGCGTATGAACATTTAAGTATGTCACACACTTAGTTTATTGGTTTATTATACTGTATATTAACCCCTTGAGGACAATGGGCGGTCCCTAAACCCATTGAAAACAACGCATTTTGAGCCCGTACATGTACGGGCTTTGTCATTAAGGGGTTAATATATACACCTACTTGTTAACACAAACAGCATATTGTGATTTTGCAAATGAACAAGAAGACGCAATCCAGGGATTTAGTTGTCGAACAATAGCATGGAGGAAGTACGTGATTTAATTGAGTTTGATTGTGTTGCCCATTATCTTAGAGACGGCTGACCTCCTGGTTTCATGTACCAAAGTCTCAAAGGGTTAGAGAGAATGGTGTGATAAAAAAAATATTAAGTGAACAGTTTCAATAACATGCACAGAAATTAAATTCTGAGTGTCCCTTGTCTGGTTTTTAAACGATGTATTCTAGTTCATTAGAATTGATTTCACGCTTAGGTTTACGTGACGCGGTGCTTATTACACACGCCTTATTACTAATAATTAACTCAACGCTTAGGTTACATGAGATGTACATATCATTATCTAATTCGTAAGCTCCTTATGAATATCTAGGTTCGATTTTATGCACATTAAGCCCTTTGAGAGCAAACGGCTCATTATTTGACACAGCATGAACAATCATCACGAAATGAAATGCTGTTAGACTGGACGGGATTCCTGTTATAATACAACTTAGCGACAACACTTCAGTTGCATTGTCAAGAAAAACATGTCTATGATATATATAAAAATATGTGTGTGCTAAGTACTTGACAGCAAATGTAGAGATCAAAAAATACATTGTGATACATGACATGTATCGTCCACACCTGTTTGTAGCTTTCAAATAAAATAATGAATACCGTTGTGTAGCATTATAGTTTCTCAGGAAAATTAGAGGACGTCCGCTCTATCAGGATTTGGTCCTCATGAGTATCAGTACCTGGTGAGGCTCAGGTTTATGCCTGGCTCAGCTTGTGCTGCCCACCACCTGCCTTAGCCGCCACTTCTTTTATACCCCTTTATTTTATGACATCATGCACCTCAACTATGTCATTGGGCACTAATTTTCCTAATGCTTAGATTGGTTATGTTTTATAACGAGATGCCGAAATGTTTGCTTACTACTTCAGCATTTTTGTGTACATTTGTCCTAAAATACGATATGATCTTCATCTAAGTTAGAATAATGAACAAACCCTCAAACATTTTGAGTTTGCGATTCTCAAGAAGCACCTGCTGATGTGAACTATGCCTCACAAAAGAGAAATCTCAGAAGAGCTACAATCAAGAATTTTTTTTTTGTGTGTAAATCTGGAAAAGGTTACAAAGTGATCTCAGAGTTGGTGGGGGCTTAACTAAGATGACTTCAAGGGCATAAAGCAGAATGCTTAATGAGGTGAAAAAGAACCCTAGAGTAACATCTAAAGGCCTGAATGTTTTATTTAACTTCTCTGTTAAAGGGAGCATCATCATTATATATATATATCACACACACAGACAGGGCCGGCCCAAGACATAACGCCACCTGGGGCGAAATTTAATATGCCCCCCCCTCGCCGACGCTAGGGGTCATTATCTACCCTTCCTCTCCCTCCCTTCCTTATTATCTACCCTTCCTCTGCCCCCCTCCCTTCTTATTAACTACCCTACCCCCTCTGTACTTCACTTACCTTTCAGCAGTCCTGCGGCGAGTCTCCCTGCTCTGCCACGGTGTGCGCTGCTTTACTGCTGAGCGTCGGAAATTACGTCATATTCCGGCGCTCAGCATTACAAGCCGGCACTGAGGCCGAGCTAGAGGGCTCGCAGAGGAGAGAGAGGGGCGCCGAGCGGGTGCTAACAACTTGGTAAGCGAAAACCACTCGGTGCCCCTCTCTCTCCTCCGCTTCATTAAAAAAAAGGCGCTTGGGGCGGCAATTGCCCCACTCTGCTCGATGGTAGGGCCGGCCCTGCACACAGACAAGGTAAATAAGGGTGTTGCTCTATCTCTGGCGTGCAATGTAAAAGCTCTTCCTGGCTTTACATGTATGTTAGACACTGGAAAATAAGATCCAGTGAATTAAAAATGTATTGGCATGTAAACAGTAACAAATATGTGCGTCCTGACCTATCGTCCTGTTTTGGAGACCAACCAGTAACTTTTAGTTCTAGAATTACTAATTTGGGTTTGTCCAATTTTTCCCCCCGAGATCTGCCAGCATTTTCTCATCTTCCTAATTAGCAAGTAATCAATTAACTCTGTTGGTCTAAATCATTAAACAAAGTAAATTTTCAGTATATATTGGCCAAAAAACATGGTTGTTTAATGAGTCTCCTGATGTAAGCCTTGGGATCATACATAATCCTACAAATTGATTATTGCTCTGCATTTCCTACTAAATCACAAACAAGAAATGTTTAATGTGCTGTTTTATTATATATATATTTATATATATATTTATATATATATATATATATTTTTATATATATATATATATATATATTTATATATATATATATATATATTTATCTTTATAATAGGAGTTTTTCTTAATTATGATCATGCATTGGGATAAATATGTATTAAGGGAACATTTGATGGTAGAGCATCACCTTAGACGGAAGGGAGAAGGGATATATGACTGAAAATATATTTTATGAAAATAAAAACATAGAAAGAAAACAAAAATGACTTGGCTGGCTTCTAGATCCAAACCAAATTTGTCGACCCCTGGTGTATGCCTTAAAAATATATAAATATAGAAATGTATAACAGAAACAAATTAAAACTTCGATAACAAATGTAAATTGTTTGAAGACCAATTGGACAGCCAATTACTGATTAAAATATTAATATTATTTACTACATTTGATATTGCACAATACATCTAATATTATGGCTAAGTGTGGAAAACTGATAATAAAATAATAATAAAAAAACACTTTCCTGATATTTTGCTACTGTGCAAAATATCATTTTCCCCTCCATGATCTGGATTTTTTTCTTTTTGCCACCGATTGGCTGCTTAAGCTGTCAATCAGTGGCAGTAAAGTACTTAATGCTCATGTGTGATCAGAATTCCGGTGGCCAGTGGCAGCTTCAGTCCCAGAATAAAATATTAGGTATAATTTGTCTCTTTGTCATATGAAAACCTCTTTTTTTTCTTTTTTTTTTTCTTAATAAAAGAAATTATAATGTTTTATGACATAAGATATGAGTTTGAGTTTATAAATTTAGTATGCACTTTGACTTTTATATCCCATATTTTGTGAATTTTTGTACCGATGTATCTGGGTGCTGTATATATTTTATCAGCTGCGTGCCCACACACACATAAATATCTTTATAATTATATCTTCAACTTTTATAATCGCCGGTTGCCATAGTAATAGATTCAACCCATCCAATTACGATGTGTCCATTTTAAGTCATAGGCCAGGTGGTTTTGGAATGAGGACAACATATAGCTCCAAAATTTACGGTTACAATTAAAACTTCACCCCTTGACCTTCCATAACGCAATGTACTTTTCGAAAGAATTGTCACCTTCCAGAAAATTCTGTTTTTCTGTTACTCCTAGACAATATATTTTCTCTACAAATAATCTACATTAAAAAGAAAACACTGATGAGCTTCATGAGATATAAATAGCAGGGACATTTTCCAACATGTAGGAGCAAAACCAAGGATCTATAATATACCTCAAGGGGATAAATACAATTTCTTAATTTCTCTACAAGGACTAGATGACTAGTAAAGGTCCATGGGCAGACTACCATTCCTGGGAACTTATGGGCATAGGCTCAACCACGCGGCTTAACTGCTTGAGGGACGTGGCTTGCAAATTGAGGGATATGGCTAGCCATGGACAACGCTGGCTGTAGATAACACTAAATGGGTTGGGAGTGGGAAGAGAATCGGGTTGGGAGCAGGAGGAGAATCGGGCTGGGAGTGGGAGGAGAATCGGGTTGGGAGCGGGAAGAGAATCGGGTTGGGAGCGGGAAGAGAATCGGGTTGGGAGCGGGAGGAGAATCGGGTTGGGAGCGGGAGGAGAATCGGGTTGGGAGCGGGAGGAGAATCGGATTGGGAGAGGGAAGAGAATTGGGTTGGGAGCGGGAGGAGAATCGGGTTGGGAGTGGGAGGAGAATCGGGTTGGGAGCGGGAGGAGAATCGGGTTGGGAGCGGGAGGAGAATCGGATTGGGAGAGGGAAGAGAATTGGGTTGGGAGCGGGAGGAGAATCGGGTTGGGAGCGGGAGGAGAATCGGATTGGGAGAGGGAAGAGAATTGGGTTGGGAGTGAGCATCGCTAAAAAGAAAGCACAATGACCTGGGGAAGCAGAGCTTAGATCGAACCCCGAATTGTTCCCAGGTCACAAGATGACTTGAATTTACTATTTCCTGTCGTAAAGCAACCAGCAGCTGAGGTTTTAGCGTTTGGTTATGACCACAAAGCATTAAATGTTGTTCTAAAATGGCGGAAACTCACAGAGGGTTGGGGTTACTAACAGAGTACTTTCCATTACGTTCCATTGGGGGAACAACAACAAGAAGATGCTAAACATACATAGGGTGACTCACCGCCAGACTCATTTTGTCTTGGCAAGCTATAGGACTGTGATGGGTCATGCATATTAGATATGTATCACGTTAAACTGTTCTGCGTATGGTGTTAGGCCAGATTATGGCGGGGTACGAATATATTATGTAGATATTAAAAGCGTGACTCATATGTGCAGATAGTATATGAGAAGAGAAGGGCTGCAGGTCTGATAATGATTTTAAATAACAGAGCCAGTCGACTGAGTTATAACATGAGCCAAAAATGTGTTCTGGAGCAATCTGCTAAATGACATACATTCTATGTGAGAAATAACCGACTAACAGCAGCTAAATGTCTTTTTTTGGATTTTATAGATGTCGATAAATAGTACTTTCTACAGATTTCCAAAGACTAGAAGACGTCTTCTGCCAAAACTAACCACAGCCTCTACAATCGAATTATTAAAAAAAAAAAAATTTATAACGGGTGTTTTGAAGATAAATAAGGAATGGGTTAAATGTCTCACCTGGAAACTAGAAAAACCCCAATTTCTCATTTTGGAGAATTTTGTGGGATAATTATTGTGTGTTTGTCCACTAGGCTAAAAACATCAGACTGGTATGGCCTGTACACATGGGTGAGTAGGCACTTACAAGTACTGAGTAGTCTTTGAAGAAAAGACACCCTTCAAAGCCACCACAACATATATTAAACAGAAACATTTAACACCCTCTCCCCCATCCCTAATGGAAAATTACTAGAAAGATATAATTTACCAAGACACTTTTGATCTATCTAGAGCAAGTAACCATAGTCACTCAAGGTCCTCCTGAGTCACCGTATATATCCTGTGTACTAAACGGATGCCAAAGGATGAGTAAAGCATCATAACTCGTACATATTATCAGTGCTGATGCTTATATCTGTTTTAATATAGCTATACATTCAATCGTAAATAGCTCACCCTTGGATATGTTTGTATTTTATATTTAATATATATATATATAATAATCGAATGGTAATAAAGCCAGCACTCACAGTCTTCAATAGTACTTAGCTTTTATTGCAAGACGCTAAAATATCGACGTTCCAGTCCAACTTGTGGACTTTCATCTTGCTTGCCCTGATGAAAGTCCACAAGTTGGACTGAAACATCTTTATTTTAGCGCCTTGCAATAAAAGCTAAGTACTATTGAAGACCGTGAGTGCTGGCTTTATTACTATTTGATTATTGTTATTTTGCTAACAGCCAAGCACCAGGCACCATTTTCAAACTAGGGAAACTAGTATTCCTCGCCATATCTGTGTTTTGGTAGGAGTGCAGGGCTATTTGTTGTTTTATAAATATATATTGGAAAAATTAACTGGTACCTCCAATTTAACAGTAAATTGTGATTACTGGAAATAAATTTATGCACAGAATGTTTTCAACGCTCTAAATATCAAAGCAAGCACTCTTTAAATGTTATCTGTTAACAGAGGTTTTTATTATGTACCATTGTTAGGAACCCCCAGAATATTGACATGCATGATGGACAGAAATATATAACATTGTTTAATAACTTTTTATATATTTGCTGAACTTTACAATTCAAGTACTTGGCATTTTTCAGGTAAACCATGTCCAGAGATACCAACACAAGATAAAACATGACAAAATAACATAATAGTAGACATCATTTCTATATGCTGGCACCTGATGACCTTGGCTTTGTACTCTGCAGTCAATACATAATTAAGGGCAGCTTTCTCTTTCTCTAGGCAGGGGAGTGGCAATAGACCACACCCACTTCATGCCTAATCCCCACCCTCTTTCTACCCACTGCTGTGTGGAGCCCATCCTATGCAAAGCAAGCACTGCTCCTCCCCTCCACAAGACCACCCCTGAGGAAGAGGGAGAGCCCTGGTAACCCTATGCTGGATATCCTCTGGCTGCATACAATTGCTTACAAACATAGCAAAGAAGCCCCCTGAATGAATAGGCAAGGTGGGACATGACTGCTCCCCTAGGGATCTTCTGGATGGCTTGTATGAAGTAGCAATGCCTCCACCAGATAGATACCCCCTCAAGAAAGACCATGATCAATGTTTTTTTACATATTTTAGTAACTTTTTATATAATTAAATGATTGTACTATGGATTATTTTTTCACATCAGCCTTGAAATGACACAATGATACAATAAAACAAACAGAAATCATTCTGATTATGTTGGTAGGGATTATTTATGAGGTTCAATATTCATATTTTTTTTATTTTTTTTTTGCAATCTCAAGGAACAAACTGTAAAACCCTCATTTGTGAGACATTCATCTCTAATATGAGTGAATATTTTGAGCCTGCAAAATGCCAAAAAAAATATTACATTTTATTTATTAATTTTTTTTTTTTACTCTGACTTAAGACTCCAAGGTCTGTTTTCTTGGCACTCGGGCACACAAAGGTAAATTCATAAAAAAAAATTCCAGTGAACACGGCTTTATATTTTACTTTGAAAAATGTTTTTTTTTTCCCGATAGAAATGTTTCTCTGGAAAAAAAATATAAAACCATGTCTGTTAAACTATAATTAGCCTACAGGGAATAGACTGCCTGAACTATGTTCTGTGAAAATACCAACCAACAAAAACATTGCTTTAATAAACACACCTAAATGGTCACATGTTTTTTTTTTAACTCTTTTTGGTGTCACTATAAATGGAGAAGAAAGTACACTAAAGAACAAATCTCAGATGTCCTGAGGAAAGTCAGCAATGACTGAAACGTCGACTTGACTTTGAATAAAGAGAAATTGTTAATTTAAAGACCTGGAGTGCTGGCCATCTTTTGAAAGTGCTTATATATATATGTTGATATTTTGTTCAAAGGGTAAGGGTCTACTAAACATTAGGAAAGCAGATATTTCAGCAACAACCAGCAAGTTTATTAATGGAGATAACATGATGTTCCATTGGTAAACACGTGGTAACTACACACACGTATATACACACACACACAGGTATATACACACACATAGGTATATATACACACATAGGTATATACACACACGTATATACACACACACACACACACTTATTTTACTCTCATCTATTTTTTCTTCTATTACCCTGTGAAAACAAGCAATCTCGGTGCTCTAGGTAGCTGTTTTGGTTGCCTGTGTGGTAGGGCTGTCACCGGCACTATTGTTCTTTTTAAAAATATGAAATATGTTTTTTGAAATCACTCTGCAGCTCTTGCGGATACATTTCTCTAACACCTCAGGCTAAAGCTTGGTGGGCTTCTATAACAGCTGTCACAACGTAACAGCTCATTGAGTTTTAGTGTTATAGTCACAGCTGAGGTTGCTATACTTCTGCGTAGCTTGTATGAAATAAAAAGCAGACGTATTTTGACAGTTCTTCTACTTACTGAAACATATTATTCATCTAGCATTTTATCCCACTCCTGTCCTAGGATGTTATGTTATATACTTTACATCCACACTATATGGACAAAAGTATTCGGACACCTGACCATTTCACCAATGGGGACTTTGATGACATCGCTTTCTAAAAACAAACATTAATATGTAGTCTCCTTCCTGCTTGCAGTTCTTCTGGGAAGACTTTCCACAAGATTTTGGAGTGTCTGAGGAAATTTGTGCTCATCCATCCATTCATCCATCCATCCATCCAGTAGAGCGTTTGTGAGGTCAGACACTGATGTTGGATGAGACGCCCGGCTCGCAATCTCCGTTCCGGTTCATCCCAAAGGTGTTTGATGGGGTCAGGGCTCTGTGCAGCCGGTCAAGTTCTTCCACCCCAAACTCATCCAACCATGGATGGACCTTGCTTTGTGCGCTGGGGCAGTCATGCTGGAATAGAAAAGGGTCTTCTCCAAACTGTTCCCAAGTTGGAAGCAGAGCATTGTCCAAAGTGTATTGGTATGCTGAAGGGGGCATACCGTGACGTTTTGGACAATGCTTCGTTTCCAACTTTGTGGCACTACTGCCATATACCCAAAGTTAAAATAAGGAAATATAAGGAATAGGGATTGGCTCATCATTACATTTCTAAGCTTTCTTATTGATACGCAGGTACATATAGTTTGTGGGATTAAAAAAAACCCCATCAAGCTAAATGCTCTTAAACACATGCTTTTGTTTATTCAGAAAAAGGGGAAAAGAAACCTGTTATTATAGCAATTAAACACACAATCTCACCTTTCTTGCTGCCCTGTTTAATGGTGCACTGCCAGCAACCTTCTAATCTATAGTGAGCTATGTTCAGTCCTCCTAGAATAAAATCCTTAATTATGAAAATTCTTAAAAAATAAACTATATAAAAAAATATTAAAGTCAATAACGCCACCCTTGTGTGTGCCAAGTAAAAATCAAGTGGGATAGAAAGGCCTTGTTAGTAGTCTGGGGTGCCAGTATTTTGGAGCATTCATTATGTTTCCTTGATTAAAATTAAATGTAATATAAGTCAAGATAAGAGAATTTTTTCTTATTTTTTTGGCATATAAATGATATATTAAATTCTTAAAGTTGTACTCCCTATACAACCATGAGACCACATTTGATTTTGCATTTAAAAAGCATGTGAAAAATATAAATATATGTATATATTTTTAAATGCGGAATTCTCCCTTTTGAATGTCAGAGAGACTTCGAAATATATTACTTTGTCATCTGGCATGAACAGGGTTAATCTAAAGAGCGTTCCACTTTGTCTAGTGAGAATTGTTAGAAAAAGTATCAACGGGTCTGGTAATAAATAACCGTGCTAAGAAAGAAAATTGGTTCAGAGATTACTGCTAGGGACATTTGTCTTCATAGATAAGAGTTAGAACTTGGATCAGACTTAAGAGCAATCTGAGGCTGTATCCAAATCGTTAAATCCTCCCATGTTGACACAACGTATATTTTGTACTTCAGTCTTTCCCAGACTTAAAAATAATCTGCCACTTCTTCTCAAATCCTATATTTCACTGTTCTCCACCGTAAATAAACATATGCGTTTAAAAATAAGTAACATACATGTACTAGAATCCCGCTGTAAGTGTCAACAATGGAGTCAGCCATCTTACTTCCTGTTAGGTTATCTCTCCACTATTGTTAAGTTGCTGGTTGTTGTTGCTTGGTTCAAGCAGCCTTTGTAAGAGTAAAGCGGAGTAAATCAGAAATGTGATCAGATAATGCTGACTCTGCCACAGGCTGCCACTGATCTCTGCAGGGTCAACGAGTCAATTTAATTACAAAAGCTGTGAAGAAGACCGTTCTCTTTCATAGTAGAATAGACTTTTTGGTGGGGATAAAGGAAGCAACATCTCGCCTGTGGAAATGTTCCGTAATCACTTTTCCTTTGCTACTTGTGTGTTTGTTTGTTTTTTTAATTATACTGGATTACACGAGCACCGGGACGCTTTATCATGACTGTAGCTCTCTCAAACGTTTATTTTCTTTGTTTAATCAGATAAAACTTAATTGATTTGCACAGAGGGAATATAAAAGCAAACACAATAGAAGTAAGGTCCGCATGAAAACCAGTCTATGGTATGGAGTTATAGAGTAAGTACGGAAGCCTTCCAAAATGTTTGCCAGCATGCACTTCTGTATCGGATTACTTTTTCAGGAGTTGCATATATTAAGACTAAGGTAGAGATCTTCTAAAGATTCTCCTGCAATGAGAATTCAGAAACTAAGTGATAAAGCTAAATTTCAGGTCTCCGTACGAAGTCCAAAAGCTCATTGGCCTTCAGCACTGAAATACATAAAGACCTGTGCTAGATCGCTGCGTTGGATCCAACCACCTGCAGGTCAACGAGGAGGCAGTAAGTACATTTCTAACTAGTTTCCCATTTAAAATGATATTCCTCGCTTCAGAAGCTTAAATCCTTGGAGGGGAAAGTGAAAACATAACAGGGGGGGTATTGAAAACATATCAGGTAACGGAGAGGACAGCCGAGGGGGAGAGAAACTGGCCAGGGGAACGGGAATCACCAGGGAAAGAAAAGATAACACAACTAAAAAAAAAAAAAAATCCTTAAAGAATATTCTTTATTCTATGACACAAACTACAATAATTATGTAAACCTGTTGATTTTCAAAAACAAGAGGAAAAACAATATTTTGCTAAGTGTTGAAAGAAAACAGGATCTCGGCAGCAGTCTTTATTTGTGTAACTGTTAGAGGATGCATTACATTCTCCATAGAATGGAAATTATAGAGGCATTACGGTTTGTCGAGAGCGCAAAGCATTATGTGGCGTTCAGGGAGTTAGCCCCTTTTTAAGTCATTACGTTTTGCTTGGGTTAGAGGCACTTTCTGGGAATAATCCCAATGGAGGTTTCTAAACGTTCTTAATATTTAAAAGTGCTGCTTCACTTAGTAAAACAATATTACGTTGTCTAAAAAAAAAACAACAACAACAACAAAAAAAACACATTTAAGGTTTATATGGCAACAACCAATCAGTGACTGCTTTTATATCAAATGACGGTTATGTATTTTTATTTATTTAAAAAGTGTTTTCCAAGGAAGAATATGTTGCGATTTCTCTCATTTTCAAATATGTCCTGGGGAGCCAAGTCCAGAAATGGTTTTCCATTCACAGTATACAGATTAAATAATACAAAACAAAAAAAACACTAGAAAAATAAACAAATAATTTAGGTTAATGCTGTATTTATTTAAAAAGCTGCAGCCCACTGTAGGTTGTTCTTTTTTTAGTCTCCTTTAAGATAAATTCCAGGGATCCATAACCAGGCTGGCATCTATTTCACTTCCTTTAAATTGCAGACAGTTTTGAATGTAAAGCCAGTCTTACTGCTAAATGACTAATGGACCCTTCAGAAGAAGACTTCTAGAGAGAAGACCACATGCACAGGACCAAGGACAGGCTTCTGCGAAATGTCTATGGACACTCTGGATAAGAATCATGTCATTATCGTGATGTCATATCTCAGTGTTCCACCTCTTAAAGACACATGGTGCTAGGTACAGCATGGATACAACATGTTATGGAGGCTTTGCTGGATAGGCACCGTTGTACGTCGCTTCTGCATTAAGGAATAGTCAAGCCTTCTTGGCAATTAGTGTATGGCCACTGGTCACATGTGAGTTAAAAGAACAGTGATCCTGGGCCTAATTGACCATTATGTCCTTGCTAATTGATCCAGGAACTGACATCTCAAAATGCGTTCTATGGGAGTCTGGAGCAAAGTATAAAGCATAACAAAAAGTTGATTATTCTGCAGATGAAACCGTCAGTCTCTACGGTATTTAGACTATTTTTCTAAATTGATACCCCTTTTTCACATATCCCAATATATCTATACATACTATATATATGTAAAAAAAAACCCCGCAAGCTAATAGGTAGTAAATGACATGTAAACCTAAAAAAAATTGCTAAGGTGCAATATATTCCAGGAGAGCCCCAGTAAGTAAATCCCAGGTGAATGCGTCAAGAGAAGATATTTGCCTGTTTTAGTATCTATACTGCACCTGCATTATTAAACAGCCTTTGAGCAACGCATATGTTATTATAAACATCGGTTGGCGCAGGCAAAACTTGCCAAAAAAACATGGATTCGTGAATTCATGTCAATTTATATCATCTTTCATGTAGATTTACTAACCACGAAAATAATTATTACTTTGCTTATAGAAACATACCAATATATACTGCTTATTATATATACTATATATAAATATATATACGGTATATATGTAATTAAACCAGGGACCAACGTGTTTTGCCCCATAGGCTCTATGAATAGCCACCGGTTGGCGGGTCTCTGGGCCGCCTTGTGATCTATAGGTAGTAGATAGTGGGGAGCAGCTTTTACTCTCGTCTATTCTCTGGCCAATTCCACCTTCATGTTAGCCGTTCTCCCCACAGGGAGCCCTACCAGCCCTGGACCATCATTTTGGATCACATATCAAGGAGACTTTAGGAGCAACCTATTGAGATGCATATTCCTCCATCAAGGAATGCCAATAGTCACGCACCTAGTGGAATAAAATCTGCCATGAGCAGAAGCAAGTCATGATTCTAGCAAGGAGCATTAACCGAGCTTTGACCACGCTATTCTACCACCTTCCTTGTAAATCCAGCCCCGCATAAGCTTAAATTCAGTTGAGTCCCACATACTTTGCAGTATATACATTTTTAAACATGCCATTAGACGCTTCACTGCAGCTATTGGTGAATACCCAGCCCGGTAACATTTCATTATATCAGATGTTGACCATTCATTATTTTCATAGGGAATGCTTCATTGTTGCCTATAGTCATGTGACGCAAATGGCGCACGGCAAGCAAAACACACTAATGCCAACACACACCTGTCTAAGACTAATACGCACATACAATGACACAGGGCTTGCCGCTTTTTGATTCCTTATCCATGGTTACTTGGGCTTACGAATAGGCTGAAACTTCTTGCTGCCATGGCAACATAAAAAGCTTTTTTAAGTGTATCTGTTGTTTTTACATGATTTTACCTTTCAAAAATCAAATAACAGATGTGCTTTATTTTCTTTACTTAACAGATTACTCAATGTTTTGGCTTGGAAAGAGAAGCCAATTTCATCCGAAATTTCTATGACTGGCAGTGGACCGGTTAATCCAGAAAAAAATGTAATGTTCATAAATAAAAATTGTAGGTGCCATGGGGTACGGTAGGTTTGGAGGGGATTCCCTTTCAGCAGTGAAAGTTCTCTTATCAAACATCTTATTACATCATAACTTACAGAGAACTAATGATAACATTAAGGATATTCTAGAATAGATGGAATAATCTAAAATGAATGCTTATTTCTGGGATATCTATATATATTCTAGCTATTCAAGTTTGGGAACAGAAGCAAAAATATTAAACTATGAATTAACCCCTTAATGACCAAGGCTGTACATGTACGCGCTCAAAATGCATTGTTTTCAATGGGTTTAGGGACTGCCCATTGTCCTTAAGGGGTTAATATTTAGAAAAGAAAATAGAAGGGGAATTGAACCCATTTGTAATAGAAATTGATGTTTTGTTATATAAATAACGCAAAAAAAGTGAAATCAGTTTGGGAAGGTACACATTTTCTACGCAGAGAGCTAGTACGACAACTTGTACAACTAAGCCTTCAGACCATGTTAATAATGAATGACTTCTAATTAATGATAGCGTCTTTAGTATCGGTCTAAAAATAAAATTATGCAGCATAGCAACAAGCTCAGAGATTAGTTTAGTTCATTTTTGGAACATAAAAACCCCCTTGTGTTCCAAAAAGGGGAGAGTTACACATTGTCATACTATGTCAATAATATGTTTCTTTCTGTTTTGGAACTCAAAAAGGCTACCCAAGTAAAATCAGTATAACAAAATAAAACAGTTGAGAGAAAATATAAGCAATTAAAAAAAGTAAGGAGAGAAAAACTAGTAATAAAAAATAAAGAAACAACCTCTTGGTACCCAAATGGTTAAAAACTAAAAGGCAGCATTCCGAAGTTTTTTTTTGTTTGTTTGTTTTTTACCGTGGGTTAAAACGATTAAGATTAAATAGCAAATCGAACAGGCTGTTAGGAATTTGCTGTTTTTTTGACTGGTATTTAAAGGGTTACAGAAATGTTTTTTGATGGATTAAAAAAAAAAACAAACAAAAAAAACAATTAAAAAAAAAATTCAAAAACAAACATTGTATTAAACCGGTATATTTAACACACCCATACAAACCCATACACACACATACACACACTCGCTATCATTCTAAGTGATCTCATACCTTTTGGAGTTTTGCTTTCCTGGCATTTTGGACGAATCTGCGCCCAAGCTTCTTGGCGTACCAGATAGAGGCAAACATGCTTGCAATGGGGGTACTTAGTCGATAAAAGAATATATTTACGAGGAAGTCCCGAGAATCAGGAGCTGTAGCGGAATAAAAGCTGGCTTGCGGCTTGCTGTTTGTTAACGTGTTGTGTGTTTTTTGGTTGTGGGCAGGCAGAGGCAGGCAGAGACAGTCAGGCTGCAGGTAGATTTACATATTGCCAGCAGGAGGGATTCTTGGATGAGGCATCTTTGCATCCAGCTCACACATCTCGTCTGCTAAGTGCTTGCCTGCAGTTCTTTAGCGAAGACGCTACTAACTACATGTGTGTCGGTGTGGGCTGAGGCTGCGCTGGTTGGTGCTGAGCGGATCCCCTCTTTTTTGGGAACTCTTAACCCTACGCGCTCCGGAGCGTCACGATTAAGCACTTTGGTCAACATGTGCAATTCGTTTGTTGCATACTTGGATGGAAAATGCAATAAAATCTAAGTTTAAAAAAAAATGTGCAATTCCATACATAGTTTTAAACAAAAAAAGAAAATGACCCCTAAAACAAAGAAAATGACCCCGCTGCCTGCACATACATACAGATGTAGCCATGTTTACGGGGTAATTGAGTTTTATTTATATGAAAGATTTATGTTGATATGCTCATGTAAATCAAATAAAGAGATCCGATCGTCAAAAAATGCTTTTTCTGTACATATCTTTTTTTCACATTAGTGTAGATATCCGATGCAGCGATATATACGTCGCTTGGAATGTATTTTTAAATAAAGAATACATTTCTGTTATAGATTTCATATCACTGGGATCACAGCGTACAGGTGCGCAGGTTCAATAGATTGCCTTCAGCTCAACTACAAAGTTGGACGATATCTATTATTTTCCATCAACACTGAAGTTTTTATCTTCTGTTACCCGAAAAAAAAAAGAATTGCGATAGAGTTGGCATAATTTGAATCGGAGGTTGCCGATCGCAATAGCTGTTCTTCTGGGGCATAGAAGAATTTGGAAGGATGTGACGGTAACTGCGGAATTAAACCAAATGATGCTTTACTGATGTGAAAAAATAAATCGGCGTTTTCCTTGTTTCTAGAGATAACCGGATACAATGGCGATAAAATGGAAATGGTTCCAGAAAAGAGTGGCCGTTGTCAGCCAACAGATGGAGAGTCAGAACAACGTTTTAAAGGTCTTCAGATGACCTGAAGATGATAAACTTTGCCAAATATTGGTCGATTAGGTATTTACCAATTAAAACAACCAATATATAGACATTTAAAAATCTGCTGATGTGTAGGCAAAGCCATCTTAACTTCCTGTTAAGAACTATAAGCTTATTCCTCCCCATTATGTTATCGCTTGAGTAGGGTGGGGAGTAAAAGGGAGAGACAGGGAAATGATTTACTAAGTTTCATATTTAGTCAAATATATCTAATATTAAACAAAATACCTCCAAAACAATTACAGGGATTGGCAAAAAGCACAAGCTATGTGTAGAATTAATTCATTAGGGCTGTTCCTCTTTGATGGGCAAGTCCCAAGGAAAAATAATCACCCTGTATACAGTAATATAGTATATCACTGAAAATAACGTGGTTGTCAGTCAGCCATTGTTGTCAGTCATGTGATATGTCAGGTGACTTTCCCGGCTAAAAAAACCACACTGAGCTGATGCTTTATGGCAATGCTAATGAAGTCCTTCCTTCCATAGACTTTCATTAGTCAGTGAGTCCAAGTGACCTCCAGGCAGTATGATAAGGAGTTAGGGTGTTTTTCTAGTAGATTGGGCAAAAATAACAGAACACACATGCAGCTGTCTGAAAATATTGTAGTTTCTGAAAACTAAACCTGTTTTAAAAAAGAAAAAAAATAATATTATTGGAAACTATTTAATGTGAAAAAAATAGTTCTTCTTTAAGGATAAATGCTATTAAAATACATTTTATCTTAAGTAAAAGAACAAAATAAAGTTAACATTGTTGTTCTATTTGCTTGAATGTGTTAAGCAGGATCGGTGAAGCAATAATGTAGAAGAAGAAGAAAAAGATCCGTGGAATAATTGAATCATACTTAGGATGCCAGTTATTTATATATTCATGTCTCGCTGCTGGCTTTAAATTAATTTATGTTCCTCTCTATTTTAGTGATAAGCTGTAGACATTTCTGGGAACGGCTATAAAATGTCACAAACCAATTTCAAACCGAGATCAATCTTTGGAAACTTTTTTTAATGTGTTGCGTATGTGTGCATGCGCGTGTGATACAACTCAATCTCTTGCGTCAGCTACATGGGATAGGCATTTGGCGCCTATAAGACAACACCAATGACTGTTTAAAGCTGTTTAATTTAAAGCAATACAAGTAAAATAATCTAGGGTGAAATTAACCCTCTGTGTTTTAAAGATTCTGTCCTGTTCTCCAGCTATTAATCTCCTGACCCCCCCTCCCCCCTGTGTTTATCGTCAGGGAGGGTGGTTGAGGTGTCTTGAGAAAACATTGGTCTCTTTTGGGGAAGATCTGTCCCTCCATGGGTTATAGGTTCAGATCTCTTGTCTCCAGTTTCCTTCATGTGTACCTATCAGGGAGTGTAAGCGTTCCAAGTTATGATGTCATAAAACAGTACCCGAAATAATAAAAATAGACCCATAATGGTCAACGAACGGCTGTGCTGAAGGATGAACAGATCTTCATGGTCCACCACTAGACCACCAATGAACGGGTTTCTGCTGGGTACCCCATCCTTGGCTTGGGTTTCACCTTCTGCAGCTCTGGAAGTAAAGCCTTGGATAATATTTGTGACTTTATGTAATTCAAATCAGAATCGGCTCCTTTTATATTTCTTTTTCGCCTATTTCAGATTTTCTCCGTTTGAGAAACTGATGATGTTTCACTCCCCCCCCCCTTTGAAGAATGCTAAATGAAATCAGTGAATGGAAATTGTACGGATTGTGAGCGATAAAAAGAGAGCGAGCGGCTCCATGGTAACGAATGACTGTGCTGAGTTGGTTACATTTGATTAGAAAGTCTCCCAAAATAGAAGGGAACTCATCAAACAATGTCAGGTACAAGAAGAACATTCTATTTGAGATTCACAACTCCCTTTTTTTATTCAGTAATAAGTTTAACCGACATGAATCTAAATATTGTTTGCAAACATTTTATAGAGCTTTACTAAAAGAAAATCCTGGGCCTGTGTGGCTTTAACTCCTCGAGAAGATCCTAATCGGATACACAACTCTTTTGATCTCGGTGAGTTGGGGCTAATGATGTCACACCATATATTTGCTGAGGTAATATCCTGTTTTATTAGTGTTGTTTGCATTGCGGGGGAACTAAAACGTTCAGGCGTTCGGCAGAAGCGTGCGGGGAGGGAATTAACAAACCCAGGGAAGGCGCCAACGTTGCTCATGGTGGACATTTACTGGGGTTTGTGGTGGACAATTTAATCATTCAATGCCATATTTACGGAGAGCTATTGGGGGCCAAAAGAACAAATTTAAGGGCAGTCAGCAAAGAACGGTCCTCTTGGTTTCCATGGTGATCACCACACATCTAGAACTTTGACCCTGCTCTTTATAAATATAGCCCGTAGGATGTGGCCGTTGCTTTATGTATTCGGACTATTTCCAGTTCCACGAGGGCAGCCTGAGTTCTCTATAGAAATCCTTTGGGATTCCTTTTAAATATTTGGGCACCAAGCTATGGCACACAAACAACATATATCATGTAACAACACACATATATATATGTAGGGTATGTTAGTGAAAGTGTGTGTGTATGGGTCTGTGCGTGTATGGGTATGTTTGTGAAAGTGTGTGTATGGGTGTGTGCGTGTATGGGTATGTTTGTGAAAGTGTGTGTGTATGGGTGGGTGTGTGTATGGGTATGTTTGTGAAAGTGTGTGTGTATGGGTGGGTGTGTGTATGGGTATGTTTGTGAAAGTGTGTATGGGTGTGTGTGTATATGGGTCTGTTAGTGAAAGTGTGTGTGTATGGGTGTGTGCGTGTATGGGTATGTTTGTGAAAGTGTGCGTGTATGGGTATGTTTGTGAAAGTGTGTGTGTATGGGTGTGTGCGTGTATAATCTGCACCATAATGAATAGGCATCCAATTATGTGGGTTGGGCAGAGTTCACTTTCTGGTATTAAGCAGAAACTCTAAAATCAAATGGCATCATAGTCTCATATGACATCACGTGACCTCCGACACGTTCCTGTCTCTCAGTGGCGGTTCAAAATAGTTTAGAAAGGGCCCTTTTGACCTGGATCGGTGTGGTCCGGGTTGGAAGGGCATTATTTTGAACCAGTGTGAGGAGACAAGAAGAAGTGGTCGCAGGGGTCAAAGCTGCAACCCCCAGTGGCTTGTACCTAGGCTGGGGGCAAGATGGACAACTGGCCCAGGTTGTAATGTTCATGAGCCTCCTTGGTCTTCCTACCACTGTGACATACGTGCAGGACACAACCAATGTCCCAAGCAAAAAGAAACAACTTGACGGCAGATAAGAACTTTTTGCCCCTTGTAGTCTGCCAAAATTGCCCATGCTATTAATCCCTGGTGTACAAATTGATCAATCCTGTCTTTTTCATGAATATTATAATTCTAAGTTTGCCTTGTAACAAATCTTCTGAAATATAAGTCCATAAATAGGTATAGGTAACCTTTTTGTCCACTCGCAGCAGGATATGACAGTAATCTTTCTGACATGAATAAATTAGGAATAATAAACTAATTAGCTGGAAGGTAAACTATTCCCTGTGCCTGTGAGACTGTGGCGTATTTGATGATATTGTCAGTAAATATCAGAAGGCTATGTCAGGAAATGTCAGGAGATATCAAACATTTTCTTTAAAGTTAATTAAGCCTTAGCTATTTTCCAATATAATTTCTTAAAGTCTTAAGTTATTGCATTTCATTTTCTCTTAATGACTACGTGCGTTAAGCTCTTTGCTTTGACAGCACCTATTATGGGTCCAAAATATGAAATATATTGTATCTCTCAGATTTATCAAGGGAGGGTGTTCATGTTGCAGGTAACAGTTTGAGACACATGTTCCTTGAAATACTTAATTAAAATGGGGTTTTTTCGCTAAAGAACAAGTCAACGGGAGAGATTGAAAAAGCATTGTGGTTTCAACTTTGAAACAGTGATATTTAACCGTATGTTGTTTAGAGGCAGCCATGGTCTTCCTGCAGGAGATGCTTACTGGGACTGGACCTTCAATCATGGGGTTGACACCACAACCGGGTGTCATAGTCACAGTTCTTTTTATGTTCATGTGGGGAAGTGTCTTTCAGCTGTAGCCACCCGTTGTCCAGTTCCTGTCTATGAAACTCTACTCTTCACATCAAGGGAAGTCGTACGCCCGCATGGTAGGAATGCCTTGTCCCTGCTCCACTCTTTCTAGATAGCATGTGGAGTGGGGAACTCCAAGGCATACCTGGGAGCTTTTGACAGCAGGCCACTTGGAGCTGTCCTTCATCTGATGGATTGGCTTTGCGAGATGTTGGGACATAGCAGCTCAATGGACATGGCTAGCCTTGGGACCTGTAGGGCTAGCCCCAAGAACTATTAAATGGGTTGGGAGTGGGGGATGACTTGGTCAGAGATTGGATGTGGCTAAATGTCCTTTCCCTGCCCCAGAGAATTAGAAGAGTGACCTGGAGTGATCCTGGTCCAACTTGGAGAAATTCCATGTATGTTCTAAGGGATAGCAGTCGAATTTTGTCTGCCCTCGCTTGGATCTTTAGACTTTATGGAACGTTTCTCGTTTCTCCAACCCTTTTCTCTTTCCATTTCTGCTCATCCCAACACAAATGACACCTTATTACCGTTTAATTAAAGCCTCTCTTAGCTGTTTTTGTGCGTCTTTGCGTTTATGAGATATACGCCATTTAATATGTTTTGCAACGTGTTCAATGTGTCTCCTTTCTGAATACCTTGCCCGCACATCCGATGAGATAATCTTAAATTAAAGAAAGATTGGATTTAAGAGAACATGCAACCTTAATGCGTTCGCTATAAGAACACACAAATTGTTTACCCCAAATTAGATTACCACTCTTAGAGAAAAGCGAGTTGATTGTAGCGGAATGTTAGCTTTTGTAGAAAAGAGTACTAATCACTGATTTAAAGAAAATGGTTATTTTCTGCTGCTAGATGCTTCCTTATGCGAAGTAGTGTAGGACATTTACTAAATATATATTTGTAAGTGCATTTATTGTTTGAGAAGGGTAAGTAATACATAGAATTGAGTATAGAATGAAGAATGAATATAGAATGAAGTCCATTCACCAAGCAGAGCTTATAAAGTTAATAGGTTTCCGATTACTACTCTGGGTGGGATATTAAACCCCCCCCCCAGAGAGCAACGGCCTGCTTGCTGATCACATTGAAAAGATCCTAATAGCCTTTATTGGCGTTGATGCCCTGGGACTGTTCTTTTTATACTAAGATTTAAGGGAAGTTTTTTTTTTTCTTTGTTCATTTGCAAAATTTTAGGATCAGGCTTAGCGCAGCCTGCCCCGGGTTTTATCAGGACAATTACCGTTTAATTGGGTCTAGCAAATGGTCTCAGAAGCTCTGGCAGGCAAATAACACGGATGTAGACAATCCGACCAGACATGGTCGTGAGGCACAACAGAATCATTCACAACACATGCCCTTTTTGATGGAACTACATGAAAGGTCACAGCCAACAAAGCAGATAACAATATATTCCTTCTTCAGTCTATCAGCGTAGCCTACGGTTTTGTTCTAGATCAAGAAACGTTACTTGATTAACAACTCATACGGTATCACAAGTAAACGTGGTGCAAAGGATATAATTTTCAACATATCTGCTAATTATGCGGCAATTTTCCCAGCACACTACATTCTACATACAAAAATTGTTACTTCTCGATGCTGCCTCCCGCATTGAATTGCTTGCTGATATAGAAAAGAAGCTCATGGTAGTCCTTTGTTTTCCTGCCGGCATCAGTGAAGCAAACAGCATTTTTATGTATGTATGTACAGAATATTTTTATTGCTTTAGCGCTAAGAAATGTACTTAGTGCTTTACTGTTTATAGTACAATGAAAGGGAGGTACGATAAACCCAGTTGTATAATAAGCACATCAGTCGTGCAGGCATTAGGATGATTGGTTGAGAGTGTGGCAGCTGCAGTTTAACGTTGATAAATGTAAAATAACGCACTTGGGTCATAAAAATCACAAGACAGAATATAGCATTGGGGACACAGTTCTGTCAGTCAAAACAGAAGAAAGGGATTTGGGGGGAAATTATTTCTGAGGACTTAAGGGTAAATGGGCAGACTAGATGGGCTAACTGGTCCTTATCTGCCATAACTACATTAGGAAAGAAGGTCCATGCACCATAAATTCTGATAAACCACACTTGGAATATGACAGCAGTTTACAACCATCCACTCCATCTAGTTTGTCCACTTTTTGCGAACTGAGCCAAGCCTGGCGTGTCTATTTTAGACTGAACCTTTCAACGTTTCTACATGAATACTGGCAACAAATCTATTGCTGTGGGAAAGTACATTTTTTTGAAGTTATTTTCTGCTCTCATAAAAAATCAATGGCAACGCAGACCAACGGGACTCGGTACGTTATGCTAGCAACAGCCGAGAGCATTACAGATCATGGTTTTATTGTCTAATTGGAACAAAACAGCTGTATGTGGCAAGTTATTTCATTAGTAGTTAAGCATAATTAACGTTTATTTCGTGTTGGTGAAAGTTGGTGAAAGCTTTTATTTTGTCTAATGATAGAAAGTAACATTTCACTAATTATTTACGACTTAACGGCTCAGTGGAATATGACTTGTTACCTGGTAACTCACAGTAGAGGAAACGAGGATAGTATGTACCGTAGTGCGAGATTCTCAAATGTTCTAATTTTCCAGAAAATCATCTCAAATAACCATTATTAGGGATAGATAAACACTTCTGCTTTACCCAAGATCTATATGAGCCAGCTGCAGCAGAGCACAAGACAGACCATGGATCAGGTCACAGAGTCGCGAATGAGCTGGCATGTACCCAACAACATTTTAGCCATCTTGGTTCTGGCTTGCCCTATTTCCAGGCCGAGTCAGGTTGTATACCTTATGATTCCAGCTCGAATTTAAATGTATGAGATCCTACTAGTTGTTGAGACCCTTAAAGGGAGACACAGCTTTTAGTATACCTACTGCAGGGCCAGCTCAGCCCATCTTTCTTAAAAAAGAAGTCGGCGCCGGCTCTTCGTAATGTTTCGAGAAGTCATTTTGTGTTATTTTAATGGAGAGAATCGGCTTTTCTTTCAGAAACAGGACTGAAAGTGACCCCAAACTTTTGAATGGTAGTGTATATATTACACACTGTTACATTGGTTAAGTGTATAGGCATATAAAATGTTGGATTTGAGGGAAAAAATGACAAAAATGCAATTTAACAGTTCAAATTTTATGATTGGCAGTACCTGGGATACATTTCCCATTAACCTATACATGCTGCCTGGGGCTATTATAGTTAATGGTTATAAAATTATGATGTAAGGCATTATAGTTTTTTTTAATGCAACTGTGAGTATATTTTTTAAAAACTCTCTTGGGGCCATGGATGTCCACGCAATTATTTTCAGGGAGGGGCAAAATACTAGCCCTGCCCAATGGGTGGAGAATGGGTGGGACAAGGTGGAACATGGGTGGGGCTTATGTACCCTATACTGTTGGGTAAGATAGACAATTGAATTATTCAAACTTTAAGGCCCTTTAACCTCCCCAACCCCAGTGGAAGCCCACGCTGGGGGTAATTATTTGGAAGTGCCCCTGTGACCCAGATTTTAGTTTTTTATGTGTGTCGCATTTATAGGTCGGAATGAAAAACAAATTAGTCGTATTTCAGCAAGAGTTAATAACATGCCTTTCAATCTAGATTCCATGTGTCCACTTCAAGGTTGCCACGGTAACAAGCGTCTGAAATTATCTGAAGCCGACGTAACTGGTAGAGTACCAAGATTGTCAATCTATCGCTTCTATTTGATCAACTTCAGTATCTTCATTGGTTCAAATAAGAAAAAAAGGCCATAAACAGGTGGACAGCGGCTTTTCCTTGCAGATTTGATACGTTCTTCTTCTTTTTTAGGTGGCAATAAAGCGAGATGGAAATTGCAAACTTCTTCTTTATGAGTTTTGTTTTATGTCGTCGTGCCTCGTGTATATCTATGCTGTGAGAACACTTATCCTTCAGAACGCCATAAATGTTAAAACTAAGGATAGATTGCATCTGTTGCACGGACTAGAAAATGCATCCTAAAGAGAAGGTTAAAGGTCAATTGAACAGAGTTTTCTGGGTCGCGTAGGGTTAAAAGAAGTTTGTCAGACGGATCAATGAGACTACAAGGCACTAGTGATGTGATACACATTTTAATGCCTAGGATACCCAGAATGCTCCCTTTTCAAGTGGAATGGCTTCGCCAGAGCTCGCTGTTTTTATGGGAGGGGCTACCCCCAGATCGCTCAAATCTGTATGGTAGTGGGAGGGGAATAGGGCGGGAAGTGGGTGTGGCTAAATGCAGCTCCTTCCGCGCTTAGAAAGGGCACAGAGCCCTGAGATCCGGAGAAGAAGTGCTTCATCTGGAGACTCCCGGAGAGTCCCGGAGGGAAACCCCGGAGAGTTCCCTGGTATGAAGGCATGTGTATATACAGTATGTAGGTGTCACCCTGAGAATCTGCCCTTTCACCCTGAAATTGGGGCAAAAACAGTTCTTAGGTATGCCTATATAGCGTATTTGAATCTATAAACAGCAATAATAGGTTCATTTACTGTACTCTATTTTTAATTGGATTTGAGACAGTAAAGGATCCACTTTAAAATGTAAGTCAATCTATATTTTTTATTCTAATATTTAATAAATTACTTTTGCTGCATGTTTTCTTAAATGTCATTCTGTTTGTAATACTGCATTTTACTGCTGTATACTTTATTTGTTCATAAATCTCTCAATGGCAGGAAATAAAACAGCGAAGCTAAAGTTTATCTGCCGTGATTCAGCACTCCTGAATTAATTATTTTATACGCCATTCGGTTTAGAATAGCATCACAAAAGCACCATGAGATGTGTTAAAATGGCGTGAGATTAATCGACGAATAAAATAAAATGAACGCTTAAACTTAGTGACAAAACCTTGCATGGTTAATGCAAGATTGAAAATGTTTATATCCTCCGACTGTCACATTAATTATAATTGGAGCTCCCCATTTACCCCAAAGACATTTATTAAAAAAGCTCCAAAAATGTATAACTGGAATTGTTGGGTCATAACTAGGGATCTAGGCACCTGGAGAAGGTCAAACGTTGCGCCCAACTATGATGTCATACTAGCTTTGAAAGGAGTGGTGAGGACATTGCCTTGTTGCCCTGCAGAAGTTATGGCCCCGTTTCATAGACTATCCCAAATTGCCAAGGGAATAAACTAATGGTGATAGGATTAACACACCTATCAAAATCCTAAATGATCAAAGGGCGGCAGTTTTGTTTTTGGTGAAAGGCAGGTATGTATCGTGTTGTAGAGACACGTAGTTTGCATACGCAGCCCATGTATGTGACAGTTTACATATGGGAGAGTAGGCGTATATAGGATGGGGTTAAATGCCATAAATACAGTATAGAAACATAATCTAGAAACTATCCGGGGAAGCAGGGCTTCACAGGAGACTCTGGGTCAAACCTGGAAAGTTCCCATGTATAACTGCAGACCCCATTGTTGTTACAATGTCCCTCCTTGACAGATATAGAGAAGGTGTTACGGGATAGTAGGGAATTCCATTACAAGGTATGCATTGGGTCCCCTGCCATGTTTTAACACTTAACTCAATCTTTTAAGAGATAAGCAGGGTATTGGGATGCGAAGTGTTAAACTGTATAAGCAGCTGTATTTTATTTAGTGTTGTTGACAACATTAGAGACAGATGTACCAATGTAACCCTGCATTGTAGATCCCCCTAGATACATATAAATATAATATGAACCTCTGTAAAGCTGTAGGCGCAGTATTCTTTCTGAAAAAATGCTCGTGGCAGCAAAAATCCACAAGAGTAAAAGGAATTTACAGAGTCATTTCGTTGGAAGTAAAGACTCGACAGCAAATGGCTGAACTCCTGCACTTACCTTTCTACTGCTACAGAACGAACTTGCTTTGCTTTCTAATCACAATCTGTTTTTTCATAAAAAAAGGCAGCATTTTTTTGTAATAAATGTTGAGCCAGGAATCTGTGATCTCAGAATGACGTCTTTGTTTTCAGGTCTGAATAGTATTTCTAAACTAAATGGTTTCATGTAGAGAAAAGCTGGATTAACAAAAGCAGGTGGTTAATGGGAGCAAAGGCAACTGAAATAATAACTGAAGATAGAAACATAGTACTTGAGATCAGAAAAGAACCATTCGGCCCCGTCTAGTCTGCCCGCTTTTCCCGTGGTAAAGATTCAGACCTCAATCAGTCGTCTCGTCTTAGATTTAGGATAGCCATACGCTTACACCATGCATGTTTAAATTCCCTCGCTGGCCTAAAAAACACCAGGGACTGGGTTGCTGTTGGTTGCCAAACATTAATTTACACTAGATTATCACACGGAGTTAAATACAGGACATCTTAAATACCGTATTGGCTCGAATATAGGCCGCATTTTTCCCCCCACTTTAAGTCTTTAAAGTGGAGGTGCGGCCTATATATATCGGGGGGGCAGGAGGAGGACAGTGGTAGCGTATCTCGGGGAGGGAGGACAGTGGTAGCATATCTCGGGGAGGGAGGACAGTGGTAGCATATCTCGGGGAGGGAGGACAGAGTGGTAGCATATCTCGGGGTGGGCAGAGTGGCAGCATGTTTTTTTGGGTGCTTTTTTTAAAGAAAAAAACTTTTTCTTTAAAAAAGCACCAAACTTTTAGGGTGCGGCCTATATACGGGGGCGGCCTATATCCGAGCCAATACGGTAACCTAAATGCTTTATCTGGTGTGAATAATATGGTAAAATTCAGCTCTGGGTGATCAAAGTCAAAATAGCTCCCCCTGCAGGGGATTGTTTTTAGGATAGAAGGAGGGATTTAGGCTACGCACTGATTTAAGGACTTTATTAGAAAATTATCACATTTCAGGCGCTCCTTAGTAAATAGATGCCATTAAATTGCCATCACACACACCAAGTGACGCAGATTACTTAAGACTAGGTTGAGTGAAAGGTGAGATTTAGAGAGAATGACTGTGAAAATTGCATAATGTCTCCACTTTTTAACATGAACTGGATGGATACTTGGAAAAACATAATATTCGGGGATATAATCTGTAATTATGGGGAAACATTGATCCAAGGAGAAATCCGACTGCCATTTTGGGGTCAAGAAGGAATTTTTTCCCTTGTCAAAATTGGAAAGAGCGAAACTGGGGGGGGGTTGCCTTCTTTTGGATCAACAGCAACAAATTAACCAATATAGGAAAGGCTGAACTTGATGGACGCAGGTCTTTTTTCAGCCTATGTAACTATGTAACCTTTTCACCCATCTCAACTTTAGACATTGAGCGGTTTGTTTAAGAAATTAATTTCATTGGGTCATTAGACATGAGAACAAAAAAAACCCTTTTTTTTTTTACATAAGAGATATTTGCAACTTTTTAATGTATTGATTGCCTCAAAAGTCTTATTTTAAAATGACGATTTTTTTGGGTTTTGGCACAACCGGAGATATACAAAAAATCATAAGTTGTTCTGTCCGTAGGTGTAGACAGTAATTACCGGTATGTCACAATTGTGCTATTCTTATAACAAAGGCACTATCCATTGCCTCTTTATATTCACAAAACACAATTTAGTAAAGTTGACTTAATAGGGTCTATTTACTAAGAAGTGGAGTAGTCAGTCGAGTTAAGGGTTAACTCAATTGTCCTGACTCCGGTCCCATGCCCTTGCATACTAACACTGGCAAAACAACTCTCAGATTCACTGAAGTGCCTGTGACTTCAAATTTTGTGAGTTAAAGACAAGGGCATGCAAGTTAAAATGTGAACTTGAATGTCCTCGCCTATAACTAACTATATCAATAATCTGGTAAAATCTGAAAATCGGTAAACTAAGAACAAAAATGAAAGTTTCTCAGGAGCCCATCTTCTTCCCCCAACTAATTAAAAAATAACAATAAAAAAATTTGAAAACAGGCTATCTATTCGATACTGGGAATAAAGTATACTATGTACAAATTACATAGTATACTGAAGGATATCTTCCCTTAATATAGCCTGAAAATCAATTAGATCTTGCTGCCTTAACTGCAGTGCACACTTCCCTACGCAACTAAGACTGCCCTAACCACAGGCAGACTGGGAATACCCCGTCATAATAAGTAGGTCTCTAACCAGAAAACAAAAGAAAATATAAAATGAAAAAAGTGTTGGTACAAACATGCACTGTGTCCAGGGAGGCAAAATTTAAAAGTACCTAAGTAGCTGAGCATTGGTTCAGGGTGTAATTCCAAACACTTGCTGTAAAAGCTTAATATACCAGTTACCCCCTCTAGGGTCTACTGAGACCTCAGTGCCCATGTAAGTTTATACTGTGAAATCATTATTATGTGCCTCTTGTACATGCCTAGCCACCAGGGTGTCCACTCTGTATCATAATGTGCCAGTATGTTCGGTTTTACCTATGTATTGTGTAATAAGGGGTAATTAACCGACCCCTGGGTGGATATGCTCCTTTAGTTATCTTATTATAGCTCAACCCAACACACATAGGGTGGGAAAGAAGAAGGAGCAATCATCACCCCTCCCTTTGTTTAATAGAGGGTCTTAGGGACGCTTGTTTCATCGTTTATTTAACCCCTTTGGGGTTTGCACGGTGACATGTATAAGATGGAAATAAAATTCCACACGTAACTCACAATTGCTTAAATTTTTCAACTTACGTGCCCTCTCCTCTCCTGCATGTGTATGTACATTTTTATTCTTATTTGTTTTGCGGTTTCCAATAAGAGTTGGCTTTAGTGAATTTGTGTGTTGGACTTTTGTTGTATGATGCAAACATAGGATGGTGTTACAAAATAAAGACTTCCATAAAAACATTTTTTTCGGAATTTTTTGTTGCCCTTTTTCCTTTTATACAAGTAAATCATGTCCAATTTACTATAATTTTGACTTTCTCTATATAGGCTTTTTAAAATTCCACAGCCGTCTAAAACCCGTACAAGCTGTTCTGCGCCAGAATGATGTTTAAAGGTTGTTTTTCTAGAGAATGGCATAGTACAAACCTGTCATTTAGGTTTTTTTAGAAAAAAGCCCCAAAATAAAATTCAACCACAATCATAGCACTTTTATACGCACACATAATGGTTATTTTTAAGTTCTGAGCTATTGTGATGGAATTTTGTAGCACAGTTCAGAAATCATTTTTTTCCTTGGAGTTGGAAATAAGAGATATCTTCAGCCATCTCTAAGCCCTGTCGGTAAACAATTAGATGATGGACAGGTCGATAAAACAAGCTCTTGTAGCTGTCAAGCATCCCGACGAATGTGTCAATCAAGACTCATCAATTTCACTCACGATCCAGCGTAGAGACGCAAGAAATTGTGACAACGTTTAAAACTATAAAGCTTTTCAAATTATATTCACAGTTGTTAGCTGAATATTTTATTTGTCTTCTTAAAATGTGATGGATAACAAGACAGCTGAGTTAAAGATGTAGCACCCTTCGAAGCTGGAATATCAAACGGAGAGGAAGACAAAAAGGTTCATGTTGTTTATCTTGAAATTGACGTGAAACTTGGCTGTACAATCTGAAACCAACTGCCTTTAGAGTGCTAACTAAAATTAATTTAGCATAATAACAAATTGTTTAATATCTGTTTAATATCAATTGGACAGACCTATATGATTAACATCATCAGCTGGAGGACAGGCGGGGGGGAGTAGTGTTTGGCTCTGCTCCTCACCCTATAAAGTCCCGACCGTGTCCGCCAAGCTCCTATAACGAGCAAAAAAAAGGAGCTGCTGGGGCACACTTGGGATATTTCCCAGTTTTAGTATGTGCTAAATCTGTAGACATCCTTAGAGGAATCGACTGTGTAAATTGGGCGATGATTACTAACGAAGGCTCATGATAAACACTGGGCGGCAACTGGGTTGAAGTGACCAGAGCCTTATGTTTCTGTTGATGATGAATGTCAGGAACACCAGTCATGATGATGTAAGCATAGTGTAATCCTTCTTTCATTCTAAAAACTGATCTGCACAGGTTTCTAACATTGTCTTTGACTTCTTTATAAATCTCCTGTGTTTTGACAACTTTACTACTCTTTTCTGGTTATCTCTGTTGAGATGTTATCGTGCTGCGAGCTATTCAAAGTCATGCTCTAATAGACAGCTTCTCTGTAGGAAAAAAAAACGTGTTTTCAACATTGTAAGAAAACCATAAAGGACTCCCCTGGACTGTTAGGGAAAGGGGAATATGACTGCTGGCGAGGGCATGCCACCAATTTTGTCATTGGTTAGAGAGGAAAGAGTCCTACCTCTTTCCCACCTGGCTCCTTCTGGACAGGAATACCCATCCACCAACCCAGTGATTTTTTTTGTGTTGCTGTTTTCTATTGTTGTCATTGGTTTTAGTCACAACTGTGGAGTCCCCTTCTTGGCCGGTGTTTGATGGAGGGCACCTGATGCATGGGGAGGCAGGCATGGCACCCGCTGGACCAGGACTCTTTTGGTTGATGTTACTTATTATGTTATGAGCATGGGATGAATTTAATGCTGTGGCCAACGTGCTTATCCAAGTACTGGTGTAATGTCGTTATTATGAGATGGATTGGGATACAGGGCTTTTGGCCTGAGCAGCCAAGAAGGACTACAAAAAATACAATCAAAAATTTGGATCACATAGATCTAAAATAGTTAATTAACTTTTTTTTTTTTTTTTTTTTTTTTTACAGAATCATAAAGTGTAAAATAGATAAGATAAGAAAGAAAACCCAAAAGCAATTACATTATTACTGCATTGGACAAATAAAAAAGAATAAAAAATTGGGTTTAAATCAGTTATCAGTATGAATATTGATCTTACAAATCTAGATCTGCATTCAATATTTAAAGCAAGAATGTTGAAAATATCTAACACCATCATTTCTTTTGACTTGCTTACACTAAAAAGAAAATGTAAAAATGTTTGTGAAAATAAAGATCAAATATAGCAATTCAGAACATTTCCAAAACTTTTAAAAAATGAAGTTAAATTACATTACATTTACATGACATTTATTTATAAAGCACCGGCAGACACTGAAAAACATAGCAAGGTACAAATCTATGATGCCCACTATCTCCCTATTATTTTGCTGTACGGAATTAACCTGTAGCCATAACTGCCTATAACTATTAAAGATTATTACAATTATTTTATGACAAACCCCTATTATGACAAATTTTACTAGGTTAAATAATTATTTCGCTCCTAATTCAATGATTTACCAAATTCTTCAGAGATGAATAATTATGAAAATCCTGAGAGCAAGAGCTTCAATTGGCGTATGCTTGATTGTAATCTGTAAACATTACAAAGTTTTATTACATATCCTATTTTATGAAATATTATTAAAATATTATATTTAACGTTTACATATCCTAAACTACAGTAGAAGAATGGAATATGTCTTCTCCTGGATGATGACTAAAAGGAACTGTTTAACACAGAATGCAACACTCACGCTATTGGGGTTTTGAGGTTCAGGAAGGCCCTGTGAAAAAAATCCTCTAATTTTTTTTAGACACCATAACCCCCATCCCTCTACTGAATTCATTTATAAATGTCAAGTCAGTTATATATTATATTACATACAAACTAAATCCTTTGATTGAGTGTTTAACTAGATGACTATAGTAAAGTGACCAAATGGGCATAACTACCAGGTGTCCCACTGCCCCTCTTTCCTCCCCTGATGCCCCTGATTCCTAGAAGCTCAGAATGTTTGCTGGATATAAGTGTATCACAGGGTTCTGAAGCCCTGACATTAAAAAATAGACAATTTTTTTTTATAATATAAATTGTGCAATTAAAGTCTTGGAAGGTAAGTTTATGCAGTATATATTTTGTATGTCCCAAGTTAAATGACTGATCAGTTTATCCTGGGGGTGTTGGCAGATCTGTTTTTTTTTTAGGCTACCGGCTTAAGCAGTAATGAGAACTCATGTAATACAAAAATAATATAACGAAGTTGATTGAAAAATACAGATTTAAAAACCAAAAAACAATAGTCTAATTTGGATTCTTTTCCTCTGGCAGTCATTTAAACCCTTTCAGGCCTCTGGCAGGACACATTATGGGCATAAAAACCCTATTTGTTAATGCCAAATACTGTGCAAGGTAGCTCATTCCCACCTACTCAATGCCGACTCGTGTTTCTGATTAATAATTGTAAATTATACATTCCCATTCGCCAACAAATCCAGTATGTTAAAAAGGGGAAATGTCACATTCCACATTATATATAAGCATAAAGAAATGGCTGGAGACCACTTCTGCAGCCCATGTAAAGTGTAGATAGATAGATAGATAGATAGATAGATACATACGGTACGTGTGTGCAGTCATGTGAAAAAGAAAAAGTATACCGTATTTGAATTCTATGGTTTTACATACCAGGACATAATAACAATCATTTGTTCCTTAGCATGTCTAAAATTAGGTAAATACAACCTCAGATGAACAACAACACATAACATATAATACTGAGTCATGATTTAGTCAACGAAAATAAAGCCAAAATGGAGAAGCCATGTGTGAAAGTAAACCTTATGATTCAATACCGTGTAGAACCACCTATAGCAGCAATAACTTGAAGTGTTTTCTTTTCTGTATATACAACTATAATCCTTACCCCTATATAGAACAATATAAATATTAGTTAAAATTGTCTTGTTTTGTGCTGTATGTAAGATCTGCTATCATGCTGCTACATGGTTGCTTTTTTAAAATGATCTTATTTTTATTTTTTTTAAATAAAAGCCATATTGTTGCCATATTGTTGCATGTTGCTCATGGAGCCAATATCGCCTCTGACATATCTCTGAGACGGAAAACAATCACACATTGAAGGAGGGGATTAATGAATCATCTGGGGGCCACAGCTTCTATATGTATGATATACAGGAAAAAAAAAACATATGAAATGCTCCGTGGGTGCTATATCACCCCTTCCTTTTATACCCCAATGCTCTTGAGATCTATTTTTGAATGAATGCATAAACAGGCACTTATGTACATATCTGGTGGTTTTCCAACCTCACAACCTTATGTAGGGAGATCCGTGATTTCTGAACTCTGTAAAGAGCAATAGTAAGGGGCTGGTTTCCAACACAAGAACAAAATTGTCAATACTGTGCTGATGGATAAGAGTACCATGTTGGGTGACTATGAACCACAATTGTCCTACAAATCCCTGGCCAACCCTCTCCTCATTGGAGTGTTTAAATGTTTCTTAATTACTTGCACTTACAGCATTCCTTATCGGTCTCACTGATCCCAATGAGTGTCAGTTTGTTCTACTTATTATATCAGCCTATGCTGAAACTCGGTGCTTCATGATACTGATGATATATAGCTGAGAATTCTAAGTCATCAACCAAGTATCCTTTTGACCAAACGTTTTCCAAATTCACTTACCGTATTTGCTCGATTATAAGACGAGGTTTTTTCCAGAGCAAATGCTCTGAAAAATACCCCTCGTCTTATAATCGGGGTCGTCTTCTCAGACCCCCCAAAAAATGTCTTCTGGGGCCATGCTGCTTACCGGTCGCGAGCAGCGTCTCTTCTGTTAGAAGCAGGAGGACAGGAAGCTTGCAGCGTCCTCACAGAGCTCTATCTCCCCCTCCCTCCTCTGGGGGCGGGGCCAGAGAAGTTGCTCTACAGCCGGTCCCCTGCAGAAGTCTTCGAGTGAGAGATCTGCAGTTCAGGTAAGGGGGTGGGGGAGGGTTTTTGGGTAAGTATGTGTGATTAATGTGTGTTTAATGTGTGAAGTATGTGTGATTAATGGAATGAATGAGTATTTAAATGTGTTTGTGTGTGATAGCATGGATGTGTAAGGGGGGTGGGGGTTGTAGCATGGCATAGGGAGGCTGTAATCCCACTACTATCATCCCCAGGTTCCAGCATGTACTGGCTGCCTTGGCTTGATAGGAGTGTGATTGCTGTTAGCAGTTTGATATATATATATATATATATCTATCTATATCAAACTGCTAACAGCAATCACACTCCTATCAAGCCAAGGCAGCCAGTACATGCTGGGTTAAAAGGCATATCATGGGGCTGAGTGGCATATAGGAGGTTAAAATGCATTTCTGGACCTCCAGAAATGCATTTTAACCCCCTATATGCCACTCAGCCCCATGATATGCCTATATACCTCCAGAAATGCATTTTAACCCCCTATATGCCACTCAGCCCCATGATATGCCTTTTAACCCCCTATATGCCAGAGTGGCATATAGGGGTATAAGGCATATCATGGGGCAGAGTGGCAAATAGGGGGGTATAAAGCATTTCTGGGGGCAGAGTGGCATAACTGGGGGGAGGCAGGTTGGCAAATAAAAGGAAATTTAAAAAATATATTTTTCTCAATCATAGCTTTTATTAAACATGAAAAAATAATTTACATGAATTAATATTTACTGGTAAAACTTTTTTCCTATAGGGTCGTCTTATATTCAGGCTTTTTGTTTTTTTCCTAAATTAATATTTTGATTTTGGGGGGTCGTCTTATAATCGGGGTCGTCTTATAATCGAGCAAATACGGTATTTAATCTGGTACTGTATTTATGTATTTATTCTTATAAAATATCTACATTAACAGCATCCTACTGAAGAAAGCTAAACTAATTCTCTTTGTTTTTAATTAATTAACGTACCCCATCCATGGATGAGTTAGGATCATACATTTGCACAGGGGTAAGGCTAGACCCACGCAGCATTTAGTGTGATGGAACTAGGCGGAAAGCCTTGGAAAGGGGGGTAGGCGGAGCTTGGGAGGGGAAATGGGTGTGGTCACGTGCCACGCCCATGTCTTGAGAAACGGACCTGAAGACACCGGGTAGCAGGGCTTTACCCGGAGACTCCAAGTCAAACCCTGAGAGTCCCCAGGCATGGTTAGGATCGTGGGGATTTAATTCTCTTTAGATTTACACATTGGTGGCTTTTAATTTGAAAAATAAGATTGCCGTGGTTGCCACCCCAGATGTTTAGCAGATTGCCTATTTATTTGCAGGTTTCCAAACGTTTACTTTTTTGCCCTTCCCTATTAACCTTCACCAAACTGCCAATTTAATGAGGGAGATGTGAAGCTCATCGAGGTAAAAGGTAAAAATGACTGTACCTCCGCTATTATGCTCAATTAACCTTTAGTGGGTCTAAATTATTATGATTTAGATTCATTTGCATAGCTTTCAGAACAACTTCCATTAAAAATAATTTTATGCTATTTAAGCAGCGCCAGATGGAGGGAAAATTAATATTTAGCGCTTTGCGAACACTGTTTTTTGTTACTCTGCTTAACAGAATCACCATTGTTATGCACAAAAAATAAAAAATATATTTGAGAAATGTAAATTTTGACATTGAAAACATTATCTTATTCTATGCTGTCGGGTGTTCAGTAAAAAAGTTTTTTTTTTTTTTTTACCTATAAAATGTAGTTACTATTTCTTTTTTAGGATATTTCAATTAGAGACCTGGATTGAATTAACTCAGTAAAAGTTATCTCGGTTTTGATATATATATAAAAACACACCGCTTTACTTTATTTCAAAGTCTCCGATGCACTCTACAGCACCATTACAACATAAATTCAAGGATAAATTCACGATACAATCCTTCCAATTACGGTGAACTTATCGCCTAATCTTTACTTTATAGCAGCATGTAAAAATTGCAATAACGGGGACAAGTCAAATTTAACAATGTCAAACTTCTGTGCGGTTTTCAGACATTTTGTACGATAAACATCATCTTATTTGCTTTGGGACTCATCATTCCTCCGGCACCGAATGACCAGGGTGAGTACTAGACTTGCGAACTCGGATTTGTACAAATTTTAATTTTAACGGAATTTGCCGGTTTTGTTAATAGATGCGAAAGTCCGGAAATGCAGCTGAACCAATTACAGGCAAAACTTTTTTTTTTAATTTAAAAATTAGCTGAGTGCACATCCAAATACCTTACTACCTCGTCGCAAGCACTTTATGACAGCTATTGCTCTGAGTGGTTGTCCGTCCCCACATGTGACTTGTGAAGTTATGACATCATAGCATCAGGAACAAGCACTGCTCTGGACTTCAGCAAGTTTGGGATGGGTTGGGGACTGGGGTGATATGGCTGGGCAAAGGGAGGATATGTCTGGGGTATATATATATGGGGACTGGGGGGGATATGAATGAGAAAAGGGAGGATAGGTTTAGGGCATATAGATGAGGAGGATTGGAGGCATATGGCCGGGGACTGGGGTATTTGGCTCTGGACTTGTGAGATATCGCTGGGGACAGGGAGGACATGGCTGGGACTAGGGGATATGGCTGACTATCACATACAATTTTAACACTGCATAATTCACAGAATAAAACATTGTCGATTCCACAATTTTTTTGTGGCAGATAGAAAAAAAGTGCCCTTCCCGAGATCAAGCTCTGGATGCACCATATATTTTTATGCACGCATGTATTATATCTCTCTGCAGAGAGCTTTATTATCAAAAGCAACATTGCAAAATTTGGTCTTAGTGTCTCTTCTTATCTCCAATAAATTACATTAAGTTTATCATAATCACATGCTCATGTACTGTCCCCCCAGGGGCATTAGATCGTTGTTAGGGTCCTAGAGATTTGACCAGGGCATGGATAGGGCTAGTCTCAGTAGTCTTAACTTGGGTCAAACCCAGAGAGTACCCAGGCTATCATAATCGTCGTTAGGAAAGTAAAATTCTAAAATAACGAAAGACAAAGGCTGGGTTTACAATATAAAATATATATTATTATTATTAATAAATAATTTAAAAACAACACAGAACTGGTTAAACATGAGCTCGGAAGCTGGGGAGTCTTTCCTCTGGTTAAACTCTTTAATATTGTGACAGTATGGGCGATAATAAAAATAAAGGCGAGATAAATTCAAAAAGAACCAGAGAATACATTAAAAAAAAATAAAAAATGAAAAGAAGTTTCAAACGTAAGCTGGAAGTGAAGGCTATGCTAAAATATTAAGATAAATGATACCATTACTCCTCCTGCTTCAGGGGAGAGAGGAACGAGTGTTTTCAGATGATTAATTTAGTGGTAGTGAAGCAATGTGGGACAGCAGAAGGGAAATGCGGTGCGTATAGAAAGCTGATTAGCTGCAGTAGGTGGGAAGTAAGGTTTATTCGTTTAACAGTGCGATGTTTATGAGTTGTTAACAATTAACTTTGAATTACAAAAGCTTTGCCTGCCCCATTTCTTCTGTGAGGA
Source organism: Spea bombifrons (assembly GCF_027358695.1). Classification (NCBI taxonomy): domain Eukaryota; kingdom Metazoa; phylum Chordata; class Amphibia; order Anura; family Pelobatidae; genus Spea; species Spea bombifrons. The sequence goes on along the minus strand of NC_071088.1, from coordinate 134,482,994 downwards.
GGGCCAAGGTGGACTTCCATAAGGAATATATAAATTGGGGTTTGCTAAAATATTTGATTGAAGGTGAGAGACCGAGACATTTTGGACAATGCTCTGCTTCCAACTTTGTAGGAACAGTTTGGGGAAGACCCTCTTCTATTCCAGCATTATTGCTCCCCAGCGCACAAAGCAAGGTCCATCCATGGTTGGATGAGTTTGGGGTGGAAGAACTTGAGCGATCGCACAGAGCCCTGACCTCAACCCCATCGAACACCTTTGGGATGAACTGGAACGGAGATTGCGAGCCGGGCGGCTCATCCAACATCAGGGCAAAAATGTGGGCAAAAATTCCCATAGAAACACTCTAAAATCTTGTGGAGATGCTTCCCAGAAGAGTGGCAGCCGTTATAGCTGTAAGGGGGGCACCAACTTCATATTCATGTATTTAGAATGTGATGTCATAAAAGTCCCTGTTGGTGTAATGGACAGGCGTCCCGATACTTTTGTCCATATAGTGTATTTGCACTAGTCTCAGGTCCTGGACCTAGCCTGTATGGTTCATTGGTATCCTTGTTTTGTTTCGTGCTCACCTTGATCGGCACCTGTACCACCAGACAAGGTTCTGATCTGCCGTCAAATTCTACGTTTCTATGTGTTAACCCTTTTCGGAGGTGAGCGAAATCGGCCAGCCAGGCTTGAAAAGAATGGGTTAAGCATCGAGGAAGCCAACTTTGTTGCTTTCTTTTGTTTACCACCAAATCATAATATGGTTTTAGATTCCGGGAAAGAGTTGCTTTAATTGAATTGGGCCGTTAAGAACCTAAATAGTAGATAACGCTGGAAACATTTAAAATACAAAAATCAATTACTTTGTTTCCTATTGCACTATGGGGAATCATTAGGAACCAAGGAGTAAATTGCTTAATGCAATCAAACGCAAGAAAACGCTCTCTTCGGAGTAAAGTTTGAATGCGTTATTATCCTAAAAAGCAACCAATTTAACTAATATGGGTTTGTTGACAGGAAAAATAAAGGTAACTCGAATAAAAAAAAAATAATATATATATATATATATGAGAATTTAATTTTCATTCCATAAAATGAGACGCATACATATTGGTCACTTGGATTTTTTTAATTAATTCCCCCCCAGAAAAAAATGCTTGTTTTATAATTAAAGAACATTGAATATATTTAGGGATCCTATTTACTCTTCACAAGAAGCTGTGAACTTGCGAATTTGACGGATCTACAACAGAGGGGCAACGTTTTAAAAAGTACTCCCACTCCATATCGGACTCCCACTCACAACGCCGGACCCCCTCATCGAGTCTTAGCGCCAGTCATGCTACCGAACACGATACAGAACGATAAAAGAAATCGTTGCTTACAGGAACCCCTCTGAACCCTTTTCCTTTTCAAATGCGATATCAATTTTGAAAGCACCGTAAAATGGCAGAAAATTGATAACATATTCAGAAGAAGGATATTTTTTTTTTAAGTATACACTTTCTTCTGACATCTAGTGAAGCTCTTAATAGATTTTTATTATTTGTGCTTTTTTTTTTCCATTTTTCGAGGAAAATGCCTATTTATTTCCTGGTACATTTTATTCGCTTATTTTCAAACGTTGACGTTTCTTCTTTTTTTTTTTTTTGAAAGCTATGGAATTACGTCTGATGTTCTACAAATGAGAAAGAGCTTTGAGACCGGAGCGAAGGAAAAAATGTCATTAACGGGGAAGGACAGTCTGGCGCTTTTTTGATTTTATTGATGTATTTGCTAATTCCACAGCAACAAGAAAACATATATGCAAGCACTTAAATTACAGTCAAAATAGAGATTTATCAGGACTCGGAGCTCATTCCACATGACAAATACCCATGGAAATAGACAGCCAACTGCCATCAGAAAGATCAATTTACTTTTAGAACTACAATTTTCTTTTTTATAGCTAAATGCAGCATTGGAAACACCGTTCCTAGTAGTGTCGAATGCCCAAACCCTTCCCAGAAATAATTCAAGAATCATTCTATCAAGATAAGACCAAGGACTTATTAAGATTTGAGTCTTTCAAGCAGGAAATAATGGGCAGTCTAGACCGGCCGAATGGTTCTTTTCTACTTGTTGCTTTGGAAAACTTTGTACAAGTGAAAATGTTTTCAGGAAAAGCTTAATTGTCGTCAAATAATGTGCTGATAAGTTTGTTGTCATAGAACCACTGCTAAATATATTCATCACCAATAATAAAACTCATGATATAAACGACATATAACCTGTAGAAAAATGGCGTAACACAAACACTCGTATATAAAGTGGCGGAGAAGAGTTTATCTAATATGATTCCTATTTAAATTCCTTAAAGGAACAGATTAGAATTAAACCCTTTGTTAACAGGCATACCTGGGAACTCTCGTGGTTTCCTCTGGAGAGACGGGGAGAAGCGCCGCAGAGCTGCGGGGCTAGACAGGGACACAGAAGTGGTTGGCAGAGCAGCTAGGGAGTGAGAGTGACAACGAATTGTTCATAGCTCTCTTATGGGCAGGAAGGGGTTTTTTTTGTTTCTATCTATAGAAGGGAGTGAGTGAATGTCAGGGGCATCCAACATGTGGCCCGCGGGACCTCTAGGTGCGGCCCCCGTGAGATTAGCAGCCAGGGCAACCGGGATCACAAGGGCCCTGCTGCTTACCTGTGGGAGGGTCTTTTATGCTGCACAGAGGAAGCGGAACCCAGCAGAGTCAAAAAAATACAATAACAATATTAATTCATATATGATTGTTGACCACAATCACACTTCTATCATGCCCAGTCAACCAGTACATGCTGGAATATGGATATGCCTGAGATTGCTGTTAACAATCATATATATACATTTTTTGTACAATTTTGGTGTCCAACTTACTTTTATTAAAAGTGTTGGATTTTTTATTATTTTTAAAGGTGGGGGATCATTTTCGGCTAAGTGAACCCTGAATTTTCAGTCTTGATCCAGAATTTTCATTTTGGTGCATCCTTAGAATAAATAGAACTATTTCATTTTTACTTATCCAGAATCCTGAATTTGTAGTCACAAAACTTTCTAGTAAAGGTTTTGTGTGGTTTACTTTATTTTAATCTGCATATCGTATTAAAGGCTATATTTTCTCAAAGTGAAAAATGAGTGCGGCCCGCGCACGTATACAATTCTGATGAAGTGGCCCACTGCAAAAAAAACTTGGACACCCCTGATTTATGTCATGCTTGGTTGTTCTTCTTGTTATTTATATGCTCACTCTCCTACTTTTTAATCCTTTTCGCGGTATTGTAATGTTAGTGTAGACACTTTGTTTATGGAATTCACATTTTAACAAAATTGTGAGCAAACGTTACGTTTTAGGTTTGATTTTTGTTTCACATTTGTAGCTCACAATTATGGATTCAATTCCTACTTGAATATTTTGTTGCATCAACATGCTGTTTAAATTTAAATAAAAATGCCAAGGTCCTATCAGAAGAGACTACTTTAACTCCAAAAACAATATAATCGTCAGTGTTCAGTACTTAAATAATGTAACCAGTCCTGCAAAAAATAGCCTATCAACAAACACCATCTACTGGTCAAGATTGAGAATGCATAGCAAGTTTTTTAGTGAATTTTACTGAATAATATGCAATTTATAAAAACAAGTGGAATTGTTTGATATCTTTAAGATAGGCATATAAATATAAATGATATTTCCTTTTTAATGTTTGCTGCTATTCTCTTTCAAAAATCATATTTAAAAAAATATATATTTTATATGTATTATGTTTTAGATACCGTATATCATATATTAATTACAACTCTACAAACCAGATTATGCTAGCTCAATTTCTTGCACAAATATTGATCTGGAACTTAGAAGTTTGAATGGCATCATGCATGGCTCCAATCTCAACTCAACTCAAAGCCAGGTAGCACTCAGCCCACATTATTTGAGCAGCATCGTGACATTATGGAGCATTCTGAATGTCCCACCTGTACTTGTACAATAAATGGAACTTATTTGTTGAGTTGTAAGCATGTATTGTTGGCAGCTATGCACCAGAGTGCATGTCAAAGTAATTTCTATACTTGGATCTTGCCTTAGGCTGACCCAGAGCAATGTCCCCAACTGCTCTGCAGACCGATCACTTCTCCTCGTACTGTGTTTCCCAGAGCGCAGTCCCTCAATGACGCTGAGCAATACTAAATAAGTCTGTGCCAATGAAGCACAGTCCTCCGTAGATATCCCCAACAGGTCCATTGAGCTGCGACCAACCAGGCTCCCTAATAGCAAGATTTCTAAACCTAGGCTGATACCTTGAAATCTCTTAAATAATGCATTATAGCTTCAGCATTGGTGTTGGTTAATAAAAATCCTGAAACCAAATACTAAAAAAATATAATGGCTACCATTTATAATAAAATAAGGGTTGACTTGATTGAGGTCTAACTCAACACTAGCAAAACAACGTGCAGATTCGCAAGTTGTTTGCAATGGCATGCAAGAGTTTCAGGTGAGGGCATGCAAATCCGATGGCAGCGCCCATGACCTCACATGAAACTAGCAAAATTATGTCCCAACAATAAACAGTTTAAAAATGTATTTTAAAATATATAAATAGTAATTTAAAAATCAAGCTAAGGTCCCCAGGACTTCTTATTGAATAAAGCATATGTACAGGCTGTCTAAAGTGTGCCAATGAACATCTGAATGATTCAGAGGAGAACTGGGTGAAAGTGTTGCGGTCAGATGAGACCAAAATCGAGCTACTCAACTCGCCGTGTTTGGAGGATGAGGAATGCTGCCTATGATGCCAAGAACACCATCCCCATCGTCAAACATGGAGGTGGAAACATTATGCTTTGGGGGTGTTTTTCTGCTAAGGGGACGATGGATAGGAAGATGGCCATGTCCCGTCACATCTTGGGTGAGAACCTCCTTCCCTCAGCCAGGATATTGAATATGGGTCATGTATGGGTATTCCAGCATGACAATGACCCAACACACACGGCCACACAAAGGAGTGGACCAAGAAGAAGCACATTAAGGTCCTGGAGTGGCATAGCCAGTCTCCAGACCTTAATTCTATAGAAAATCTGTGGGGGGAGCTGAGGGTTTGAGTTGCCAAACGTCAGCCTCGAAACCTTAATGACTTGGAGAGGATCTGCAAAGAGAAGTGGGACAAAATCCCTCCTGAGATGTGTGCAAACCTGCTGGCCAACTCCAAGAAACGTCTGACCTCTGTGATTGCCAACAAGGGTTTTGCTACCAAGTACTAAGTCATGTTTTGGAAAGGGGTAAAATACTTATTTCAATCGGAGTAAAATGCAAATCAATTTATAACTTATTTGAAACGCACTATTCTGGATTTTTTGTCGTTCTGTCTCACTGTTAAAATTATAGACTGATCGTGTCTTTGTCAGAGGGCAAACAAAATCAGCGGGGGATTGAATCATTTTTTCCTTCCCTGTATGTCTGTCACTGAGTGTGTGTCTGTATATGGTGTTAGGGAGAGTGTGTGTTAATGTATGGTGTGAGCATGTTTGTGTGTGGTAGTATGTGGTGTAAGCATGTGGGTGGTGGGTTTTAGTGTATTCACAAGCAATGTTGTGAAGCCGCATCACATCCTTTATCGGCTAAAATGAGCTCCATAGACTTCAAAGGGCCCAAATACAGGAGTATATACTGTATAAATGGTCAAGCACCAACAGTTCAATCTACATCCCTTGGGCAAAGATAGATTACTTTCTTTGTGACTTTGTTCTTTTTCTCCTGTTTCTTTTTTATAATTTTATGGGCCTTTTCTCTTGTGTTGAAGAAAAACACGAGCATCACCAGGAAAGCTTCGTTTTTTCTCCCACTGGCTCGTTTTCTCGAGTCCAAGGGAGTGAACAGTGATCTTTACTGTCCATCCTTGTGACTCCCCAAAGGGTGCTTGAAGGGACTTTATCCACCTACCAGGGATATTTTGAGGTAAGGGGCATAGTTACTAGGCATAGAGGTTTTTTTATTTTACTTAACCTTATCCTCCATACCACAGGGCAGGGTTGGGGGCATAGGGTCAGGCCTGTGCCCCTCCACTCTCACCCCACTGGGAACAGGGTGAGGAGGAGGCATGGCTTAGGGTAGTTAGCTCATAGGGCAACTGTATTATTACTTGTATTACTGAGCAGGAGATGGGGGTATATTTGGAGAATATACCCAGGTTAATTTCATTAACCACCATCACACATAGGGTGAGGGAAGAGAGAGACGAGTATACACCTCCTGCTTTGTGCCCTTTTTTATTTTTTACATTTTTATTAGTAAATAAAGGCAAATGTTTATTCCAGAAAATAATTTCTCAGGATGCAAGACAAGTCCCCCGATTACGTGGCTATCCTAGAAGTCTGGGGCCCACGGACAACCTGTCGTGGCTACTGTACGGCCAATGGACCTCCTAGAGAGACATGAGCCTGGAGTATCACCTCCATCGTCCATAGGTTCGCCTGGCCCTTACAGATGTCTCATGATTACTAATGTTGATATAATGCAGGCGCTCTGATATTTCTGCTATTTAGTTTTGAAATAACATTGAATTAAGCCTGCTTACCCATCATTTCTCATCATGCTTATTAATTTACGTGCATGGGGATTCACATGGCAAGGTCATCTCAAAATGAAGAATCATTCCCCATGTGAAGAAAATAGTTGCCCATTTTATGTGGCGTTTTGATGAACGATCCGGCAAAGTTTAAATTTGATTACTTTGCTTGGGTAGTCTGTTTTCTCTCCTCTAAATATTAGCATAATCAACCTTTTAATGGCTAACGATCTTGTTGTCTCCAGAGACGCAAATGCAATTTGAGAACTGCAGAACCATACATGACCATTTTTACATGACCATGTTGGCAAATGCTACAGAATAGGGATTAAAAGGACAGCCGAACGTCCCATGCATTCCCACCAACAAAGAAATACTTCGTTATTCAATGTGTATTCTTTACATATAAGGGTTAATAAAAAAAAATTAAAAGAAAAAAATAAAGAGCGCTTACCCCCTCCACTGTCTACATTTCACACCACTTTTGCCTACTAGAAGTCAATCAATGGCAGAAAAATCTCTTCCATTGAAAATAAAGAGAGTGATTTCTGCGCATGCATTAAACACCCTTTAACTCTTGTGGGAGCCATTGTTGGAGATGGCTAGAGGTGAGTATCCGGCGTGTGCAAATTCTATTTGACACAGATATACCACCCAGAATACCTAGATGATATTCATATCCTGATTTCACTAATTCCCCACCATTCACTGTAGGTGAATGAATGATATATATGTTGAATATATGAATGATACATATGTTGAATATATGAATAATATATATGTTGACATATATGTTGAATGATAGCTATATATATGTTGAATACATTCCTGATTACGCCATTTAGCTATCATTGTCTTAGGAGAAGGAACCGGTGATTTTACAGCAGCCACCTAGGGACCGTAGTCCCTCCTGATTGATCCGTCTTTATTCCTGGTCAATAACAGCGAGGATATTTCCTTAAAATAGTGGCAGCAAAGTCTAGGAGACAACTGAGAACACCGGGAACGAGACCGGTTGCAGTAGTCTGCCTAGGGGGTAGTTCCAGCAGGTGCTGGCCCCTCTGCCACATAACCATAGGGGTAGATCTCCCCATTGGGTGATCTGGGTCCCCAGCGCGCCACTGCTCTGTAGGATGGTTGAGTAGATGAGAGATCTCCCACGCAACTGGCCCTTATACACTATGGAGCACTGTGTCTTCCCGGTACAGGTTCCATAGTGATCTCCGTCTATGCCGCGCATCTTCAAAATGAAGAGTGTTGGGATACGACATCATATTCTGGTCCTCACCATAGTTGTTGGGGGGGGGGGGTGAATGCGTCTCTGCACTTAACGCAATCACATGGAACACTCCATTAAGGCATTGAGGTGTCATTTTGGGATGATGTATGCTTTTTTGGTGACCCTGGGATATAATGGGAATGTACTGAGCTGTCAGAGGTTGCTGACAGAGTAACCGTTTAATTATAAAAATGGCCGTTATTAGATCTATAATAGCAAATGCTAGAAGAGGACTGCATGTAGTGTAAGCGATACTAGAATAGACCTCTTCAATCAATCAGACGGAAGGAAAGGCAGAGAGCGGGAAAGACGTAGGGAAAGTATGATACAGTATGAGGAAAAGTGGGGTATAGAGGAAAGAAGAAACGAGATGTTAAGGCTCATCCTCGTTCCTTTACATCTCAGCCTGACATGGAAACACTGGACACTTCTTTTTGGCTAGGGGTCTACTAAGCTGTTATTCCCGGGGTTATTTACCAGTAGAACCCCTTTTGACACCCATGCTCCTTCATACAGCTTCATATCCTCCTGCTTGATCTACATCTACAGACACTTAGTACTATTACCCGACATCACTCTTACTAGACTTATTCCTCATCTTCACCTTTTCTCGTTTTCTAAAACTGAGTTAGTCACAGTGAGGAGCAGTCTGCAAAGGAGCGGTGACGCGGGGCCATTACTAGATTACGGTGGATTTAGCAATGGATCACGTCATTTGTCCGTCTAATGCCGAGCGCAAGATTTGAGGCACTGATCTGCCCCTCAGAAAGAAGACAAATTGGAAGCATTTTCCCATCTGTGCAAAACTGTAGAAAGGCCTCTACAGTGCCCATATCATTCCAACCACCAGATAAGGGCTTGTCGCTTTCCTTATCACTTGATAAAGTGTAGGAAGAGTCACCCTGATGTTGCCATGCAGCTTGCCACCACATGGTACCGCGAGCGGAGCTTGGCCACCATATCGCAAACTGCGATGACAAGAGCTGCATTGAACAGGATATTGTTGATAAGAAAACTATTGTGGATGTTTGTGGCATTCACCACCATGTAATGAGGATTGGGACAATGATTTGCAGACAGATGCATCAACATTGATGTGGGGAATTCCTAGTCCTGGGACTTTAATGGATCCAAAATCTAGCCTGGGGTCTAATTTGCGGGCCCCTAAGCCTCTGCCTTACGTGTTGCCTTGGAAAACGAAGAAAAGCACTTCGTAAGAGCATGGAGCTGTTCGTGGAGGATATCTCCTCATTCTTAAACTTTTATTTGGGTTTCTCAAGTTCGGACCGCCTGTTTTTGTTATGCGTGTTGTTAACAGCCACAAGTCTGCGTTGACCCCCCCTTCCATATCTCAGAAAAACCTGTAGCGTTTCAGTCCTAAAGACATACGACATTGCGGTGCTATTTCATTTAAAGAAACGTGAGATGATTGGGCTACTGTATGAGCGGGACATCAGCACGGTCGCATTGCTTAGTTAAAATCCCTTTTATTTATTTTTTTTTTACTTGGTACAATATTGATTGCGACGTGCACAGCCAGATATCAGTCTGCAACATTTGGCTTAATAACCTGAATAATTACTTTCATTATTTTTATTGAACTTCTTTGATTTGTGCAGCAATTTAAGATGAGGTTTTCCGTTTTCTGTCACAGTAACTGAATGTTAAGGTGTCGACATTTTTCAGTCCAATGCCGTATTTTTAAGACTTTTGTGCCCCCCCTCCCCAGCAGCCATTGTGGTTTAACCCTTTAATTGGCTGCTAAATGATCCCACTTTTGTAGCATATATTTAATCCTTACCTCCTTTCCATATTTTACCACAATCTTGAAAACTATGCCTGGAAATGAAAGGTAATTAAAATCCCATATGTTTGATTGCGTTCGTCAGATCACTGCAAGACGCATTTGCTGATCTAATATGGAATTTTATTTTATTTCTTTATTTTTTTTCATTTTACAAAAAAAATTGAAACAAGCTCGTGAATAATTTCATTTCATACCTTTGCAAGCTAAACCTTATTTTGAATAGTGAATGTCTAATATGAGGACAGTGCAGTTCATGCCCTTACGAAAAAATTACTGCAGTTTTTTGGACATGAAAAAACTCCAATACTGCACTTTTACTGCAGTATTACTGCACCTTTACTGCAGTTTTACTGCATTTGTACTTCACTGTACTGCAGTTTTACTGCAGTTATTTTTGTACGGAAGTACAAATGCAATAAAGCTGCAGCACATTGAAGTACAACTGTAGGTTTGCAATATACAAAAAAAAGTGTGGTTAGGCTAGGTTTCCACTTGGGTTTTTTTAGCTAAAAACGCCTATAAAAACGCCAATAGCGCCACCTGGCGTTTTGTTGTGAAAAACGCATGCAGCCAGATGTTAGCTGTAATTCAATGGGAAATCGCAAAATGCCATTTCCACTTGGCGTTTTTCTGTTTGGCGTTTTTTCAGTCCTCTTTGGCGTTTTTCTGCTTTTTTGGGCTCTGTGGCAGTTTTTCAAAACTGCAGCATGTTGACACTCTGGCGTTTTTTGCAAGAAATCTTGGCTTTTTTTCTCCAATAGAAGTCTATGGGAGAGAAAAAACGCCATGAAAAAGCCATGTGGGTTTATTGCCTTGGCGTTTTTTATGGCGTTTTTTCCACAGTTACAATGCAGAGGATGGACCCAGTATCTGTGTGTCCTACGAGAAATAGGCTGAAAACAAACAGTTTCACACAAAACAAAGTCCTGGACTGGTTCATATTGAATTTTACACCATTTGGAACAAACATGCCATTACAAACAAACATACGCGACCAGATCCTGCGTGCCAAAAGCAACAGCAAACAATTTGCACCATCATTTGGGGCCAATCTTCCCAGAGGAGCAGACATTCGGAATAAAGCATGCCTTACAAACCACAGAAAAGAGACAAAAGGGTCTACCAAGTAAATGACATCAGGAGAGGGCAGATACTTGCCATTTATCCTAATCCCTTTTAGCTGGGTGAAACTTCTAACTTGTAAAGGCTGGAAAAACTGCCTAAGGTCAAAAAAAGCAATTTCCACAGAAAGGCTAAAACGCCAGAAAAAACTGCAGAAAAAACGCCAAAACGCAGGTAAATGCAGCGGCAGTTTTCTTGGCAGTTTTCCTGGCGTTTTTCATCAAGAAAAAAACGCCGGACAAAAACCCAAGTGGAAACCTAGCCTAAATGTGCAGTAATAATGCAGTAAAAGTGAAGTACAAATGCAGTAAAACTGCAGTAAATGTGCAGTAAAACTGCAGTACAGTGAAGTACAAATGCAGTTAGGCTAGATTTCCACTTGGTTTTTTTTTGCTAAAAACGCCCATAAAAACGCCAATAGCGCCACCTGGCGTTTTTCATCAAGAAAAAAACGCCGGACAAAAACCCAAGTGGAAACCTAGCCTAAAACTGCAGTAAATGTGCAGTAAGGCTAGATTTCCACTTGGTTTTTTTTTTGCTAAAAACGCCAATAGCGCCACCTGGCGTTTTTTTAGTGGAAAAACGCAGCAGCCAGATGTTAGCTGTTCTTCAATAGGAAATCGCAAAATGCCATTTCCACTTGGCGTTTTTCTGTTTGGCGTTTTTTCAGTCCTCTTTGGCGTTTTTCTGCTTTTTTGGGCTCTGTGGCAGTTTTTCAGAATCGCAGCATGTTGACACTCTGGCGTTTTTTCAAGGAAATCTTGGCGTTTTTCTCCAATAGAAGTCTATGGGAGAGAAAAAACGCCATGAAAAAGCCATGTGGGTTTATTGCCTTGGCGTTTTTTATGGCGTTTTTTCCACAGTTACAATGCAGAGGATGGACCCAGTATCTGTGTGTCCTACGAGAAATAGGCTGAAAACAAACAGTTTCACACAAAACAAAGTCCTGGACTGGTTCATATTGAATTTTACACCATTTGGAACAAACATGCCATTACAAACAAACATACGCGACTGGATCCTGCGTGCCAAAAGCAACAGCAAACAATTTGCACCATCATTTGGGGCCAATCTTCCCAGAGGAGCAGACATTCGGAATAAAGCATGCCTTACAAACCACAGAAAAGAGACAAAAGGGTCTACCAAGTAAATGACATCAGGAGAGGGCATTTGCCATTTATCCTAATCCCTTTTAGCTGGGTGAAACTTCTAACGTGTAAAGGCTGGAAAAAAAAGCAATTTCCACAGAAAGGCTAAAACGCCAGAAAAAACTGCAGAAAAAACGCCAAAACGCAGGTAAATGCAGTGGCAGTTTTCTTGGCAGTTTTCCTGGCGTTTTTCATCAAGAAAAAAACGCCGGACAAAAACCCAAGTGGAAACCTAGCCTAAAACTGCAGTAAATGTGCAGTAAGGCTAGATTTCCACTTGGTTTTTTTTTTGCTAAAAACGCCAATAGCGCCACCTGGCGTTTTTTTAGTGGAAAAACGCAGCAGCCAGATGTTAGCTGTTCTTCAATAGGAAATCGCAAAATGCCATTTCCACTTGGCGTTTTTCTGTTTGGCGTTTTTTCAGTCCTCTTTGGCGTTTTTCTGCTTTTTTGGGCTCTGTGGCAGTTTTTCAGAATCGCAGCATGTTGACACTCTGGCGTTTTTTCAAGGAAATCTTGGCGTTTTTCTCCAATAGAAGTCTATGGGAGAGAAAAAACGCCATGAAAAAGCCATGTGGGTTTATTGCCTTGGCGTTTTTTATGGCGTTTTTTCCACAGTTACAATGCAGAGGATGGACCCAGTATCTGTGTGTCCTACGAGAAATAGGCTGAAAACAAACAGTTTCACACAAAACAAAGTCCTGGACTGGTTCATATTGAATTTTACACCATTTGGAACAAACATGCCATTACAAACAAACATACGCGACTGGATCCTGCGTGCCAAAAGCAACAGCAAACAATTTGCACCATCATTTGGGGCCAATCTTCCCAGAGGAGCAGACATTCGGAATAAAGCATGCCTTACAAACCACAGAAAAGAGACAAAAGGGTCTACCAAGTAAATGACATCAGGAGAGGGCATTTGCCATTTATCCTAATCCCTTTTAGCTGGGTGAAACTTCTAACGTGTAAAGGCTGGAAAAAAAAGCAATTTCCACAGAAAGGCTAAAACGCCAGAAAAAACTGCAGAAAAAACGCCAAAACGCAGGTAAATGCAGTGGCAGTTTTCTTGGCAGTTTTCCTGGCGTTTTTCATCAAGAAAAAAACGCCGGACAAAAACCCAAGTGGAAACCTAGCCTAAGGGTGTGATTAGTAAGTGACTTTCTAGTTTCACAAATGTTTTGTTTGGGATAGCGGCATGTAACGCTGTATGTTCTATATGGGTGTGTAGTCAAACCAAAAATAATGGCTATGTAGTATAGCAAAATTCATAGTTTCAGACAAATTTCACAGACCCATGACTTTAAAAGAGGTTCTGGTTGTAGGAATTAACCCTTGTCCTAGCTTTTACTTTTCAAGAAACATAACTCATTCATTTGGTCTGTGTTTTGATAATGTTTCTGATGGCCAGAGACCTGTTCTGATGTTTTTTTTGTTCTTTTGGTAGAACCATCAGCTTTGTATACTGGCAAACGCATTGCTGTTTCGTTTTGTATTTGCATTATGAAAAGAGCATCCAGAGTCATTGTGATGCGATGTGGTTATTCACCATAGACAACCTGTTCATTCTTTCACGTCAAAAGCAACGATTGTATGGGAAGAAGGTTACGGGGAAAGTGACATTTTACATTGTGTTTAGTTCAATAAATACTTTGTCCTTGCAAAAAATAAATCAATAAATAAATAATAATAATAATTAAAAAAAAAAAACCTGTTCCTTCAACCAAAAAACGAAGTATGTTTGCAAGTATCCTTTTTTGTTTTAAAATTCAGGCTCCATAATTTACCCAGCAATGTAATGTAAATGTGACTTAATCTGCTTCAGTAAAAATACAGCTACGGTGGAAATCACAAATATAATTAATGAATTCGTATAATTATTGGCATAGGCTGTACGGTAATGCAGGGATTTACAATGTCAGCAGAGAGAGGGCATTTTAATTATTACCCAAACCAATGGGTCATCTATTGGCCATAACCCATCAACCTACCCGGGAACTCTGCAGACCCATTTCCCCCTGAAATGGTGGGTGTGTCCATGACATCAGCGTGAACGCCCACCGTCATTGGGAACCGCCCCCGACGCCAGCAGGTAGTCCTGGCTGCATCCTGCAAAGGGGGGTCTCCGGGTAGCTGGAGCCTGAAAGGTCCCAGTTATGCCTATCAATGCATTCTTTCATGTCACATGACAAATATACATCACCTAAAAAACTATAAATGAAGGGAAATTTCACATTTTTTTATTTTGAATATATATTTCTAGATTGAAACGCAACATTAGAAAAATGTTGCCTACTAGTAGAAATCTGCCTCATTCATTATATTTCAGGGACTGATTAAAGGTCATGTGACACAATGGCAGGCACTGATAGGTTGTTGCCATAGCAGCTGAAATGCATAATTTTTTGGTGTTTTATGTCATCATTTAACATTTAAGGGAAAAAATAAAATGTCAGATCATCTAAAGCTTACTTGCTTAAAATTCTAGATAACACAATTCATTTGAAGAGCTCCTTATATACGCATTCCATGTTTCATACAAATAAATATCCAGACATTCTAAATTCTCTCTGCAACAATGACCTCCCCGTGTCTTATCATTGACACTGGTGTACATTACCACAATTAGCGAGCAAACGTACCCCCGATTCATGTGGATCTAGAGCCGGTAGTCTTACCTTTAGTGGTGATATATGTGATTGCATCACATAGCCGTGAACATTTTCGATTTGAGAGAGGTTCTTTTCAGACACATGGACGAGCTCTGGACCTTTCCCATCGTGGGTAAGCCGTGGAAGCGAGTGGTCATGCGGAGGGGTATCCTCATCTTGGTAACGATATTTCTGAAAACAAAGCGAGGCATACGTAAGCATCCTGGTTTTGTCCATTAAAGCTAACGTTAAACCTAATGAAAAGGGCATGAGATTAAAAAAAAAAGTAAGAGAAAAACAGCCTAAGAATATCTCAATGTTCACAGCTTTTTCATCATATTTGAAAAAACACATTATTTTCATTAATGCAACATGTTCCCGAATTTTGTTACCCGCCTTCCCCGGTTGCCTGCTCATGCACCTTCATGCATATGATAGCTGAGAGGTCCCTTTAAATTTGCGTGGTGCGCCGCTTGCAATGCATGGGGGCGATTTTGCAGAATCCCTCCATATGCCTTTGCCCGCTGGACAGCTACTTTCTGTGCCAGGAGATGTGTCCGGCTAAACCGATCTCCTGGCACGGTTTTACGCTTGCTGCCAGTCGGCTCCAATCTTGTACGCACATGCGGAAAGCGATTCCATTGACTTCAACGAGATGGCTTTCCTGCTACTGACTTGGGCCGTGGAGGAGAAGGGGAGCTGCAGCTTCTACCTAAGGCAAGGAGGCTGTAAGGAACATTAAACCGTCCCTTTGGTGCTGTAATTTGGTGCTGTAATCAGGAAACAAGAGGAGGGTTGGATTTATGCCTGTAAGAGTTTCATCTTGCGTAATAAGCCATGCTTTCCTTTGGTATACTTTGACTCTATGAATGTTTGGAATTAGTGATACTGACTAGATTCAGTTCGCTGCTGGAGATAACCCCATTAGAAGCAATCGAATAGCAATATAGACATACTTGGCGATGTTGAAAATGAGGTTAATTAACTGAGATAAAATGTTTATCACATTTTTACTGTTGCATCGATACGAGCATTGCTATTCAATTACAAATCTCTATTCAAATAGAGATAGTTATCTCTGGCACTGAATCGCGCCCCTTATTTCTTTTCCATGTAAAATGCACATGATTTGATCTGTAGCATTTCACTTAAATACCTACTCACTTTCCTGTCCTTAAAGTATATGTAGTGGAATCAGTTGGAAAGTTATGCACTTCCAAATATAACCACTAGATGGTGCTGAGCATCCATTTATTTTGCCAGCTGTTGCTTTTCTAGTCGTGATAGATAGATAGATAGATGGATAGATGGATAGATAGATAGATAGATAGATAGATGATAGATAGATGGATAGATAGATAGATAGATAGATAGATAGATAGATAGATAGATAGATAGATAGATAGATAGATGGATAGATAGATAGATAGATAGATAGATAAAAAATAAAAAAGTGACTATGTGTAAATCTGGCAAAGGAGGTTATGAACATAAGTTAAGTCAAATGATTTAAGGAGATTTGGGTAAAAAGCAGTTTTAGAGACAAACAATCCAATCAACAGAGAGATTGCAGAATAACAGGACTTCATAGGAATGAACACCAGAGCTGGATGAAAACCTTGTTTTACAACAGTTTCCCCCAAAAATACACTATGAAGCCCATGGCTAATCCCGCTCACCTTTGCACTCATCAATATTCAGTAAACATGGATGAAGAACTAAAGAAAAAGAGAATTTTTTTAATATTTCACCCATCTCTACTGAACACATCTCAAAGCCTTAAGGCTGAAACACAACCCCCGTGGCATTGATTTATCCAAATCTGAGAAAGCCTCTTCTAATTTAAAACCATTCAAGTGTTCTCGTTTTAAAGTAACGATTTGTCTTGACACTTCAATGAATCAGCTCTGAGCCAAAACACCGAATTAGTAGAAATGTTCTCGACGTGTGAAAACGTGATCTCTCTGAGGCTAGAAACCATAGAAAATCAGAAATTCATTCCTGCAAAGAAAGGCAGAAGGAATGCTCTGAGATGTGACTGTACGAGGTGAGATCAATGCTATTCCAACAGAAAGTAGAAGAAAGGACTGTTAAGTGTCTCGACACTATTGTTATGACTAGATTGTCATGGCACTTCATCTTTTAAGAAAGGACAATCTAGGGTTATGCTTCCAACCATCTGCTTTGTCAATTTTTATTGTCTGCCCCCCCCAACTGTTTATTAATGTACAGTTTGTGGAGAAATGAAATGAGATTATCCATCAACCAAGAACATATAAGAGAAACCAACACGTTGAGTTTATTGGTAGCTCTTTGGAGAGATGAAGAGTTGACGTATGGGCTTCCAGTTATCAGAAGCGAATGCCGGAGTAACCTCGATATACAGAACAGAATCTTGATGGAACTCGGTTTCTTCTTTGTTCTGTACGGCTCACATTCATACATGGGAACTTCCCAGGGTGAGCTACCTGACGTCCCGTTCAGAAGTGGCTTAATCAAGTTGCAGGGCTAGCTACCCCAGGCAGCCTTTAGTGGGTTATGGTGGGAGGTAAATAATTAGGTTGAAATGGGTGGGAAGTGAGTCTGCAACAGAGAAAAAAGTGACTCGGGAAAGCTGGGCTTTATATGGAGACAAAAAACAAAAACTGTCTGCGCTTCTTACCCTAATAAAGTTGGCAACAAATATATAAACATAATATAAATGAGAGGTTTTGGTTATATGAATTGGCCAAAGCATAATTAAGCTCGCCACGTCAAGGCACATATTTGAGGTTGTTGGCTCCTCATCAGTCTGGTTGCAGCTTGCTGTCCAGGGGTTAATAGGGAGGAGGTTTAATTGCACCTCCCCCAACACATTAATAAGGTTTTGGTAGCCGTATAAACTGCTTTGTGTGCCCACTATGTAGGAGGTGAGAGTAGGTTCTCACCCTATTGAGAGTGTGCCTTGACGTGGCGGGTGAGCTTAATTATGCTTTGGCCAATTCATATAACCAAAACCTCTCATTTATATTATGTTTATATATTCGTTGCCAACTTTATTAGGGTAAGAAGCGCAGACAGTTTTTGTTTTTTGTATACATTGTACAGCCAATACACTGTTTTTGCAGCATGCTTACACCTGTTTGGTAGGCCTCGTATTACACATTTGTATTATTTGAGCCTGTGACTAGCTTAGCGCACCGACATTTTTTCTTTTCCCTTTATATGGATATGACTCCAGGTCAATCACAGACGGTTATACAAATCAAAGTAAAAACTGGAATAACTATGAGAAACGTTACATTGTTCCTCTAAGAACTGTAACCTTTTAGAAAGTCACAGTGGTAACCATTGCCCCTTCCCCTGCCTACATGCCCTATCCTGTGGGAGAGAAGTGGTTAATTCACAATTTAATTTACAATGAAAAATTTCATTAAATCGAAAGCCTCGATTGCCTTGCTGGTGCGCGTCTGGCAGGAGTAAACAGAAGCTCCAAGGTCACATTTATGCCTGGTGATCCGAGTTGGAATTCTCGGCGTTAATAAATCCAATGTGTTCAGTCCATCATCTGCCTTCTTCTGCGCCCATTAAGTGCTAATTCGTCTTTGAGTCCGTTACCTCTGCATTAACCTTTTCATTGCTGTAACGTTGCGTTTTGCGTTAAGCATTGCCAGATATAATGTGGAATTCATTCAGTCATTTTATACGTAATTGGTTTATTTTCAGAAAACAAAAAGGAAGAAATGATTAAAGTGGAATGTTCACCTTCACGGCGTTCTGCATAGCTAAATACATTTATTAAAACTAAATAAAATGGCTTGTGATGTTCGGTTTTCAGTCTGTAATTGTTTTGGAGACCTTCGTATGTCAGTTAAGCTTTGATCTTTGGCAAAGGTTACAAGGGTGATAGAATCCGCAGCGGTGTAACAAAAGAAAAGGAATTTGGGGGGCTGCTATAATCCTGCACAGATCATAAGACCAGGAAGGTGGTAGCTCCCATTGTAAATTATCTACATTTTTAATTTAAAGTAAGGTTTGTACAGTTTAAGACATTAAATATTCATGCCAGCCAATCTACCTCATCCTTACTTCTTGTATGGCCAAAAGTAGAAGGTCCATAACACACTGTTAGAACTATCCAAAGTAATGTTTGCTTTTTTATTTTCTCGGGACTTCCAAAAAACTTTTACCATATCTTTAATCTAGAGTCGAAATGCAAGTAAGTAGTATTTTTTTTTTTAATTAAAGGTAAGAAAAAGAGAGATCAAATTCAAACACTAGTCACCAGCTGCCTATTCTGGCCTAGGCCAAATAGGACTAGAAAGGCAGGTCCACAGGGCAGGGACAGAGAGCTCTATGGGGACGTCAGGCTCTTCTGGTGCTCTGTTGCTCCATGGGCTGTTTGCAAGGGAGATCTCTGACAGATGGGACATCCTCCATGGCTGCTATACCCAACTCTGCGGATATGGCGTCATATACCAGCACTCAACAGTAAAGCATAGCGGCTGTGCAAGCAAGTTTCTAGGGTAGCCCAACCAAAATTAATGCATTGCTGACTCCCCACTAAATATATAAGTGAGAACATCTACTATATTAAATAAAAAAAAGTTTGCAGAAAAAAATTTACAAAATAAATAAGAGAAATGGCTAAAAATATTTTTTCAGGTTCACATCGAATCCCTCTTCTTGTAGGGTAGTTTAATAAATGCTGTTCATATGTTTAGCTCCACATGCATAGATGTGGATATTTATTTTCATAATAGCTGTGGATAGCGATGACTGTTAGCAATTGCATGTGCATGACTGACTTGTATTAGGGTGGTAGGGTGCTTCAGAGATATTGAGCATTGAGGAAGTGCGTATGATCGTGGATGTATATGTGTTTGTGTGTGAGCGAGCATGGATGTATAAGTGTGTGAGCATGGACGTGTGGGGGGAAATGTATCAGCATGTGTATGTGTTAGCATGAATGTATATGTGTAAATGTAAATGAGCATGGATGTGTAAGTGTGTGTGATCATGGCTGCATATGTACAAGCCTGTGTGAGCATGAATGTGTCAGTATTTGAGCATGAATGAATATGCGAGAGCATGAATGTGTATGTGAGCGTATATATGTACAGTATGTGCAAGTGTGTTTGAGAGGGAGTGTTTTCTAACATGAGAGGTGAAGCAAGGGGAGCAGTGAGCTAGCGGTTACAGTAGTCAAAATGGGAAATTATTAGGGCATGTATAAGTGTTTTTGGAGCAAGAGAAAAAATGCAATGCTATGTGGAAGAAAGAAGCAACACATTTTGGTTACTTCCTCAATGTCAGAAGTGGGAGTGAAAGAGCTGAATCCAGAGTTACCTCAGGCAACAACCATTGACTACCTGGCAGGGCCATACATCTTATGACACTCTACAACTTAAAAGCTCTACAATGGATTGTTACATGTGATATGGGAAAAGGTCAGATCTAAAAAATCTAGGGCAATTTTTTAATTCCCTATTAACGGCAGTGCTGGCAGTAGTGCCATGTAACAGGACCCATCGGCATACAGAGGCAATGACTTGCACCATGAGATCACTGGAAATATTATACCTCGTTCTCCTCTGGAAATCAACCCACGTATTGACCAAAGTAGACCATTAAGTAAACAAATTAGGAAAACAAGATGTCTGGACGAAAGGAAACAGGTAAAGGTGAATTAAACATATAACGAGAGTCGGTGGGTAGATGAATTAATTCTGCTCTTCTAGTAGAGAGGTTAGAGAGCCAGCTGGGGTGGGGCAAAAACCAAGCTGGATTGTCCACAAGATGATCTACATGATGGGGATGAAGTGCCTTTTATTCAGGCCTGGTTTACAATACCTCTCTAATACCCCCTGAGGAGCTCAACTAAATGGTGCCGAATGGATCTATGACTGTATGTATGTTAGAGTGAGAGTGTTTGTGTGTGAGCATGTATGTATGTATGTATGTGTGTCACAAGGTAACCTCACTAACTCTATAGGGCAGTGATGGCGATCGTTTTTGGGCCTGAGTGCCCATTTTTGTGCATCAAAACAAGTTGCAGACCTCAAAGTGCCAACACTGCATATTAAACATGGAGAGGACGTTTTTTCGGTACAAAATGACTATATACAACAGTATGCATCAATATAACATATTAAAAGAAAGAGATTATTTTAGGAAAGGCAGTGGGACCCAGGGGACATTTCAGAGGACTGTGGGAAACAAGAGATGCAAACTATTGAGCTTAAATAATAACAACATAGAATTAAGTATTAGATCTTTCCAATATCTGCGGTGGGAGCGGGAGGCGTCCGTCTTCCCGTGGTGTGCGCTTCACAGCTGAGCGCCGGAACAGCAATCACATTCGTATCATGCCCAGGCATATCCAGATTCCAGGATGTACTCGCAGACTTGGCATGATAGGAGTATGATTGCCCTATCTACCCCTTCTCACTCCCTTCTGCCCTATCTACCCCTTCTCACTCCCTTCTCCCTATCTACCCCCTCCTAACTATCTACCCTCTCCCTCTTTGAAGTTCACTTACCTTTCAGGAGTCCTGCGGTGGGGGTGCAAGGCCTCTGCCTCCCAGCTCTGCCACTGTATGGAACAGTATAGAGTGATGGGAGTTATGATGTACTTTTAGAGCATAATTAGATCATGAAAAAGACATTGGAAATGGTACAGCATAACACCCATCACTCTCACACACATACTCATCCACACACATACTCATCCACACACATACTCATCCACACACATACTCATCCACACACATATACACCAATCCACACATATATACCAATCCACACATATATACCAATCCACACATATACACCAATCCACACGTATATATACCAATCCACACATATATATACCAATCCACACATATATACCAAACCACACATATATACCAAACCACACATATATACCAATCCACACATATACACCAATCCACACATATATACCAATCCACACATATATACCAAACCACACATATACACCAGTCCACACATATACACCAATCCACACATATACACCAAACCACACATATACACCAAACCACACATATACACCAATCCACACATATATATATACCAATCCACACATATATACCAAACCACACATATACACCAATCCACACATATATATATACCAATCCACACATATATACCAAACCACACATATATACCAATCCACACATATACACCAATCCACACATATATATACCAATCCACACATATATACCAAACCACACATATATACTAATCCACACGTATACACCAATCCACACATATATACCAAACCACACATACCGTATTGGCTCGAATAGAGGCCGCGCTTTTTTCCCCCACTTTAAGTCTTTAAAGTGGGGGTGCGGCCTATATTCGGGGTCTAGCGCCGGGCAGGCAGCGGGGTTAGGATACAGATCCCCCGCAGCGGTGCAGGGGACCTGCATCCTACTCCCCGATACGCTCAGACAGCCTCCCCTGCCAGCACTTCCCACGGGGGGGGGGTGCCGGCACGGGAGGTTGTCTAAGCGCATCGTGCGGACCTCCGCACGATGCATTTTACCTCTGCCCCCGCCCCCCCGGACTTACCGGAGCAGACTCCCGGGTGTCTTGCGGGGCCGGCGGGGGACATCTACGCAATACGCGTATACAACTTCCGGTGCCGGCACCGGAACTTGTATTGCGTAGATGTCCCCCGCCGGCCTCGCAAGACACCCGGGAGTCTGCTCCGGTAAGTCCGGGGGGGGGCAGAGGAGGACAGTGGCAGCATATCTCGGGGAGGGAGGACAGTGGCAGCATATCTCGGGGGGGGCACAGAGTGGCAGCATGTTTTTTTGGTGCTTTTTTAAAGAAAAAAACTTTTTCTTTAAAAAAGCACCAAACTTTTAGGGTGCGGCCTATATACGGGGGCGGCCTATATCCGAGCCAATACGGTATATACCAATCCACACATATATACCAAACCACACATATATACACCAATCCACACATATATACACCAATCCACACATATATACACCAATCCACACATATATACACCAATCCACACACATATACCCATCCACACATATATACCAATCCACTCTCACTTAATGCTTTCCTATCTTTCCTTTCTTCTTTCAGCTTCTTTTCCTCCTCTTCGCTCCTCTTTTTCAGTTCTTCTGTCTTCTCTGTCTTCTTCCGGTTCAGAGGGCACGGACAGCGGTGGGCGCGGCTTCAGTGTTGTGCGCCGGGATCTGACAACAAACTCCGGCGCACAGCAGCTGTTGCCGCGCGGATCACAAGGGAGCGGTATCGGAGGTCTTTAACAGACCTCCAGCTCCCTTGAGTGATTTTAAGCCGGGTTCAAGACCTTCGATACCGCTCCCTTGCGAGCCTGCTCCTCCAGCGGCGGACATTACTGTCCGTCTCTGGAGGGGTGCCGGGTGCCGCAAGTTGGCACCCCCCTGATGAGCGGCGGCGTCGGACCCCTGGAGTGTGGCGCCCTGTGCGGTCGCACAGGTCGCAAACCCGAAAGGCCGGCCCTGCGCGGGAGCCGACGCCGTGACTACAGTGTATGACTGTAGTCACGGCGTGCCCACAGAGACGGCTCGGCGTGCCAACAGCGGCACGCGTGCCACGCGTTCGCCATCACTGCTATAGGTCCACAATTTAGTGTCCTCGGTTTGGGAAGTTTACTTTATACAAAACCTTTTGCCTGTAATCTTTGAGATCTTGTAGCATCTATGAAAGTCTTAATTTAGACATTAAAGGAACATGACGTAGATGACATCTGGTGGATAACCGTTTAACACCGCGGCACAAATTAAAAAGGGGAAACAGCCAAGGAACACACTGGGAGCTTAGGACTAGTCAAGATTTTATAAGCTTTTAAAAGGAGGACGTGAACGATTCTTACAAAATGTTTAATTGAAAAAATTTCAACAGAAAGAACATCACACCTACGCAAAATAGTTTTACTGGGAAAAAAACAGCTTTGAACAAACAGTAATCATGCCATAAGGAGACACGTACTTTAAGCAATAAATAAAACATTTTTGTGCATTTAGCAATAAATCTTTAGGTTGAACTTCCATCAGAATAGTGGTATTTTTTATCGTTCTGGTTTTACTGGCCTCCCCGGGATACCGGCAATCAGTACCAATCTGTTTTTGTTTTATATATGTATTATTTCACTTCTTACAAGAAGTTCATGTGAACTTCGGAGGGTGATGCTATATAAAAAAAAAACAACAAAAAAAACCATGACTTAATTAGAGCACATCCTTCCTAAAGATTACTATTTTCTTTCTCGTAGTGGGAACGTGACAAACATCGCTGCCGGAATCCGAAGGCTGTTAGTAGAATCCTGCAAGTTTGCTGTCAGGACACATACTTAATATTCTTGTCCACCCACCCCACCATCTGCACGCTTGACTTACCCTAAAAATGTTTTTTCAACATCTCTCATTCCACTAATGTGTTCCCACCAGCCCATTAAAACATGGCCTCACCTCTCCCTTTTTAAAATAGCCTTCTCTATATTCCATATACCCCTCGAACTATCACCCTGTCTTCCCTCACCACGAACGGTCAGCTCAGATTTTTTTTGGAGGATAAACTCCCAGTGGAAGTCTCAAAATGGACTGAGAAACTCAGATGTGGTAAGGTCAGACCAGGCATGGTTGAGAGGTCAGGGACAAGCCACCTAATCCAAAAAATCCAATCCAAAAGACGAGACAAACCATAAGCCAAAGCCAAAATCCAAAAAATGAGGTCAACCAGAAGTCAGTCCAATTCAAGACACCAGATAAGGGGGAATTAAGGAGCGCAAACAATACCAGGAGCCTGGTCAGATGTCAACAAAGTCCAAGCAAACAATTCGGAGGGGTAATCCAAGAGCCAGTAAAAGAACAAATGCGGGTCTAGCCAGGTAGCAGAACAACAAGATCATGGAGATAATCGATCAGCAATGCAAGGCACTTGAGTACCTGTTTTGCTTGATTGGCCACAGGTGAGAAGGAACCAATCAAAGGTGACCAGCCCCTCATCTTTAACATCCAATGACATCATCAAGAACACTAACCTAGGCACCTGATTGGTCTGCGTTATGGAGACTTTGGCCTTGAATGAACCCCAGAGTCGGAGAGTTTTTGACGAGCTCCTCTCTGGCTGGGTTCTCTCGGCCATCAGTAAGTAGCATGGATCGGATCGCATGCCCTGTTTTGAGGCTTGGGGGAAAGATTTTTAAAATAATGCACTGCTAGGAATAAAAGCGTGTGGGGGGGTTAATTTTTTTTTTAAAATACAGAAATCCTGTTTTGGTTTTTATTTGGCACATACACTGCAGCTCTGTGCCAGGTTCCAGCTCGTCTACTGAAATGCCAGCGGATAAAAGGCTCTTTAAAAACCGTGCCTTAAAAAGGTTTCCTTTTGTATATCTCAGCGGTTTTACGATAAAATGAACCGCAAACAGCAGCAACAAAATAATAATGCTGAGCAGTTAGGTAGGGATTGCATATTCTGAGTCAACCGAGTAACAAATAAAGCATTAATCGGGTTAGGTCACACATTAAAAGCTGACAATTTAACTTAAAGATAAAGACACAGGAGCTAAATAACCCTGCGGTGCGTTTTACTGCAGTAACATGTAGCTTCCCCAGTGGGGAGGAAAAAACCCAATTCCAGTCTATGACATATTTACAGAGGGCATGACCCAGGGCACTGATTCTAATTCTAACATTCCCCTACTCTGACATTCTCCTTTGTGCACAGTCTCAGGATATGATGTTATCTCCCAGCACTTCACCTTAGGATGTGCCCTAAAGATACTATACAGGTCATACCTCGGTAGTATAAATGGGCTGGTTTCAGGGGACATCTTTGACCTCCTCAGCCAAACCATTAAGAGGGACACCAGCTGCCCAGTACCATAAATGGTGGGAAGTATTTCCCTCTGTGCCCACGAGCTCTGACTTTACTTACTTCTATCTCCTTCACTTTTGACCATATATTTATAGATTCTCCCAGATTTGTTCAACGTGGATTTGCTTTCCATCTCCAGTAAGCGACGACCGTTCCTGGGAGCTCTCTGGGTTTTGCTCGATGACTCCCGGTGAAGCTCCTCGCCCTATTTTGTATATGACAATTGAATATTTGAAGTAAGAAACTATACTCCCGTAAGCAAGCGTTCACGAGGTGAAGCTGGAGATCAAACTGAGGTTGAGTAATCAGAAAAGGTGGCAAGGTCAAAAACTCGAAAAGGTCAGAGCTGGCAGCGAATAGGGAGGAACGAGAGACAAGCAAGAGAAGGACATGATAGAGCCATGTCAGTGGCCAAATGGGGCCATATAGAGAAGTAAGGCTAAGACATACCTGCTTAATGAATGCTCCAAGAGATCAAGAATAAGGTGCGATTTATGACTTATATACATGTTTGATGCTGGATACCAGGCACAAGGTATTGACATGGAGAGGATGGAATGAGCATTGTACAGGCATTCGTTTCCATCTTCTTTCCATCTTGCAGAAGTCGAGCTCGCTGAGATTCTATGGGATTTATAGAATGGGATTTATCAGGGTCTCTCTCTAAGAGAGAGACAAGTTGAACTCAGCGTCTAATGCAGGCTAATAAAATATGAACCCCGGTGTCCGGTTGATCCAAGCCAAGCAGTAACTTAAATTATACCGGATACACCAAACCTAAGATACTTTAGTGTTGGGGAAAAAGAAGATGTCATTTACCTAATGCAACAGATTCATTGAATGTAACAGCGCAGGTATAAACCCAACACAGCGAGAGAGCAGCTGCCAGCCGAACGGCTGATGAGGTGTGAATCGAATCTAAACACTAAATCTGTTTGTTCTCATGGTTTTAGCGGAAAGCAGTTGGAATAATGGGAAGTAATTGGCCTGCATGGATAAAACAATCAAGGGAGGCAGTTACCTGCTTACGAGATAATAAGGATGTTCTCATCCTAAATGTGAAGAGAGGTGAATGCTAAAAGGGCTGATTGATCAACAAAAACGGAGACAATGAGGAGCTCTTTAAATATAAGTAAGCAAGCTGAAGAGTTGTGAAGAGGCTTCTGTGTGTCTGAATACATCTTAAGAGGTGATTTAACAATGAAAGTGATTCACTAGCAGTTTCTCTTTTCTGCTCCTGTAGGAACCTGTATCAAAATATCAACTGTATCAACTGGTTCTGCTTCTCATATTACTTCAATATAGTTACATTGTTATTTAGGTTGAATATGGCTTCTTAGGTTCTTATAATTCTAAGTTTAATCCCTTAGGGACAGAGGACGTAATATTACATCCCAGCAAAACCGTCCCTTAAGGACTGGCATGTTATATTACATCCTCCGCGTCTTTCAATGATTGCATCAAATCCTCAGTGTGATGGGCGGGGGAAAAGCTGATATTGTCTGCATCGAAGTCTGGGCAGACCAGAAACAGAGGGTCTAACAGAGGATGTAATATTAGTCTAGGCAGACCAGCTGCAAACAGGCCAAGCCCCCCCACCGAGCTTGTGATCGCTCCTACAGGAGGCTTAACTCTTTAAACACTGCTTTATCAGCGACCGTGTCCCTGCTGCCATCGGCTGTTTCTGGGATTTCAATGAGGGCATCCATGACAGTGATCATGTACCATTAACCCTTGTGATGTCTGTGACACAATTGGCAAACTTAAGGGGTTAACTCTTGTTAATAAATGGTGTCCTCCTTTGGAGTACCAACATGGAAAGTTTTTTTTTTTTTTTTTAAAGGGGCTTCCAGGTCTGTTGCTGTAAGTTAGATCCTGCAGCAGTTCAAATTGTTAATGAGCCAATCAGGAGTGAGCTGATGATCAGATGAGTCTCAAACAACAGGATTGATCTGGTCATCATTACATCAGTGACGGTCGATCATACCTGTCGCTAACATTACACTAACTGTAACCTAAACCTAACATCAAACCCCACCTAACATTATCACTATTTACTAACAGTAACTCAGCGCTACCCCTTACGTTATCCTCTAATTGTTGGATATATTCACCAAAGGAAAGACATTAAAAAGATTTCAAAAAAATGCCTCTAAACCCAGGAAGGAGAGACCTTCAGAAAAAAACTTTAAAACCAACTTCTTTAGGGACACCTTTCAACGGAGAGGTTAACTCCCTTCCTCCTACCTACCTCTAGCTCAGCCTTCCTAGCTCCTATCCTGCAATAGGATTGTACGTATATACAGCAATATTATCTATTTAACTACACTTACATGGCTGGCCCATCGCAAAGAATGGCACTTTTACCTCTTGTGTTGTATACCCTATAAAAATGTTATGGTATGCACTTCTTGGTATGTCCTGATTACTGACAGTACCGCGCTGGGGAATATGATGGTGCTATACAAGTCAGATAATAATAATAATAATAATAATAATAACACTATTCATAGAATATCTTTGTAACACATTATGTATAACACACTTTTACCACTAGATGGCAACGCTGCTGTTCCTAGGTCAAAAGAGTCCAAGATAGAGTGGGCATTTTACTTAGTGGTCACTGTGCAGGGGGCGTGCAGTTTGCGTGACAAGAGAAGAGGTGGTACATACATCCCAATCATCTTATTTCAAGCAGGATACGCCTAATATTTTGGCACTATCCCATTATTCCGCTTTGGGATAGCGATGATGGGCCTGTTTGGGATATGTTTGCGAGATAATGTCCTATGTTGGGACGTACATTTGCAGAAAACGTCTCACGATCTGACATGGCCATACCTGGAAAACCTCTCTGGACAGGGTAGCTGTGTTTGGTCATGTAGCCCCCCCCCTAAAGTTTCTTGCTTTGGCCAAATTAAATATTAGGGTGTATGGCTTGGAGTAATCGGGATTACACATCTATCTTCTGATTGCTGATTGTCGAACTTTAAACGGGAATTTAACCCCTCAGTGACAGCCCACAAAATGCATTGTTTTCAATGGGTTTAGGGACCGCCCATTGTCCTTGAGGGGTTAAATAAAAGCACATTTTTAATTCCCGTTTAAAGTTCGACAATCAGCAATCAGAAGATAGATGCTTATAACCCGATTACACCAAGCCGATTAAAACAACCGTCTTTGACATTTTTCTTTGGGCGTTAAATAGTGCTATATAACTAAAATAGGCTAGCATTAAAAATGTGATTTTATTTGATTTTGTGGCGATAAACTTCGTTATCTGCAGACCTGGAGGCAGCCATTGTTGGAACAATGTTTCTAAAGCTACATCTACCTACAAATGTTTCAAATCCAGCAGGAAACCTGTAAAATATTATTGAATATGTTATATTCACTAATTTTTATATATATATATATATATATATATATATATTAGTGAATATAACATATTCAATAATATATATATACACTCTTTAAAGGAGGAGAATTTTTTCTTTAAGTTAAATAAATTTAGGAGATTTTTTTTTTAATTTCCTCTATTACTTTATTGCGCCTGCAAAATGTCAGCAGCCATTTGCTAACGTGACCTATATTACAAATATCCACAGTTAATCTTATTTTTAAAAGTTTGCCGTTGGATTAAAGGGCTGCTGTTATTATGAGACTTCACAAAAGTAAAAACGAAACTTTATATATCACTGACACAATTACGGTAAATTTGTCATGAATTCATTTCTTTTTCAGAAACATGTAGGTTAAACTTGCGCGGCTCCATTATTTCAGCATTTCCTACTAATACTGTATACTTTTTTTTTTTTTTTTTTTACATGGAGACATTTGCAGAAAGGTTACTACGGAAACAATCACCATGGCAACCTAGATTATTCTTAAAAAATGCCCAAAGCCAAAGGACCAGATATTCCCCCCACATTTCCTTAAAGTGCGCAACGGAGACGGAAGTGAAGATATTAATAACCTTACTACTTAGAGAGTAGTTTACCTGATTTAGAAAATATGATAATGCCGGTTTCATTACCGCGATGTCTGCAATGTCAGCTGCCAAGCAGAGTCACGTTGAAACGGGCTTTATGTGACGCTGACCTACATTACAACGCATTATCTGCCTGTCGCAGACATTTCCTCCGCATCGCTGACAGCCGGGGGTCTCTTGTTGATGGAGATTATAACAATAGAGAGTGAGAAAGTCATTCTTTTGATATATATATATTTACTCGTTTCCCTAGAATTCCAACTAGGGTTTTTTGAAGCAGGGAAATCTACGGTTTAGTTGGAAAAAAAGATTTTTTTTATTTTTTAACGGTATATATATATATATATATATATATATATATATATAAAATCCTACAGAGAAACATTATATCGGTCTCCCAGAGTCCTCCACCAGTCAGACAGGGGGGTTCCGGAGGTTGGATTTGGAACGAGGGTGTGCGCGGGGAACTGTCGGCATCACAACTATATTCATTTATTGAAGCTAGTAATTTAATAGATTTAAGATAACTGAATGGGGAGTAATAAGTAATAACCAAGCAGATCCATGCAAATAATACAAATATTAATAATACAGTAATAATAATAATAAATAAGAGGTTACAGTGACTGCTTGCACGTGTTTTGGGTAAGTTCCAAAGTAAGAAACAATTTGACAGCAGAAAAGACCCGTTCGACCCATCTAATCTGCTCATTTATTCTGCTTTACAGACTCAATACTTAATCTGTGCCTGGTCTCATCCCGTGTATGTTTCAATTATAGTATGTTACAATGTCAAGCGCTTCCGCTTCTGCTGGGAGGCCGTTCCGCTTGTCTCTAAAATCACCCTCTCTGTAAATTGCAACTTACTGTAAAAAGAGGCGCGTCGGTTCAGCACAATTTTTAGCCGCTGTCCCACAGAGCAGCCCACTGCTCGACTTTTCCTAGCATTGGGGATTGTGGGCTGGTGGATGAGAACCTCAGGGGGCTTTAATTGAAATTCCACATGTTGCCACTAGGAGGAGACGGAATTTACACCTTAAATGGATCTTTACTGTGCTCCTTGTATGAGATTCTGCAAAAATCCCTTTGGGGAGTATATGTGAAAACAGCGTTGGAGGGTGTGCATGTGTGTGTGCGCGTTGGCTGTCTTACGTATTTTGGACCATATGCTTCAGGATTCAATTTAACATCCTGACTCTTACTTTCAAACCTCTTCACAGCAGTTCCCCTACTCACATCTCCTCACTTATCTCCAAAGACCTTTTCTATCCGCTCATCTAAAGATCTTCGTCTGTCCTCCATTCCTATTTCTACTTCTCTCCATCCTATCAGACTCTTCCCATGCAGTCGGTCCTTAAAAAACCCTTCAGACCCATTTCTATCAACAGGTTACCCCCTACCTAACTCTAGCTCACCTTTCCTGATTTGCGTCCTGTATTAGGGCCGTATTCC
Source organism: Spea bombifrons (assembly GCF_027358695.1). Taxonomy (NCBI): domain Eukaryota; kingdom Metazoa; phylum Chordata; class Amphibia; order Anura; family Pelobatidae; genus Spea; species Spea bombifrons. Next base: position 134,452,085 of record NC_071088.1, on the reverse strand, counting down.
CATCTTTTCCTCTAGTGCTTACGCTGCGTTATCCTCGTGGTTGGTCTATTAACGAATGGCACTTCTAGATTGGAAGCTCGTTTAAGCAGGTCCGTCCTTACCTTTTGTTTCTGTTGGTGAAAATGTTTATGTGCTGTTTGTTATGTTCTGTTTACCCATTGTAAAGTGCTGCGGAATATGATGGCACTTTATACATCAATAAATAATAATTATTTGCCAATTCCATTGGCTGGGCAGCCCTCCCCCCTGTGACTTCTTCTATTCATATCCCATTATGGATGCTGCGTATCGGTGAAAGGTAGAGAACGGTAACAAGTAAACACAAAATACTTAAAGAGGCTGAAGAGTGTAACAGAACACAAGAAGGCGCCCAACAGTGCCGAGCAGGTAGCCAAGAAGGTAGTGGAGATGTGGCTGGCCACTAGAAGTAGGAAGAGGCAGCACTGCAGAGTGGTTGGCAGTGCACCAAGGTCCTTCCACCTCCGGGGGAAGTTTATTCGTTGGGCGCGAGTCGGAAATGGCCATTATCAGAACTGTATGCTGGCATAGTATCAAGCTGATGTTGATTTAGCTTCCAAAATGCATTAAGCTGCTGAAGTCCGCTCATTTCCGTTTACCTATAGTGACAGCAGGGTGTCGTTTGGCAGTGAGCTTTGTTTTGTGGCTGTTATTTTGCTGACTAAGAAGTCATTTAACCAAATACATGCTGCCAAATTGACCAATTTGGCAGTCAGTAAAATGTACATCAGGAGCTGTCTGTATGAAAATATAAGTCTCAGTTAAATGTATTATTTATAAAAAACAACAAAATTAAAGCTGTCGGATTGGTAGCAACAGAAAAGTATTTTCAGCCCGCTCCGCTGCAACAGAAAGGTAGCTGGTTGGACAGAAGCGTGTTTATATACTCCTGCTCACCAGCATTCCCAAGTGGTTGGAGAATGCATTGCATCCTCCTTTGACTATAATAGAAACTATCCACTGTCCACTACGTAGGAGGTGAGAGTAGGTTCTCACCCTATTGAGAGTGTGCCTTGACGTGGCGGGTGAGCTTAATTATGCTTTGGCCAATTCATATAACCAAAACCTCTCATTTATATTATGTTTATATATTTGTTGCCAACTTTATTAGGGTAAGAAGCGCAGACAGTTTTTGTTTTTTGTATAATAGAAACTAGCAAAGGATTCATTTGATTTTAACCCCCCATTCCACATTTTTCTGACTACTCGCGTGCACTTACTGTTTGGTAATGAAGAATTTTGTCTTTCACCACAGCTCCCGTTGAACTCATGGTAGAGGAAAAATGGCACTTGAAATCTAAGCCATCGTGTAGACATAGTTCAAAATGAAGCTCTTACAGGATGTAATTAGAACATCCGTGTTTGTATAAAAGGTATTGATTACCATAACCTTGTAGTTTATCACCAAAGTTCTTCCTCTAAAGGGGACTGTAATACCTCTTTCTAAATGAGGCTCGAGATAAGCCTTTGATATCGTAGAAATGTGTCAAGTATGACCCAGTCTGATCATTTACGCCATCATTCGAGCACTTGACTATGATGTATGATCTAAGCAACAACACTGTCATCTTCTAGGGTTTTGTCAATCGTATAAATCAATTCTTCTTTGCCTTTTGGATGGCATCTTAATCTTTCCCAAAAGCCTGTCTGCAAAACGTCAGCCAGCAGAATTGACATTGCAAACGCTTTGGTAGAGTCCTTTGTTTGTCTAACTGGTTCTTTGCGTGTAAGAAAATTGCTTCCCTCAGCTCTATCATTTCTGCAGATCCATAGCAATTCTCTTTTGCCCATCTTCTTGTCTTTTTCTGTACCCCAATATATACATAAATGACTGTTAAAATATACACCAATAAACAGGGGAGGGCTGGCAGCCTAAGGCCTGGGGGGCAAGTCAAGTCAAGTGGCCCATTGTGCCACCGAATCAGCCCACCATACATGCCCATCTTTTCCTGATTTTCTAGCGCATATTGATTATAAAAATACAAATATGATTCAAATGTGGTTTAACATAACTAAATGTAATAGCAACAAAGGATGGTAAAAAAAGCAAAACCTAATGTCCCCCTGATGCTCAGCCAGTTAACTGCCCCCCATGATACTGGCTGAGGATTATGGGAAGCATAGTACACAGGAGCAGACTAATATGAGTACCCTACCAGGATCATACCTTAAAGTGGGCTGATTGGGGACAGAGCTGACACTGAAGAGCTGAATGGGGACAGCAATGACATGGGGGCTGAAGGGGGACAGAGGTGACACTGGGAGGGGCTGATTGGGGACAGATGTTACACTGGGAGGGGTTGATTGGGGACAGAGGTGGCACTGGGGATGTGAATGGGGACAGCAATGACATGGGGGCTGAAAGGGGACAGAGATGACACTGGGAGGGGCTGATTGGGGACAGAGGTGACACTGGGAGGGGCTGATTGGGGACAGAGGTGACACTGGGAGGGGCTGATTGGGGACAGAGGTGACACTGGGAGGGGCTGATTGGGGACAGAGGTGACACTGGGAGGGGCTGATTGGGGACAGAGGTGACACTGGGGAGCTGAACTATGTTGTTTGTCCCCCAAGGACACACTTACATACACACATACCTATTTTTTTAACAAATACAAAAAAATATATAGTTTGTAAAAAAAAAAAAATTGGTTTACTAACCTTCTACTTCTTCTACTTGGGGGGGGGGGGGTTCGTCTAGGCCTCCGTCCTCTGATAGCAGCAGACTGTTTTCTACGTGAACAGGATGTCAGTGACACGACATCCGGTGCTCCAGCAGTCTGAGTGCGAGGGGGCGGAGCTTTCACCCTCACGCTTCTCCCATCACTACACGGCCATCAGATTGCTGGAAAACTGATCTAAACGGCCGATGCGTGCTGATGCCGCCGCCGCCGGCCGGCGCTACTTTAATACTTTTTTTTTTTTAAAATTTAATATGCCAAGCCGGATCTGCTTGGCATATTAAATTTAAAAAAAAAGTATTATAGTAGCTGCTCCCATCACCAGGCGGCCATTGCACACGGCCGCTGGGTGCTGATGCCTGCCGGCCGGCGCTACTTTAATACTTTTTTTTAAAATGTAATAAGGCAAGCCGAACTTGTATTATAGTAGCGCCGGCCGTCGGCATCAGCACCCAGCGGCCGTTTAGTTTAGATTTCTGCCAATAAAAACAAATGTGTAATAATATGACTAATGGGCCCTGTCAAAATGGAGCTATATTTAATATATTCTACTAATAATTAAAGTTTTCTTGTGGACTAGAATACCTTGGATAATTGTTTTAACTAGAGTTAGACAAAACGCTAGAGAACAAGCTGAATCGGACCTTGGTCCAGCTAGATCCCAGCTAGACTTTCTCAAGAAACACATTCTCGATTCTCAATACTCACTTGGACAGCATGAGAAACCCAAAAGTGCAGCCAAGGAAGTGTTTTAAGTTCACTCAGCTCTGTACTACAATACATGTGCATTAAGTGTACTTGAGTACACTTCCTGCTCCCATTACAGCCACCAGGGGAGGAGTTAACTGAGGCAGAAGTCTAATTTTCACAGTGCAATAGAGGTTATACCTGCTTGTCACAGCCCTCCGTGGTATAATGGGTCAGTTGGGGAGATATGCCGCCTTCGGCCACTCATTGCAGCAGATTGGGTCACCGACGACCAGAGGCCCACTGGGCATTTGTCCAGTGCGCCAAATAGCCAGTCTAGGCCGCGATGGCAGCGATGCACCAGGGGTTCTGATCGCCCTATAGGACTGTTTGCCCTGATTTGGTGGCAGATGGGCTGCCTTTTTAAGCTAAGGTTTAGGACCACAGCCCCTCTGCTGTCCTAAGACTAGTCTTAAATATACCACTGCCTTGAAACACAGAAAAAAATAAAGATTACCCTAGGAACAATTTTGCAATTCACATAACTTACATTGTTATAAAACTAAGAGATTACTGAAGACGATCAACAAATAATAACAAACCTGCAGCATTTTGAGACTTTTTGGTCCACGGTTAAATCTCGTATCCTCGTGGGCCACTGTTTTTATACCCCCATAATTGTAAATAATATTTATCCGTTCCTAGAATTAGTAGATACTTCCTATCAATGTTAATTACTGTAATTTGCAATATTGTGGACTATAGCCGGTAAACAATTTGGGTTTTTGTTCTACTTGCAGAAGGCACTTTCTACCCCTTCTTTTTTAAAATCTGATAACCTCTGGTTAATATCACATTTAGACAGCCCCTGGCTAGCAGGCTTAGATATTGCTTACAGGGTTTAAATGGTTAATATAGCGGACAGTATTATTTCAGAAGAATAAAGGTACTTTTGTTTTTTTTTCCAGTAATGGTATCATCTTGACCGTAGGTAACTGAGCTGTGAGATTAGACAAGCATCTTTAATAAACAATGAACTTTGAGAATTGTGTGTAGTTCTCCGCTATCTCGCACCATGACTCCGTATAATTGCTGCGGCTTTCCCTGTGTGCTTTTTCTCTTCTGGAACCCGTTACAAGTCGGAGCTCAGCAGCGGAATCTTTTCCTTGGGAAATAGAAATTCCAAACGTTGGTTTTGACACCACTTTTGAAAATAAATGAAAAATAAATAAAATAAACTTAACCTGGGGTAAAAGAGTTTAATGGAAATATATCCAAAACCGGGTAGAACTAAAACCTTACTCTAAATTGCTGATTTGCTCCTCTCTTGTTTTGTCTCCTAGGGAGAGTGATGTGTCCTTCTGGAATTCAGCCTTAAAAGATCATTTGAGACATCAACTGAGGGTATTTTATTTGGAAGTTCATAAATGTTGTGTCTCTTCTTGCTAAAGCCAATCTGGTGATTAAAATTTTTTAATTATGTTCATCTGGTATATGTGTGGGATTTTAGCACAAAACATATTAAAATTTCTTGTAAATTAGACCATGTGCGTATCAAGATTATTTGGAAAAAAAAATTGTATATATATAAAAAAAAAGGTTTCCATCCAGCAAATATCAACCCAGCATATACTGTCAGGTTTGTTAGGGTGCCAACCCCTTTGGAAAGAATTGGGCATGATGTGTCTTTCATCTTCTGCACTTAGTTTTCTTGGCCGACCACTGCGTCTACAATTCTCAGCACTGCCCGTTTCTTTGTGCTTCTTCGAAAGAGTTTAGAACAGAACATCTGGAAACCCCTGTCTGACTTGAAATTTCTGGGAGAGAAGCTGCTACCTTGTGGGTTGTTGCTGTGCTGAGTGCTGCCTTGGTGTATGACTTTTGACATTAAACTGTCTTCAGCAACCTCACCTTGACTGTTCCTCACCCGGTTTTATTCTTCCTACACAGCTGTTTCTGTTTCAGTCCTACATATGAAATTGATGATCATTGGCATCTGTTTGGTATAATTGTTTAATCATACAACTAACTATATGCCTACAAGATCATTGACTTTGTGCGAGTTTACCTTGAAGAATTGATGGTGTTTTGAAGGCAAAGGGTGGTCACACCAAATATTGATTTAATTTACATTTTTTCTTCTGTTTACTCACTAATAAACCATTAACATTTTATTTTTTGAAAGCATTCTTCCTTTACAGCATTTTTTACACCATATATACAGTATATAACCTTAAACTCATAGCATTCTGTACTTTCTTAATCCATCATGCTAGCAGGTTGAACACAAGAGCTCATTTTTGGTGATATAAAGAAAATAACTTATAAAAATGGCAATTATTTACTTTCAAATCACCACCATTCACCCCAAGCAAATAATGTTATTTCAAGTCACTATATTCCTATTAATAATAATAATTTAAACTATATGAGGAAGAACAATAAATGATGCCAACTCAATTAATAGATTTACTATAAAAGTATAACAAGCGCGGGTGCCTGTTTGGGTCTAGAGGCGAATCACAATTAGCGTTCTTTTCTATGTATTTGAATAATTTTGCCCTTATTCTTTCCCAAATTCCTGTTTATCGAGCATTTAGTCACGCGCGCGTTTACAGCTGCCTGTAGTAACGGACATTTACAATAACAATGTGAGCTTTGACGGCATGATCCGTTGATGCGTCAAAAAAAGCCTATTATGAGATTAAAGTGCCACTTCACACCAAAACGATTTCTATTTTATCCAGTAGTACAAATGTCAGAGTTTATCAGCGGCTTTCAAATCCGAAATGTGAAAAAAAAAAAGACAACGGCGTTTTCTGATCTATGGGCATGTGAAATTAAGAACATAAATTGCCTCTTGAAGGTGTACCACGGGCAGGTCACCGATGATTATATTGCTTGTGAAAATTAGATTTGGAAATGATTATTATTCATGGTTACTTAGTTTGTATGTAACATCTAAAACTGCACGGCTGAAAGGACAGATATCATCTCCAAATGTGTTTTGCGCATCACAATTTAGCTGTCACAATCTGCCGAAAAAATGCACTCTCCATGATTAGGGGCTTCGTACCCTAAATCACGAGTTTCCAGATGAGTCAAAATATTTGTACGTGTCGACTCCATCACGCCTTGTGAAGGGCCAGGTGAAACTAGTGGACGTTAACCCCTTAATGACAAAGCCCGTACATGTACGGGCTCAAAATGCATTGTTTTCTATGGGTTTTAGGGACCGCCCATTGTCCTTAAGGGGTTAAATGTGGCAAACTTCAAACGGAAGCTTTTTCGCAATATGTAGTGACTTTTACGTGTTAATTTTAATAATTCACTTGGAAAAATGCTTTAGTATTAGGAAAAAAAAAGACAAACCTTGGGTACTGTTGATACTATCTAATGGGATTCAAAAGATAATGAAAAAACAGAAGAGATGGAATTAATTAGCATCGCGTCTGCTTTAGTGATGCTTCGCAATTCTAAATGATGTTGCCTGTCAAATGCAAGAATAACATGTTTATTAATGTGGCGTGCAAATCCATTTGACTGAGCGCACAGAAAAGAAGGTCATAAACTTTTGTATTTTATTTGGATCCCAGAAATACACTGAAAATTCACTTCTACACATTCTGCATTTATTAATGTTCTACCTCAATGTCTCCTTACCTTCTGCGCTGACCACTTCCGTGTCCCCGTCTCCTTTTCCACAAAGCCGCTTCTTCTCCTGCCTCTTCTCATCATTAAAGATATTTGAGGAACAGCCATTCACATGGATGACATGCCATCATTTTTTAGAATTTTTTTTTTTTACACCTAATTAGTTATGATATGGTAATTCCATTCTACCATCATCATTTATTGATTATTTTAAATCTGTATATACAAAGATGTTTAATACTATAAGCAGAGAGCAATATATCCAATGCCTAAAGCTGTATACATAACACCCTTTTATCTATTGTAGTATAATTTAACTTAACCATCCCTAGTTCTGTTCTGTTGGTTTTTTGCCCCATAATATTTTAGAGTGCGGCAGCTGCAGTTTAATGTTGATAAATGTAGAGCAATGCACTTGAGATGTAAAAGTCCCAAGAAGAGAGGGACCCAGGAGTAATAATTTCTGATGACTTAACGGTAACCAGAAAAGTGTCAGAAAAAGCAAGCAGGGTGCTGGGTTGTATAGCGAGAGGCATTAGTAGGAGGAAGAGTCAGGCCTCATCTAGAGTATTGGGTTTATTTCTGAAGACCCCATCTCTAGAAGGATATTGATGCATTTGAGAGAGTTCAGAGGAGATCAACTAAAATGGTGAGTGGTTTGAAGGATAAAAATGATCAGGAAAGATTAAGAGATCTCAATATGTCTGGCTTGGAGGAAAGAAGAGGAGGGGACGTAACAGAAATATTTAAATACTTAAATAGATTGAACAAAGTACAGGAGGGGAGAAGACATGTTAGAACAAGAGGTCATAGTCTAAAAGGATATGTAAAGTTCTACTTTACTGAGAGAGTGGTAGATAGCCTCCACCACTTCTGATGGGAGACTATAATACAGTGGGGGAATTTAAACAGGCATGGGATAGACATAAAGCTTTCCTCTCCAGACCAAAGACTGATAGGGGTTTGAATCCCTTACATCAGGAAAAAAGGGCAGACTAAATGGGCCATCAAATTCTATTTTACTCAGAATAGCACAGTGAGAACTTATTTCTACACCACTGTAGGGCTTTTCATCTCTTTCACCCTATATATAGGAAGAGAGATGAGTTGTGGTCTTGGGAAGGGGGCAGAGCTAGCCTCATTTTAACTGTGAAGAGCTGGAGAGTAATCGTGATGAAACTCTTCTCATCTACATGTAGACTGACGAGACTCGCCTTGGTAAGCAGCGCAAAATAAGGAGAACCTGAGTGGATCCAAGCAATTTTACTGTAAAAGTGATAAACAGTGCGGATACAAAGAGGTATGAGCCAACCGAGAATGGACAGCAACTTAATAACCATTCCTATGGTGCATCCCTTCTGGAGCTTCTCAAGGCTTTGCTCTCTTGTACCACTTCAGAGGAAAAATCTCCATTGACATATCGGTCTGATCCAACTCACGAGGGCAGTCAAAAACCAGAATACAAGGCAAATGTCTTCTGCGTGAGGGAACCAAGAGCTCCCGACATGTTTTGGCTTTATGGACCTCATCGGTGGAGTGAGGTTGGTATCCCTCTAGGCAGAAGTTATCAAGGAGGTCTATGTCTGGACTCACCTTTCCATTTGAGTTGAACCCAAAGAGATCCCCAATTGAAGAAATTGCATACAAAGAGAACAGTCAAACCGAGAAGGGACAACTGAGCATCTCTGCATCAGAGTGTCTCAAACCTAACCATCCTGATTTTCGACTAAGTACCATAACAAGTACCATAATCGATTCGATGAACAATATGAAAGATCATCCCTCTAAACTTTCCCCCCCAAGAATTACTACGTTACCAGTTCATAAAATATAGTTTAATCAGCAAAAGCAATCTTGCATCCCTGCTCACCCACAACTCCCTGGTTAGTGAATAAACCCATTTGTGATTTCAACTGAATAATGAATAAAAGCAGCTATGATAAAATATATATAGCACACATCTTCATCTTAAGCACTTTAACATTTATTGAAAGCAAATATATGTTTAAACTAGCCTTCAAAAATGACTTACGAAGGACATGTAGTATGTGTGACCTACAGCATTCTGAAAAAAATGATTGTTCTTTCACAAGGAGAATCCGGATTGTTCTTTCCCTCTGTGAAGTGCCCTGTTTAGAATCGGCCGCACTGCGTTATCATCTCTATTTGGCTTGAAGCTACAGTTTTGCGTTTGGGTTCTGTCTCGCTGGAGCACTTGTTATGCTGTAATTTATACGCTTATTGCTTCAACACGCTGGGGTTTATTCACTAAAGTGGGAGTTAGTAGGAGATACAGGGACAGTGTTGACACATTATTGGCCCATCAAGTCTTTTTTGAGTGACTTTTTTTACTTATTAATTCTTTAGGATAACTCTGTGCGCATACCAAGGTATCTCTGGTTCCATTATGGTTCAGTCGTGAATCTTACTGGTTAATTATGCATTATACATTATACAGGGCCCTCCAGACAGCAGATGCTCAATTGGGTGTCCAACTCAAGGCACCTGTGGTGAGGGAATGGGTGGAATGAGCTTGGGATGGGCAGGATTGGAGGCATCCCCAAATAGCCACGTTACAATGGTAGCGTCGCGAGAAGGCAAAGCGGGAACTGTAATGGGGGTCTGTGCTGCTAATTATCAGAGAACTTAGTTGATGTTTTCATCCTCGGGACGGTTAGGTGAGATCAGAGGATCCTATGTTCCCCGTAGTCTTCATGAGCGGGGCAGTGGGGCAGCTACCAGGGACAGCAGTCAGAAAATCTGGACTGTTGGGAGGTATAATACGGTGAAGTTGGGGAGTTGAAACCTCTACTCTGACAACTTCTCCAGCCATTTCCCACCTTAGTAGATACGCAGATATACTTCAGGCTCTAGGGATACATATGATATCAAAATATTGTTATACATTGTTGATAATATATGCAAATTAGTATTCAGTATTAATGAAGCCATCAGTTGCTGGTTTCCAAAATCATTGAACATATTTTTCAACCCATAAAACATGAAGCATTGCGATACAAAACAACTTGGTCCCCAAAGAGTTAAAGACAATTCTCTGATAATAATAATAATTTGTGACTAGACTGTCTGCCCTTCTTACATCATAACATAACCTCCTGCGTTAATGTAATCTGAGGCAGGAAATACCTGCGAGTTATTACTTGGAGAACAGATTGTGACGGCTTCTCCTGGCAAACTCCCCGCTTAGCAAGCAGTGACAGCGACGTAATGCTTTTTATTAAAAACATAATAATGCAGGGCTCTATAACCTGGCGGTTTAGGTAATGCGGACCTCGGCTGGGTCGGGGAACATTTGTGCATTAAATCATTTTGACGTTAGTTGAGCAGAGGCCTCCTGAGCCACGGTGCCTTCATATTAAGTATGTTCTGTTTTATTTTTATTAAGATGGTTTGCTTTGGACAGAGGCGTATCTACTGAAAATAGCGCCTATGGCAAGCACTGAAACTACGCCCCTGTCCAAATATCTTAAACCCATTTACTAGCCCCTGCTGCCCATATACCGTATTTGCTCGATTATAAGACGACCCTGATTATAAGACGACCCCCCCAAAAGCTGAATATTAATTTAGGAAAAAAAAAGAAAAAGCCTGAATATAAGACGACCCTATAGGAAAAAAGTTTTACCAGTAAATGTTAATTCATCTAAAAATATTTTGTTTTTAATTCCTTTTAATTTCCAACCTGCCCCCCAGTTATGCACATCTGCCCCTCGCCCTCCCTTGTACAGCCAAACCTCCAATGCTCCTGGGCTTCAGCTACCATAAGTTGACAGGGTCCCTTTAAAATGATGTAATATAGCTGTGAGGTCATAACCTTTTGAAAGGTGGTCTAACAAATTAAGCTTTTTTCCAAGGGGTGATTGGGTAAGTTGTCAAATATGAAGTTGTTCTCAAGGGCATTTTGTCTGTGCCGGAAGTCAGTTCCATGTGAATATGTTAATATGCATTCATGAAACCTGCTAATAAAATAAAATAACTAACCTTAAAGGAGAAGCTGCAGATCCAGAGAAGCAGCCCAATGACCGTCTATGGTCCTATTTTTGTGCCACTCATTGAATACCGCCAGCAGGAAAATGCTCCCATTGAAATCGGTGGGGTTGCTTTCTGCACATACGCAGTAGGATCTTATTATGACTCGCAGGACACAGCCGGGAGTTCCCGCTGACTCTGGGGGGATGTTTCCGCTGATGTCGGGGGGGGTTCCTGCTGATGTCAGCAGGGAACACCCCCACTTAAAGGGAAAATGGGCCGGGAGTGTCAAGACCCAACTCCCGTGACCCAGAGGATTCAGGTCTTGGCCTGGAGAACCGGCGAAGTGGTGCTTCACCTGGAGTTAAAGGGCCATGAGAACGCCAAGTTGGTTGATGCCAGAGGAGGCCCCTGCAGGCGACCAATAGAGTGGTTTGCACGGCCCTTTAACTCCTGACGGCGAACCTACGGATTTCCACTCCCGTTAATCCCTGCGAGCTGGTACTGGAGCTGGCTGGTAGTGAGTTCAGACTAACTTCATCTCCTGCAAGCTAAGCCGGAGAGGTGGGGAATGCTGCAAATGTATGAGGGGATTCAGCAGAACAACCACATGCTTTTACCAGGGGGAAACTATCACTTAAAGAGGCAGCTTACTTGTCGTATAGGTTTAGATGTAATTTTAAGTTTTACTTTACTGACATGGTGTTAGATAAGTGGAACAGCCGCCCAGTAGAAGGGCTTCTTACAGTGAGGGAATTTAAGCAAGCATGGCATAGTCCTATAACTCCTGAATCAAAGACGAGACCAACGATTGATTAAGGTTTGAGTCTTTACAGCAGGAGAAACAGGCAGACTAGATGGGGCCGAATGGGGCCGATCTGCCGGCACATTCTCTGTTTCTGTATAATGGCTGGAGTTTCCAATTAACATTTATTTTACTTTCATAAACAATTCTCGGCCAACAAAGACTTCATCGAGGTGTTGGGTTAGCTCTACTGATGACTACAGTAATTACGCGGTATGATCTCGAGACTCGGTAACTCAGAAACCGAAGCTTTACGACAATTCATTGTTTAAAAAAAAAAGAAAATTAAAACACGAACAGGGGAATTAAGCCGTCAATCGAAAGGTAACCTAGCAACATAGTACAAGTAAATCACAGGCAATTTACGCCGGGGGAATAATCTGCATTCTTCTGAAAGACAGCGTTTAATATGAAAGTATGAAACCTCAGAAAATTGGAAGACATTCACATTGCAGCGATTATACCCCGAACATGTCTAAATCCATTCACTGAGACTATAAGAACTTTATGCTTGTGTTCTGTCTTACTAGTGATTATATAATTAGTTCACTCACATGCGGTAATAGAGGTTCTGTTTAGAGGAAAATAATGATATTCCTTGCAAGGGTTTATTCACTAAATCAGGAATCTATAGTTCAGTATGCATTATGTGGGCCTGACCACGGGGAGCTTTACTTGTGTGATGGCCGGGCATAATGTATAGGTCAAACAGTGAGATAACATTCAATGAATCTCGCTACATTAAATATCCATTATATAGGACCGGCTCAGCCCTTTCCGCAGAGGCAGTTTACTGGGCTTGGCCCTCATAATGCATTGAGAAGTTAGGGAGTTGAAACTGCAACTCTCCTGCAAATGTTTTCCTCATTGAATAAAACCCAAAAAACAATTGGTTGTACTATAAAACTGTCTTGGTGCCTCTAAAGACAAATGGGAGAGATAATGAGAAAGAGGAGGATCAAAGAGAAGAGGAGAGATAAAGAGAAAGGGAAGAGGTTATGAGAAAGAGGAGAGATAATGAGATAGGCAGTGGTGTAACCACGGGGGTCACAACTGCAACGGGGTCCGTCCAACAAGGGGACCCGGGCAACCCCTCCAACCAATCGTTCCTGTGGTGTGAGGGGAGTGTGTGGGTGTTAGAATAAGTGTGTACATGTATGTTAGTGAGTATGAGTAAGTGTATGTATGTTGCAAGGGGCAAAGAAGGCACAGAGAAGATGTTTCAGGGCAGTGATGGTGCAGACCAGCTGTGCTGGGACAAAGATGACACATGCAGACTGTGGGTTAGGGCAGATTGGACATGTTGCTTGGTAAAGTTGGGGGGCAATTTGGGCAAGTGCTGCGTCTGTGTGCAATCTGGATGCTGGGCAGGTTCTGTGGATGCAATCTGGGTGCTGGGCAAGTCATATGTGTGAAATCTAGGAGCCAGGGCTGGCCCTTGGGGTGTAAAACCTGTGATCTATGCCTGCTTTCCATACATTATTGTTCTGATCTATACGTTTAATGCTGCGTTTGCGTGTGATTTTTCAGATGATCTATACTTGCTAGTCTGGGTTTGTGTTAGTTGGCTTCTCTATAAATGCAATATATGTTTGTATGTTTTGTTTATTTACTCAGTACCTGAAAATACAGGGTTTGTATGTCTTATTCAGTTGATCTATACTTGCATTACTGTGTTTCCATGTGTTGGGGCACAATTTTCTGCTATTCTCTCTGACACAAACGGAGCTAGTTACGACTTTGCCCCTTTCGTTCAACAGATTCTTTAAAGTGTGATGGGACTGAAAAGCTGTTTGGAGGCAAGGATGACACGGACATGCTGTGTAGGTGCAAATATGGCACTGACAAGCTATTTGGACACAAATATGGCACAGGCCAGCTGGGGACAAATATGACACTGACAAACTGGGCACAAAGATGGGACTGACAAGCTGTCTGGAGACACATATGGCACTGGTACGTTTGGAGGGCAAATATGGCACTGGTAAGTTGTTTGGGTACAAAATTGGCACTAGTAAGTTGTTTAGGGGCAGAGGTGATACTTAAAAGATGTTTGGGGACAAAGACGACATTGGGGCAAATATGGCACAGATAATCTGTTTGGGGCAAAGATGGCATTAATGAACTGTTTAGGCACACATATGGCACTGACAAGCTGTTTGGAAGACAAAGAGGGCACTGGTAAATTACTTGGGTTCAAAATTGGGAAGTTGTTTTGGGGCCAAAGCTGGCACTGTGGGAAGTAAAGTGACATGTTACTTGGTCGGAGGACCAAGCCATGTGTATGGTTAGAAGGGTTATGTCTTTTAAGGGGAGGAGATAACAATATAGCCACACCCACCTGGGGGCACCAAACAATTCAGGTGACGTTTTTTTTATCTGTTTTAAAATTTAGATTTTGCTTATATTTTAGTTCTTTTTGGATATTAAATGTCAATTCTGTTGCACTTTAAATACAAACCCTTTACAACATCACAGAGACTAAATCCAACATGTATTAAGACAATAAAGTTAAAATTACAGCTGTTTTTATAAATAAACCTATAAATAAACAACAAATGTCTGATTTTCATAGAATTAAGCCGTTTATAGCGCAGACAGCACAATTTCACATAAATGTGTTTCGCAAACCGCAGGCTCTTCCAATGCCAATTTTATTACTTTCATTTTATGAATAGTATATGAAATTAGGGTGACGTAAAATCCCGTATCAAGATCTGAAATGAGTTCTTAATAAAACGAGCGTTATTTTTCTATTGTTTTTACTCAATGCTTTATAAATATCCAGCACAGAATAATTGTTAAATGTTTTTTTGTTTTTTTAGCATGAATTGTTTTTTTTTTTATGAATGAGAAATAGACTGTTATAATTGTTTTTTCATTATTACATTTTCATTTATAAAGAGCCAGCAGATTCTGCGAAGCTATTAGAATACGATTATCAATAACCTGACCACCTGCTACAGAAGAAAACAAGGACCCTGCTCTTGTGAGCAACCAATCTACTTGAGCTAATACTCATATTAATAAATATTTGTTCCCACACTCTTGAATAATTTAAAGAAGACCAGTGGACAAGCCCTTGATTTCAAATGAGTGGGGCAGGTACTGCTGAATGGCATTAAAGCGCCGTCCCCCTGCCCCTTCCAGTAACTCATTTACGTACCAGCAGAGCCAGCCTTAAGTGTTCTGGCGCCCTGTGCGGACTACACCTCTGGCACCCCCCCATCCCCTTCTCACTGTCCGCCCCTTCTCACTGCGCTCCCTGTCCGCCCCTTCTCACTGCGCTCCCCCTCTGCCCCTTCTCACTGCCTCCCCCTGCCCCTTCTCACTGCCTCCCCCTGCCCCTTCTCACTGCCTCCCCCTCTGCCCCTTTAAATCACCAAACCGATCAGCTGACATAAGACCCAGTTTTATGATTACAAGAAAATATGTATCAAATAAACAGGAATATATACATTATAAGAAAAACAAAAACGGGAGGATATAATTAATAACCCAACTCTTGGTGGCGATAAGAGGAACTGCCACCAAAATCTTTGGTTCGCAATTGTCAAATCAGATCTAGTTCATCTTTGCTTGCCGGAGTATATCCTAATATTTAAATTGTGAAATAAATTGTGATCGGTATAAAAAAAAAATGGATGTTTTTTTAAAATATAAATACAAAGAAAATAGGAGTTTATTTTTCAGATAGCTCATTATCTTAAGATCTCATATTATCACACGACTCTGAGCCATTAAAATGATCGTTCCATGAGCTGTGGAAGTATAATATTGTCCACTGAGCGGACTATAATATATTGTATTGATAAGGGCAAATAATAACCGTAACTTCTGCAATGCGAAAACCTTGAGAGTTGCTTCGTCAAATTGCTGTGATGTTTTGGTGCCAAAAATCTTATTTCTGTTTAAAAAAAAAAAAATCTATAATCCCAGTGAAGAGAATATTTATGCGATATTGTTTTCTATTGTCTCTATGACACTTACCGAGTGAACATGCTGTGCTTTGTAATGACAACGTGGAATGTTTGGACACATCTAATTTCCAACAGCTCGGATGGCGAGAGTCAACAATCATTAAGGATAGGCTGGCACCGATCTTCTTAAATATATGCTGCTAAATTACAGAAAGTACTACTGGATGGGTGGAAAAAGTTGAATTAACTATAAATTAGCCCCTTTTCTCAATCTATTTCATCTTATTTGCAAAGCTCAAACTGGATCCATCTTTTGGGCTTGATTGGCCAAGTCATGGTTGGTTCCATTAGTAGACTGGGCATACTTGGGAACTCTCTGGGTTTTGCGTCGCTTCTCTGGTTCTCTGGGTCAGGGCGCTAAATCTCCGGGTCACGGGTGCACCTAGGCATGCCCACTCCCTGCCAGATTTCTTAGGTGTTAAAATGTGATTCTGAAGAATCACCCAATGCATTTAAAGGGACCTCTCAGCATACCTAGGAACGTTGTGTGGGACCTGGCCAGGACTGCACACTGACGTCAGCCGGTGGTCCCGCTGACGTTGGTGGGCGGTCCCGATGACGGTGGGCGGTCCCGATGATGGTGGACGGTCCCGCTGTAGGTGGACGGTCCTGCTGCCATTGGTGGGCGGTCCCGCTGCCAATGGTGGGCGGTCCCGCTGATGTCGGGGGAATTCAAGGAAGAAATGGGCGGGGAGTGGGGTGTGTCAAGACCCCGCTCCCGCAACCCGGAGGATTCGGGTCTTGACCCGGAGAACCGGAGGAGCAGCGCTCACCCGGCAATCTCCGGGTCAAACCCAGAGAGTTCCCAGGTATGCCTCTCAGCTATCATGTGAATTAAAGATTATATGATGGCCGGTGTGTCCCTTTAATGGTGTTAAAAGCTGGGTATGAGACAATTCCTCTTTCAATTTACATCTTTGGAACAAAAATCACACTAAACACCTCTGATAATTTTATAATTTATTTTACCGTTTTTAAAAAAAGAAACTGAAAGGGAAATTATGCATTTAAGACATAAAACATTTATAAACTATAACAGACACAATGGAAACAGGTAAAGAGTTATATGGTATAATTGGGTCCTTTTTTTTACGTGTGGCCTTTAAACTCAATCTCCTGCTAACATCGGAGACAGAATGTTCCAACATCAAACATCTAAAAAAAATCTCTTTTTTGTGAAAAAAATATAACCATAAAGAAACAGCTCCTACAATCGACTTTTCTGTATCAAACAGACTATAACAGGGTTATCATAGATACATAGAGTGCCCTTCACAAATATTGGCACTCTTGATAAATATGAGCAAAGAATGCTGTGAAAAAGGTTGTCTTTATTATTTAACCTTTTAAACGTTTCTTTAAACAATACACAAAAATGATCGGCTCTCGTGGATATCAAACAATTGCAAACACAACACAGGTTTATCCAAATAAAATGTTAAATATACAGTATGTTTGGCGCAATTATTGGCACCCCTATGGATTCATATGAGAAAACTAATCCTTGGCTCATTAGTTTTGGGACAAAAATCAGGGGTCAATTTAAATTTGGGAACCAAATTCATTGTCCGGCACCAACATTCACTCGCATTCACTTTCTCACACTCTCAGTTTATCACTCACACTCTCATTTTTGTTTACTCCCTCTCTCATGCTCTCTGAATGTCTCCCTATCTTCTCTGCCGGCCACTTCCACCTCTCACATCTTCTTGTTCTCTTTTCTCGTCTCTTCTATCTTCTTTCTTTGTCCGGATCTCTGCGGACATAACCTTTGGGCGAACTTCAGCCAAAATGACGAAGCTTCCGCTGATGTCCTCTCCCCCAGTGGCAACCAATGTAAGTCTACTTTTTCAATGGGAACTTATTTCTAGCAACCTTTGGTACCAGAAACTTTAATATAGTTTTTGGAGCCAAGGGAAGGTTGCCACTAATTGGCAGGTACGCCCCAGTACCTACATCCTCTGCCATCGTCCTCTCTACTGAGAGCTGGCATATGAAGGATACACGGAGCCCATCTTGTCTGCCTGTTTTTCTTGATGTTAAGACTCAGACTGTAATCAGTTGTTGGTCTCATTCAACCAAAAGAGAACTTTTGAGGTCAAGCACTGATGTTGGATGAGGCTTTTCAATTCATCCCAAAGGTGCTTAGTCGGGTTCTGTGAGGCCTCTGTGCAGGCAACTCGAGTTCCTCTCCACCCAACTCATCAAACTAAGTCTTTATGGACATACTTTGTGCGCTGGGGCGCAGTCATGCTGGAATAGAAAAGGGTCTTCCCCAAACTGTTCCCACAAAGTTGGAAGCGGAGCATTGTCCAAAATGTCTTTGTAGTGTGAAGAATTAACATTTCACTTCGCTGGAACTAAGGGGCTCAAACCCTAAAAAAAACCCCAGACCATTATCCTCCTCCACAAACTTTACCGCAGCCGCAAAATTTTGGACGATGCTCTGCTTCCAACTTTGTGGGAACAGTTTGGGGAAGACCCTTTTCTATTCCAGCATGACCCCCCCCCCAGCGCACAAAGTATATCCATAAAGACTTGGTTTGATGAGTAGCGTTCTCCTGGCATATGCCAAACACTGACAATGACTCCAGAGAATGTTTCCAGTGCTCCAGAGCCCATAGGTGATGTGCTTTACACCACTGCAGCCGATGCTTAGCGTTGCACTTAGTGATCTTCATCTTTTGTGAAGTTCCCGACACACAGATCGCTTGTGCTGATGTCGCTTCCAGAAGCAGTTTGGATCTCTGTAGTGAGAGATGCTACTGACGACAGGTGATTTTTACACGCCACTCGCATCAACGATGAGCAGCCACAACCTGTTAAGTGTCCATGGGCTAATGCTTCACGGCTGTTACTCCTAGACGCTTACAGTAGACCAGGACAGATCTAGCGAGGCAGGAATTTCATGACCTGACTTGCGGCAAAGGCATTGAGCTCTTCAGTAAGTTTTTATTTCCCAGCTGGTAGCACATCGAGTCAGAGCAGGTAACATTCAATCCCTTCCATAGCTCCCCAGGTAGCTGGGAGAGAAGACCTGCATTTAAAGGCACGTAAATGGTGGAAACGGTCAGAAAACGGAAGAAAAAAATCCCATCCAGTGACACGAAATCCGCTGATCTCAGCAGAGTCACGGTCTGCGCAGCTGGACCCATGAATACAAAGCATTGATTCGGCAAACAAGAAGACTCTTTTACAAAATGAATTCAAAGTGACCGAGGCAGAGTATGATTCATTTAATAGCAGGGGGTGTCCAGCAGGGTCTCACGCACCAGAATGCTGCTTGAATGAGGACTGGATGTATTCATCTCACTCCATTGAGTGAAACACTCAATATAATTTAAGGGAAAGGCAGAGAAAGCTTGCTCCTTGCTTATTATAGTTATTACACCGTCGCAGTGTCTTTATTGTGTTCCGCTAGAACATCACACATTACACAGCTATATGGACCTGAGCAAGTGACAACTGTTTATTTTTATTATTCATTTTTACAGCGCCATCATATTCTGTAGTGATGTACAATGGTTCTCCCAATGTTCCCAACGTTAAATATAATACAGGGTGGGATATTCCGATCGTCTTTCCTATGGGGTACTTTGTGGAGTGACAGGCAGGTCCAAAGATTGTCTTTTCAAGATTCGATAACGCAAACTATTGTCCCAGTCCACCTGTGTGTATTCTGTATTTGGTAACACTGGGTATCTGAGCATGCGCGCTGCTGTGCACGTTTGTATGGATGGTGCCAGTGCAACTAGGTTCAGTAACAAACCCAGCGACAGCCTGTTAGGGTGCCGGCGCATGGACGGGGGAATGCCTTATAGGAATAATGGGCCCCCTGCTTTGGGAACAAAACGATAATGTAATAAGTAGGCGCTGCATCAGATTGGAGAGGGAGTATCACCCGGTTATAATATAATATTATCAATGACACTGAATACTTGACGTTCTTAATGCAGATACATTACAGTTTTATTACAGAAAGGGTAGTAGATCCCTCCCAAAGCGTCTCAACCTCATCGATCCTTATCGATCGGCCAAGGCGGGGGCGCCCAAAGAGAACGACATAAAATCTATTTAATTTCCCTCCCTGCTGCGATATCCCTCACCCTGATCTAGATTAAATGATGTAAATCACACGATTGCATCCCTGACTCTTCTGATTTTACGAGTTCCGGAAGATGAAGAATATAATTTCCAACAAAATTCTAAACTGACTCGCAGACCGAGTGGGTAGTAGAAGAATGCCGAGTAATTTCCATTCTAAACAGATCCTTGCCGAGGTTTAAGAGGCTATATTACTATTAATACCTTGATGAACGCACAATAAGTAGCGGAACTGATGCTCAAATGCCTCGGAACACCGATACGCAATGGCTTTTGTAGATGTCGTTATTTTACATTCTTTTTGGCCGCTGTATTTTTTTTTGGTTATTGTTAAACGCAAATGTAGCGGAATGAATGCCGTAGAAAGTAATGTTTATCCATAATCGTTGTGTGTAAAGCATCCAAATCTGATATTTTTTATGGATGATTGTAAAATACCTCTTTCAGCAGGGTTACTGACCATCAGTTTTCAGAGCCAAAGAAAAAAAGTGCATACAATATTAATATAGTATTAGTGTTGGTTACTATTGAGAGTGTGCCTTGACGTGGCGGGTGAGCTTAATTATGCTTTGGCCAATTCATATAACCAAAACCTCTCATTTATATTATGTTTATATATTTGTTGCCAACTTTATTAGGGTAAGAAGCGCAGACAGTTTTTGTTTCTTGTATACATTGTACAGCCAATACACTGTTTCTTGCAGCATGCTTACACCTGTTTGGTAGGCCTCGTATTATACATTTGTATTATTTGAGCCTGTGACTAGCTTAGCGCACCGACATTTTTTCTTTTCCCTACTAAAGATAAATCACTATAATTTTTTTAATGTTATTTTTGTGATTTAAATGAATACAACTAGGTGGATTATGATGCGGTTGCTCCAGAAATTAACATCTTTTCCCCTTAAAATTAGATTGATTTTAGATTGTGTGATATTATTAAATATTTTAAAATTGAGATGATTTTTGTTTTCCCAGGAAAGATTTTATCCATCCCAGTTGGGTAATAAAAAAACGATGTTAACAGCCAGCAGCCTACCGGTTGAAGAAAGGTTAAATGTGCTTAACCCCAAGTGCCGGAAAGCACTTAAATGTTTTTGCTCCCATGGCATTTTGGTGTAAAACAGGGGTAATAACAATGTTATAAACATGGATTTACAATAGTGTATGTATGGAGGGTTCAGTTATAGCATATTTCGAGGGCAGGGAATCCTCTTCTCTTGTGGCGTTTTAGGTGCCGGCATCAGCAAGGATATAAAGTTCAACACCCGCTCTATATTTTTAAAGTGGAACGCATGCCAAGTCTTAATTGTTGGGTGTGCACTTCCTTCCCATTAAACCTATATATACCCTCACTTACCTTGTAGCCCATGCAAGAGCTATTTTTAGGGTGTTGTGTTTATAATTGCCTTGCCCAGAGTCCTGCACCAGTTTCCAGTTCCTTGCCTTGCCTATGAGTTGTCTTATTCCCTTATTCTCTCTCCCCATTGGATCCTGAACTGTGGCCTTGCTTTGACCTTCATTCCTGCCTTAACCCCTTGTGCTGATGACTTGAGTCCTGCTCCGGTATACCCAACCTCAGCTGGATTCTGCCTTGTCCTTCTGCACAACGTTCCTATTATTCCTATATTTTATGTGCTTTTTTTTTTTCTTTGGCTCTGAAAACTGATGGTCAGTAACCCTGCTGAAAGAGGTATTTTACAATCATCCATAAAAAAATCGGGTTTGGATGCTTTACACACAACGATTATGGATAAACAATACTTTCTACGGCATTCATTCCGCTACATTTGTGTTTAAAAATAACCAAAAAAAAATACATCGGCCAAAAAGAATTTAAAATAACGACATCTACAAAAGCCATTGTGTATCGGTGTTCCGAGGCATTTGAGCATCAGTTCCGCTACTTATTGTGCGTTCATCAAGGTATTAATAGTAATATAGCCTCTTAAACCTCGGCAAGGATCTGTTTAGAATGGAAATTACTCGGCATTCTTCTACTACCCACTCGGTCTGTGAGTCAGTTTAGAATTTTGTTGAAAATTATATTCTTCATGTTCCGGAACTCGTAAAATCAGAAGAGTCGGGGATCTTTATGTAATCCAGATCAGGGTGTAAGATATCGCAGCATCATTCAAAGGGAAGAAAATGAAATCGATTTTTATGTCGTTTTCTTTGGGCCTCCACCTGGTCTAATCGATGAGGTTGAGCGGTAAAGTAAACGCGTATGAAAGAAAATAAGGGAAAAAGTGTAGAAAGACAGATTTATCAGGATTTCAAAATATCTTTTAAATACCCTCTAAATTAGTTTATTATTCGGGTTAGAACTTTCAGCTATCGTGTTTTTAAAAGAGAGTTTTGGCCCCAGGATACTTCCAGAGCTTTGATGCAACCCTGGTCGCGCTATTGCGGTGTTCTCCTCTTCCCTTTACGTAAGGAGCGTAATTCTGATGGGGCTAGTCACACAGGGAGGGGAAATTTGTTGCCGTTCTGGGGTCTATAGGTTAAAAACCCGAGCAGGCCTATTCACTAACACATACATTCACTATTGCCAGTTTGCATTTGCACTTGCATAGACTCGGTGAGGGTTGGGTTGATGTAACTGGAGTCATTAATAAACAAAGAAGAAACTGGGCTCCCCCTAGTCCTCTTCTTAACAAAGATGGGACGACAATCTACCCCCTCTTACCCAGCCCGATGTTCAAGGGGATATAAAGTCCATATACCCCCCATCCTGGTGATGGGGGTGCTAAAATATTATACATAGACCTGTGGAGATTCCGTGCCCAGTAGGATGGAGTCAGGGTTAAGACCCAAGAAATGCCCTGCAGGGAGCATGGACCCTTTCTATACCCCCTGGCGTCCATGCCCTGCTAAAAGGAGAGGCACGAAGCCCACCTAGTGCTTCCAGCCCTCCATCCCCCGCCCTGTAGGCTACAAGCACTAACCTTATTAAAAAAAAAATGAAATTCATACCTACCCCTTCCGCTCTAAAGTCCCCAGGTGCGGGGTGAGGTCTCCCCAATGCACCATTTGGAAACCAAGGAGTCGGAAGAGAAGAAGAGAATTCAGAGGCCCTGAAAGCGTATGCGACGCCACATCTTTAACCGCGTTGGCCCAATAAACGGTTAACTTCAACTAAACGTCCACATACAACGCTTCATTCTCACCGAAAATACAAACGAGACCCCTAGCTGAAAATTACAAATAAAATACAAACATTTCTCTTTCTCCCAATTAATTTTTTTACGAATATACGTGATATCATTTCCAATCGCGTTATTACGTATTTCTGTATCCATTCCCTACATCGTGCTTTATTAAAAGCCCGGGGTTGCCGGGAACGGACGCAGACGAGCATTTCAGCGGAGACCCGTTTTTTATTTCTCGTAGAATGAAACACGCAGCTGGGAATTTAATTTCGGGTTTTTCGGAGCTCAGTGTGAATGTTTGCAGCGGCGGGAGGGCCAAACTTTGTTACAGCTGGAAAAAGTCTCTCCTTTTGTAGCCAAACGTTGTCAATAAGGTGCCCTCCTGTGCTTCATAAAAGGTGCGAGAGCAATATGAATACATTAGAGGAATTTTATTTGTGTTCGTATACCGCAAATTAAAAGAAACGGCTTGAAAACCATTATTTCATCTACCAACGAGTTCCATTCTCACCGGTTATTTAAAAGGGGAGCTGTCATAGCTTTTAGAATAACTAAAGGTTTAGGAATAGCTGTTTTTGGAGATATTTAGTTTAAAAGTTCAGCCTCAATGAAGATGAGGTCAGCGGCACACTGTTGCTAGTAGAGTTTGAACAAATATTTTGTTTAATTTTTGGCCCATTTGCTTTCGGATGATGGTTTTTGTTTCTTGCCCCTTGGACAGCATTTATTGTAAAGAAATTTGTTGTCACTCACTCAATACCTCCTCGGACAACTGCTTCTCCTTCTTCGCTTCTCGGTCTCCTTCTCAGCAGCTCTGCTTCTCTTGCTTCTTTTCCTCCTGCTCTTCTGATCCATCTGCGTCATTATCTCTTTCCGATACAAAGGGCCGAAGCGGCCCTACAAGCCACGGGGACAACCTCACCCCCATTCCGCTAATCAAGGAGGAGGTTGTCCTCATGGCGTGCCTTGTTGCAGACGTATCAGCGGAGCAGGAGAAGAGGAGCATCAGAGAAGGGAGAAAAGAAACGGAGAGGGAGACAGAAAAAGTGGTCGGAGACGGTAGGGAAACATCGAGACAATTGGAGTTGTCTCCTTTGTTTTTGTCCTTAAGTTCTCTCCCTTCTCCTCATTTCACCACAAAAAGAGGAGAGAGATAACTTAATGATGAGGAACAATCATGTAGATCCTGAAAAGTTGGCAAAAATTACATGTGGGTCAAATACTAGATTCAGGTGCCCCTAGGTGTACAGGCTACCGGTGCCCTCATGATTGAAGAATGAAGACAAAAGCAAAAAAAGATATAGGTAAAATCTGGGGAAAGAATAAATAGAAAGAACCTGTACATGTGAGTGGACAGGACTATGGCTGCCAACAGTTTTAACTTTACCAAGGCAGTCCTGACAAGTGAGCTTACGCTCCTGACTGTCTGTTTGACTGCCGAAACACTCTGCTTCCACGGTGTGCGTATAATCCGGCCTTCAGCCACCGACACGTTGTTGACGGTTCCGTATAGTATGAAACATTAAGAGGGGCCAAATGTTTATTGACCCATCAAATGTATAGCAAAATGATTATATGGACCCAAAATAGGGTTATAATCATCTTAGCATCTTTATGACAGGAGATGCATTGACCTGTAATATGCCGTTCAGTCCTTTTTGTAGCAGTAAATAATGAGATGTGACGATAACAGTATTGGCAACGAAAATCGATACAAACACACATTCGCACTCAAGCTGTCTTTGGTAGATTGAGGTCATTATTACACATGGCATGCAGTGCCGTGCACACCGGTGGCAGCTTCAGGCGTGTCTACTAAACTGTGAAACTCCATTTGTGTTGGTAATTGTTACTGATTAGAATGTAATATAACGTTACACTCTAAATGGACAAATGCTCACAAAATATACTAAGAAACACAGAAATAAAAACCCTGTTCATTCTGTTACTAAAAATATTAGAACTGAATTGTCCTCCTGATGTAGTAGTATTTTAACGATTGGCTCTGTAACACTTTATAACCTTAAAATCCCCTTGTCACGCCTGCGGGTACCGCATTAGGCGGAGGTTTGGACTCTGAGTGAGCCGGCAGGTATAGCTGGGCCTGGTTGCAGACAGCCGTCTGCTGCAGCTTTAGACTTTTGCATAGGCGCCATCTACAGGGACAGGACTGAGGAAACTGGCAGCGGCATGTGGGGGGACTGGGAGACGAGGCCAGGCAAGCCCGTACCATGATTTGATCTTACTGTGCATGATTTATACACAGCGAGATCAAATCATGGTACATTGGGATGAGACGGATGCATAAACTAAGAACAGTCCAAAGTCAAACAGTCAGATGACCAATAATCCAAACGGAGCTCCAAATCAGGAACTCGAGCAAGGATAGCACGATGAGGAGACAGAACACCCAGGGACCAAAGATGGTGATAGGGGTAGGAGAAACGTCTCCAATGCCCAGGGTCGCTGGTTCTGACACCCCCATTGGCTATAGGCGATACGGATAGCAACATCCAATGGATAACGCTGTACGGCTATTGGAGGGTCATGGAAACCGCTGTAAATGTACGCCGTCATATTTCATGAAAAGCAGCTATATATATATATACAACAACAAAGCAAATAATCAGTGCACACCCAATGAATACTGAAAAATAAATATTGAAGATTCTGTCGTTATATAGCCATTAATTGCTTAGCCCACCAACGTGTCAATGTATGCCAATGCTGGCGAGTGCTGTCTAATATTAAACATGGAAACACAGACAGCAGATAAGAATCATTCTACCATCTAGTCTTAGTCTTATATCTAGCTTGGCCTTATGCCTATCCTATACTTGCTTAAACGCCTTCACTGTATTAACCTCTACCACTTCAGTTGGAAGGTTATTCCATGCATTCACTACCCTTTCCGTAAAGTCATATTTCCTGATGTTACTTTTAAACCTTTTAAATAAACGTCTCTCCCTATACAACCAAGAACTCTGCTAGCATCTCCTGCAGCTCTATTGCTACCTTTAAATCCTCTGAAATAATAATAATCACACGTTGAGGTTAGGACGGTATAATATCCCACTTTCCATGTGAAATTTGTGGAAAGCTGAAAACCACATATTTTGGGGGAAAGATTTTGCCCTTTTGACCGGGCTGCACAGTTTAATACGTTTGCGTATATATATTTCCGCTCGTAGAGCTGAACGAGCCCTCTATACGGCGATAAATTAGCACAGTACGCCTAATGAGACCGAGCGGAGTGTAAAAGATTGCACGCAGAGGAGGCACTCAAGGTGAAGTAAAGATCATGATAACTTATAAATTCCGTAAACGAGAAGCCGATTAAAATTAGAGGGAGCTGCACAATTTACAGAAAACTGGATTTTTAGGTGAATTCATATTTATTCGCTGGATTCTCTGTGGATTCTGGAATGAAAGCAGAGGGTAACGTATACACCTTATGCGGAGGGGTTCCGATTGGACTTATGTGTGTATAGATGTATATGTGTGTACATACCCTATTGTCCCCAATATAGGCCGCACTTTTCCCCCTAATTTGGCCCTATAATTGGGGTCTTCCCTCCCAACGCAGGGATCTTTCGGGCATCATCCTCCCCCCCCAATTTCGGCCCTTACATGGGACTGTGTCCCGCAACGTCGACGGAAATTTTAGAACAATTGTACATTTTATGCTTTATTTAAAGTAAAATAGTAAAAAAAAAAACACAGCTGAGTTCTGTAATTAACTCTGTTGATCCAAATCACCTCAGGAAATAGTGGTTGAAAGGGTCACAATCTCTTATACTAATTGCTAACGGGAAATTAGGTCAGCTATTTATATAGGGTTTGAACTCGAGCGGTCGGGAAAAAAATGAATCTGAGTAAGCGAATCGAGAATGTACAGAGAATGTCAGCGGTTTACAGCGCGGGAAGCTAATCTCACACTCAGGAAGACAAGAAGCGAGCGGAACATTAAAAAAAAGATCATGTTTATCGATTTTTGGAGATTTCGAGTCAGCCCTGACACTTCTTGTCACTGAGACTGGAGATTATGTATAAAGTACGACATAGGATTGTGTACAAAGTTTGAAATGTTGCCCATATCACCGTAGCAACCATTGTGAAATGGTTCTAGTGACTGGACCAGTCCATTACATTTATACCCTTGATAACCAAATGGAATTCAGCTTATTCCAAAAAAAGTCATTTTTTCCTCCGTGCACATGAACTGGGGTTGATTCATTAAAGCGGGAGTTTATTGGTGAGTTTGCGCGGGGGGGGGTATTTTGGATAATTTATTATGACGGGCCAATTACAGTACGTTTCTCCTGCAAGAAGTGCTATGATGGCCCTGTACATACATAAGAACTTCTCAAGGTTGGACCCAGGAGGTCTCTCTCTCTACTCGAGGTTGGACCCAGGAGGTCTCTCTCTCTACTCGAGGTTTGTCCCAGGAGGTCTCTCTCTCTACTCAAGGTTGGACCCAGGAGGTCTCTCTCTCTACTCGAAGTTGGACCCAGGAGGTCTCTCTACTGCTCATTACTGGGAGCTAGAATGGGACAAGTACAAGGCTATACATGCCTTGGAAGGGGCAGAATGGGGCTATTGTGTTGATGAAACCAAATAACACTCACCCCCTTATCAGTTGGGATTTCTGGAGTCTCTAAGCGAAGACCAGAGGTTTTCTTGACACCAAGAAAGATTCTTCACCCATTGAACAATAGATTATACCTGGCCAGCGCAGTTCTTCATACAGAAGAAGCACAAATAACTTAGATAGAATGTATCTAAATAACTAAGTATCTAACGTATCCAACTTCTAATGACTGGCTGGTTCCTTCTTCCCTGCTCCTTATCAGAGTAGACAATATGGGACAGGTAAAGCCGTGCATAATGGCGGCTCTTGCTTGCATAGCAGTGTACCCTTTCAGGTTAACTTTAAAGGGCTGGGGAGTGGGTAACACCGGCGCAGGGAGCGATTGTTAATAACCTCCTCAGCAGCTTTCCTTAAAACACAGCAACCTGTTTAAACGTCTGTCTGCCTCTTTATATAGGATCCATTCATCTGTATGAATAGGATGCGTGTGACTTGCATGCAGATCGTCTACCCCATCCATCGCGCGATGACAGGTTATTATTAACCAACACAAACATATTCACAGTTCTGCTCGGGGTAAAACCAACTGAAATGCCATATACATCATCCCTGGAATCAGCGACCTGGCGTGAAGGACGCTTTGCTATTCCAGACGTGGCTTCAGACATTACCTCTGGGCAGGCAGATGCACCCTTTCGGTTTACATTTCTTGTGAAGGACGAGATTGTTTTGGAAATGGGCTGAAGAATTATCAGGCGATGCGCCATGCATTCCGAAAACCAATGCCCTGTTCCTTATTCACCCCCCCACCCCCCGAAATAATATGAATTAGATAAGGCTTTACTTTACACTTGGGTTCACCACAGTTTTTCCCCCAAAGATTGCCATTATTGCTTTAATAGGGTTTATTAATCGATACTGCATTTATCAGACAACTGAACTTTGCGCCGACCCGATTGCATTCATTAAAAATGATTTTTGATCCACACTTTTCTGGGAGAGGGGCTTTATGTCGCTCCCATGCCGAGAGAAAGAAGAAACTGACCCAGAAACCAGGCGAAGCAGGGCTTCACCAGGAGACTTCAAGTCAAACTTGGATAGTTCCCAGGTATGGTGATTTAATATAAGGTACTCATACACGTCGAGCTAGCCTTGCTTACCTTACTTAGATCTTGAAGAGTCTTTGGGTATGTTTTGCTACCTCCTCTTAACAAAAAAAAAGGCATAACCATACATGAAGCATCCCAGGGTAGGAGCTCTCCTTCTTCTTGGGTAATGGATTTGTAAAGGGGTATGGCTACCTGCAGAAGCCTTGGGTGGGTGAAGACGGGGGGGAAAGCCAGGGGAAGAAGAAGGGTAGTGGGCAAAGGGTTATCATAGCCAAACACGTTTCCCCTGCTTGGAGAGATATAAAAAAACCTGGGCCAAACCTGGAGAGTTCCAGGTATAACTCCCTGCATATGGCCCTACCAGCATATCAAAGGCAAATATAGCCATAGGACCTACATTTCTTTTTTATACAGGACAAAAAGAGGTAAATATTTTGTTAACATTTCTTTTCTCCTTGCCGTAGTTGAGTTTGAAAATGTTGCTGAAAGCAAAAAAACAGGACCTTTCAGCTATTGCTGCGCATGAAGAGTTCTTGTGCCCATGGAAATCAGACATCCCTATGAATACTGTGGCTGAAAGTGATTGGGAACAATTCTCTGCTCTTAGAAATTGATCAAATGCTTTGTGTCTCTTTATGCCATCCTGAAAACCTATCGGCTACAAATCCCCCCCCCCCCCGGCTGTGGAGAGAGCTCAGCGTGCGACGTGACAAAGGCAAAGCATAACAGAGAACAGAGACAAATTTCCCTACAATGACACGAGGGGGGGAAAATTAGTGGTTTGTTTACAATGATGTTGATTCATTTTGTTCAGGATTTTCAAACTGATGGGGATTGTGATAGTTTTATATTTATATATATATATACATATATATATATATATATATATATATATATATATAAAAATCATTGCTTCAAAGAGCTATAAACTTGTTCTGCTTAATGAAAGGAGAATTATCATGAAGCGCATAGAGACATATATTAAAATGCATACTTCTATTAGATCAATGGTGACTCTCAGTGTCTAAAATAAAATACTGTTTCCGAGATAATTAATTGTCTAAACAGCTTGGGTGACATCAGTACTGAATTTCCTATGTCATTGGAGATTGTCATCAACTCTTGTAGCAGCAATTAGGGCGAAGTGGTCTTAAGGTGCAGAAGAACCGCTTATGGTGGTTCCAAGAGGCTAAAAGGAAGGGAAAGATAGATAAATAATAGAAAGAAAGTTTTTGAATTTAGAAAAAGGAGGACGTATGGCTGTAGGAGGCCAGAGGGGGAAGGGCATGAGGACAAAGGAGAGATAAATATATTCTGAATCAAGACACCTGTATTCAAGCAGTTGCAATCTAACAGCAAGAAAAGCAATAATTGGTGATGCTCAGATATAACTAAATCAGAGATGACAATAAAGGCGCTGTGTCTAGACTACAAGACCCTGCAAATCTGCCAAAGACGTTGAGATTGGGGTAAAAACCCCCAAGACTCAGAGGCCAATCTTAAGTTTTTTTTTTTTTATCTTTGCCTATGACGAAATAGATCTTATATATTGCTGACCATTTCATTTACTTTTTTCCATTGGTTACTTTGTGTAGTTGAAAATTGCATTATAAAATACCAATGTCTTTGAATATTAATCCTTGCGCCTTTTAGAAAAAACGTAAAGAACCGAGGAAAGGCGACGTCACGTGATCAGAATAAGAAGTTAAACGGGGACAAAGTGAATCAGGTTAAATTCTATTATTACATTTAGCATAATAACACGACCTAGAAAGTCTGCTGGCAAAGCCAGCTGCATGCATCCGTTAATTTTTGTTTGAAATAAACCCAACGAAATTGTTGGCTCGTTAAGGGTTAATGAATGTTTTTCGCAGGAATTAATTGGTGAAAGTAAAATCAAAAGTGACCTTGAAATCAAGAGCTGAAATCTGCTCGGAGCGGTCACGTCTTGCATTTTTTTTCCTCGTTGAGACAAACAAATGTCAAAAAAAATGTCATCGATGTGCCGGACAGAACCTAAGGTCGGGTTATATTTGGCCTCCTCTTGCCCTGTAGCCTGGAGTGATATATTCCATCTGATTAATAGCACCCTGTACACTGGATTATGAATAATATCCATCATCCCCCTGGCCTTCAGAAAGTCAACTTTCAGCTTGGTTATTTATGAAAAGTTTTCATTCAGGCAAAAACAAAAAAAAAATACCGTTGAAAAATAAGTTTGAATAGAGAATTGAATTTATTTATTTATGGATGGTAGAAATTTGCAGATAAAAAAAAAAATGTGCAAAATAAATTAGCAGAAGTGCCGGCAGCAGAGGTTGTGTACGCGAATCGCGCAGACGTCCACGGCTGCCGGAGAGAAGGATCCAGGCAGGGCTAAATGAAAAAGAAAAAAAAACATCCGCCCAGCGATGAGAACTGTGCATCCCTGCGCTAAACCCCAAATTATATTCGGGCCAATGCGGTATATCCCGGGCGTACGAAAAACCCGGGGACTGCGTAAGGTTTGAAGATCCACCAATAAATTTGCAATTCCTATGGTTATTGTAACACTTTGGAGTTTTCAGGCACACTAGGACTAAAAAGCACATCATCCAGTTTAATATAGAGAATGTGGCGCTTGATCCCAGCTTCTTTCGTATTATAACCAGGGCTGGACTGGGGACAAAAAGGCAGCCACGGCGCTTTAAGGACGCAGCCGCACACTGGGGTGCTGTCATGTAGTCTCCATGCGCAATTTCAGATGGCGCCAGGATTGACCCTTGTTGGCTATGCAGGTTGATAATCCATCATGATAAGGGGGGTGAACCGATACGGTCTGCAATATATTTCAGATAGTAACACGCTACATACCAAGGGGAAGCAAGAGGGACTGCATTTGACTGCCCCACCTCTGCTGGTATGCACTTCCACGTATCCACCACCCTGTCTCTGTAACATTATTTTCATTAGATAGAAAAAGGGTCATTATTTGAAAATATATTAAACATTTTTTTTTTTTTAGAGTGAATATTGAAATCAAAGCTCAGGCTCACACCACCAACTTTTTTCACACCTGCTGCAGCTTACTACAGCTCCCATGACGCTCAGCCAGCCATCTACAACGGCAGCCGGGCGGCTAAAGGTTAGATGTTGCTGCTCTAAACCATCTGGAATCATTTCCACGTCGGTGGCGCGTTTGCAGCCCGGCGATTATGTAACACCAGCTGCAGCTGCTTCTCTCTGTATTCACGGCACATCCTAAATCACGAGTACTTATAGCCTGAAATGATGCCTCGCCAGCATCTTCCCCCCCGAACGGCTTCCCCCCCGTCTTTTCACTGCTCCGTTTAGTAATGATGTAGCGCAAGATATGTCTTTTGGGTTCTATCAGTAATGTCCTCTTTCTGGTCAGCTGATCTCTGGTGATAAAATCAGGGTCTGCACTAAATCTATGCACACAGGTATGGCCGGGAAGGTGTCTCGTGTACTATATCGCTCCCCAAGTCAATCCAGGACAACAAGCCTTTTTATTTTAGGAAATAGCTTAATGGATTGGATGAGAGTTATATTCCAAATACAGTTTGGGGAAACATGGTTGTGTCTATGAAGCCGGCTGAGAGTGATCGGCGCATATACTGCTCAGTGGACCTAATTGTCTACGGGAACATGGGCTCTGCATTGTCTTCTACTTTGTTTTACCAACACTGGGTGATACTGCTAGAGGTTATCCTGGTAGAAAGTGGCCAATACTGTCTGTTTCTGATTTTAAACACAGTAAAACATCAATATTTACATTTCTATATCTATAATTCTAGGCGTAGGGCCCCCCCAAAAAACAAGGTAGATATACAACAAAACACTTTGCACATGGTTCCCAAATGTAGTCAAACGCAGTCCTTCATCTCCTATACGTATACATACATTGGCTGGCAACACAATTCGGAGCCAGGAGGTGGTCCTGGATTTAGGGGCTATCGGTATATGGTTGCGACACTAGCTGTACATGGGTTTGGGAAAGATTGGTTTGGGTCTCCCCACATCCTACTCTCATCCAACCCTCTTCCTGCCCAGGTTCTGCCAACCTCAGGTTATGCCCCCTCTAGCCTTTCCCTGCCAGCTTAAGTCACCTGGGGCTAGCCTTGCCCCTATGTGTTGTTACCACCCCCCCACCCCCCACCAACATCCTATGACAATCACACTCCCAGGAAAAGGAAAGCTCCGGGTAACAAACACTGTTTAGAATTAAACATATTACATTACAAGGGGGGGCATTAGTGGGTAGAACTTGGTTGGAAGGAAGTGGAACCAAAACACCCCTCTGAGTAAATAAAGCGTTGCCCCAGAGACCTCGCGATAAGCTGTGATACCTGAAGCCTTAAGGTAAATTCTTTGATTGCAGAGTTGGGTTACCATTCCATGGTCCACTATGCTTCTATCATTTAACCCTTACAGGGGGTCCCAAGGAGTATGCATAGCCCTAAAAGCTGCCTGTGGTCCATGAGAGTCTTCATTTGGCTTAGAGACCTCAGGCAGTATTAGTATAGCTACTCTCCTAATAGGCATACCTGGAGCCCCCCCCTTGTGGGTTGCAGGTAAAAGGTCCTGGTGATGTCAGTGGGCGGTCCCACTGACGTTGGTGGGTGGTCCTGCTAAGGTCACAGGACACACGCCATTTTTGGAGGGGAAGTGGGCACAGAGTGGGGCACGCCGCAACAACCCAGAGTATCCCCGCAGTGACCTGGAGATGCGGTGCTTCACCTGGAGTCTCCGGGGCAAAACCCAGAGGGTTCCCAGGTATGCTAATATGTCCGTCAAGAATTGCACCTGAGCTCAGAAGAAACGTATTTCTAGTTTCTTTCTCCTTAATGCGATTTAAGACACTATTTCCAACACTTATTCCTTAACACAAGTTAACCTGTTTCATATTATGGGGGTATTTAAATCTACCCTGTTCCCAATACAGTTTTAGATTCATGTTTTATAGCGAAGTTTGACCCACTGATCTCCAGAAACATAAACTTTTATGCACAAAGTACGCCGTATTCTGCGCTAGTGGGGGTTAAGAGCAAATAATATCCAGATTTCTGCATAGAAATAAATACCAGCTATGATCATTTTAATTTGGTGCTTAACGGTCCACTGGAGCGGCCAAAAAAACGAGACGCCGACCCCAAACAAGTAACAATCCGAGTTCTTCATTCTAACGGCACTTCAAACATAAGTGGAATTCTGAAGAGCTGAATGATAGCCTTAAACAAGTGAAATAATAGAACTTCCATGTGCATTTTTTTTTATTAACCCCTTCTACGGATCTGGACATTTTCCCCTTGTTTTTTTTCCTACATTCTGCAATCTGCCATTCGAGTCTCCGAGTCAAAATGTGCCACCGGCTCTACAGTCAGCAGACGGATTACCATCCTGCACCGTCTTAAAAAAAAAAAAAAACGAACACATATTAAATCACGTCTTACCTTGCAGCCAAACATCAACGATAACGTGTTGTTGGTACATGCAACTTTACAGTGGCAAATCATTGGAATAGCACAGTCGGGGCTTTTATAAATAGGGGACATTCCTTTACTGCCGAAGCCTTGCCATCTTCACAGGGAGAGAAGAGAGAATTCCCAGCACATGGACTCCAAGTATATACTACACGACAGCAGCCCGTCTACTTCTTCCAAGTCAATCCTAAGCATCTCTACCAACTCCATTCACAATATCTTCTGTTGCTGATGAATCAGCGGTGCAGCTGAACATTTCCACAGGCTGGATTGTTTTTATTATTATTATTATAATTTTTTTTTTTACCATTCGGAAAAAGAATGAGTTGCAAAAAAAAAAAAAAAAAAATGAAAAAAAAAAAAAAGCAGGTGTTGAAGAAAGATTAGCGTGTACAACGGTATGAACGCCTACTCGGAATAATCACATAGGCTTGTGATGCCAGCACTAGTGGGCTGCATGCTTTTTTTCCCCCATCAGAAGCAAAATGCTGCAGCCTGCGATCTGGTTGGAAGCCAGTGAATTACTGCAACACATAGCGTCTGTGGGCACCGAAAAGAGACAGGATCCACAGCCGTTATCAGTATGCATTCACACGTAAGGGTTTCCTCCATGAAAGAAAAAATATATATATATATTGGAGGAGGGAAATCAATTGCATCACTTCTCGGTCGGAGCTGGAACCTTTATTTTTTTTTTTAATGCAGCTCACGGGGGAAGCAGACTGCTCGCAGCTTTAATCCTACACGTCAAGCTATGTCATCGGAGAACTCGCAGCAGTGAGCCCCTTTGGGGAAAGATATCCTGACACCAGTGAGCTGTCCTCGGGCGTATTCCCTAAGAATAAACTAATTCTAGCCTTCTCTAGCAGGGTACTGGCACTATATAAAGAAAAATACCTATAGCTGCCAACAATCCCTAATTTGCCAGCACTGACCCGACAAGTGATACAGTAGCTGCCCCGTGAGGTTCCTTGATTAAAGAGAATGCTGGCGCCTCTGGTATTATGCATGGCACAATGGGACCACCACCCCTTCCTGCTTATTACGCCCATACTCCATCAATTTCTGCCAATCTTCTGCCCACTACCATCAAACCCCCCGCCGACAAATGTATTAAGTAGTTGAATGTCCCTCCATGCCCCTATACCGTTCTATCTACCAATACCCCAAACTACTATGGAATTTAGTAGATGACAGTAATCATGGCGCCCCATATCTGTCACAAATGAACCGGACATCGACGCAGATTTTAAACAAGAAATGTGGCTGATACCATCACTTTAAACAATGAAAAGGAGCAGCGAAGTCTTCCTGTAGCCTGATGAAGTCCCGTTTCTGTGATCACAATGTTCTGACCTGAGCAAGATCTAAGTATATTAAAGGTGATGCTATATCAAGCCCAATGATCAGAAGTACCTAAAATTTCACTTGTACTCTACCATTCAGCCTGTTAGTAGTCTTGGAAGACCACATGTTCCCATGCAATTCGGTACCAGCCTACGGATGAGAGAAGTTTCACCTCCATTGTGATGTCACACTAATCAAATTTAGGGTTTCTTCTAATTATAGCTTGATACATTGTGGTGCTTAGATCTGTCTGTCTCGTCCGCCATACTATAAACCCAGTCAAATCTTACCTGCTTAATTCCTGTGAATATAAATACAAGGCCAGGATTGGCACAGCAACTCAATGCTAAAAGAGAAAGTCTCCCAAGGGTGACTTGGGGTTCTACTCAATACTCCACTCGAGCTGAATAGCATTGAGGGTTCCTGTAATACCTAAAGTAAGCTCGCTTTTTTGCATGGCCATACTTAAGTCAACCCAACTTTTAGAATCAGCGTTGAGTAGGGTTACAAATGCTACAGAATGATCCTACATATTTAGAATTTGATTAATTGAACCAGGACTAATGAAACCCTTAGGAGGTTGGCTTAGCAGACCCGAGTAACATGAGTGAAATACCCAACGGCTGAAGTGAGCAACCAGACGCAACTCAACTCAACCAGTAGTCAAAAACACCCAAGGACACCCCTTGACAGCCCTCTCCTCCAACATATACTTTAGGATTTAAAACCCTATTAAAAAATCATATTGAAGGTGACCACTGGGTTTGGATCCAGAAGCCCCAGAAACATTGTCTCCTTTAAGGTGAATTCCCAAACCATTCCAAGGGATACTTTTTAACCCTTACATTGTGCCTCATTTATATTTTAGCTGGGAACACTTAATGGACATGTGACACAAAATCAGACACTGAAACTGAAAAAGCTTCTTAAATGTTTCTTTTTCATTCAATTAAATATTCAGATGAAAAAAAAATATCAGATATGGTTAGAATGTCTTTTTAACATGACAAAAGGCAATTTTGGTGGTAGCAAGTTGTGCATCCCATATATATAACTATTTGATGTTTTTGTGGCCCCCCCCCAAAATAAAATAAAAAAATAAAAAAATTAACCAACGCGTCCGAAGCTGTTCCCGCTTCTGAAATATCCAAAGCCACCGATATGTCCTGTTGTAATAAGGACTGTTAGACTCATTTGGTTGTTATGAATAATGATAGTAATATTCATATTAATAGTGGGTTAGTGCGTAGAATCTTGGACAACTAAAGAGTTAATGTTTGGAAGAGCCCCGGGATCAGATAATATAGAAAGTTCCTCTTCCGAGAGCCTCTGTTTCGATGGGACTTTTCTGAACTGGGACCCGACTCCATGCATCTGAAACTAGCTGGGTAATGAATCATCGGAGCCAATCTAACTGCTTTGAACAGCATAAATTTCCCAAAACAGCCGTATCCCGCGCACGGACAGATGGCGCATTCGGGAAACAGGAAATGCTGAGGATACGTTTAAAGTCTCCGAGCCATATAGATATTTCAAGGCACGGGAAGAACGAACGATTTTGGGACACATGCTAAATTTGGAACACGGCTGGCAGAAACGCTCCGCTGAGTTCTTTAAGGATTGCTCCAAATTTAACTCAGAGCTCCAAAAATGCTCCACTTGAGCGTTGCCAATATGGCCTATTGTGCTCACAATAGCAGTTATTAGGCTGCTTCATGTGCCGTGGTGTTTATGGCTTGACTGTGAATGCCAGACCCAGTAGTTTTGCAAAAACATCTGTTACGATGTCATATGATTGTAAACAAATAATGGCCGGCGAAATCATTCTCGGGCTTGGCACGCGTGGTTTTTCGTTGGCTGGCGTCCTCTCTGCCAATTATGCTTCCTCCAAATAACTTATTGCTGCTGCCAGACTCTGCCCTCTTATTTCCCTTTTATTTCTCTCCTCCACATATTAAAACCTTCCAGCAACAATGTATAATTTTAGACACCAAAGATGGGCGTTTTCCTACTTGACCTAAAAATTTATCTGAAGGCGCTATATAAAACATTAAATAATAATAATAATAATAATTACACTCTCTAGTATGGTAAGCTAAAAAACTTTAGAAGATCTGCCATTTTATTTTTCCACTAAAGGTTTAATCATATATATATATATTTTCCTAACCCTACTTAAGGCTGCCTGGGGCTAGCTCCACCCCTTTGCATAGCTAGCCACGACTCCATGTACAGATAGCCCCACCTCCTTACAAAGCCACTCCCCCAAGAAGAGCGAGACCCCCCTGGATAAAAAACCCTGAGAAGATCCCGGGCACGGGAATACTGCATCATCATATATAACAGGCTGGCCGTTGTGCTAGACGTGTTCCGTGATGACTGACACATTCCATAACGTGTAAGATATTAGCATATAATAAACATTCTAACTTTCAATGCATGTTGATATATCACAAATGAGCCCATACGATACGCTGTTCCCTTTGGCCCCCCATTTGTTTTGGACGTCACGTACAGTCATACTAAGGAGCCTTGAACAGAAGAGTAAATGTCAGGATAATTGTACAACGGCACAAATATCTTCCGCTCTTCCGCTGCTTCCAAACTATTTTTAGCAGATGACGAGCTTCTTCCGCAAGCTTTTTCTGGTCTGTGTCCTCCACACATCACCCTCTTGGCATTATCACCCCCAGATACATAGTGATCAGTCACCGTAACGTACAAACTCCAGACGCTCGGGATCATCAGTATTCAACAATCAGCACGTCTCATCAAGGAAACCTATCAAGGTTTCTGTGTCTGCAATACTAACCTTTCTCTGAGTCCTGCGGGCGTCTCCTAGTGTCCTATAATTTGATTTTTAGAGCAGTATAAGAAGTGGTTGATAAGCGTTTGGCCACTCGTTGCTTCACAGAGCAGAAAACTATATTTTTTGAAGTAGTAAACCGAATAGAGTTTTGTCATTGTACAAAAAAAAAAATCTAATTATATTCCCAAGCATGTTGTAGTCTCTAAAGCAATTGCCAAAATACCTCCCAAGACTCTCTGGTGTTGTGAGACAGTCCTGTATTCAGGGGCGTAACTAGAAACCTCAGGGCCCCGGTGTGAGAATCTGTTAAGGGCCCCCCCACCCCATCTATCCCTTTCTCACTATCTCCCCTCTCCCTCCCTACCCCCCCTTCTCACGATCTACCCTCTCCCTCCCTACTCCCCCTTTCTCACGATCTACCCTCTCCCTCCCTACCCCCCTTTCTCACGATCTACCCTCTCCCTCCCTACCCCCCTTCTCACTATCTCCCCTCTCCCTCCCTACCCCCCTTCTCACTATCTACCCTCTCCCTCCCTACTCCCCCTTTCTCACGATCTACCCTCTCCCTCCCTACCCCCCTTTCTCACGATCTACCCTCTCCCTCCCTACCCCCCCTTTCTCACGATCTACCCTCTCCCTCCCTAACCCCCCTTCTCACGATCTACCCTCCCTACCCCCCCTTCTCACGATCTACCCCTCCCTCCCTTGGGGGTATCTACATTACGTCGTACATGACACAGAGAGACAGCCAGAGAAGAGATAGCTGGTGTCCTTTTTTGCTGCACTCCCTTGGTACCGGGGGAGTTTTAGACATTGGTCATGCAGGTCATCCACTTAATCTAATCAATAATGACTGGGTTGGTGTTTTTTTTTTATTTTTTGTGCATCTTTATCCTCTTGCATGGGGCAACTATGTACCATTTTCAGCACATAGACATCCCTTTAATCATTAAACCATTAATACTGGTGCAAAACACAGGCTGCTGTGGGAATCCATTACACTTTCATTGTATTGTCTTACAAGGTTGGTGTAAAAGTTCTTAAAACCTAGGGGAGCAAGTCCATGATAACAGTGAGGATGCTTAAATCGGAACATGGGACAGCATAACCTTAAGTAGTCAAACATCTTCTATAATAAGAAGATGGCACGATGTAAGTCTGAGCCTTCTATGATGTAACCTGAGGGACATAATATGAGTGTGAAACGCTGTATATTGGGCACATTTACAACAACATTTACATTTTTTCTAACCATTCATTATTTATGGTCATATTATTTTATAATAGTACTTAAAAGGCATCTACAGTATGTGCTTCCCAACTATTTACAAGAAAATCATTCTTTTTATCCGCTTTACCCTTTTTCACCCCAGTCACGCTGATTACTAAGCCACAGTAAATACGAAACAGAATTTCTTTCATATTTTGTCACTATCATAACCAGCTTGAGAGTAAATTTAGTGTGGTTTCCATGGCAATACATGCATAATCACAGCTCACAGAAACTATCATTAAACATGAATCAGACTTTTTACCTAAAGTAAAATCACTTTTACCAGTTCAATAAACTATAATTTTGAATGGGGGCGGATACAGCATTTTATATATTTTTTTATACTGTATGTTTGACTTTGCTAAAACAATTTGCTAATTTCAGAATATAACATGTTTTTGGTCACGTCATTAGAATTATTAGTATTCAAAGAGTTAACTGGAAACTTCCTAGGCTGCCTAGGTATTGCCCTCTTCTGAGGGGAGTGGCTTCATATATGGGCAGGGCAGCCTTTAGTGGGATGGAACTGGGAGGGGAACAGGTGGAAAGGGGTGGGGAAGTGGCGTGGTCACAAACCACTTCGCTGCTTGGAAAAAAGAAAAAACTGACCCAGAGAGCCAGAGAAGAAAGGCTTTCCCCCGGAGACTCCAGGGCATACTTGCGCCCTGGAGTCTCCAGGGGAAGCCATTTTTCTCTGGCTCTCCAGGCCAGTTTTTCTTAGCCATGGATTTAGAAGACAGAGATCTGATGTGACAAGAATGCAAAAAGGGCCCCATGGTAGGTGTTTTTGGACTAAAATGTAGAGTCGCATAGACTTCTTAGACTTCAAAGCCCTTCAAAGTGATGAGACTTAAATATGCAGTTCCACTTACCTTGTGTATTTTATCATAGTTATACTTAAACACAGCATGTAAATAAAACGACTCACTACCCAACCCATTCCCAGAAATATTTATTTAATCAGAACACATTCATAATTTTTCAGGAAGCCACGTGGGATCTGTGACTGCGGTCTGTGCTGCAAAGGAATGGAGGAGCTGTCACAACTAAGGCAACTGCCCCTTCACCTATGTCCACTCATAACTGAGGCATCAGGGGTACATCAGGAGTATTACCAAAAATACATACTTAAAGATTTACTATAGAAGGACACTAATGAGGTCATTGGTGGATATGAGACATATAGTGCAATATCATCCACAAGGCTTCATTTTATCAAATATCAAGGAAATAAAGATGTGTCACTCTGATTCTATACGACTTGATTCACAAACAATGTTTCAGACTGATGACGATGACCTCACTTTTTTGGTTACATCGCTACATCAGCTTTAACCAGCTGCAAGCTTTTCCTGCAATGCCCCATGATTTCTAAACGGCAGAATGAAATGACTCTTCTTGCCATGAGTCTGTGGGAGCGTTTGATTCTTAATGTAGGCTGCACCCTCTGGTGTCATTCTGTGTTTTAGAGGCAAAGCACGCTCATACACACACTCATGCCTCTTAGAAGGACGCACCGACTATCATATGCACTTTAATTCATAAGATTGCTGTGTGAACCGTTAACAATTCCATGGTGCGCCTCAATATTCTTAATAAAAAGGGGAATTTAAAGTCAAAAGGTGGGAGGCTGAGGAAAAATCAGAGAAAAATCCTACTATACAGAAATCATGCCTATGATTGATAGCCTCAAACGGTATTTAATGTATGTGCCATTAGACAAGAAGAAGACAGGCGAGTGGATCTGACCGTCTGACTCGGAGACCCATAGACCGGGTCAAAGACCCATGGAAGCAGGTACTTCACCCAGAGACTCTGTGTCAAAGCGAAGCACCAAATTAAATAGACGCCGACTAAACGCACTAAACTGTAGGTCAAACTATCTGTGTTCCTACCAAAGCTCTGTGGTGATGACAGTCAAAGGAGACGATGTGCTGGTTGTAAGGGAGAAAAGAAATACAATATATATAATACATATACATATAAAAAAACAATGCATGAAAGTTCCTCTTAAACATGTGTTTTGTTAATATGGAACAATATAATGTAGTTGTTTACTGAGTTTACATTGTGATATGGTTGCCAACAGTCATTCATTGGTCCTGTAGGCAGCTGCTCACCATTTGAACTTAGATTGGTAGGTCTTCTCTACTGTTTGAGAGCTGAAATCAGTATTCCTCACTGCATGTTCAACGTTTGGTCTAAAATAATTGGTTAAGACATGTGCTGACATCATCCCATCAGCTGGTTTGTCGCTCTTTAAGCTAAATACCTAACATTGGCTAGCTTATCAGGAGAAAAACATTGTATGGAGGTCATACAATCATACTGAGATCATACCATCGTACTCAGGCCGTACCATCATACTGAGGTTATATCATCATACACAGGCCACACCATCGTACCTGAGGTCATACCATCCTACTGAGATCATACCATCATACTGAGATCATACCATCATACTGAGATCATACCATCGTACTCTGACCATACCATCATACTCAGGCCATACCATCATACTCAGGCCATACCATCATACTCAGGCCATACCATCATACTTAGGCCATACCATCATACTCAAGCAAACTAATCAAAAAATATCTCTTGAGCTGGTCATTTATCCTGAGACATGTTTTTCGTACAGCCAGTGTTGACTTTGGTATGTGATTTTTAGCTGTAACCTTAATATAATTTGTGACTTAAAACAGCAAATTACTTTTGTTTGCATTTAACCCGTAATTATGCCAGTT
Source organism: Spea bombifrons (assembly GCF_027358695.1). NCBI lineage: Eukaryota > Metazoa > Chordata > Amphibia > Anura > Pelobatidae > Spea > Spea bombifrons. Next base: position 134,409,652 of record NC_071088.1, on the reverse strand, counting down.
TATGTAATATTGGAAAACCTTCCTTAATTTTCCAACTCCAAAATATTGAATGAATCTGCGATAATGAGAACGGGACCCGATATCACCGCTATCTGCAGACTGGCAGTCTCATTAATAAATCATAAGCGCTGTGGTCTGCTAAGACCAAAACAAACACTGTTTGATGGGAAACAGATACGTATTTAGAACCTCTTTGGAAATCTTCAACATGCTACAGCCATTAAAATAACAATGGATTAACAAAAAAACAGCAGTGACACCGGAGATAGTTAGAGGGCACAGTCAAAATTAGTTGATGTGATTATTGTACTCGTTGGATCCCCATTTACCTTGTTTAGCTGCTCAATGAGGATGCTGGGTGTTATAGTGCAACCACAACGTCAAATGATTTGGACACCAGATACATAAAAAGCTCACGTAACCAACATGTAGGCTTCTAGCTGTTGTCGAACGCTAATTCTCAGGTTCCTAATAGAAATTAGACTCAAAGGGGCAGCCATACCTGACGTTTTTATATAAGGGATCAGCATAAGTGGGAACTTCTCAAAGTAGGCTAACCAGAGCTGTCACTCTGAGTAGAGGCAGGTCTACATGTGTGTGCCAGGGTGGGTAAACTGGTGGGCAGTGGGTGGAAGATGGGTAGGGAAAATAGGCACGACTACATCCCACCCCTCTGTCCAGAGAAAGACGAAACTGACCCGGAGACCTTGGTAAGTAGAGCTTCACCTGGAGACTCCACGTCAAACCTGGAGAGTTCCCAGGGATGGAGATCAGTGAAGAACAATGCATGTGATAGCCGAGTGGTCCCTTTTCGTTGTACGCGGGGGCCTCCCCTTACAGATGCATATCGGGGGTCTCGAAAATAGTTTAGTAAATATCTCCACAATATTAACAAAAGGCACAATATATGACAAGTCTGGCCAAAGTAATTCCTATTAAGAGAAACCCCACTACACCCCAGGGCAGTGTTTGGGAAGTTTATTACAATTTTCTGTTTTATTTAACAGAAAATAAAATACAGAAATAATAAAAAAAAGACTGGTTTTCCTTGCTTTAAATGATCGCAGATTTACCGCAGTTTTACACTCTACCTAAATAACAGCATAAAGCTGAATTACTGTGACGCAAGGATTTTAAAGCCTATTTGTTCTCAAACATATTTTATTTTTGTTTTTGGATCTTCGCAGTACGACTTGGCATCAAAGAATTTAAGGAGCTTGATATAAATCGGATAAATATGGTATAAAATGAGATTGAATTAAAAAAAAACCTAACTTTAATTAAAATACCTGATCTGCATTCGCCATTAAGAGGCTTTGGAATCTCCCTCTAATGGAAAACCTTGAATTTGATATTATAAGGAATGCTGAGATATAGGTTGGTCCAGATCCACGGGGCAACGGGGCAAGTGGCCAAAGCTAACACCGTACCACTGTCAACTTATAATTAACAATAAAATATAACATATTAGTACAGAAGGAGAAGAGGGTAATGATCTTATGAGCTTACAATCAAATACTTTGTACGTTAGGAAGAGCGTAAACTACAAAAGCCAACAAGAAGTAGTTTAAAAGGCTTTCACGGTTGGATATCCATGACACTTAGCAGATGCTTATGAGTGATAAAGATAATCGTTATCTGTGGGTCTTCTATAATCTACACTGAATCATAGAAATCGATACCATCTCCTGCTTAAACCCAGCGAGGGAGATGGGGCTTACATATGGGTAAGATGTGGTCCAAGTACATTAACCTAGAAGATAATTTATTCAGCGAGCTTGGAATAGCCAACAGCTTTGAAGGGTAATTTCTTCTGATGTTTGCATTAAGACAAGGGCTGCAATGTAGCTTAGCGTTTATGAATAAATAATAAAGATAACGACAATATGGCATTACCAGGTTGCGGAAACGTTGCATGCGTTAACTTAGTTCCCTGTCCTTAAGTATTATTTCTTTCCTCCCCTCCCTTAAGTTGAAAAAAAGCAATCTACAACTAGAAGTTTAACAATAGGGGGGGGGGGGTATCGTCTTGGGGAGGAAAAATCATGGAGAACAGGAAGTTGAGATACCTTTTCCTATGGTAGACGTGCGTCATGAGTTCCTAATACAGATATACTGCTATGGTACATTACTTATTCGTTGAGGAGAAGCAATAGGGTGGTTTAGGTTTAGGTTAAGTAAACCGAGTTATGGAATATAAGTGTACAGGCCTGGGCTGGCCATCTGGCGAATGCCCGGTGGGCTGCTGGCCAAGAGTGCCTGCCACTCCAGCCACACATATCCAGCCATTGGCTGCAAATACGTCATCGGGTGGCCAGTGGCCTTAAAGTGCCAGTGTTAATAGTTTGGCCATCCCTGCTTGCCTCCCTTGAACCCTAGACCCAGTGTTCTCTTTTCTTACCGTCTACTGTAATGCCACTGACGGACGCTGAGCATTCATTAGACAGTCGGGTAGAGTCGGAGAAGATGTTGTGCAGAATAAAAAATTATCAAATTGGATGGAAAGGGACGCGGTGAGCGGTAAGGAAAGATTTAAGTACAAAATGAAATCGTTTCGGAGAAAGCACAGATAAGTTTTTTTTTTTTTTTTAATTTATACGTTAAAAAATTGTGGTGGAAACCCAAACTTCGTAAGATGTAAATGGGTATTTTGAATTAAAATGAACTAATCACGCGCACCCATTAGGAGATTGCTTTTCAGTTTCCGTCCTAAGGGCTAATTAAAGGTCACGCCGCTTCAACAAATAAAAAAAAATAAATAAAAAAGATAATAAGAAATCTTCTCATTGTTTCTGTTAAACCGCCTTGCCTTCCAAACTAAAATATTCAGAGCATTCTTTGCGGGTTGGAAGGCCATTTTATTTGGTTGGAAGATGTCTAAAGCTGTGACATATTCTTGGTCGTCGTAATATTTCGTGATATTACATGATTTGTGTTACGGAAGCGCGGTGAACATTTGAGTTAAGTAGGGGAGCCCACGGTGTTATCGGCAAGTCATGCAGGGATATAAATGAACTCTGGGAAATAAAGAGATATCCCCTGCTCACATTATTACAATTCGTTTTCCGCTATGGGCTATTTTCTACATAAAGTGCACATAAATCTGTTTAAGTGTTTATAATTTCAGCCTGACAGAAGACAATTGCCCTGCCAACCTTATTTTAAAACAGCATAAAAATACTGCCATTTTCTTTTTGTTTTAAAATATATATATATATATATATATATATATTTTTATTTTTTTTTAACACAATGTATTTGACTGTGTTTTAAGTCTGTTTCCTTAGCGCAAGATTCTAGACGGACGCATAGTCTGCCATACAGCTTGAGGTTAACATTAGAGCGTCTCAGTCTTAATCACCCTAAAGGACCATCTGACTAATGAAAGTCTATGGAGGAAAGGACTCAAGCACCTTGGAAAAGTTTCTCATATGTGCAGTACATTTAATATAATTACAGAAATGGTTGTAAATCAGTTTATTGTCTATTCTGTGTTCCGCAATCATTTTAGGGTAGTCCAGTATCTTAATTTTAGACGTTGTGTCAATCCCTTTACTAGAGGAATAAATCTCTTTTCACCTCGTCATGTGGTGGCTTAAAACTAAGCAGTCTATAGATCTAATGGCTGATCCTGTGGACTATCTCCAATTGTAATATTTCTTATTAGTTCAGGGGGCTCTGGTACCTACTTTATATAAAAAAAATAAATGGCGTTTGCCAGAAAACAGTTACCGCTAGCGGCACATCTACAATAGGGAAGAATATAACAGACGCTGCTAGATTATTAAAAGGTTGCCAAAGACTGCTCGAGACCACCAAGAAAGTTGGCCAATATAGTCATGGCCTTGATATCCTGTAGACCGGGACACTATTCCATCTTGTTTCTTCCCCATTTCCCAATCTTACATGAAACAATGTCTTTGAAAGTACTGTTCCATCTACGTAACACCTTTGTAACTAAACGCAACATTAGAAATGTAACTTGTTTTTCAGCTAAATGGCAGTCACTGGTAGGCTGTTGCCATATAAACCGAAAATGTGCGATTAAACCTTCAGAGGAAAGAGTAAAGCGGCAGACGTTTATTTGCTTAACATTATGGAGAACGTGCGCTTAAATGTTTTGCGGAACAGCATTCTTGGGTTTTACAGTTAAGCAGAAATAAATATCAGTAGGAACCAGGCTTTGGTGTACAATTCTATGGTATTTATGTCCTGGGCCGGTTAAAGTCTTTGGAGAAAACAGATGACTGGTAAGAAATTTCATTAGTTCAAATGCATAAACACGCGTTTTAGTTGAGGAAAGTGTGTTCAAAGGTTACAAAAAAGAAAAACAGTTGGATTTTGTTAAGGATTGGTTGGGATAGCCAAAAGCAAGGGCAGAATGGCCCGGGGGCAGACGGGCCCTTTGTGAACAATTTTGGACTGACACAGGGAGGCAGTAACACAGCAAGGTCACGTTACGTGAGGTTAAGTGAGTGACCCTGCAGTGAAATCGAGCCTGCTGACACAACGTCCAAGTAGCCAGAGAGAAAGCTTCCAGTAAGGTAAGGGGGTGAGAGGGGAAGGGAGAGAGTGACTGGGTGCTGGAGGGAGTATGTATATATGAGTGCATATGAAAGTATGCATTTTAGAATGGGAATGTATGTAAAAGTGTGTTAACATGAATGTGTAAGCGTGTACATGGATGTGTATGTTCAAGTATTTGTGTGTTTGCGTGATTATGTATGCGTAAGTATTTGTGTGGTTGCATGGATGTGTAAAAGGTGTGAGGGGGAGTGTGTGTTATGTTAAATATGTGTTAGTATGAGTAAGTGTATGTTAATGTAAGTATGTGGAAGCTTGTGAATGTATGCTATCGTGAGTGTATAACTATGTGCACATACATGTGCCAATGTGCATGTTGGGGGGGCAAGGGGCCAATGGGTCCACCTGCCTTTACTTGCCTCCTGGGCTGGATCCCCTCCCCTGATCAAAACAGAGAATATATCTAATGTGATCAGAAGACACTGTCTAGGAGACTGGCGCGATTAAAATGATTATAAAGAATATAAGTCAATATAACCAGCTTGCATGAGGTACAATCGAACTTTGTGATTCTCTGTCGAGCCCAGACTGGCCATTGGGCAAATAAGGAAAATTCCCAGAGGGCCGGTGCCTAATGGTGCCTCCCACATACTATAATTGTAGCTCATCCTGCGGATCCCATGTCTTAGTGTGCAGCACTGGCCTACCGGCCTTAAAGTACCAAGGCCGATTTTAATCCCCGATCCTCTAATGCTAACGATTGGCATGTGCGTCTGATCAAGAAATGCATTATAGCTGCGTCCCAGGTGAATTTGGGCAACATATGGGTGAAAATAGTTTAAATATTAACCTCATGGAATCTCTATCTCAATGTGGCGGAGGCAGCATTATCAGATTAATGTCTCTCCCTTCTCTTCACCACTCCCTTACAATGGTTGCCTGAAGCAATCAATAACAGTCAGCAACTTAACCATAGATGATGGATAACGTAATGGAGGGAAAATCATGCAGAAACAGAGAAAAGGAAGACAGAGGTAATGAAAAATGTAAAAACTTGTTAGAAAATGGAAAATACTAAAATCCCATTTTGTTGGCTGGCAGAAAAAAAAACTCAGGTTTTTGTAGTAGCTCCAAAATGTCAAAATATAATGTTTTTAGACCAAAGTATATCTTGTTCATGTTTATTACCATGTAGGTTCTCCAAGAAGAAACATGAATATAAATATAACCGGGTTGTTAAAAATGTATGTCAGTCCTGCTTGTCATACACACATAGCTAGATGGCAGCAAATTCCTTCAAGGATTAAATACATCTCTGAGCAGTTAGGGAGCATCCTCTGTACGCTTATCCGGGATTCATCCGGGATTCCATACAAAATCAGCAAAACGGACGAGTTTTACCGACGTGAAAAAGCTAAGATTTATTTCTACACGTTTATAAACTATATTTTTTGTGGCTAGAACGTAACAATATATGCAAATGTCTTTATTTTTTCACTTTTTCCTAACAATTATGACAAATAAACAATAAAAAAATATGATCTAGTGTCTTTTCCCGGAGAAAGTCTTTTTAGATGATACATTGACACATAGATAGATAGATAGATCTGGAGTCTTTCCAGTTTAGTGATATATATGAAATGCGAAGCAAAAAATTCAGAATCTCTGTCCCCTATGGACTTACTGAGCAAATGTGTATGAAAGAACCCAAACACAAGTGTATTCTAATAAAATATGACTTTAATCTACAAAATATAGAACATCTACATTTTTTTTTATGTAGAAAATGCAAAGCGTAGAAAAATTGAAATCTGTATAGCACAGATATTAAGGACGTAATAGAACGTCCTAAGGGTCACGAACCTGTTAAGTATTTAAGTATTTCTATTACATGTCCCCTTTTTTTTTCTTTCCTCCGAGTAGGACATTTTGAGATCTCTTAGTCTTACCTGATAATTTTAATCTGACAAACCATTTACCGTTTCAGTCGCCCCCTTCTAAACTCTCTCCGATGTGTCAGTATCCTTCTGTAGATGGGGTCTCCAGAACTTGCCCCGGTATTCTAGATGAGGTCTAACAGAGATCTGTAAAGTGGAAGAACCACCTCCTGCTTCCTGCAACTAATGCCTCTCGCTATACAACCGGGCACCCCGCTTGCTTTTTTTCTGATGTATTACTGCTTTTCTGAGCACCAGAAATAACTATTTCCTAAATTCTTCTGCACAGTTTGCGCAACCGATCTGTGTTATCAAAAAAGTAGATGCTTGTGGAGAAATCCAGCACCCCTCAGCTGTACTGCGGGTCGAGCTACTTGTGTATTATCCAGGCGCCACCTGAAATATTATATACAGGAGCAATTACCACATAATAATAATATTTATCACATATTTTACTTTTACTAAACTTTCTTAACACAATAAATGTTACAAACATGATTTATTCGGTTTCTTAACACATGACATTCTTAACACATTGGAGGCCAATAACATTGACTCTCACGTTGTTTCTGTCCCCACATAAATTCTGCAAAGTAACTTTGGATGAAGTCGATGTTTCTATTACGCCATTGAAATGAACCCCAGTTCCAGTTTGAAATAAAAACATAAGTGGCGCCCGGATGATACACAAGTACCGTCATTTAATATACATTCTTCTATAGAAGGGTGTCACGGACATTAAACTGTCCCTATAAATTGAAAACACAACCCTCTGGCAAACTTACCTGCAGACTCCTTCTTTAGTGTATAACCCCTTTAGTTTCGGTGGGCTCTCCCATGGAATATTTTGGTCACCCAAGCACTCAGTTTTGGTAATAAATTCACTAAATCAATCATTTCCCTGCCTGGGAACTTCTGGGCTCCGGCTACCAGAAACCTACCCTTGCAGGACGTTGCCAGGACTGCCCACTGACGTCATTGGGCGGTCCAGCTGATGTCAGTGGGCGTTCCTGCTGTTGTCAGGGGGCGTTCCCGCTGACATTGCGGGAAACACTTGCATTTAAAGGGGAAATGGGCGGGGAGTGGGGTGTGTCAAGACCCCGCTCCCGCAACCTGGAGGATTCGGGTGGTCAGAGTTCTCCGGGCCAACCCCGGAGAGTTCCCAGGCATGATAATTTCCAGTAAAAATCTAATATTTTTTCCATAACAGAAACAAGTATTAAATATTAATGCCCCACATCCAAGTAAGCGCCTGGAACCCCCTGCGTCTTCCTATGGATCACCCCAATACATGGCATGTATCTGACGTAAGTCCTGTTCCCAGGACTTACCTGGGAAATTCAGGAATGTTGCCAGCCATGGAAATAATACGCAGGAAACAAATCTAATAGCACGCCGGGGTTATTATACTAACGCACTGGCGCTTACCACTATCATTTCCATCGTGTTTCTGTAAGCCAGGCATATAATAACACGGCCGTGTAATAAAATGAACCTATTTCTTTGACTAATTTTAGAGAGTTCAGGAGGTGACATTTATTTGCAGTAAGCGCAAACCCCCGATAGCTCCGTTTTACAGATTATGATAAACGATCCCATTTTAGTTTAGTTCACTACAAGTTTATACGGTAAAAAAAAAAAAAATGAAGTGCTTCAACATATGCCTGATTTATAGTTAAAAGGGTGCGATCCATCATTGTATGGAAGCAGTAGGCGTCCTTTCTACAGGACCATAATACTTATTCCAGCCACCCTTGCCCCTACAATGTTCTACAATAAATTTTCTTGCTGTCTGCAGACCCACGGGCTAAATGGTAAGAGGTGACTTACAGTCGGCAAGATTAGTTATTTGGAAAAGAGCTATAACGTCTAACATTAATAAAAGGGGCACTTATTATTACACAACGTTTCCTAAAGAATGGAAGAACATTCCTCCTCAATACAAACCCTTTGGCCACCTGGTCCTACCTTTTATATTTCATTGCAGGGTCCCGGTATTCATATTTATTAAAAAGGTCACATCAACCTTCGTGATATGCGGAGGTGCCTGGAGCGTAGATATTGTTCTTTTGGTTTGAAAGCCGAGCACAGCAGATACAGACTCTTTTTGTGATTCCAAGGCTTAGAATTAAAGGGGAAGTGCCGCCATCACAGGTTTTCACATACGATCTGTGTAATTCTTTTAGAAATATGGGTGTCTATATCGGGACACCTGTTTTTGAGGTGTGTGGTTAGAAGTGAGAAGGGACAGTGTCAACGATGGAGAATGGGTAGGGCCGGACAGAGAATGGACAGGGTCAGAGGCCGGCCCGACAATGGAGCCGAGTGGGACAATTGCTCCAGGCGGCACTTTGCCGCCCCAAGCCCTTTTTTTTTTAAAGCGGAAGAGAGAGAGAGAGGGCGCCGAGTGGTTTTCGCTTACCAAGCTGTCAGTAGCCGCTCGGCGCCTCTCTCTCCTCTGCGGCAAGTTTCCCTGTTCGGTTTCGGTGCCGGCTTGTAATGCTGAGCGCCGGAAGGCGCCGGAAGGTCACGGAGGGAGAGGAAGGGTAGATAATGGGGGGGGCAGCATTTTAAACTTCGCCCCAGGCGGCATTTTGTCTTGGGCCGGCCCTGCATCCACCTTACATGAAGAGCCATACCTGGGAACCGGGTTTGGCCCAGATGTCAGTGGGCAGTCCTTGCTGTGTCCCAGTGCAACATGACAATAGATACCCTTGGGGTTTTGGTAGACCCCCAAGGATCTCTTTTATACTAGAGTAGACCCTTAATGATGTTATAGGTGTCCCTATAAAAAAAAATGTTATTTTTTTTATTATTATTATTATTTTTATGTTTTCATTTTTTTTTATTTTCTCTTTTTTAATTTGTTTGGCCAGTTACATCTACAATAATTCTGATTAGAAATGTAATAGATAATTACCTGTCTGTAACATTAATTTTGTTAAGAAAGTTTAGTAAAAGTAAAGTATGTCATAATTTATAATGTAATTTATTTTAGTAATAAAAAAAAGTTGGTACCCGGAAAATACACTAGGTGGCGCCCTGATAATACACAAGTATCTAAATTTCTAAATTGTAAGTATTTATTTAATCTGCATTCTTATTAAAAAATAAGCACCTACCTGACATGGAAGAGGCAGCCCTGGAGCTGCAGCTGCCCTCCTCTTCCACTGAAGCAGCCCATCAGGCAAAAAGTGCTCCTACTGAAACCAATGGGAACACTTTCCGCGCATGCATACCTCCTGCATGTTAAATAGCATTAAAGTGCATACAAAGACTAAACTGTATTCAAAAGAAAAAAAAATATAGGCTTTCAGAAACAATTCCCCCAACAAGCTGGTCTTCCACTGAAATGTAAAGTTTAGATTTATTTTTTAAAACATGGGGGCAATGCTTGGGTAAGTCTAAAAGAAAGTCACAATTATAATGATAAAATGTACACATGGCTAATTTATTTCATTTCTGGCATGCTGTTTGCAATAGAACTAATTCAGTAATAATCTTTGTTTACCTGCTAGATTATTGGTTTAAAATAATCTAACGAAAAATTAAATTGTATTATTGTGCAAAAATTACAACAAATTCCCAACATAAATATGTAAAAAATAAATAAATACCATGATTGGCAACTGTTTATCGCCTATGTAAAATATAATGAGGCCAGTCATGTATTCTTCATTTTTAATATGCATAAACGTGGAACATTTTTAGTAGAAATATATACATATTTTACAGTTTCATTAACTTTGGCCGAGATAGGGGCATGGAAAACATCTGCAAAGGTGGTCAGTATCCAAGGGAGGGGAGGCACTTGCTGGACTGGGGGGGGGGGGGCAAGTACAGTCCATCGGCCCCTGGCCACATACAAACGTACACACTCACACCGACACAAACTTTCATGCCTACTCAACACAAACTACTGCGAACACACACTCCCTCACACATTCATGCTTACACACACACACATTCATACTCATACACACTTACATATTCATGCTCGCACACCTTCACATACTGTACATGCTTATAAACAAATACACATACATGCTCACACACACACAATACATGATGGCACACAAACTCACTTATACATACACTCTCACATACATATATTCATTCATTCATAAATACTGCCTCCCGTCATCAGTACCTGTTTCTTAACTTTATTAGATAAGTGCTTCATTTTTTTGTCTATTCTTCGTACAGCTTAAAGATCCCATTAGCCTACAATTTATGCAAAATGTACTTATCTTTTTATCGTAAACATTCACAAAAGAATTTCTTCAACTTCGCCACATATAAAAATAATTAGATGTGTGCAGTCTGCTGATAGAAACATGACAGTATTCTCAAAGCTTGCTTTAATTGAAATATACAGATGAAGGTGCTGTTCCAAAACATTAGTTGCACTCTCTAGTATGCTAAACCTTAGCAAATGTATATACTTTATGCTTTCCTCTGAAGGTTTAATTAACCTTCACAGTTTTTTGTGGCAACAACCTATGAGTGTCTGCTTTTCTGTCACATGACAATTAAGTGTTCCAGACAAAAATTAGTTAAAAATGGTTAATGCTAAATGCATTCACAACTTTGCTATTAGTGTACATATGTGTCTCACTCGTCTAAACTCTGAATTTTCACCATTGTCTTCCCCCCCTGCTATTTTTCTCTTCTTTTCTTTTGTCCCATCCCAGTTATCTCCCTTTTCTCTCTTCTTGTCCTTCTCGTCTCTTTTCCATCCTCTCTCAGTTCTGCTTCTCTCGTCTCCCTCTTTTCTCTGGCCCCTCTCCTTTTTCTCTCTCCTCATCTCCATTCTCTTGTCTCCTTTTTCCCTCTCTCTTTGTCATTTTCCCTTTGCTTTCTCCACATTACATTTCTTCTATCCATCCACTATCTCATTTATCTCCTCTACTATTTTTCCCTTCTTTCCTTTCTTTTCTCCCTCTCTCTTTAATCTTTATTTTGTAAAGATACCGTAGAGTACTGTTAGAAACAGATAAGAACCATTCAGCCCGTCTAGTCTGCCTGTTTTTCCTGTTGTAAAGACCCAAACCCTTAATCAGCCCTCGTCTTAGATCTAGGAGCCATATGTGTATCCCACGCATGTTTAACCCCTTAATGACAAAGCCTGTACATGTCCGGGCTCAAAATGCATTGTTTTCAGTGGGTTTAGGGACCGCCCATTGTCCTTAAGGGGTTAAATTCGCCTCTAACAGGTCTGCTCAGAGGCTTTTCTATTTATCTACCATCCTCTCTGTAAAGTTCATTGTCTAAATCCTATTGTTCTGCATGTAATGGAAACATTTTCTTAACCTGATTGGGGATCGCCAATTTATTGCATACAAGTTGTTGAAAACCAAACGTAATGTGAGTTTGTTCTAACGAAAACCACAAATGTTTGATATTTTCAGAGGCTTCATTTTTTTTAGTTTTCACTCTGCTTTTGGTCTACTTGCATGTACAACTCACTGTATGTACATATACTGTAGATTTGTATTTTTCAACATAAAAGAATGATGGTAATCTTTGTAAGGAATAAACACGAGGAATCCAAAAGGAGATTTTAGCAAAGATATTTCTAAAATTCTCATACAAAGAAGTATATTAAAAATATAGTTAAAAATACATCCAGTGGATACATCTAATCAACATGTTGTAGATCACAGGGAAGAAAGATCTGATAATTGGTCCCTTTGGAGAATATACAAGTCCGCTGAAGTTTTTTTTCCCCCTCTCGTTTCTTATACTAGTCAGTCTTATTGGTGATTAAATGGAAACTAAACTTTAAAAGAACAAAGAAGAACAAGATGAATCACAAAGAAAGAAGAAGCAAACTGTTCTTACACATAGAGCAGGGAATGATAGAACCGACAAACGTTAACCTTGTGTGCAGTGGACTGGAAATACAAACATTTTTATTTCTGGACTAAATTGATAGAATACATACGTGTCGTTCCGATTTATCAGGGGAAATGCAAACTTCCCTTCTGAAATGTATTAAACTATCTCCGGCTGCCCACATCGACAACCCAGTGAATTATGTCAGACATCCTCATGCCTGGGAACTTCTCGGGGCTGGATGACCTTGGCTCACCCTCTCTTGCTCTTTTTAGGAAAAAGGGAGTGTGGCTGTACACAGGGGCAGGCATAGAGGGTAAAATGAGGTAAAAGCAGGCAAAACTTTGGTAGATATTGTTCAAATAAAGACATTTCCACCAATCATGGATCATGGTGCCCACCCCCGGACACCACTTCCAGCAAAAGAGTAGGAGTGATAAATATGGGCCAACCTAGAGAGGACATAACACCATGGGTAAAGCACTTTTCTGTTACGCTGTCAGTGTGAGGTACACCAAGAAACCCCCAACATGCCGGGCAAAGCTTTCTGCCACTGTTCCCTGCAAAACTCAGTGGCGAGTGCTTTTCTCCCACTTCAATGTCATCTTGTGAGTTTGGGCAATGAGAAAGTTCTGGAATAAAAAAACAAACCACAAATCCTTGGATGACTCTATGTGTGGCGTGTGGAACCTGAATCACAATGTGTGTGTGTGTTGTTCTCCACATGGCACTACTGTGCATCAACCTGGCCAAAGGGGAGAGTAACCAGTGAATAGGCTAGTATCACTAGGGGCATAGAAGGGCGATATCCTGCCATTTGCCACAGATAAAGTACCATTGACAAATAAACCCAACATCGCCCATGGCCCCAGCGCATTAACCTCTTAATGCATATCTCCTACGAGAATCTTCATATCCGCATTTATAGTAGAGATCCCCCAGCGGCTTTCTCATAGTCCCCATTGTAGCCGGATAAGTATCCGGTGGTCCTGCCGCAAGATCTCCCTCGCTGTCAGACTTGCAATCAGCCTGCTCACGTTACTCAAGAGACCTTGACTATGGCTGTAGGAGTTCTTTAGAGTGAGGTGATCCAATTTCCGGTAATCCATTCACCGCATTATCATTGGATACCGGTGGCTTCGGTTGCATAACCCCACATCTCAATATCCACACACCCGCATTCAGAGCATGGTTAAGGTCTTGCGCACATCACAGGTCTTTTCTTTGTCTGAGGAGCACCGAGAGTTTAAGGATGCCTTTGATAAGGGTCAGGCCGGTGTCCTACCACCTCACCAGCCTTATGGCTGCCCTATTGACCTTCATCCCCTCGTGGCTGGTTTTACCCTCTTTCGGTCACTGAAAAAAGGGCCATGGAGGAGTACATTTCGGATGCGCTTTTCGGATGCGCTTTTCGGGGGGGGGCTACCCTCCTGATTCCTGGCTTTTGTACCCTGGCACAGTTGACTTCCATATTCCTGTCAGGCTCATCATATCTCAGCCCTTACTGGATGTTGGAGTCCAGGGCACATGAGTGTAAGAACGCACACAGTGATTGACATACATTTCACAAATGAGACAAAAGCTGAATGTGGAGTGAGGAGGCGAGATCCTCTGACGCTTCTCCTTTAAACAAGGATAGGATATCTCAAATGGCACATGGATATAGGAGAGAGGAACCAAGATCCTCAGATATATAAGGGAAAGGTACATAAAATACAGACAAACAAGTAATCAAAGCAGCAAGCTGTGGAGAGGAGTTCAACTCCAGCCAGACATCTTAAAGGGGCGGCCAAGCCTGGCAGTTTGCAGGGCTAGGGCAGAATCCTGACAATTCCTGACTCTGGCTCGTCTGACTACCCGTTCTGGTTCCTGACCCCAGCTTGTTTATACGACTATGGTGGCTAAAGGTCAATGCCTTCCTAGGCCAGGACACATGGCTCCGCCATTTAATTTTTTGTATATATTTTGCATGGTCCATTCTATGTACAATCGCTTCATAAGTGCATACGTAGCAGTGGCTCACCTAAGATGGAATGCATGGTTAGGTTAACATGGGGACCGTCTAGCAATACCGTCTAGGCCTCATGCACTTTGCTTGGGGAGGTGCTGCCACCAAGGTTCTCCTCTACACAAGCAAGTGCCCCTTTCCCCACAAAGCATAATTTGCTACTTCCTGCACTTTTTTCCAGAAAAACTTGCATTCAGGTCTGACGACATGTACCCAGAAAGTCAGTGGCTTAACGCGAAACCTCTCCCACGGTTTGAAGATATAATGTGTAGCCATGTAAGCCGTCCATTTGCTGCATGTGCTTGTGAAGCTTTGCTAAAGCTTTTAAGCTCGTCCTCACCGATGATGAATAATAATTGTAGCAGTCAGAATGTGGGAGTATTCTATATACGGCGAGATTCTCCTACGCAACAGGCACCGTTCCTATCAAATCAAATCCGTTTCCAGGACCGTTCTCTGTACAACATGTACCGCGTCTGCATCGCGTGGCTGGGATCTTCACTCCGTTTCTCTCACACAGCATGAAAAGGATTGCAGCGTAATAAGGATCAAAAGAGCCTTGCAAATTAATAATTGACATTTGCCAACAGCAGAAATAGAAATTTTGCCCAGCAGGGCTCTTAGTTAATATATATTTATATATATATATATATATATATATATATGTATATACACACACATATATATATACACATGGTGAATAAAAAAAAAAAAAAACAGCCCTTATATTAAAGTTCAGCAACATAGCTTTATTCTTCTAGTAATAGTTTTTTTAAGAAAAAACAAATATCGTAGCTATGTCAAATATGAATATTTACAAATAATGGAATAATTACGATTAAAGTGTTAAATTTCTATACACTGGGGGGGGGACTATGTACTGCTGTTTAACTATTATATAATTCATATATACACTATTAGACCAAAAAATAGGTGGACACGTGACCATCACATCTATATGAGCTTCTTAGCCATTGCATTACAAAACTATAGGCCCATCCCTTTGCAGCTATGACAGCGTCCGCTCTTCTGGAGCTGCAGCTTCTCTTTAACGTAATTACTCTTTTGCCTATAGATTGACGAATGCATATTAAGGTACGCAAATCTAAACTAGCCAGACCTCTTTTCCTTTCTAAAGAAAACTATATATTTTTCTGTGTTGAACAAATAAAATGTATTGCCTTTATCACCCTCAACTGAAGATTCCATGTTGTCTTTAAATTGTTTCTACATAAAGAAGATGGATATTGCAATATTTGTCAGATTTTGTTCACTGTAAAGTTATATATTTAATTAAATACTCATCCACACATTGATTGGAAATACTTACTAATACATTCATGCTAAGACTCTGCGATCCTCTCATTAAAGTAACACTAAATCTCATTTTCAGGGAATTTCTAATGTACATGCGGCTAATTTCCTGACACACGGCAATCCGAAGTTGCAAATAGTTTGGTCATCACCTCCCACGAGGAACCAGCTTTCACATTCTTAATTAGCCTATTGAGACATACGACAGCCTCCCACAGCTTCACGGAGAAAGGCTGCAGAATGATTTTCTTATTAATTGAACAATGATTATAAGAATTTGATTCTAAAAAAAAAAAAAAAAATGCCCCTTAACTTTTCTAAACTTGTAGGATTTGTTGTGTTCGTTGAATATGATGGGGAAATGCTAAATCTGCTTAATTGAATTTAAATACATGACGTCATGCATAAAACACTAAATAAAATTAACATATAAAAGAGGTAGAAAGTGGAAGGAAATGAGTATGGCCAAGTGAAAGCCCTACTTTTTCTTCCTTTATGTATATTCTCATGCTAGTTTATGTAGAGTCCCACCTTCTGATGTCTGGTCTATGTTGGAGTCTATTGTTTCCAAAATATTGCATAAAATAGCATTAGAAATACTTGAACTAATTGACCTGAATTGTTTTAGATTCAGGATAATCCTATACCAATTCCCTGATTGTAATATCCTCTACAACTTTTCCATCTGAAGTGCGTTATTTTACATTTATCAACGTTAAACTGCAGCTGACACACTCTTCTGATTTATTCTAAATCGTTATTTATTTGGCCTATTCCAACAGTAATGTCTACCCTTTGGATTGTCTGCAAGAAGACAGACTTTAGCTTCTTGCAGAACTCCCTTCTTTTGTCTTCAGTCTAACGATAGCTTGTTTATTTTTTTATTTTATTTTTTTATAAACTGGGCAAACTTGTGCGCTTTGGGGCATCTAAAAATGATATGCGTTTACTTCCTAAATGCGTTTACTTCCTAAATGCTTCCTTCTTGTCCTTTAATATGTGCTTCCCTTCTGCAGAGGACCACAGTGGCTTCCCACTTACTGATAAGTTATTTATTTATTTTACTGTCACCGTCATAAAAGACCAAAATACAATTCTTCCCGTGCAATTCAATCACGTTTGGGGATTTCTAGCTCCTGGCCATGTAAGTAAAACAAACGTCCCAAACTTTCCACAACGGCATTAAATCTGCTGAGCAAATAGCTTGTTGCTTGAATATTGTCTCAAGGATTATGATGTCGTCTCTATCACGGAGCCAACATTCACATATTCACACTCTCCGCCAAGGATCATATACCATATTATTAGATTTGGTGGAGTGCAGTGTATTTATTCCTCTACAGAAACAGAATCCAAATCTATCATTGTTAAGCCGCTTCTAAACAGGAGCTACATTTTGTTGCCTCCATTAAAATCTGAACACGCTCCAAGCATTATGTCCCAGATATAATGTAATAAAATTTAATTTACTGCTAAACAAAACTCTTGACTAGAGCTGGGCAAAAGGCCAGTTTTGCCTCCCATTAGATTACTTTCAAATACTTGGATTTCAAGATCAGAAACAATGTAGGTTTACTTCGGGGCGATCCGCAAAACTAATCTTAAGGAATTTTTTTTGATTGACCGAGGTGGTGCAGTAGACATCTAGATCCAGAGAAGACTTTTGAGTTTAGATCCCAATATTGGGAGGGTTGTAGTCTATGGAGTATATTGTGATTGCCCGCTGCTTCAGAGAACAGCATGTACCGGAGGAAAATCAGACGCCAATAACAAATGTATGCTCCAATTTGTCCATTGACTCCAACATGCATTAAACATATGGACTAGACTTCTCCTTTAATTAAAGAAGTTAGAGCATGGTATGAGAGAGTGGCAATTGTGTTTGTCTTGTTTTCTTTAAAAAAAAGCATCACTTTAGAAGCAGTAGTGTTCCATATTAGCATACCTGGGAACTCTCCGGGTAAAACCGGAGTGAGCCGGGTGAGCACTGCTTCTCCGGGTCAAGACCTGAATCCTCCAGGTCGCAGGAGCGGGGTCTTGACACACCGCGCTCCCCGCCCATTTTTCCTTTAAATGGGGGTAGTTCCCACTGCGTCAGCAGGAACGCCCCCGATGTCAGCGGGAACGCCTCCCAATGTCAGCGGGAACGCCCACTGACGTAAGCGGGACTTGCTACTAGAGGACTGCATTGGGAGGCGGCTCCTGCGGGTCCCACGGGACCCACCAAAAAACTTGCGGGCGGTCTTTCTGGGGCTGCGGGCGGTCAGGCACTGTACCTGCGGGTCCCGGTAATCCCGCGCAGTCCCGCAAGGATGCCTTCTCGCTGCTTCATTACAGTGTCTTCTATCTTGCTCCGCCCATGAACAAGGCGGAGTCACGTGATGTGACGTCACTTCCTGTGACTCCGCCTTGTTCCTGGGCGGAGCAAGAGAAGAGACGCTGTGAGGGAACAACTCGATGGCAGCCTTGCGGGACTGCGCGGGAAATCAGGTAAGGAGGTGTGCGTGATTGGCCACAAATGTGGCGGGAGCGGGCGGGATTGGCCACAAATGTGGCGGGAGCGGGCGCGGAACGCCCACATTGCGGGAGCGGGCGGGAGGTGGATTCAAAACAGCGGGAGCGGGATTCAAAAAGCAGTCCCGCGCAGGGCTCTACTTCCTAATGCAGTCCTGGGCAGTCCTGGCCATGTCCCGCAAGGGATGGCTCCGTGTAGCCGGAGCCCAGAAGTTCCCAGGTATGAGTATTAGGCAGCGGGACAGAATGTAACTACTGGGGGTGAGAAACTGAATGTTTTTGGAATTGAGAGATATTTGGGGCTCGGAAAAAAAAAAAAAATCCACCAGCACCTTTTGCTCAAATACTGCAACTAGTTAAATTAGAACGCCCCATTTTGACAACCAGATTTTGGGTTGCCCTCATTGTTTGCCCATCCTTTATTTTTCTGTTTAGAAGTCCTCAGACTTCTTCATTTGCATTTTAAGAGGCATTTGCTTTCATGTCTCCTCCCTGGGCGATATGCCTCTGCTGTGTGCTATGCGGTGGATTACAAACTTGCTATAAATAAATATTTTGCACATCGAGGCGTTTGTATCTTTATTTGCTATTACCTTCCTGCTGCATGTCGATGTCGGTGAGAGTCCGTAGAGACTGCCGGAGAGTGGTGGAGACTGCAGGATAGTGGTGGAGACTGCAGGATAGTGGTGGAGACTGCAGGATAGTGGCGGAGACTGCAGGATAGTGGTGGAGACTGCAGGAGAGTGGTGGAGACCCGAACGCTGCAGTCCTTATCTAAATGACCTCTCTATGGCTCTACTTTAAAGGATTAGGCAGGGTCACATATGCATGTTGTATTGCATTAGTAGCGCACAGGCTGAGGCTTCACAAGGTTGCATGTTTGGGTATGTTACTAGTGTGTGCGCATGTGTGTCTGGGTATGTTAGTGTGAGTGTCTGGGTGTGTGTGTAAGTGTTGAGTGTCTGGGTGTGTGTAAGTGTTGCGTATCATGGTGTATTAGTGTGAGTGTCTGGGTTAGTTTATCTATGTGTGTGTGTTGGTATGAGGGCCTGGATGTGTGTGATAGTGTGAGTGTCCGTGTGTGTTGTGAGTTCCTAAGAGTGTTCTGAGTCCTGGACTAGCTAAAGGGGTGGCTAGTGCAGATTCAGGGCAGGGCTTAGCTTTGGGAAGTTGGGAAAGGAATGATGGGGTCAGCATAGATACAGAAATTGTATTGTGTACAGTTCTGGAGACCCCATCTCCAGTAGTTTGCGGGATAAACATTTATCAGAAAAGACTAATGGAACTCAATATGTATGGCATCGGGGAAAGAAGAGAAAAAAATTAAATGTAGAAAGGCATTTAACAAAGTACAAGCTTATCTCAAAGGAGGTCAGAATCTTAGAGAATCGCTAATACAGTGAGAAAATGGAAACAGTCAAAGATGGCACTGACAAACTGTTTGGGCACAAAAATGGCACTGACAAGCTGTTTGGGCACAACAATGACACTGACAAGTAGTTTGGGGGCAAACCTGGCTCTATGGCAAGTGACATGTTACTTGGTGGTGTTGGGGAGCCCTAAGAAGTAAATTGGTTGCCTTAGAAAATGGATGTAGTTAGAAGTGTTATGGTTGTTAAGTGGAGGGGTTAGTAAAAAGCCACAGCTGCCTGTAGCTTGTAGCTTATCTTGTAGCTTTACCTTAGAAATCCACATTTGATAGGTGGTTATGGGGCTGCGGGGCAATACCCTTATTCTTTAAATCTATTTCCATATATATATATCTAGTCCTGGTTTGCATATTTTACCCGTCTCCTTCAATTTTATTTGTTTTACTACATTCCACCAACTATGCACCATAGTACCAAGTCATGAGCTCAGGCCGCATAGCACGGGGGAAGGGTTCCACTACTAAATCTTAATATCTTTTAAGTTTCTTTCTTCAAAGAAAGTTTCTTTCTTCATTCTTCAAATGATAAGAAGAACGTCAAATAACTCTGTGTTCTTTTTAAGGGACTTCTTTCCAAGAACAGATGGTTTCAGCGTTAAGATTTTCTGCTTTTGGCTTATATCTGCTTAGGCATGATCCAGGCATGACTCTTCTTGATATTATTTGTAATGATTTTTTCCATCTTAAAACTGCAAAAAATGGAAAAACAACTTCCTGCTCCCATAAGTTTCAAAAAGACCTAACTCACGAGCGTGACCTTGCAGGTTGAGTAATTCATGGAAATAATACTCTCTGGTTAGCAGGGCTCAATTGACCGTTCCGATCAAATAGTAGACCTCCAAGGGGGCATTTAGATATGCTAACCCCTCAACCCGTTGGGCAGGGAATACCGGTGGGGCATTCTGACCTAGAACAACTACCTCTGGAGCGGTACTCCTTCTGCCACATAACAGACAGTCAATCACCCTACTGGTGAATCAGGCTCTCTATAGCACCAATGCTCAATCAACACTACAGAAGACCATGCCAAACTTGCATGGCTTACTTCGCCATGGTGCCATGCATCCTTAAAATGTGTCATATCCTGGCACTCAGAAGAAGTATGGTGGTGGCACTGGCAAGGATAAGGCATTGGCTCGGATGTCCACCACAATGGCATTTGACTCTGATCACGCTGGGAATGGGATGGGGGGTAAGGTGTGGCGTGGGGTCTGCGGCCTCCCATTTCGGTGTTTGTTCGTATAATTAACCTTTCCCGTCCCCCTGTAGCAGTGGATGGGGGTGAGGGTAGTATATATTAGCAATATACTCCCCCAGGTTTATTAAATTATCCCCACTGCTTTACAGTTGCAGAGCACGCAACCTCAGTTGAGTCTAACGCAAGAGCCCACTCAACTTCTAAATAAAAAATAAAATATATATATATATCAAGTAGGGATAATATAGCTATTAATTTGGACACTTTAGTTAGCGGAGACAAGAGTCTTGGATAGATCTACACCATGCTTATTGTTACCACCAAATGTTTAGGTAGAACCATCACTTTAAGGCAATAACAAAAGGATGTTGTCGGCTGGATGGTTAATGAGTTTATAATGGATGTTACTTCCGTCTCTTGGATATGATTGACGATTGGCACAAAACAAATCATTGACTAAGTAGGCATTGAGTCTGATCCATGACTCATGTATCGCGAGTGTGTCATAGCGAGATGCACATGGCTTCCTCGGCACATGTCCTCATCCGATATTATTTGGAACATCAATCGAATTGATTTTCAATAGACTTGGCTATAATCTAGGCAGAAAATATGAACTCTTCTTAAACTAGACAGCTAGAATTTACTACTATAGAATCAGAATTATAATTTATAATTTTTAGACGAATAAATTCAGACTTAATCTTGCATAAAATAATCCTATATCTGTACACTGAAGAAATTATTATTTATTAACCTCTTCAGTGCCAAAGGGGTTTTCTTAAGCTTGTGCATTTGTATTCGGGAGAACATAAAAAGCGTACAGTACAGTACACAAAGACGAAGAAGCACAACGCAAAGAATCTTCGTATTATTCATCATTAATATCTCCTACCTAATCTCCCTGGTCCCTTCCCACTGCCTCTAGCCTACCTTCTCTATGCAGCATCGCAGGGGTTAACGAGAACGGGAATCCGTAGGATCGCACCAGGAGTTAAGGGTCTTTACGAGTGACTCTATTGGTGGCCGGCAACCAATAGAGTCACTAATCCGGACCTTTCATTTCAGGAGCTTCCCCAGGCCAAGTTTCGGAGTCAGGAATTAAAGGTCCGTATAAGTGACTCTGCCAGTGACCAATAGAGTCGTTGGTGCGGACCTTTTATTCCTGACGCCGAAACTTGGCCTGGGGAGGTTCCAGGAGTCAAACTAATAGAGTATTAGGGACTCTATTGGTCGCCAGCACTGAGCTCCTCTGGCATCAACCAATGTAGTGCCGGCGACCAATGGAGTCGCTAATACGGATGGTTGTGCCTATACTTATAGTGCCTTTGCCTCGAGTGCATGTTCTGTTATTGGATTTCTGTGTTTGACCCGGCTTGTTATTTGGCTATTCCGATTTCTGGTAAAATGACCTCACCTAGACTTTTGAGTTTATTGCTATTTTCTCGTTGCCCTACCTTACCCTGTGTGCGACGGATACATAGATTGTTTTTGTCCTAGAGGGCCACGTCGATCCCTTCCATGTTACCCTTTATTGTATGTTTTTTATATTACTGGATTAACTGGTTTGGGTGGGGCTAAAGGATATATATTTTTAACAAAATATATATCATAGGGAAGACTCCGAGCTATTGTTAAACAGCCTGACCTCTCCTGCTGGGGGATGTCCCTGTCACTGCAAAAATGGTTAGACGTACATATACAATCTAACAGGCATCCTGGCACCGCATTTGAGGATACATATGTACATCTATAGGAAAAGAGATGTATTAAGAAAAAATATTTAAAAAACTTACATCAATAATGGAATACCCCCCCCAAAAAAAAAAAAATCATATTCTGAATCCAGATCTCACAAAGTTTGCAATGCCATACCTTCCAAGATTCCTGGGGTTTTTTTTTTTGTAAGGAATCCGGTCTTTTCTTGTTACTGTCTTGCTGTCCCACTGTCGCACTTTTGCAGGCAGTGAGGATCAAAGGGCCGGCTGGGGAGATCTTCTGACCCGTGGCCATGGGAAATGTAACATTAATGAAGGTCTGCGCTGTTGCCGTACAGACCTTCATTGTAGCTCCCAAGCGGCCGCCACTTGGCTATTCGGGTAAGGCTGGCAGGTAGCCATGCATCTGACCCCTGGCTTGCCAACCACTGTATACACAACGATGTACAAAACACGACACAAAAAGGAAATTCATAACCCAGAGCCCAGCATGCCGGTGGGGGTCTCGCTGGCATCGATGGGTGGCCCACTGACCTTGTGGGACACACACCATTGTTGGAGGGAAAGTAGGCAGAGAGTGTGGCGTGCCGCTCCCGCGACCCGGAGATTCTCTGTACTGTTCAAAATAGGTCTGAATATGTCAAAAAGTAACATAAAAAGTATTAGACATATTGGTAGGTGTGCTATTAGTTTACTGCTCTTCTTCGGTGGAAGCCGTTCAGGCAGCTTTTAAAGGGTGGGGGGACGAGAATGAAGAAGACATTGATTGGATATGCTAGTTTTGCCACACTTTGCCACCAGTTTCTCTTAATGTAAAACAAAATTTCTCTGGAAAAAAATCAAATCTACTGAAAAAGTCACTGAAACGGTTAAATAAAATAAAAAAAAGTGGACAAACGTATGCTAAGGATCACAGCTGTATTCACACAAGCTCTTCAGAAACTAACATCTCCGCTTCACGCTCGCAGGTCTCGCTATCCCCGCGCGCAGAAAGCAGTCATTAAATTTCAGCTGGGAAAATCATGCTAGATAAGCCCTAATGAGCCAGCTAAAACCCAAAAGATAACAAAGACCAGGGGGGTTCTTTTGTTTTCCAAGCCGCAGTCTTGATCTCTTGTCACAAAGTAAATTAAAAATTTAAGACGATCCACCCAATGCGCCAGATGAAAAAAAAAAAAGTTTCTATTGAACTTGAGAAATATGTCACAAATTTTGGTTCATTTAAAAGGTAAAATCATCATTTATGTTTTTAATATATATTATTCTTATATATCCAGGCTTAATCCGCCTCCACGTGTATTGGAGAGGGAATCCACCATTGAGAAGAATGAAGCCAAGGGAATGGGTATTGATTGAGATACGGACCCCTCAATAAAGGCAAGGGGGCTCCAGTAATCTTTGTTACACCCATAATTATGTCCCAGTTAGATTCTAGTACGTCAATGCCTCATTGCTTTACCCGAATTCCCTTTTTTTCCCCCCAATTAAAATCCCCGATGACTTCCCTATTAAGTTTTATAAAAGGCACCAGTTATATGTAATTTATTATCCATTCACCTCAACGTGAACGGGTAGACAGATCTTTAGATACGCTGAATATTAAGATGTGACAGAAGCTTTCGGTTTTTAATTGCACAAATTAACAGGGTTACATCTCTGATGATTTGACTACTTTTGATAAGCCTCTTGACTTTGATTTTCTTATTTTCTATGCAGAATGCAACATGAACGTTTTCCAAAAATAGAGGGTATCCTTTAGATGAAAATGCAATCATGTCTTTTGAAAGCCGAAGAATGTAGAACGTGGTAGTCCACACCAGACGGTTGGGTTTTAAATAAATTGAACGTTCGCACCAGGATTGTATGATTACGGGAAACCGATGTAACGCGCTGTACCACCGGCTTCAAAACGGCGACTGGAAGCGCTAACTGGGATCATTGGGGATGACTATTTGGCTGCGTGGATTAGAAACAGAAATGTTTCTCATCAAAATAAAGGAAATGGATATAAAAGAAAGGTCGGTATTTTGTTTATCAGTCTGTTAGAACTAGTGCATATCTGAGCTGGATTCATTGACTTGTTATATTCTTTACAAAAAAGAAGAATGAACCATTTGTTTATTAAATAAAAAGACACTGTACCTGAGGGTCCTGGTAATCCCGCGCAGTCCCGCAAGGCTGCCTTCTCGCTGCTCCCTTACAGTGTCTCCTCTCTTGCTCCGCCCAGGAACAAAAAGGAGTCACGTGATGTGACGTCACTTCCCGTGACTCCGCCTTGTTCCTGGGCGGAGCAAGAGAAGAGACGCTGTGAGGGAGCAACTCGAGGGCAGCCTTGCGGGACTGCGCGGGAAATCTGCAGTTCAGGTAAGGAGGCGGGTGTGATTGGCCACATTTGTGGCGGGAGCGGGTGTGATTGGCCACATTTGTGGCGGGAGCGGGCGGGATTGGCCACAAATGTGGCAGGAGCGGGTGGGATTGGCCACAAATGTGGCGGGAGCGGGCGGGAGTGGAACACACGCACTGTGGGAGTGCGCGGGATTGGACAAAAAATCTGTCGGGCGGGATTAAAAAAAAAGCAGTCCCGCGCAGGGCTCTACATTAGAGTACTCATAGAGAGTTAGGGTTACTCACAGAGTATTTTAGTATGTATTCTTCTATAGGAATGCCGAGTTGGCATATACAGTAAAAACAAAAAAAACATCTCAAACTTCTGTCAATTTGAGCTGAAATCCTGTCTCCAAAGCCAGGCAAATGAATCCCGTAAATAAAAAAAACAATAGATTTTAATATACATCATACAGGGTCAGCTCAATTCTTCTTATAGGTGAGGCTCTCTGTGGTCGGCCCTCCCTAATGAGGAGAAATGTTTGATCTCAACTCACCTGAAAAGTTGTTTCTTGTTTCTGTGGTATTAAATTGAGATATTAGTTATTTTCCTTTAGTTGAGAACCATCAAGCTACTTCTAAGCTTATGAAAATAAATAAAAGTATTTTTTTTAAAAAAATGGGTACACAGTAATTTTAGGTTTTTATGCCGCTTGTCAAAAAGAGCATTTTATTTTGTCAGTAATTCAGCTTTACAAGTGCGTGATTCAAAGTTGTACTCTTCGTAATTGATGAAAAATACTTGAAAATGGAAAAAGCTTTTTTACCCACTTTTTTTTTATGAACGCGCACTTTGTTATAAAGCAGGGTCGTGGGACTGCATGGTCCATCGACTATACACAGCTGAACAAAGCTGTTTAATTAAGTAAGTGATGACATCACCTATGTGACATCATAGCTTGGGCATATACTGTCTGACAGCCAGCAAGACATTTAGATTATAAGTATATATATATATATATATATATATATATATATATACTGTCTGACAACCAGCAAGATATTTAGATTATAAGTATATATATATATATTAACACTAGGACATGGAGAACATAAAGTGGATAAATAAGCATGCTTCTATTGTATACATTAAAAGCGTTTTTTTGACCCAATCTCAGGGTAAAAGGGCAGATTCCCGCTGACTCTTTTATTATTATTATTTTTATTATTTTATTATTATTTATTATTATTATTTTATTATTATTATCGCTGATTATTTTAACCTGTAAACACCATTACATGTGCTTATTTTGTATTCCAGGGACCCCAAAGAATTGTAAAATGTAGGATTTGGGGAAATGGACAGATTTTTATAAGAACTTAAATTCTGTGTTCACGTTACGAGAGGGATTCGGTTGGAAGATTTGTTACAAGGAGTATTTTGTATCTAGAAACAATCCATAAAAAAGTAAGAACATTCCGGGGACTTTGAGATTGCATAGAACATAAAACTTTCCAAGATTCTCGTCGTAAGGTTTTATACTCTGTGCGGCGTCTGATGCCCTGCACATTAATAAGTAGAAAACGCAGACAAAACATGCTGCAGGATGATTTCTGACTTATTTTAGTTAAAATGCCCGCAAGCCCATGTTCTTCCTTTCTAGTTTATCGCATTATGGCGACTGAAAAAAAGATAATCAATGTTTGTAAAGTCAACAGAACCGCATGATAGGGTAGACCGAACAGACATCTTTGGAATGGGAATAGGCAGCACTTGAAATTTAACCCAAACTACAGAGAGCATCTAATGCATTACTTAATATTTTTCATGGTGGATCCATGTCCAAGGTCTTTGGAGAGCGCTTCCTCTAGTACTAGTCCCTATAATATTTCCATTATTGATATTGCAGAAGGTCTTGATGGAAAGGTATGTCCTTTTGCTGACGACACAAAGATTTCCAGCAGAGTTGATGGAGGGAGAAGCCAAATGGCAAATGATTTAGGTAAACCCGAATAAAGGTCAGAGCTGTGGCAACTGGCATTTAATGTGGATAAATGCAAAGTAATGCACCTGGGGCATAAAAACCCAAGGGCAGAGTATAGAATATTTGGTACTGTCCTAACCTCAACATGTGAGGAAGGGATTTAGGGGTAATTATTTCAGAGGATTTAAAGGTAGGCAGGCAATGCAGTAGAGCAGCAGGTAATGCGAGCAGAATGCTTGGTTGTATAGGGAGAGGTATTAGCAGTAGAAAGAGGGAGGTGCTCATGCCGTTGTAGAGAGCACTGGGGAAGACCCCACTTGGAGTATTGTGTACAGTACTGGAGACCGGATCTCCAGAAGGATATAGATATGTTGGAGGAGTTATTATTATTTATTGTTTTATATAGCGCCATCATATTCTGCAGTGCTTTACAATGTGTAGACAAGACATAAAAATTTTACTTACAGAACACCAGGTAAAGAGGGCCTTGTTCGAATGAGCTTACACTCTAGAGGGAGCTAAGGTGTATTATACAAGAGGTAAAAGTGCCGTTGTTGTACAGGATTAGCCAAAGTGCCCTAATATTATGACAAAATCTGTGCATCAAAGACTGGACAGCTATGCACTAATGTGAGGAGATCCTTAAATGTTACCCTATCGGTAGAACCTGAAGATATTCTCATATACTGTGCCGTGCAAAGGTGTAGGCAGAAAAAATGCTGTGACGTAAGAATGCTTTTAAAAATAGACAAGGTAATAGTCTATTTTTATCGTTCAACAAAACACAAAGTGAGCAAACAGCACCACCACTCCTTGTTCTTCTTTACGCTGAAGATAGTTCTTAATGGCTTTAGCTGTATGTTTAGAGCCATTGTCATGCTGCAGAATAAATTTGGGGCCAATCAGATGCCTCCTTGGTTCTGACCAAATCCATAACTCCATTTTCAGAAATGCAACCCCCAAACTTGCAAGGAACCTTCACAAAGCTTCGCTGTTACCCGCAAACACTCTTTCTTCGCATGCACACCAGATTACTTGGAAGTTGAGGATGGTACATCCGAGATCACTCGTAATCCACAGATCAATCTTTATTATTCATACCGCATTAAGTATTGATGCGTCTATGAATCTCACATGAAGATTTAGGCAAAAACCGACAAAGAGTCTTTAAGTGCTTAAAAAGTTACATTCCCAAATAGTAGCGACTTTATTATCAGACAAAGAATGTGTAAAAGATTTTGAGAGTTTCTTTACTTTACACTGTTATAGTCTAACGTAATTATTACAGTCAATATGCAATTATATTCTGGATTCGTGTATTACTTTAAGAGCTAAAAAAATGGCATAAACTTTTATATATTTATTTTATTAATGGAAAAATAATCCAATTTTCTAAGCTACGTATTTTGTTCTGTGACACCGAGACCAATAATTTAAAAAAAACTATATAATCTACCAATCTCAATGAATTCTACTTGATCTCGTTTGCTTGCAACAAAGTTTCACGACTACTTGCCTAACAAACCAACCCTACTCTTAAACTAACAGTGAACGGGACCGGCAGGTCTCATCGAGTTTTTGCTGAGAAACTTATTTGCAGTCTTACTGATCAATAGCAACAAGATTCTCAAAGATGTCATTAAAGTCTGCATTTATCTATTATTTTCCACGATTTTAGGCAGATTACGGCGTACAGGGTATTTTGTTGGTGTGGGAAAAAGCATGCAGGGTGCTGGGGTGTATGGTCGGTGGCATGAGTAGCAGGAAGAGGCAAGAGGTTCTGCCACTTTACAGATCTCTGGTCAGACCTCATCTACTGTATCAGGTACAGTTCTGGAGACCCCAGTTCCAGAATTATATTCTGGAGAGAGTTTAGACGAGGGCGATTACAGTGGGCAATGGTTTGCAGGATGAAAGTGTGACGGGACCGACCTGTACCCCGACTCGGTACGCCCGCTGAATGTTGCTTCCTCCACCCCATGGCCACCGGGACACCAGCGATTAACCCCTTCAGCGCCAGACACAACCAGCGTACAGAGAGAAGGGGCTGCCTTACCACTGTGGCTAGCTGTGGGACTAATGTCCTGAAAAGAACAATAAGTGATCATAGCAGAGAACACAGCTCTTCAGGAACCTCGGCGGTACTGTAGTATACAGAAGTATAGCAATACAACGCTCTACCGCCCTGGTAAGGGCACCGCCGAGGCTTACCTCAATAACAAGACAGGACTCGTAGTGAGGTAAAACAGGGACTCTTTATTTGGGAAACACACGGGCTTATATACAGTCCAACACAGGAAAAAGGCCATGTCCACATAGCCCCGCCCAGCCCAGACAGTCCGGCGCCAAACTTAGGCCACCGAGCCCCGCATTGTCCGTATAGCTTTCAACCGTCGTTTTTTGGTTATACAGGGTTAAAAGTCTGGGGGCAGGACATGTGGCACATGGATAGAGTAGGGCATGAAAGAGAACACAGTATACACGAATAAACACCACATACATGGGGAAAGAACATAAATCCACACATTTTAACCCCGGATGGTCACAACCACTATGACAGACGGCACCGATTAACCCGGGGCCGTCACAGAAAGATATCAGGAAAGACTAAAGGATCTCAATATATATAGCTTAGGGGGTAGAAGAGAGAGGAGAGAGGTGATAAAAAATATTCAAATACATAAACAGATTTAACAAAGTATTGGAGGAAAGCTTATTTCATAGGAGGATAAGTGTTAGAACGAGAGGTCATACTGTAAAACTATAGGTCAGAGTCTTAGATGTAACGCAAGGGAGTTGATCTTTATTGACAGGGTGGGAGATGCATGAGAGAAAAGGTAGGGGTTAATACAGAAGGAAAGGCTGTTCCAATTATCTACCATCCTCTCAATAAAGCCTGACAAGACTGAATCTAAGACGAGACTAAGGACTTTACAGAAGGTAAAATGGGCAGACTAGATGGGCCGATGGTTCTTATCTGCTGTCAAATTCTAAGCTTCTATAAGCAGGTGGAGAGAGTCCTAGAGAGAACACAGCTGGGATGCAGGCGGCCAAAAGCAATCAGTCCATATGAAGTAAAGCATTATGTACTATATCCCAAGTCATTCATATTTTATAGGCAATTACATAACAAAAATTCTATGATCTAGACAAGGGAAATCGCACAGTAAGATTGCAAGCTGTAACCTGGGCCAGCATAGGCATAAGGACATCTAAAGCCCTTACAGTTCAATATGATCACACAGGATAAACACATTGTAACCGTAAGGGTCCTTATGATCAGACAATCTGTTGGGACAAACTAGGGTTTTTGTTTCTTTTTTTTAAATGAATTATTAAAGTTAATATTTTGGGAGAACGGAGCTAGCGCCTTTAAATATCAAAATATATATATTTAATGATATAAAAGATTAATTAACAAGTATAGGTAGTGAAATAATTGCAGGATGGAAGGGTCAACAAAGAATACACATCCATCAGTTAATTTACAATATATATATATCTGTATACAGGTTCATAGGGAACCTGTTCTTATATATTTTTTATTTTCCCTAGATCTTTTGGTAGATATTTAAAACTCATGGTTTCGGATATTTGAGTTACTTGGTATATAAATATTTTTTTGTTTTACCTGGTGGAAGACGTCATTGTTGGCTACTAAAGCAGCACGTCGGAATGGCATGAGTTAACAAAAAGTAGACTGGAGTACGATGTGGCATAGTTACA
Source organism: Spea bombifrons (assembly GCF_027358695.1). NCBI lineage: Eukaryota > Metazoa > Chordata > Amphibia > Anura > Pelobatidae > Spea > Spea bombifrons. Next base: position 134,379,136 of record NC_071088.1, on the reverse strand, counting down.
GGTGTGCAGAAATGTATTAACACACACAATCCAGAGAGGTCATCTCCGGGTACATATCAATGTGTCGGAGCGGATTATTTACACATATGTTATGCTTGGCTGTTATCTTTTCATACCGTGCTTAAAAAAAAATATTCTAGTATTATTTGATAGGTTATGAAAATTGTGGAAATGCAGGAAAAATGTAAAAAAAAATATTTAAATACCATAGCATAAAAAAACTATTTTTGCCTATATTATTGCCTATTTAGCTCACTAAACAAATTTGAGATTTATGTCCTTTAATGTATGTAAGTTTATTCATAAATTCATAAATTAATTACTTAAATAATAATTTTGAATATTTAGTTATCTATTTTCTAAAAAAAAAAAAAAAAAACAATTTCTCAAAATACCCCAAAATACTTGCATGCATGAAAAGTGTAGAACAGTTCTTAAACGGTTAACTCATATGTATCAGGAACGGGAGAGCAAACTATATAGATAGAAGCCTAGAATATATGCGCAGGCTCTTTTTCTAGACAAAAGAAGTGTGAATATAACAGATACATTATGTCGAGATCACGTGCGATGGAGTCAAATTAGGCAAGTGGAATCCCAAGCTAACCCACTCAATGAACTGCCAAGATCTACCTCCCGGTTCAATGACACCCGTGTCCTCAGCCAACACGCTGGCGGGATCTTCGGGATACATGCGGACGATGCCGATCCTCATCCAAGCTATAAGTCTGTACTGAATTGACGAGAGTTCCTGGCGGTTAATTTAAGGAATTCCTTAGCGGTGAATTATTTAACACAATAGCCCCCCGTGTACGATATGATTTCAAAGTTACGCACCTCGTGTTCCTAACCTGTCTAGAAAAAAAACCTGTTAAGGCAGAACGCGTGACATACGGAGATAAATGTCTATATTTGGATTATGTCTCCGGAATAAAAGCCGGAAGACGCGTATTGAAGTGTTTGACTCCTTATGGCCTTCTTTGTAAAACGAACGGGTTTACACAAATCGATTCCCCTTCACGGCTGACGGAGAACTAACCGGCAGAGCTTTGGGTAAGTAGAAGTCAATAATTACACTCGGCGAGTTCTAGACAGAAGAGCGATCGGAAGAAGACCCTTCCCAACCACCTGTAATGAGGCACCTCGGCTGTTGTAAAGTACTGAAACCTACAAGGTAGACATTTTCTGCAGATGGCTTTGCATGCACAGTAAACCGAGAGGAATATCTGGTTTCTTCCTACCTTGACGTTAGTCCGGAGGGCACAGTAGCAAGCAAAAAACATCGCCGTGAACAAGGAACATATGGACCAGAATTTAGTGTCTCTCGTCAGCACGAACCGCACACGAGATCCCGAGCGTGTGTTGGGGGAGAAGCTTCCGTTTCTCCGGCAGTTTGAAATAGCATTGATCTCTGCTTCCCTGACTACACAAAAAAAAAAAGAAAAAAGAATGCCAGCGCTTCGAATCTCTTCTCAGACGACGGGCAGCATCTTTTGCCTCTGAGCTTCAACAAGGCGGCCGATCGGCATCCCAAAGTTCCATTTCTTTGTAGCAATTTTTTTTTTAACCCTCCTTCCTCGCTGTGTATTTAAAGGGATTTAAGTGAAAGGGTAGAGAGGAGGGGGGGGAGTGAAATATAAACAGTCCCTTTCTTACCCTTCTAACTGGCTTTGATGTTTCCCAATAAATATTTTAGAAATTGAATTAATTTTGCATGTAGAAAGTGACTAACACATCCATATTTTTTTTTTCTCGCTCTTCCAAGATTTATTTCAGGCGCTGCGATCATTTTTTTTTCTAGTGTTCTTAAAGTGCCAACACACCCTTAAGAATGAATTAGTACCGCAAGCCGTGACTAATTCCTTCGCTTCCGCTTCTTAATACATCATTCACTTAAGGGAAACAAATCGTTATTCAACTTATGTTTCTTACAAGACATTTAGAGGGTACTAATCCTTTCTTTGCTTTTAATTGTTAAGAGCCAGTTCTTTCAATACGGTGGAGTCCTTTGTTCAAATTATAAAAGCTTTATATGTATATGAATCAAGAACAAAAGATGTCTCTTCAGGAGCTGACAGTAAACCCAGCCTTCAAGGAAAAGAAACTATTTCAGAAACTTTTTGGAGTGACATGCATGTCTTCTCCGCAGCGTGACAAGTTTATTTTTTATTCTGCAGGGAAAAAGGAACCGTATTGTTTAAAATGAGGGAGTGTGTTAATTAAATCAAAGCGTTTCTGTTTCTGGCAAACAAATCAAATTTATTCCACCAGCGATATCAGAACACTTAGAGTCCTGAAGTCTTTGAGTCTTCGCCCAGCTCGTTGTCTTACCCCCCCTTACCCAAACTCATGGATGGTGAAGTGTCTTGGAACCAATGTCCTTGGTCAACTAGAAGAGAATTCGAACAGATATTTTGTCTCCTGCCCCCCTCGCCAGTGTTCTATTTAATAGGTTTATTTGAATTACATGTTATCAATGTAACCCCCGTGCCACAACACTACAAACAACTTGAGTATTTTCTAAAAAAAAAAAAATGTAACCGATGTGAGTGATTGCACGTTTACATTTTGTTATGTTGTAGTCAAGTTTAAAAAGTTGAGTACGGTTGCCCCCCGTGCCCACCTGTGTGGTGGGGGAGTATTTAATAACGGGGCAGGAGCTATTATCCTATTATCATAGCACAAGGGTGCACTTAACAAAAAAAACTATTAATATCCATCCAGTTTGTTGTAAGCCAATGCCCTCTCTCATCATCTTTAGCACATGGAAAGAGATTATGATGTCATCTTGTGACGGTAGATGGATACGTTCTGGTTCATCTCCAGCTACGGTTGCCATGCTAGAGGAATATCGTCAAGGGGAGAGATTTAGCCACAAGACTATGGTATAAAAAAACAAAACTAAAGAGATAAAAAGACAAAAATAAGTGTTCTGTTTGGTATTCTCTATCACAACTTTCCCAAAAAGGTTTACAATTCTATAGTTTGAGATCAGTGTATTGCGCTGCTCTTTTATCTGGCCACACAAACGATAAACCACGCTTTTGGTTTTAAAAGTCAGAAGAATTAAAATCATTATGACGGATAACTGTCTGGTAAAAATACCATGTGCACTAAAAATCATTGAACCTGTTTAAGTTGCATGTCCTCTCCTGAAAACCGAAGCTTTTTGCTAATTTATAATCATTGGAATTTAGTCGTAATTACATTAAAAATTCAGCTTCAACACACTAGAGATCCGGATAGCTGACCTAAATATTACATATCACGAGCTTAACGGCTCACATTTAATTCCAAAACTTGCTTTCAGCACATATCACTCTGTAATCCACATTCCTTTAAATCAAATTCCAAATTCACTGTTCTAATTTGGCGGTAATATCAGTCACTAAATATCGTTTTAGGTTCTAGCCAACACCTTTTTAACACATGACATCATCGATGATGAAAGAATAGTGTGTAACGTCCGTAAATAAAGGCATTCCAATATGTCTAGATATTTTTCATCTAATTATCTAAGCCCATAGGACACCAAAGCAGCTAGAGAACATACATGATATAATGGAGTCCATAATGGCTGGGGTGTCAGAATATTCCTGCTCTGCCATATGTAGGGGGCTACCTATCCTGACTCCAGCTTGATTTAAGCCGCTGTGTTCCCCATTACAGATTGGCTTCCATACAAATCCATCTTCCATAGAAATTCAGGACCTTAATGTGCTTACTGTGTTATTTGGTCCTCCAGCTGTTAATATTAACTGTATAATAATTATAGAGTGCACCGGAGATAATCCTAATGATAGGACAAATAAACAAATACATTAAATAACACCCAATATATATAAAACAATACCTTTGGTATATAGCATTGGAGAAGTCAACTAAACTCCCAGTTTTCAGAATCTTAATAATTATTCCTCCCCCTAAGTTATCTCTCCGCTATTGTTAAGTTGCTCATTGCTCTTGATTGGTTCAAGAAGCTTTTGTAAGGTTAAGCAAGAGCTTCAACTGTTTTTCTAGTTGTTCCACCTTAAGACACATCTTAAAACATATCTTTTAAGGGTCCATTTTTCTTTGAGTCCCCCAAAAGCTCCCCATCAGCTCCGATAAGCAGGTATTTGACCAATACATAAGCTTAATAACCTACACATTAACTACGGCTACAACATTTCAGAGGTATCCGGCAATACCGCCAAAGCTTACATCCAGCTGTTAAATGTCCCCTATAGGGATTTGTAAAATAAAAGCTTTAAAGTTCAACTCTCATAACTTTTTTCACTTAGGCACAAGCGTATTTTATAGAAAGATAAAGAATCACATGAATTATTTAAATAGGAAAATTTCCATAAACTTGTATTTCAAACCAAGGCCAATTCCCCTGTTTCCCTGCAGAAATAAAGTTTTTACAACACAGACTTTTCCTTACACATGACCCAAATTTTTTTTTTATGGTAACTTCCAAATCAATTAAATGGAAATAAAAGCATCCATCAGGTCCCTTTATAAACTATACACACACATCACGCCTGGTCAGGGTCACGTTATAATAACCAACGGTAACATTTGTGAAAATAATGAGAATGAAAGAATGACGTACAGCTTATATCAGCCATTATGAAGAAACTGTCACTCGATCTATACACAAGCAAGGCCAGACTGACGATGACGGGCGGCCATGGATGACGTAAGTAAGGCTTGATATGCACGGCCACACGCTTTGTGTTTATGCTCGCGTAGTATCTGGCCAGGAATATATATATACCATTGTGCTTAGGTTATTAATGTTCTGTCCTTTAGAAGGCTTTTTGTCCCGTCCCCCTAACATTTCAGTGGTTTCCTCCCATACCACAACATTTGCTTTGATCCTGCAGTCCTGGTCATTTCTGCGTAACTCACCATAGGTCATGGTATTAAAGCTCTGTCCATTCCAGTTTGAGCTAGTCTCAAAAGGAGGAAAAGGGGGAAAAGAGTGGAGGAGAGAAGAAGAAAGAGTAGAGAAGAGAGATGAAAGAGAGATGGGTGGGAGGGAGGACGGGAGAGAGCACAAATGGGTGAGAGAAGGGAAAAGGGAAACAGAGAAAAGAAAATAAGTGATCTGGGTAGAGAGTGGGGAGAAAGGGTAAAAGAGAAGGAATTTTGGCCATGTCATTTTAAGGACAGCACATACTCTAAGATACATACTTTTTTAAGCTAAGTCTAAGGGAATGGAGTAGATGTTAGAATGTTGGCCTAGGGTAGGACATAAAGGAGATGTCCTCTCTTTAGACCAGGCTTTCTTCTGTTCGTAGCTGTAATTGTATGCTCTGTGCTGAAAATATTCATTCTGATGATATGGCCCTGGGTATTGTTTATAATACTGAGAGAATTCTTCTTAGATTCTTTATCTAAGACAAAAAAATTTAACAAAACCCATTCCTTGACTCTGAATTCCTTGTCTTTTCCTAGAGGTTTTCCTGTTTCAACATCTGTGATTATTTTATTGTTATGTTAGTTCTCAGTCTTGAAAATTCATACCTGCTGCATATCATTGTTACATAAAAAAGATTCCGGAATGTAAACATCAGACCAAGACAACAAAACCCCACTGCAGATATAGAGGAGATGTTCTCATTAGTAAAAAGCCTTCGTGATTTCTCCAGAAGCATGGTTTTAAGCAGACAGTTCATGGCTGCCATCTAAAATCTAATGGCTCAGTAGAAACCTACAGCCCCCCTGACCCATCCCATTCTCCTCCCATTGCCCCACCTCGCAATGGGGGCCACAAGACCCCAACCTTTGGACAGGGGTCACTAAGCGCCAAAACCCAGAAAGGGGCCAAAAGGCTTGAAAACCCCACAAGGGTCCAGATATGACTAGCAAGCCGTGAGGACCAAATAGGGGGCCTGTGACAGGTCAAGGAGACTGCCCCCTACTTGACTGGGCATCATACATGGGTACAGGTTGTGCCCCCCAGATGGTAGCCCTGTCAGTCAGTGTCACTGGTCAGAGTATTGTGTACAGTGCTGGAGACCCCACTCTCTCTCTCTGGAGTGAATGGTTTGCAAAAATGTCAGGAAAGACTAAGCAAACTGATTATGTACGGCTTGGGAGAGAGAAGCCTGAGAGGGGATGTGATAGAAGCATTGAAAAACATAAAGGTATTTAACTAAGTAAAGGAGGGAAGTTTATTTGAGAAAAAAAAAGTTTAGAACAAGATGTCATAATCTAAAACTGAAGGAAGGTTTACTTTACTAAGAGGGTGGTAGATAAATGGAACATTCTCCAATCAGAAGTGGTAGGGTTACTACGGTGAGGGAACCCCATGGAAGCTGAGATCTTTGTCATAGGGTGGAAGAGCCAACAATATCTCAATTTGTTTCCTAAAGTACTCTCTATTCATTGTCCCCAACCCTTACAAAGTCTGCGCGAGTCAACAACAACTAGCAATTTGGGAACAAATAAGTTTGTGAGAAGGAATAATGAAGACATTTAAGGAATCTTTCCCTTACACAGTTATGTGGGTTTAGTCTACAGATAATGATAATGTTTAGTCTATAAAATGATGAGTTGGAAGAAGTCAGAACAGCCAAATCTGTGTATAATAATGGGACAGTCATGGCCCCCATCAGGCCAGTATAACCAATACAAGGGGCTTCCAGAGGGGCCTGCGCAGAGGCATAAGTCAACTGGGGTGGGGATGAAGGAAGATGGTTATAGACATCAAGGAGGGGACAGAGATGGACACTGAAGAGTGGAGGGGTACGGGGGCATGGACACTGGGGAAGAGGGGCATATACACTGGCATTGACACTAAGGGGACAGGAAAACTGAAATAGGGGACTGGGAAGAGAAGCGGTCTCAGAGAACATGGGGAGGGATACAATGCTGATGGGGGACCCAGTAACACACATCTGTACAGGGCACCAAAATTCCTGGCCCTGGATACAGTATGACACATTCCTTACGTATAATACCAATCATTGTTACATCTTACTGGGGAACTGTCCAGCAGAGGAAGTGCTGAAACTGGAAATACCCACCTGTAAAAAATCTATTCCTTCAGGGCTAACGTAGGACAGGCTGGCAACCTTTACCCATGACGAAAGCCGAGCCAAACAAGCTAATAATGTTTTGGCACATATGGCACAAAAAGTATTCAGGCAAGCTCAGTGCACGCTGCCCGATGCGAGCAAGCAATGCAAGCACTTGTTAATAAAAGAATGCGTTATAATTATAACTTGGTGAGTGCACTTTCATGGCCAGGCTGTATAAGGACCCCCTGATATTTTAGAATATTAACCTAACATATATATAATCATGGCTGGTGATGGACCCTAGAACATTGAGAGAATTCTAAAAGTAGAGTAATATATGTAATATGAGATTTCCGCTCCCGTTAACCCTGTGATACTGCATAGATAAGGTAGGTTAGATAGAGAAAAGACCAGGGAGATTAGTAAACGAAGACGAACACGAAGATTCTTCGTGGTGTGTGTCTTCGTATACGTTTTGCCGCCGCCACGTTCGTATGTTTGGTATTCGGGCTGAACAACGAAAATGCACCCTTCATATTCGTTTTCATGTTCGGCCGAATACGAATGCACAAGTCTAATAATAATAACTCCTTGATCTATGATTCAGAAGCCATATGCCTATCCCTTTGCATGTTTACATTATCTCCCTATATTACCCTCTACCACTTCTGCTGGAAGGCTGTCCCATTTCTATAATAAAGCAAAACGTCCTTACATTGAATACTTACATCTATATAATCCAACATACGATTCTAATTCTTCTCGCAAGCCCTCGTACATAAACAGATGGGAGTACGGAGGAACATTCATGAAATGCTATAACTGTAGACTTGGCTGGGGAAGAAACCATGTTGTACGTCCTACTACACAACGAGTGGGTGATTCTAGCGTTGCCATGGCAAAACCTTCTTGTGTCTTTTAGGCCAGCCAAGAAAGACAGGATTCTACCTTAAGTTAAACTTATGCAACAGACGTTTCAAAACTGTGTTCTTTTTTTCCATTCTAAAAATAAAACGCAGCCTGGTGATATATCAGCCAGGGACTGTTTCTATTCTCTGCTGAAAAAACTTTTTATTGGATTCTATTCAATATTTCAGCGGGACGGCTCAGGAAAGAGACGGTCCGTGACAAACATGGTCAGTTGAAACAATTTTTAGTTATTACCTCAACTGCATTAAAGCGCAATGTTAAGGGAACATGGAATTACACAGATCATCGTAACTATTGCCTTTTGTTATTGAGCGAATTTAAATTATTTTTTTTTGTTTTTCAGAGAAATATTACATTACAGGGTGACATTTTTCAGTTATAATTGGATGTTTTCCAAGTCAGGGCTGTCCGGCTGAAACATACAGCAAACAAATGTTTGCTGGCATTTAGAGGTCTTAAGTTTGTACAGGGGGACCATGGCCTCGAAAGGTTTTTTTAAATTAGTCGAATTGTTTTGAGATATCTTGTTGGGTGGTAAGGGACTATTTTATTGCATGGAAGCTAAGATTTGTGTCTGAATGTGGCAGAACCAGCATTATCTAATCTACTTCCTGTCCTGAAGTTCTCTCCCTTCTCCTTCCGACCATTACAAGGGCTGTCTGAGCCAATCAAAAACAATCAGCAACTTTAGAGGGAACTCTCACCTTTATTTTGTTCATTGCATATCTGCTTTGTAAATAGGGCGCCGTAACACTTGCATGGATGTCCAGAGTTAATAGCATTCTGCAAATCTTATCACTTTAAGAGGTGGAACTAGCCTGAGCTGACATGAGATGCCCCATATGTGAAGCCATGAAGACAGCTGTGTAAGAAAGTTGGACAGCATTCGCTCCATCCATCTATGTATGCGATAACGATGCGTGTGATGTCATAAAATTTCATATTGTAAATACTTCCTCTTGATGTTTTTACTTTTTGCTTGTTAATTTATAGTGTATTTTTTCACGTGCAGAATAAGAATTCTAAAAACGTTTTTGTTGAAAAAGGGGAAAAACGCATATTTTTTTCATACCACCAAAAGGTGAAAATGCTTTCACTGTAAGTTTTGTATTGAATGTAAACTTAAAAAACATGGTTAAGAAATATGTGCATTAAAAAAAAAAGATCACTGTTCATGACGACATTAAATGGGCCAACGGATTTCAGTATGAATTTGGATGATCAGCTGAACCCAAAAGCTGCCGGTTCCCACCAAGTTCAACTGAATGATGAAATTGTATCCCTAAAACTAGACGTGAGCCGGCATGCATTTGCCGTGTCCAGGTGAACTACAATGAGCTGATTTCAACAAGTGTCTGCGTTGAAAACAGATTTATCTTTTGACCGCTTTTAATCGGGAATGAGATGTGAATCCCTTTAACCCATTCACACCCTGAGCAAACGGCAATGGTTAATTTTTTTTAATAAAAATATCCTTAAATAAAAATTAAATAAAACAAAAAAAATGGAGACCTTAATGGAGCCAATGGTGGTCCAGGTTACCAACAGCATTTAAAAACCATATAAAATTGTATATTATGCATTTGTGGTTGATGAAAACCAACCCCACCCTTGAAAAATCTGGTTGCGCCTGAATGATATCTGTATCTGTGAAGTGTTAAACGTCCTTTAACGTACTACGGATTGACTTTTTCTTTTTTCTTTTAGAACAATTACAGCAGTGCAGCTCAATGTGCTAATTATCCAAACTTAGGGCCTTAATTGCCTTGTTTAGTCACTAAAAACCAGCATCCCTTTGACGTGAGTCAGACTGGAAGGGGACTCTGCAGAGAGAAAAACTGCCTCACATACATGACAAGCCAGATTAAACGATGCTATTTAAAACCCATTGTGTTTGTTGAATATCCAGATCAGTTTCAAAATCTTTTCTATTTTTCTAGAAAGTCGGCTTCTTTATCATCTTCCGGGCTGCTTCTATGGTACCCAAAAAAAAACAGCAAACAGCTAAAAAAAATTGTAATTGTGTTTAGAGGTTGTATGGTTTGATGGATAAGGTTTCCCAAAATGTGTCTGGAAATGTTTCTAGAGAGCATTCCCAACAAACGCATTATAGCCACAGAAGCACGGCCAAGGAGAGATGTCACGGACATTTGGTTAATGGCGTTTATTCCGAGGGGTTGACAGGGATCGAATGCCTTTGAGATCAGCGTTGGGAATGGTGCGATTTAATATCTTTATTAGCGTGTTAACAGATGGTCTGGAAGAGAACGCGTGTCTTTTGGCAGCCAAAATGAAGCTCTGCAGCAGGAGTGATACTGAAGCGGAATAAGAGAAACCACCAGTGATTTTGGTTTGATTGGAGAAGCGGTCGCTAGGGTGTCAATCACAATTTATTGGCAAGGGGGACTTTTTTTGGGGTCACAATATATGAAGGCATCGTTAAGGCTTTATGCTGTTAGAGAATTATTACGAAATGAAATGGAATCTATGTCTCTTTACAGCGTTAACATATGGCTGTTATAAGTGTATTTTTTATTATCAATGTATTTTGTTTGTCATAATAGTGGCTTTACAACGTGTTATGTATGGAGAAGTCTAGGTTATATCGATGACATTTTGTATATTATACAATGGGGGCACTGATGGAGAGCATGCCATGACCAGGATTTGTGGAACTCTAGAACCATTTTCCATCTTCTTCCCATGAATGGAGAGGACGCCATCCCTTAAAGCGCGAAGTGCATTCTAAAGAAACATGGCAGCTTGGGTGGCCTTGGGCATTAAATACCAAGCAGTTTAAAGAAGCAGTTCCAGAGAGATATTTGCCAGTAGACACAGACATTTCATGTTCTCTCATCACTAGACCATTGCTCATGGGCTCCTTCTTGATGGGACGTCAGAAGCTTATAGGGTATGAATAGAGACAGCATATTTTCTGACATCTGCCTATAGTTATAAAACTGCACATTTGGACATTGGTTCTCTTGTTTTTTTTTTAATCAATCTTGTACCTTAGTACATAATATGTTCTTTATCAGTTGATCCACATACTATACGTATTTGGATAATATATACACACTATTGTTCAATAATTTGGAGTCACATTTTACATGGAAAACAAGGAAATTTCTAACCGCTATCAATTTTTTTTTAATTTTTTTTTACGATCAATTAGCCTTTAAGCTTAAACTTGGATCAGCGAACACAACGTGCCATTGGAACACAGGAGTGATGGGAGTGATAAAGGGCCATTGGAACACAGGAGTGATGGGAGGGATAAAGGGCCATTGGAACACAGGAGTGATGGGAGTGAAAAAGGGCCATTGGAACACAGGAGTGATGGGAGTGATAAAGGGCCATTGGAACACAGGAGTGATGGGAGTGATAAAGGCCATTGGACCACAGGAGTGATGGGAGTGATAAAGGGCCATTGGAACACAGGAGTGATGGGAGTGATAAAGGGCCATTGGAACACAGGAGTGATGGGAGTGATAAAGGGCCATTGGAACACAGGAGTGATGGGAGTGATAAAGGGCCATTGGAACACAGGAGTGATGGGAGTGATAAAGTGCCATTGGAACACAGGAGTGATGGGAGTGATAAATGGCCACGGGAAACTTTTGAATGATAGTATACATATATTTTAAATACCTAGCATTTGTATTTGATGACTATTAAATATACAGGATTTAGTAACTGTACATATTAAATGCATTGTGGCATAATGCATTTAGAGCAGGAATAATTAATGCCAAATCCTCAACAAAGGAATGTTTTTTTTACAGCGGCATTACATGGGCAGACTAGATGGGCAAAATGGTTGTTACCTGCAGTCAAATTCTATGTTTTCCATTTTATATATGTACCAAGCATCATGTTCAAGAGGTCATGTCTATGGACACAACATGTATCCAGAAGTTTATTTAACTATCTGCCAACCTTGCGTGTGAGTATTCTGGAGAATCCTGTAAAATGCTCCTGTGAAACAACAGTATTCTATCTGCAGAAGACCAATGCCGAATTTAAATGTGAATTTGTGCTGTTAAAATATTAACTATTAGAATAAAACATATCATAATGTCTTATATTACAAATACAACGAAAGCCAAATAAATGTATTACAAAGAAACAAACAAACAAAAAAAAGCCAAGAAAGCAAAGCACATTAAATAACAAATCATTACATTATTCTGCTGGAAACAAAATTGTGCAGATCATCTGAATTCTGCAGGCATTTGATCTGCAGTACTGGTGCGGAGGCAGATAGCGTGAATGTGGCTTCGGTGCAACCGGCACATCATTAACCCCTTGGGTGCCAGAGCATACACGAACACAGCACTCACTTCAGTGACACTCACAGGGTTAAGAGAAGAAGAATATTTTAGATTTGCTCGCCATACCACGTCCGTGGTATAAAAAAATCCAGACGAATGCAATGCGTGTTAGCAGACATTTGCATATATATCCAGTCTTCTTTGGTACCCAAACCCCTGTGTCCCCCTTTCCTCCCCTGATGTCCCTCTTTTCTAGGAGCTTAGAGTGTTTGCTGGGTGTGAGGGCATCAGCGGGTTCTACTACCCTAAAGCTCACAATAATGTGAAGTGGAATAACTACAATAAATTGGTTAATGAAAATGTTTTTTTTTTCTTTCTCAGTTACATAGATACCTACAACTCACATAAAAAGCCTCCGTTAAATCCAGCCCCATAGCTACACTTTGAACCGCAGCCACAAAAATAAAAGTCTCCCTTTGTGCGATTTTAGATGCTGGGAGGTATGCTTCAGGGGATTACATAACCTTCTTTCTTTTTGTAGGGATATCTGCGGTGGAAAAAGGGTTTTGAGATCTTACTAAACAGGGGACTGTTTGTGCCCCATGGGGTATGTACCCCTGCCATTCCTTTTTGGCTGTTCTCCCCAAACTGTAGAGTTGAACGGCCCCTTCTGCCACACAGGAGCCTCGTTAATGGTGTCCAGAGAAGGCTTTAAATTGCTTGAGGGTCTCGGTGGGTAAAAATGCGCTGCAGTCCCACTGATTCAGCTCGTTGATAAGGAATATGGCCGTGAAAAATTAGATAGGACTCGCCAAACTTGGGGTACTTTGACGTAGTGGCGGGCGAAGCAATATATGGCCATTTAGTGTGATGGAATCCCCAATATTTATGCCCCAGATAGGTGTTTTTTAAATGGTATTCGCTGGGTATGCGCTGAATTCTTGCTCTGTTTTGGGTCATTATTATTATTATATTATTCTAACAGCAACCAGGGAATCTGAACTTTTTATGCTTTTTTTAGATTGTGCGCCCCCATTTTTTTTGTATATTTTCTATCTTCCATTGTTGGCGCCCGTTTCTACAAAAGGTTTAAAACTATTAGCAAAACTTTATTTTAACATAGTTATGGAATGATTTTCCCAAATACTTGCAGAAAATCTGAAAAAAATGATGCATTTAAATGCTTTCAAAGGAAAGCTAACATAACATAACAGATCATAGCAGAAATGTATAACTAAAACTAGTTTTCAGCGGTACTGTAATTATCAATAATGCACATTTTTTAATCCTATATACATATCCTGTACGTATCGTGTATTGATTTTTTTTGGAAACTATCACATAGAACTGACATCAATTGTGACCATAAGCTTAAAGTTCTATAAAGAACAAGCAGCTTCACAAAAACTGATGAAGTATTACCTTATTTTATTAGGTTTGAAGCCCTGAAGCGATCACAGTCTGGCAGAGATGTGTTCTGCTCAGGGCTGATTAGGCTCTGATATAATAATACTATAATAAATAAATAAATAATAACTATAAAAAAAATACCCTGTATGTGGGGCATTACTGTAATGGTAGGATGTTGTTGTGGGGTTATTCTTCATCAGCGGCACCTATCCCCATAGAAGAAAAAAAATCAAATATTATATGTTTCCAATAAATATTGCTTTATATGTATTAAAAGGAATGCCCTAATTATCTAGAAATGCAATAAACATACAAAGGTTAAACAAACATATGGTAAAAATGGCAGAAAAGTTCCAGCTTTTGGGATATGTTTGGTCATGAAGGGTTAATGAAGGTGACATTTATGGATTACACATTCTCTTGATTTATTTATTTTTTTAACGTTGAGCAGGACACTTCTGTATGATTAAACATCCCTGGAGGAAACACATAATCATTTCGTATACCCTTGTAATCATCCTTCATAAATATAGACACAAATACCCTTTTGGTGCCCTTTGGAGCCCGATGACGTACTGTTGATACTGTTAGTCACATCGGATGATTTCAGAAATGCTGCAACTATAGACTCCCTGGCTATTTAAACATGACTTGGTTTAGTGGACCCAGTGAAGATCCGGTACCTCTAGACAGCCTCTCGGTGCCTTGCAACAACAACTCCCAGCATCCTTTTCCACAGCTGCTCCCCCAAGCCGCATAGGATGGCTAGTTGCTTGCCGTACGGAAGCGCAGCGGCTAGAATTGTAAGGCTATTTAAACCGTCAGAATACTTCCGGTTGAACACTATGGTTCCGGTATTTTTTTAGGCTTTTACATTTCTACATTGTTGAAATGTTTAATTAAAAATGAAAAAAGTTAAATATTCTGGGAAATAAGGTATAATACAGCTTTTTTTTTTTTTTTTAAAGATTTGTTGGATAAGTGATATGTCCCTATTGGAAACTATTCTATAGAATGAAAGGGAATACTCCATCTACTCAACTTTTTTTTTTTATGGAATCTAGTGCAATTTAGTGCACACAAGTTTGTGCATGCATTCAGTCTCATTTTACTGAAGTTCCAATTCTATACATTTAAGTACCAGCCGCTTGCAGGTCACATAGACGCCGTCCATCGAAGGGTTACTTTCCTGACTACAATGTACGGTGCATCTTCATTACCCTTATCGGTGCTGCGTTTCATCTATGAATATGGAAATATTAGGCTCTTTATACTCCCTCTACCCAATATGGTGGAATAATAATGATATTACGGGATATTACTAGGAACAAACAATCGTATTAGATTAATGACTTATCACGGAAGTATTAATCGAGTACTCCGGAAGCAATAAAATAGGAAGAACTCCAAAGGGAAGGAAACAATTTAAATAAGTGGACATAGTTAATAGCTTTCTAGAAGATAGCATCTCATTTAGGTATTAGTAGCAGCTCTGACGGTGCTTTGCATCAAAGCCGGAGCCGCCCAACTAGAGAAGAAATCTCTTTGGTTGGTCTGGAAAACCCTTTGGAGACTGAACTCCCTCAGCTTGGAAGGTATAGAATAAAGCAGCCACATTCTATGTAAGCAAGGTGTAGAAGGAACTACTTCTCATTTTAGGAGAACGTAAGGGCGAGACAACCTTGCTGATTTCCTCCATTCAAGAATATACTGGATGCAACCAGATAAGCATCTGATCAGGGTCCAGGTTGTGTCATGCGTTCTACTCTTCTGAAACCAGTTCAAGAAAAAGGAAGGTAAAATAACAGTTATTTGTATTAAAAACAGAGGCTTCTTTTTATCTGAAGTAAGCACTCATTGAAGAATGACTTTGGTGTCAAGCGACACATTGGACGACTAATCACCTTGTAAAAAAATTGCGGTCTATGAAAACCTGAGATTCCTTCACAACTTGAAAGCATTCCTCCTATAAAAGGAATAAAAACAAAGGTACATAAATCACAATAATCACAATCATTCTCTCTC
The DNA here is from genome assembly GCF_027358695.1 of Spea bombifrons. Lineage (NCBI taxonomy): Eukaryota > Metazoa > Chordata > Amphibia > Anura > Pelobatidae > Spea > Spea bombifrons. The sequence goes on along the minus strand of NC_071088.1, from coordinate 134,363,484 downwards.
TAGAAGAACAATATTATCCGGATCTTGGCCCCTACGCACTCCCTAGTTCTTACACACATAGACCTGTATTGTACTGATGTATCATTTTCCAGAGATGTTACCAATGCCGCTTTGTTTAAAATAAACTACACTTTTTAACAATTGTTTTATGATATCAAGTTTTCCTTTAAGTGATTGGAAAAAAAAAAAAAGGTTATATACAAGAACTAAAAAAAGGATTTGGCTAAATATCATTTCCAGATCTTTTTCCCTCAGGCACAGAAACCCCTAATGTATTATCTAAAAATCACCAAGCGATCTTTGTTTGCTACGTATGCTCATTTACAGAGAGTCGGATGTGACTGATACGTTCGACATTGGTTTCCAGCTAGAACAAATTGCAATTATAATCAAAGAAGTTGTTCCGTTGTTTGATGTTGGTGACACAGGCGTGTTTTTTGTACTTCTATGGAAAATTGGCCAAAAACTTGTTGTTGAGAATTTGAAAGCTTTGTTGGCCCGTGTTACTACTGTGAACATCACAATTAGGTGGTTTCCAACTTTAGTGTTACTTTACTTTATATACGATTGGGCATAATGTTACCACGGGACACCATATGCAAATAAACTATGGCAAATGAGACTAATTAATTAGCATTTTGCCCCACGTGGTGATGTTTCACGCGAGTAAGCAGGTTTAGCGAATGTATATGTTTTTTTTCCATACATCTGTATGCCGTTCTTCCACAACAAGTTATAGAATGTTTTCAACGCTCAACATTTACAATGTGAAGAACTTTCAGATAACAAAGACCTTTTAAGCTAAAAAAAACCTATTATCCTCTTATTTTTGATCGATAAACTGTATTACATGTTTGACCAAAAGAAATCTGGGGTAGAACTTTTAAGATAGGGAGGAAACTTGAAATATCAGTAAAAATTGACAATATACAAAATTGACAATAACATTAGCACATTTTCAGATATACTGCTACAGAAGGAGAACAGGCTTAGGGTCATATTAAGTTTGCATATGTCTTGACATCAACTCAACTGTCAGCAAACATCAAGTTCTTATGAAAAGCATAGTGTTTTGTCTCATTGACGTGAGCTGAACAAAACTCATTGGCCGGAAACAAACCAAAAAATATGTCCAAATCATTTTTGGCCCATTTGCACATGTCTAATGCCCATCTTTGATTCACCCCTTCTAGCTTTGTCGTAACACCTGGCAAGCAGAGACAAGCCAAAGATCCTTCAACAAGGGCCAGTCTGACTTGTACCAACACACTGAGGTGGTATGAAGACGAAGGATCACAAAATGTGATGTAATGTGACCCAGAGATAAAAGCGAGACTGCTTGCACAGATCAGCAAGAAAGAAGCGTCAGAGTAAGGTACATAGGTAAAGGGTAAGAAAGAGAGGGAGCATGTATGTATGTATGCATGTTAGAGTAATTGTGTTAGCATGAATATATATGTATGTATTAAAGAGAGTGTTAGCATGATTGTGTAAGTGTGTGTTAGAGTAAGTATGTGTGTGTAAGTGTGGATGTTAGCATGAATGTGTTTCTTAGAGTGTGTGTTAGTGTAAGTGTGTACTAATGCAAGTATGCATGCGTTAGTATGAATGTGTGTACGTTAGTGTAAGTGTGCGCAACTATGTGTGCCAGTGAGTTGACGAGTTGGCAAGTTGGAATTTGTGCATGTGAGCTGCTCCCAACTCACAAGCATCCAGGTGTCCAGCAAGGTCATGTAACATACATTATATGACCCTTCAGAAGCAGGGAGGCAGCAGCTCACTCAGGAGAGTGCGAGCTGCAGAGAAGACAGGGATCTAAAAGGGAAAGGAGGAGGGAGAACTCGGTGAATGACATGGATAACAGGTAAGTGAGAGTGAGTGTTTGGTGATTGTGTGTGTGTGTATGTATGTTAATGTGGTTGGTATTAGAGTGTGTATGTATGTGTAAGTGTATGGTGTTAGAGTAAGTGCGAATTGTGTTAATGCATGTTATTGTATGGTTTTAGAGTTTGTGTAGGTTAGCGTGTGTATATGTTATTGTATGGTGTTTGGTGTCAGCATGTATGTATGTCTTAGTGTATGGTGTTAGCGTAAATGTGTGCATCAGCATATTTTGTTAGAGTGTCAGGGGTGAGTGCGTAACAAGGGACAAGAGGAAGAGAGATAATGTGTATGGTGTTAGCATGAGTGTGTGTGTCAGCATATACATTAGAGTGTATGGAGTGAGCCTATGGTTAGTGGCACATGGGAGAAGGAGAAAGATAGTGTGTGTGTTATGTGTAAGTGTAGAGTGAGTGTGTGCTTTAGTTAACAGGGGCACCAAAGAAATACTAGTCCTAGCCCTACCCCTGTTAGCGCTCGCAGTTTAGTTTCGTTGTGGAAGTGGAACAAATTACTATTTTAGTTCCGTGTCTACTGAAACCTAAAATACTGCAGTCATTCGGACCCATCTGTTATGGATAAGTGCCAGCAACTTTATTTCTTAAGGACACCCATTTTTTCCCAGAAACCTCTAAAAAAAAGTGTTTAGTGCAAGTGGAAAAACACACTTTCTTCTAGACAAATTTAGAACACAGCCATTGTCTGTAACAATTAATATGATTAAATAAAGCCTTAATTGCAGAACTGTATACTGATCAAAATACTCAAAGAAAGAGACGCTTTTATCTACAGACTTTGTCTGGTGCGGTAAACCGCAGGGAATCCTGATTCATGTATTAGCATTCGTGTCAACTGCACTCACAGACACTAAAGGATAAAAAAGTATCCAAAGCACAAGACCCTGCAGAATTCAATAGAAAACCATCCCCTAAAAGTGTCAGAAATTTATAAAAAGAGGTTTTATGTTTTTCAGATTTTTTTTTTTTAAACTCTTGGCATACACTGAGGAACAGAGTATTTTAAAGAATAGATATTTTATTTAATATCATATATTTATGAGGAATCTGACTGCCTATTTCTTCCCCTAATATATCTCCTTTCTAGTAGCTCAGGACGTCGGCTGGTAATGAATGTGTCAAAGTGAGAGTCGTAATAATGGCTATTGAATCCACAGAAGAGGGGTTTATAAATCCAATTGTCAAAATAAATACACTAGTAGATCCGATATTCTCAATAGGTCGATGTCATGTGAAGTGTTGCCTCCTAGTCACAGGCGTTACCAAAATCTCTAGAATGAAAGATGTCTCCCCGTCATCCTCTAATGAGCCCTTAGACCACAGGGGACCTAGGAGGCTGCTAATATAGCACTACTACCTTTACTGATTGCGGATAAGACCATCTAGAGGAGTGGCCCTCTGGGTTTGTGGGGCCTGGAGGGTTTGCAAAGCCCCATTTGTTCCCTTTCTTAGGAAGTGGCAAACGTGGGTGCTTCTCTCCCTTGTGGTCTTTGCCTTTGCCAGAACACTGCTTTATGACATCATATCTTAATGATTTTAAGGCAACATTTGTTATTTAATACCAAGTACGTTCCATAAAAACTGGCACTAGTGACGCATGTCTTTGTAGGGCATCACAAAAATATCTCTGGTTTATTTACTTTCCCTAGTAAATATAGGCAGTCAAAAAGTTCACTGAAAGTATAAATGAAAAACGATCTCATTAAGATTTAATGAAATGTCTTCTCTAAGCTTTGCAAGACCTGGAAAAAAAAGACATATCTTCATGTTTTGAAAGGCGGTGAAAAGATTAATGGTTTAGAGCAAAGAGAAGGTTTCTGAGGTTTTTTTAATTGAACATGCAATTGAAACCAACCAGATAGTTACAATGATGGTTACATACCCTCGCAACTGTCCCCATCCTGATTTGGGGGCTCTGTCCCACAAAACTGTGATCCCATCTAGTGATGGGGAGCTGGGACCTGGGATGCTCCCAGGAAGTGTAACATGTGGACACGCATTAGAGGACTGTACTGGGAGGCGGGTCCCGCCAAATAACTTGTGGGCGCGGGCGGTCTTTCTGGGCCTGCGGGCGGGAGCGGGCGGTCAGGCACTGTACCTGCGGGTCCCGGTAATCCCGCGCAGTCCAGCAAGGCTGCCTTCTTGCTGCTCCCTTACAGCGTCTCCTAGCTTGCTCCGCCAAGGAACAAAACGGAGTCACGTGATGTGACGTCACTTCCTGTGACTCCGCCTTGTTCCTATTTCAGACCCATGAGTGTGTTTCTCCAATGTACGGTCTCAGTGTACATCCCGACCCGACTGACTGCCGGACTCCTGACCTTGGCTTGTGTGACTATCCATCCCAGCACCTGATCTTGGCTTTTTTATGTTTAATATGTAACTTTTAATGCATCTTGGGTAGCCAGTGTAGTGGGGGGGGGGGTTAGTTAGTCAGGAAATCAGTAAGCTAGGGTCAGGTAGGGGTTAAAAAAATTACAAAACTTAAAGTAAATAAAAATTCTACCTAAAATTGTTTTCAAATTATGTTAATTATTTTTTGGCATTTTTTCACATTTGGCTGTGAATAAATGTTTTTTTTAATTCCAAAAGTCCTAAAGTGTTCCTTAAGGGGATTATAAAATAATAATAATAAAAAAACCGCAAATTAACTGTTCATTTAATGAACTGTATGTATTTCTACCATAGATATTTACAACTTTATCATAATTCTTTTAGGGCAACCAAAAATAAATTCTGTTCCGTGAAGGTTATGTCTATTTCATAAATGATGTTAGTTGGTTTTTTTTTTTGTCCCCGTTGAAAACTAAAACTTGAGTTTCATTTCCAACGAAGTTATTCCGCACAGACCATTGATTCTTATTAAGTTAAATAGTGTACGCTCTACGGATTTCACTGTTTTTCTGATGCGACCCCGCTGAGTTTTTCTTTTTGCCATTAATCATTTACGCATTTCCATGCCGTGAAAAGGTATTTTCTTTCAATTTCTGCTATGCTTAAAAAAAAAAATAGAATAACGCTGATAATTACATCTGCTTAATAACGTCTCACTGCTTTGTAACAGCTATTTTCTAAACGGTACAAACTGTGCCCATGGAATGTTTAGTACAATGCATTAGAAGGCATACAATTGTCTAAAAATAATTTAGAAAATGAATTTTAATTTAATTTTAAGAAATTAGTATTGTTAATAGAATCTTTTGTCTGTAACCTTAATTGATGAATTCTATGAATTATGTATACATTTCGTATTAAAGGTTAAACTCCTGCTAAGTGCGTGCAATTAGTATGGGGTTTCACTAGTACTCCCAGCAGGATACACAGTATTACCCCAAGTCTATACCTCCTTCTAACAGTTTTCCTATAAGGAAATCTTGACACACGGGGAACGTTTCGATTAGATGTCTTAAACAAGGACTTTTAAAAAAAAAGAAAAATAACGATTACCCAATAATAAAATAAAAGTAATTTAACTCCCAGTGCACATATCTAAGTAATGAGCTATAACCGCTCAAACTCACACAATTAGTGAGAGTAACTTTTTACTTTTTAACAATTAGGGTCAATTAATGATGAATTAAGGTCCATTAGCGATACAAATATTTGCTTTGTATCAAGGGGATCTGGACACATTTTTAAATAGCGTTTAAATAGCTAGGGAACATTAGTATGTACCGTATTGGCTCGGATATAGGCCGCCCCCGTATATAGGCCGCACCCTAAAAGTTTGGTGCTTTTTTAAAGAAAAAGTTTTTTTCTTTAAAAAAAGCACCAAAAAACATCCTGCCACTCTGTCCTCTCCCCCCCAAGATACGCTGCCACTCTGTCCTCCCCCCTCCCCGAGATATGCTGCCACTCTGTCCTCCCCCCCCTCGAGATACGCTGCCACTCTGTCCCCCCCCCCTCGAGATACGCTGCCACTCTGTCCTCCCCCCCTCCCCGAGATACGCTGCCACTCTGTCCTCCCCCCCTCCCCAAGATACGCTGCCACTCTGTCCTCCCCCCCTCCCCGAGATATGCTGCCACTCTGTCCTCCCCCCTCCCCGAGATACGCTGCCACTCTGTCCTCCCCCCCTCCCCGAGATACGCTGCCACTCTGTCCTCCCCCCCCCCTCGAGATATGCTGCCACTCTGTCCTCCCCGCGATATGCTGCCACTCTGTCCCCCCCCCCCGACTTACCAGAGCAGACTCCCGGGTGTCTTACGGGGCCGGAGGGGGACATCTATGCACATCGTGTATACAACTCCCGTTGTATACGCGTATTGCGTAGATGTCTTCCGCCGGCCCTGCAAGACACCCAGGAGTCTGCCCTGGTAAGTCGGGGGGGTTAGAATGCATCGTGCGCACGTTGCGATGCGCTTAGACAACCTTCCGTGCCGGTACTCCCCCCCGTGGGAAGTGCTGGCACGGGAGGCTGTCTGAGCGTATCAGAGAGTAGGATACAGGTCCCCTGCACCGCTGCGGGGATCTGTATCCTAACCCCGCTGCCTGCCCGGCGCCCGGGACTGCATGTCCCGGGCGTCGGGCGCTAGACCCCGAATATAGGCCGCACCCCCACTTTAAAGACTTAAAGTGGGGGAAAAAAGTGCGGCCTATATTCGGGCCAATACGGTAATCGGTAGCATTCCCATTGATGTCAATGAAGCAGCAGCCAATCGCATGTATGCTAGCATGTGCAAGAAGCATGTTATCATATGATGATCCATGTTTTTTTTGCAGAGGTAGCAGGGTGGAGAAGTTAAAGGAAACAAAAAAAGTCCTAGCTGAATGTTTTGTCATCTTTTTAGCTTTGTTACTATCCATGAAAAATGATTTTGTTGGACTTTTTTTTCTTTTTTTTTTAGTCAAATCTATTCACTAGAAAGGAATTGATATAATTCATTGGCTAAAATGTCATTAAATATGATACTAATGCAGAGTGAATGAAAAATTTCATTTCTTTGTGTGAGACTGAAATTGAAAAGTTCCCTTTGGGTACTTGCGCATCATAATCCAATACTGGAGAGTACAACCATAGATCAGAAATCTTGATTAAAAATACTCGCTGAAAGCAAAGCTATTACGCAAATCAAATATTTCTGGAAAAATTCAAAGCATAATACGGTATGTACGGGTTTCCTTAACCGACATTTTATAAACCATAACCGAGTATAATAAGTTATCATATTCCTTATTCATATTTATTTTAAAAAATGCTTTAACGGTATACTATAAAATCCACCATGAGGACATATTGATTTTCTGAGAATGGCTTATTTTTATTAGCCCGCTCTTGCTAAAAACATTACATGTCTCATTGTAAATATAAACTGAAGTAGTTATGACAAGTAAACAAAGGAAGATGCATCTAGAATACCTATATATCTTTGTTCAATAATGATTCCCCTTTTCCATGTTTAGTGTGACCACACAAATTATAATAAATATTTAAGGATAGGGCTTTCTCTTAATAACACTTTTAATACACTTTTGTATAGTCTGTCATTTATTATAAATAGTATTGCAAAAACATTTAAAAAATAAAAAATTTTGCAATTTTACTTAGAATTTCTTCCACAAGAATAGATTAATATCACACATTAATGTTTTTTTTTAATTTTATAAGGGAGTAAAATGCCCCCTTATATGAGACACTATAGCTTCTTATTTATGTATATTTCTAGGGGCAAGGGCACAAGATGTTTAGACACATTTTTTTAAAAAAATGAATTTTTAATTTTTCCATTTTTTTGACTGAAGATCCATTTGAGGTCTATACAAACCTTGGCACTGTTTCTCTCTCTTTTCAGTTTAATTAGCACTGCTGCTGATCAGAGTGATCAGTAAGCAGGGCTTCGTTGGCCTACATTGCTGATCACAGTACCTGTGATTAGCCTGCAGGGGGAGTGCATTACAGGTCTTAGGAGGGTCTGCACAAACGCTCTGGTTTTTTACTGTATGCTGCATGCTGTTTCCAGCGGTGTCATGATGTAATTTTGGCCATTCTCCGCTTTTATGAGAAGCTAGAGGTTATAACTCCTGCAACTGTCTCACACTTAAACTCTCATCAGTTGGTAACTGCTGCTACTGACAAGTTAAAATGGCGTCGGCACACATATATCTAATACTTGTCCCCGCCCCTTGTAAATGCTGATTGGCCAGAGTGAAAAAAAATAGTAAGGAAAAACTCCCACAGATTGTTGGACCCATCAGTCACAGCCATAACCATCAATGAGACCACCTCTTGTTTTTTTGGCTACTTATCTGTACTTCTACGTATCAGTCATTGATTCACACAATTTATTAAAATACCGTATTTATCGGCGTATAACACGCACTTTTTTAACTAAAATATGAAGCTGAAACCCTACCTGCGTGTTATACGCCGATAAATCCTAGAGCCAGTGGCGGAACTACCGGGGTCGCAACTGCGACCGGGCCCTGGAGTTCTGCCAGTCAGGGGGGGCCCAAGGGGTGCCGAGCGGTTGCTGAAGACGACCGCTCGGCAACTCTCGGGCCCCCCTGACTGACAGAAATCCAGGACTCCTCTGCTGGCGGACTCAGCCGCCTGCCGCCGCCGCCCGCCGCCTGCCTCAGCCTCAGCCGCCTGCCTCCGCCGCCGCCGCCTGCCGCCTGCCGCCTGCCTCAGCGCTTCAACTCTTGTGTTGGAAGCGTGAGGCGTTTGTGTTGGAAGCAGTGAAGCGCCGGCACCCGAGACAAACGCCTCACGCTTCCAACACAGGAGTTGAAGGTAAGTGACCGGGGTGGGGTGAGAGAGGGGAGATCCTGAGAAGGGGGGGTTAGGGTGTGTGTGTCTGAGTGTGTGTGTGTATTACTGTGTGTGTGTCTTACTGTGTGTGTCTTACTGTGTGTGTGGTTTCCCAGATAGCAGTGATTCTGATGAAGTTTTTTTTTGTTCAGTTTTTTTGTTCAAAAATGGGGGTGCGTGTTATACACCAGTGCGTGTTATACGCCGATAAATACGGTACATTTTTTTAAATACGGTCTGATAAGCTATTGTTGAATTTTGATTCAGGGGATATGAAGTTGTAGTCCACGAAAGCATGTGAGCCAGAGAAAAAATGGCGTATGCATTTAACCTTCATGGCCACGTCTATTGGATAAATTTACTAAGAGTTGTGGGGAAAATACGCCTCAACCGCAAACCTTATTGGGTTAAACAATTTAATTTGTATTTATGCCTTTAAAAAAAAAAACGTAAAAAAAATAAAAACCAGAAAAAGGTACACGGCTCACTATTTCTTTTTATTCCGTAAGGGTTGCTGCTGTTATATTCCAGTAAATAGACTTTTCGTTTATTCTCTAGGAGGTGGATATTTGACAGGCTTATTAAAACTGTTGGAGTGAGAATGCTGAATGTCTTTTATAGTGTCAAAGCAGTGTCAGACGGGGTGAACTCTTTACTGTCGCTTTATTCTCACACAACGTACAACAGAACTTATTGAATGTTTATATGGTTTAACGCGGCAAAGTTATTCCGTTCTCTGTGACTGAGCCGATATGCCGAGTGACCAAAAGCTCAGAAAGGGAAATTCTGCTGGGTAGAGAAATGATATACTAATTGTAGACAGACACACAGCAATGTGTATACTATAAAATTATACGACAATGTATCCACAGTTGGTTATTGTGAAGGTGAAAGGGTTTTTGGCAAAAAACTATGAGTTGCAGCTCTAGTCCCACTTGAGATCTTTAGGAAAAAGTAAAGTTTTGATTTCATCATTGTGATTCCAATCATAACCATTCTTCCACATTGCTCTATAAAGTGTAAAGAGCTAAATATAACACACAATATATTTTTTGTGGCTTTTATTCTCTTTGGTTATTGGCCATCCATACGAAAGTACATTTCATATTCAATACAGTTTCTTGGTGGGAATAAGAAAGGGAAACAATCCTTGTTGTTATCATCTTTTTATCTGTGATTCTCTATATTAACTGTACAGTTGCCATTGTTATTTAGTGGCCCCTGGCTTGAAAGTACCGGGGCCATTTTGCATCCATACTCCAACCATGAAAAAATCCCTTTTTCCTACACAAGCATGGTAAGGAGCTCACACGGGAGTGGAATCCCAGGTACCCACACAAAGCTCTTTAGCTTTACAGTAAAATAAAAAGATATTATGAAAACATATAAAACAGTTTACAACCTGTGGCTTTTACATGGCTGCATTCTGTTTCCTTGGCAACAAGTATAATCCATCCTCCTGTATCACAGAAGGAACTTGCTTTGACAGGCGGTGTGGGAATTATACTTTAAATCTTTTTCCTAAAGAAAACAGAAGTTACCTTAACGATACTAGATCGTTATTTTAGAGTTAACCAACATCCTGAAGGGCGCTGCTCGGGTTAGGAGACCTCCGCCATCAAGTTTAAAATCTGAATTCAAACATAATGAACTGATATTTCATGATAGCCAAGGCTAAACCAAGAGCCCCTTTATGTTCCTTCATTGAACTTTATAGTATTTGGCAAGCCCTCTGCAGTTTCGGACAGGCTTCTGCCATGGACCCAGCAATGCTGCCCTTGGCCTGACCCAGAGCAGGACCCCCAGCCACCCCATCCATCGCCCCTGTCTTCCCTGCATTAAAAGTCTATGGAACCTATGCCTAAGTACCCCACTATCTCAGTCACTAAGCCCAGGTGCAATAAATAGCTAATAAATAGCTAATAATAATTTGGGGTACTACAGGTCACACAAGTCAAGCTAAGAAGACTCAGCATCTCTTATACAACATTCTGTTATTAATATTAATATAGTCTGTTTTGAGTAGAGTTGAAGGTAATCCAAGGTGGACCTGATGTCTGATACACCTACCAAGAACGATGTCTAACTGACAAAGCCAGAATGTTTCTACGAGCCCAAATTGCTTTAGCCCAAATTGTTATGTGATGCACTACGTATAATATAAGGTTTACCCGCTGTACGGTGCTGAGGACTATGACTCTATGCATCCATAAGTAAGAAAATAAGAGTTTTTCCTGGACTATGAAACACGTAGGAGAAGCTCCCAAGTGGGCACCATCAATAGTAAAAGCCTCGCCAGTTTTGAATTTTTGTGCCGACTTACAATTACCGGTACATGTGCACAAACGGAGGACGGACCAGTCAAGACTGCAGCTGGGCCGAAGACTAAATGTTTTTGCAGAATGCGAGAGTCACACCATAAACTCCATTTGTTAATGAAAAGAGGCAGTTTAAAAAAGTAGGGCACCTCGTGTAACTATAATCTCAATGCACCTCATATAACAATAAAAATTCATATTCAAAACATTTCATAAATAATAAATCACAAGTCATAACTTTTACATTGACTAGTCACCACATCTAACTATTTCATGTTTTCTTCTCATGCTTTCTCTTTTTATGTTTTATTTTTATGGATAGGGATTTACTTACATGTATCTGACCTACCTCTGATGAATCCGCAAGGCGAAACGTGTTGGGTCATCTGTTACCACGACAATCAACTTTTTATCTACAACTGCATTTTATATTTATTGTACTATTTGTATTCTTACAATACTGCAATTTTGTATCCCAAAAAAAAGCTCTACCTATCATCTACCATATCCATTACTGCAGGTATAACTATAAAGGCTGGTAATGTCATTATATCCGTATCTGGCAGCTTCCCAGGATAGACTACCCAGAGCTCTCCCAGTTCTGGAGGAAGGGTTTTCCATGTTGGGGGGCTACCACAAACATTTAGTGGTCTCGGACCAGGCAGGAAGTAGGCAGAATCTGGGCAGGAAGTAGGCAAAATATGGGCAGGAAGTAGGCAAGATGTGGGCAGGAAGTAGGGATGGTCACACTCAACTCTCCTACCTGAGGAAGGCGGGAGGTGATGCAAAGTCGCTTGGAAGGAATTCCCGGGGAGTTCCAAGGTATAATTATATCACAAGCCGAGTTGAAGGCATTCTACCCACAATGCACTTGTGGCACCTTTATACCCAGGATATCACCCAAAATGTATATAATGTTTGTATAGAGGAAGATCCAGTTGTCATTTATAATAGCGATACTACAGTTTGATGGATGCCTAGTGATTTTGACATTCAGAGACCAACCAAAGCTGCTTTCTCCCCCTGCTACCATAGAGACTACGAAAAAAATATATATTTAAGAGGTTTAATTCTTACTCAAATTTGTAATTAACAGCATAGGAAAAGAGACAATTACCATATTTACAAAGAGTAAAAACTAAGCTCCTGACACTACATCATTATTCTCATTATCTATGCAAAGTGCATTTAAAGAAGACACAAAACGCCATTCTTGCTTGGAAAAAATATTATATATCTAACCTAGAAAGCAAAATAACCTATGTATAACCCTATATACCCTATGTATATATCTGCAACTATGTTTTACTTTAAGGCTGTATGTAAAGATGCAACCACTATATGACATACACACTCACGCTAATGCCATACAATAACACCACACTCTTTTACACATGCACACACTATCCAACAACACTCACGGACTCTAACACTATCACCAAGTGAGATATATCTATATACCTATATACAGTGTGTGTATCTGTATATATATTTATAGTGTTAGAGTGTTGTTGGATAGTATATGCGTGTGTAAAAGACAAAATATGGTTTTGTTATGGATTGTTTTCCTTTTTTGAATGGCCTTTTGGAAGGTGTGTTCTGCAGAGAAGTGATGATTGTCAGGGGATGGCCCCTAGAATGGAAATCGGTGATTTTCATTGTCCACCTGCCTCGCTAAAGGGTTATTGCAGTTTCACCCCACCCTGGGTTGTTTAATTGTTGTCACACTTTTTTCTTGGTAGTTGCAGGTAAAAACCTGTGAATTGAGATTGCACTCGCATTCCCTCATCTAAAACTTGCAAAACTTAAAAGCTGCAGTTAGGTACGTGTACTCACAAACAACTTGTATGTTGGCAAGCATGTAGAATAAGTCATGTCTGGTCAGTGAAGTTCACGACATTTGCAAGGTCAACCACTGCATGTCAGAATGACACAACCCAAGGAAGCAATTATCCTATTATTGGATAATGAATTTCGGTTCTGTTCCTGGTTTGGCAGACGTTTGGCACCCAATATGACTCCTCAGCTTGGCTTTAGTAAACCTAATCAGCAGTTGTTGACCATTTTAAGAAGTGCGGTTTCACACTCAGTGAATAAAACATGCATCTGGTTTAAATGAAATATATTAAACTCCATGATAAGTATCATTTGGATGATAACTATATACATAAAATGGTACTGTGTTGTACCTTTGTACAAGCAATTATTTAACACGTGACTGATCGTATAAATGAATAATGATATGGACGTTTACCGTGGAAACTTAAAATTATACCACTTTTTTTTGTTTTACATAAAATTGGATTTATGTACGTAATCGTTATGCTAAGTTACGTCAAAGGTCCTAGATAAAAAGAATGTGAGCTTTATCCCAAAAATTGGTGTTACGGATCTTTCTAATACTGTTTACTGTATTAATATAGCTAGGAAAGGTATTAGATAAGTGGCCAGAGTACCTCATTGTTGGGTTTATCACCTTATGGGGCAAATGAGAGATGGGGATGTGGGTCAAAAAGAGGTTAAGAGCTCCAGAGGTTTGGCAAGGAGCCTTCAGATTTACAAAACCTGAGGCTTTCGCGATATATAATTTGGAAACTTACAATAAAATTAACGTACAAAATAAACAATACCACGAACACACATGAGACGTACTGGTGCGGAAGAATAGGGACCTGCTGTCGCAATCTTACAATTGATTAGACTAATCATTGTCTATTTCAACGATCCCAGCGCTTTCAGTTTTTGTTAAGTGTGTCCCCCAGACACAAATGTTACCAAATATAATGTGTACTGATGGGTTCAGGAAAACTCCAGAGGGTCTTATTAGTGTAAGAAATCGTTTTGTCACACGGATCACTGAAGAATGGTCAATGATTGCTTTAAAATTAGATCCATTGGTTTTGGGGTTTTTTTTCCGAATCCAAGGCATTTGGCGTGATACGTAAAAAAGCAGGGTATAGCAATTAATTTTGACTTCTGTAAAAATATATCCTGCTATTCTTAATTGGATTCTTTTTTGTTCGGTGAGTAATATGCAAAAATAACAAAATGTTTGGGGGCGTCATTGAATGTTCCTAAATCCTAACTAATAGAGAAAAAAAAAACTTAAATAAACCAATTGAATTCAATTTGCATTTGTTTCACTAACATGTCATTCCAAATGATTAGCATTTAGTGTAGGCTGTACATCCAGGTCAATAAAAGTCGAAGAATTGAAGGAAGCTAGAAACTTGAAGATGGCAAAACTTGTGTTTGCGGTTCCTGTTATCAGAGGCAGTAAGTTCTGAGAAACACTGTTCTCCGATGGGTAGGTGTTGCACCCTCCTGGCTGATGGCATGGTTGGGTTTCCTGATGACATACAGACCTTTGGGGCCCATGTGGTAATGTATTTGCCTTGGTCAGCGCCCCAGCCATGGATGCCATCTTTACCGCTGAGCTGGGTTATGGTCTCACATCCCGGTGCCTTAAAATATTTTAGTGCGTGCTATGGAGGCTGTGCCCGCCATGCTAGTTGGGGAGATCAGAGACATTTCTTGTAACGGGCTCATTAAGCAGCACTAAGAGGACTATCTACGTCTAGTCGGTCTATGGCCAAATACGTTGCTGACTACCAGTATTTCCTCTCCTAAAATCAGAATGAACCCCTTCTGGCACCCTTCCATGTCAACGCCATGCTACCCCGTAAAAAAAAATACTTTTATTGCTATTAACATTTATTTATAAAGCACCACTGAAAAAAAAGTGCCGCAAAACGTCAGCTGTATCATTGACTACGGCATTCTGCCATTGATTTACAAACTCAAGATGTGCCAACTTTTTAAGACACAAAAATGTGCAGTTAAAATATAATACGCATTTTACACACTTTTTTTATTTAACGTTATTACCAGTTAATTGTATTAGAAATGATTCCATGCATTTGGACTATAATATTTAGCTAAAAGGATGTAACGTGAATTATTTCTACAAGGCAAACTAAATAAACCATTTAACAGCTATCAGCTATGCTAAAAGCATTATCATTGTGTCAATTATTTATTGCAGTTCTAGATATGCGCAGGGCAAACAAACAAACAGAGTGAATTTTGCTTTCTACTTAGAGAAAATATATACAAAGAGGACTGAATGCGACGTCTTTAAAGAGATGGTTTCCCTGGGCCAAGGTTTACTTTAGGGGGCCATAGCAGCTTTCCCTTGAGCAGCACTTTATTTTTTTTAAGTGTTACTCGAGGGCCGGCAGACAGCATTGTTCCCAACGGTCAGACATGTCCTCCTTCTTGGTACATGCGAGACATCAGACCACAAACTTAAGGAGGGAGAAAAGGAGGGAACACCATGGGTCATGGTCATACCTGGGAACTTTAGGACTCCAGCTCCCCGGAGCCTTCCCTTTGCGTGACGCGGCCAGACTGCCCACTGACGGTGCACGGTCCTGCTGACGTCGGTGGGCGTTCCCTCTGACGGTAGCGGGAAACACCCCCATTTAAAGGAAAAATGGGCGGGGAGCGGGGCATGTCAAGACCCTGCTCCTGCGACCCGGAGGATTCGGGTCTTCATCCGGCAATCTCCGGGTCAAACCGGGAGAGTTCCCAGGTATGGTCATGGTATTACTGAGCAGCAGAGTGCGTCGGTGGTGGCAGGTCTAACCAGGATTGTTGGGCCCACCTAATAGGGTATTTTGGAGCCCAACCAGGGGGACGCTTGCCCCTATTATTTAAAGATGGTCCAGTATACAGATCTTGTTCCATGAGTTATGCTTGTGAATATGCTATTTGCAAGCTACATCCTGTGGCAAGTGGGTACCAAGGAAGAGGAGCGTGTTTATACAGACATAATTTATTTTTAATCTAAATGTTACTTTGTTCACTTTTTATTCCTACACTGCCCATGTATGTTTCTACAGTTGGATGTCGAGCATGTTTAGATATGTTCTGAAAAGTTCGCTTCAAGTACAAATTCAAATGAAGACACTCATTTATCTGTGATTTACAATCGCAAATAAATGATATGAGAAAGCAAAAGAATTGCGTGGCCGGTAGCGGATGATACATCTGGAAAGGTGGAAACCAAGTATATAGGACTAAATAGGACTAAATGAAACCTATTTATAAAACATGAATAGCAATCTCCGAATTGAGATTAATATGTTTCTAAAAGGAGGTTTGTGATTGCTTGTCGTAAAGAAAATTAGTTACACTTTTAATCTATTTAAATGCAAGTAACTTTTTTTTATTTTATTAAGGTGTGTTTATGAAGTTGGAATTAAATTATAGGTGGTATGGAGTGGTTGCTATATGTTCTTCCAGTAACAGATGGCTTTTTAAGTAAGTTGTTTAGCTTATAACCAAGATGGCAGTTACCATTCCCGAAAGTTAATGGTGCAGCTGGATTCCTTTATCAGAATTTAGCATCCACCGGGATGTACAAAAAGTCCATTAGCTGAAGAACAGGGTGATTTGAAGAGCTCGACTATTTGCTCGAATACAGGACAAGGTTTTTTCAGAATAAATGCTCTGAAAAATACTCGTTTTATATTCAAGGTCGTTTTATAATCCGACCTCAAATAGAGGTCTGACTACAAGACTAAGATCCAGATCCCCCGCAGCGCTGCAGGGAACCTGGATCCTCCTCTCTGGCAGCCGGTGGACATTAGCGTGACATGACCTTCCGGAAGTGCCGGGTAGCAGCAGAATTGTCTACGCGTATCATGCAGACGTCCATCAGCTGCCCCCACTACACATCAGGGAGGTGCATAACTGGGGTCAGATGTGTGTAACTGGGGGCAGGTTGGCAAATATATGGAAATAAAAACAAGAAATGCATTTTTCGCAATCATAGATTTTATTGAATATGAAAAATAGTTTGCATGTGAATTAATATTTACTAGTAAAACTTTTTTCCTATCTTATAGTGTAATATTCAGGCTTTTTCTTTTTTTTCTAAGTTAATTAATATTCAAATTATGGGGGATCGTCTTATAGTCAGGGTCATTTTTAGGGCTGCAACAACTAATCGATAAAATCGATAATAATCGATAATGAAATTCGTTGGCAACGAATTTCATTATCGATTAGTTGAATCGATTATTATCGATTATAAAATGAGGGTTTTTTCAGAGCAAACGCTCTGAAAAATCCCCCTCATTATATAATCCGTTTAGTCTGACTCACCGTCTCACAGCAGCAGCTCCTACTTACTCCCCCTCCTGTAATCACTGTGAGAACTGGCCCCGCCCCTTCCTTCTCCAGGCCAGAACCACATGGCTGTGACACTCATCTAACTGTAAGTATATGTATATGTATATATATATATATATATGTGTATGTATGTGTATATATATATATATCTATATATATATATATATATATATATATGTAATATATATATATATA